>NC_073229.2:28235416-28903333 GCF_029281585.2 Gorilla gorilla gorilla | reverse complement strand
GCTAATTATATACTGACCCAAGCCTTCTTGAAATGAACTTCGGGTAGATTACATGTGTCTTACTTACCTTACGGGACAGAAACAGGAAAGCAGGAGGGCCACTAGCTAGAGAATGAAATGACAAAAAACCCCAGCACAAACTTTAGGAAACTGTTTGAAAACATTAAAATAGGATGGGACAGCACTCACTTACTCAATGATATTCATCAAACAAAACAGAAAAAGGATTCAGCTTGACCACTTAGGAAGCCAAAGGAATGTTATCTAGATCTCTTGGAGGCCGCAAGACTCATCTTACAGATGGGAAGGGCTTTGAATCATTGTCCTCCTTTATCCAGGTAGACACCAAAAACAATTTCCTGCAAACTAACAACTCTCCGGTCAGTCTGCAGGATTCTTAAGGAGATCGTTACAATGCAATATGCTGCGTGCTTGTGTTCAGAAAGGCCTTGCACAATCACTCAGGCTTATTTTTGCTCTAAGGACAAATGAGGAAAAGCAAGGCCTAATACAGGCTGGAACAGGTATGTCAACCTCATTAGGATGGCCTGGGGGGTCATGTCCCTGGAATCAGTGCCACACTGAACTGCAAACTAACCTGCCAACCCTGTATCTGGAAACCACTTTTGTAGGACAGCTGTTCTCTCATTCCTTTTGCTTAGATCATAAAAGTAGACTTTTCATCCATTGGGAATTTGTGTGTTAGAGGCAAAGGGAATCAGATTCTGATCCAACTTGGTCAGGAAAAAAAAAAAATAAGGGCTGATTTTTCCATCCAAGTCATGTAGTCTGGTTGGAGTGCATCCCACTCGGGGACAGCTATTGTCTGGATTCACCGAGTCTCAGTCTTGCCCGGGAAAAAGGAATTTTTCGCCTCACTGCTCTATCCGTGAGAAGAGTTGCAGAAGGTGACCATTTCTGTTTTCTGGGTGATTCTCTTTCGCTATAGAAATCCTAAAATGGAACCTTTATAGAAATTATGTTCTGTGCTTCACTGGAGAGAGACTGGTCTTTTTAACCAGGCTCATCAAACAGTGGGCATTTTCGTTCTCCTGGATAATAAGTGTTGGTGGGTTAATGGGTCATCCTCACGACAGAGGTCAGAAGGAAAAACACTGCAGTGTTCAAAGCTGGAGCTAGAAATGCCAGCCGTCAAAGAACACAGAACTCAGTGGACGGTGATGATGTATAGGGCGTGCACTGGCCAACCCCATCCGAGAGGTCACATCTAACCTTTATCCTCAGCAAAGCCACTGAAGGTCGCTCAATATGTGTGACCCGCAACTCTGAGGCCCTGGTGAGAAGCTGCCCAGGAAAACGCTGGTGCGTGTGCTAGAGGGTTGCTTTTCACTAAGGGAGAATTGTCTTCCAGCTGCTTGCAGACTGACATCGCAAAGTACTTTCAACGTTGAAAAGAACAAAAAAAGCAAACAGTCACACACACACAAAAAGTAGGCGGGAGGAGGGGGAAAGAAAAAGGGACAGAGAGAGAGAGAGAGGTATCAGCAGGGGTGGTTAGTAAAAAGGGCCCGGAGACAGAAAACCTTTTGTTCCCGGAGTTCGTTTCATGTAGAGATTGTGAGGTGAATGGCTTTGAAACGAAATGGGTTTATGAAGGAGTTGCTAGGTCACAGGAAGCGCGACTGTCAGACTGCTTTTGTGAATTCAGTTTCTTTAAAATTTGGGTTAATCTTAAAAAGAATGTATCTCCTTTTCCTGTTCTTTCTCTTTCTGTCTTCTTTTTTGGTGGGGGCGGGAGGACAGAGTAAGGTTCAAGACGGTTCCCCACTTTCTGTTTTATTTTCCACCGTCTGATAAAGCAAAAAGAAGCGATCACATTACAAGTTCTTTGTCAGTTTTTCAGAATTAGGGGTGGGCAGGGCCTGAGCATTACCTTGTCCCACTAGCCAATGGCGGGGCGGCATGCAAATGAGGTCCGCGATCAGCCTGCCTCAGTCACAACAGTGAGCTCAGAGACTTTAGGGAGGCGCTGCGACTGACAAGCGGCTCTGCCCGGGACCTTCTCGCTTTCATCTAGCGCTGCACTCAATGGAGGGGCGGGCACCGCAGTGCTTAATGCTGTCTAACTAGTGTAGGAAAACGGCTCAACCCACCGCTGCCGAAATGAAGTATAAGGTAAGAGAGTGCCTTTTACAGGTTTCCTTGCAAGCTGAAGGCTGTGCCTGCGGGTGTGTGCTTGTGTATGCGTGTTCCTTACTGTGACAGTCCCTTGTGTGTCCCGGAGAGTTCTAAGATGAGTCTCGGTCACTGAGGTTGACATGCAAGCAGGCAAGCAAGCAGAGACCCTGTCTTTGAGACCCCCTCCAGGGGTTCACAGTACACCCGAATCCATCTGCTCTGAAAGTTGCCGGGGAAATACCTCGGTGAGAAGTTAAGACTTGGAGCCGCTTCACAGCAGCCACTGGAGATCAGAGGGTGTCTGACTTGAATCGCGGCAGGCATTGGCTCAAGTCTCCTTGGCTTCCCCAGGCCTGGCTTCCACTGCCCTGGGGAACTGTAATAAGAGAGGAATGAGGATTGCATAGTCTGTCTCAGACTGGCTCTTAGTGCAAAGTTTTCCAGACTTTGCTTAAATCGTTTGGTCTCGGAAGGAGTATGCCATATGCACTTTTGGTGGGAGAAATTAAAAGCCCAGATTACACAGCTGAGGATGGAAAATTTTGACATCCTTATGTTATATTGGATGTAGGAATAAATAAGTATGAGCCATTTCTTGAAAACATTTTTATTGGAGTTTGAATGGGATGAGAGTGCGAAGGCTCAGGCTGGCTCATTGTGCCTGAAAGCTTACAGAGTGTCATAGTCATAGTACTTCAGCAACATTATTTTCCAATGCATTTTACAGCATTGTTTGTGTATCTTTCTTGCCAAAAGGATTTTTGACTTGCTCCGTATATTCCCCCCTCCCCTTTTTCTTTTAAGTCACTCCCATCTAAGGAGGCAAGCAGCTTCCAGGAGACACAAAGAAAGCAGACTGCAATGAATTGGACATGAATTTTTCTTGAATGATGAATAGACATGAGTGCTAGTGCTACTATTTTATTTTATGCTATTTTAAACAAAAGTGTTATTATTAAGATGGATTTGGGCAAGGGTGCTAGGCTTGTGGATTGACAATTTATATTAACTGTACACTAGCTGGAAGCTACTTCGCTTTTTTTCTAAATTTTTCTGGTCCATCTTTTTTGATGTAAGGTTGTAAATACTTGGTCTAACTGATAGCCACTGACTAGCCTCAGTAATAAAGCTTTTGTTCAAAAACTATGAATCTTATTCAAAAGCTTTAAGTCTAAATGTCAAAAGTCTTTATAGTATTGCCTACGTTACCACTGTCCGAAGACACAGGTATCAGCTATTTCTGTTTTATCAGCTTTCTATTATCTTCATCAGTAGGGAAGATCAGAGGAAAGGGTCATCCTGAAGACTATTAATATTTGACTTTAGGATGCAACCAGAAACAAATCCCTCTACTTGGCAGGAAAGTTATCTTTCTTAAAGTGGCTCACCCCATATTTCCTTATTTAGAACAATGATAGGACCAGATATTACTCAGCCTGGAGTGACTTTTTTGCTTCTCCTTTCCCTGTTGTTGAATAAGAACTGGCTTGCAGAAAAAAGAGAAAGTATGTCCATATGTCTATTATTGGAAAGTATAAATGGCTGAAATTAACATTGAGTGCTGTAATCTAGAAAGTGACGAAAGTGACAAAGTCTCAAGTCACTTTTATTCAATGATCTCATCGTGTTTAGCTTTACTCTTTATGGAAAGAAAATCTAAAGGCAACTGATAAAGTGACTGACAGCGTAAACTGCGATTGGCATTCATGGAGAAACCTGCTTCTCCACTGGGCCTTACTGGTGTTGAACACCTTGCCAAATGATGTAAATACATGATTTTTATTACCTTGTAGGCACCTTCACTAGCAAAAAAGCTAACTTCTCTGACCGAACAAATGACTTATGCCCTATGATGACTATTAAATCAACCTATAGCTGAAGAAATCCACTTTCCTTTTTTATAAAGTTTTCTTTCTGTCTAGTTAATAATGAACAACTTTACTTCAGGAAAGGATTTTGTTATTGTAAGTAGAGGAGAGACACAAAAGTAATGAAGTAACATTAATTGAGACTTACTGTGACAACACAAGATTGTCATATTCAACTCTCCCAATAGCTCTACAAGATGGGTATTATTTTTATACTCAATTTCAAATGACGCAGAGAGGCTAAGTAATTTATCTAATGCCACACAGCTAGAAAGTGGTGAGCTGGGATTAGAACTAAGGCGATCTGGCTCCAGAACTCATGACTTTAACCACTATTAAGAGAAAGAGAAAGAACTATCGTTGACCTTTCCAAAATATGGCCAGTGTTTTCTTCTCCCAGAAGAAAGACTATTTCATCCCAAGTATTCCTGCAGGATAATTTCTTTTAAAGATAGTCACTCTACAAAGCAAAATGAAATGCATGTTTGGCAGTTATTTGTTTAATTTGAGCCACTTAGGTAGTAAAACCAGATAATTATTAGATGGTAAAATCCCAGAGACAGAAATTATCTCTAAAATACTACGTTGCTCTATGCACTGTAAATTTAGCACAAACCTTAAAATGTTTACTGAAAGACTTATGAATCAGGCCCTATAAGATTGTCGTTGTTAACCTGATTATCTGGTTTGGCTGCCCCAGGGATCACAACTACGGAACAACAAACCTTCACTTATTTTGCACTTAATATACATAGCTTCAGGCCAGGCAGCAAGGTACTTGCAGTAATCCTGAGAACTGTGGAATGTAAGCTATTACTCCGGACAGACATTTCTGGTTAGCACGTATCTAATCTGTCTTTATTTCCCTGTATGTTTTTTATTTGTCCACAGGAAGGTTGCAGTCACTGTCATATGTACTTAATTTTCCATTTCTCTTAGAAGGGATTCAGTCTGTGGTTATGTGATAGTAAATTACGGGGGCTTCATTTATTAAGAATTTTCTACAAAATCCCCTTCATATACAGAGCATGTTCTTAATTGGGCGGTGGCTGGCGGGGTTAGGTGATTGCCTCGATGGCCTTGGTTTGCTTACCCAGTGAAGGCTCCCTCCTGAGGGTCTGGAGGTGTATGGTTGTGCTGTTTGCCAGGAGGGTGATGGAAGGGTCTCTGCGCAGCTGTGTTTGAGCAGAAGCCCCGAGACCCCGCCCCGTTTGTGCCTGCCAGGCCCGAGGCCCCGCCCACCTCAGGCCCAGCCCTGGCGGGGGCTCAGCGGCCCCTTGGCCTGGCCGCTAATGGCTGAGCAGAGACGCTTTTGTGGCTTTGCCAAATTTCTGAGCCCTTACGTGCCTACATTAAAATTCTAAATTATTTATCTCGTCTACCATACAACAAATTCATTCTTTAACGTTTTGACTGAAGAAAAATTACAGACGGAACTTACAATGCCATTAAGAAAGCTGCATTCTGAAAGTCAGAGTCCTGTGTTCTGGTTGAGTGGGGTAGGTCAGGGAAAGGAGAACCTGTGTGCTGTGAAACGCATTGGAAAGGACTTTGAAAGTATTCGTATCTTCTCAAGCAAGACTGAGGAAAATAATGACAGAGGATCTTTAATTTAGTCAATATGGTCATGCATAACCTATAAAATTCCCAATTATTTCCTTGCTTTGATATTTTGGTTTAAAATGCTTTATTTTTCTCTGTATGATTTTTGCAACCAATCCAAATGTAGGACTCCTGTCCTTTTCCTTTTTAAACCTTGTATGAGATCTATGGATTTAAAATCACTAAAACATGCTTTGAAAAATATCAACTTGGTTATTTATGTATTTATGCACTTATTTATTTATTTAGCAAACCCATTTGCAGAGCTAAATGGCTTACCTACACAGAGATAAAAGCCTTTAGAGTACTGAAGGTGCCTGATAATACCAAATTTAGCAAGTTGCACAGTGCGTAACATACCAAGGATTCCTTTAGCATCCTTTCCTTGCTGGAATACACGTCAGTTCTGTTCTCAGAATTCAGTGGTTCCCTGTCTCTCCCTTCACTCCAGTCTTCTGAAAAAAACACCTTCCTCTCCACTTTTGTTTTTTTCTTTTTTTGAGATCAAGTCTCACTCTGTCGCCCAGGCTGGAGTGCAGTGGCGCCACCTCAGCTCACTGCAACCTCTGCCTCCTGGGTTCAAGTGATTCTCCTGTCTCGGCCTCCTGAGTAGCTGGGATTACAGGTGCCCACCACCATGCCTGGATAAGTTTTGTATTTTTAGTAGAGATGGGTTTCACTGTGTTGGTCAGGCTGGTCTCAAACTCTTGACCTCAGGTGATCCACCTGCCTCAGCCTCCCAAAGTGCTGGGATTACAGGTGTGAGCCACCGCGCCCGGCCTTTTTGCAAATTCCCTCCCACTTTCGTGCTTTTATGACCTCATTGATTCTCCTTTTTTCTCTTCTTCTTCTTCTTTTCAGGCTTTCCTTATGCTTCTTTAACACTGATTTCTGTAGGTCTTACTTCCAACCCCCTACCCCCCAGGCCCCCCACCCACACCTATCTACCGCCGCCCCCTCGCCCCCCACACACGGATGTGACACCTGTAATGCACATCCTGTAGCCCTCATTTTTCCTTCTCCTTAGACTCTGCTATGGGAAATCTTGGTCCCTCACTGCCCCCATTCATCTGCCTGTCTCTTTGCGTTTGCATGACTTGAGCGGCCTGTCAGTCCCGCTAGTAAAGTCTCCTCATCCATCCACTCTGTTTAAACAATCAAACTCTGAAACCTGTGTCTCCTGGACCATCCTATAATCCCTAAAATAGGCTATTATGCTTTTCACCTCACCTACTCTGTTAGCACTACCTTACTTATTGACCTCTTTCAATCAAATCGTTATCTAAAGGATACCTGTAACTCACATAGATTGCCTACTGGGCCTGTTTAGTTTTAAGTAAACCCCACTGAATATGAGAGACCCACCCTCTATTTGTATGTAGAGGCAGATTGATCGAAAAGTCCTTGAATAAAAAACATGATCTAGGGTCTGTGAAGTTTTGAGGGGGCCAAGACTTGGTGTTTTATGCTTTTGGGTTAGAGACATGATAGAGCATGGGCTCTGAAGAAAGGCATTTCTGTTCCTTATGGCTTATAGCTCTGTGACCTTAGGCAAGTTAAGCTCTCTAAGCCTCATTTTACAGCATTGTCTGTAAAATAGGGATAAGAATAACTGCCTCATACTATTGTTCGAAGACCTGGGATAATATATGAATGAAGTACTTACTATGGCTCTTGGCATATAGTAAGCAGACAATGCAAGCTGGCTCCAGCTCTCTTTGTATGGTAGATGCTCAATAGATGTTGAAAGGATGGTATGTACTCAAGACTTGGTGACAGAATTATGTCAAAATCCCAGTTACTAGGTTGAGATGGTTGAATATTGTTGAGTATTCCGTGGGCCTGGATGTGTATTGTAAGCATAGGGCCCTAACAGCATATGGCCCCACTTGCTAATATACTAATGACTTGATTCCTTCATTATTGTTCACTGGACTCAATATTCCTGAAATTACAAGACTTTGCTCATGGAAGACAAAATGTATACACAAATAGCCATTTAAGAGGATCTTAACACTATATGGCATAGTAAAAAAAACAACAACAACAAAAAACATGGGCTTTGTTTCAAATCCCACTTTTGTTACTTTCTAACAGTATAATTTTATGCTAGCTACTTTAAACCTTCTTTTCCTCATTTATAAAATGAGAATAATACCTGTCTTGTCAGATAGTTATAGGATATAATATATGACAATTGTACTTTCCAGCAGATATTAGGCATTTAATAAATGGCAGCTACTATATGATGTTATATACACATACCCACAAAGATATACAGATATATAGATATGGAATTTTTATATAGATAAAAGTGTTTAAAGGAAACATTCACTAGAATTGTTTACCCATAACAGAAATATCAGTGAGGAAGAGAAAGTCATCAATTCAAAAAACCAAAGATAAAATCCAAAGAATGTAAGTTGGGAGTACATGAGAAGTTCAGGGTGAACTCTCTTATCCAATTGCAGTCAATTAGAATGACATAAATGTAAAGTAAGAGGTCTTGGTTGTCTATGTTTAGATCATTTTAGGGTCAGAAAGAAATCTAAACAAATTGGTTTGAAATGCCAACCACTAGGACCAAGGCAATACTCTGCAAGAACATATAGGCTGAATTACCAGGACTTCTCGCCAAGACAGATGAAACAGGGCCATTGGGAAGAAATACTATATTTCTAACTTAAAATGCCAGAGAGTAACTGACGGTTTCCTAGGTGATAGATGGTTGCAAAGAGTACGGGAATGAAAAGGGGACACACACACACAAAAAAAAACCCTGTTTATACTTTGCCAACAACACCCCCCTCCATCTTATTTACTTTGAACATTCCAGCCATCTCTCTGCAGTAATTCCTGCTGGCTAATGAGGATTCCACACAGCTAGGGAACATGACAGCCTGCAAAGGATTATTTTCCTGAACAATCTGCATTTTAAGATAAGTCACCTTGTTGGTAACCTTTTCTACCCTTCACTGGAAAGGGTGACTCTCTTTGAAGACAGTTTGACTAAACAATGAGATCTAGGTGAATTTGAGGAAGATAGAACGGGCACTCCAGAAATATGGATAGTGGTGGAGCTGACAGCAGTTTTTCATGGTTGAGGTAGGGAGTGGAGGCAGCTGTCATGGAGATATTAAAGTTGCCAGTGGAATGTTTTCCAATACATATGCCTGGGCCCCACAATGGACTATTAAATCCCAGTTATTCTTTAAAAAAAAAAAAAAAAAAAAAAAAAAAAAAGGCCGGGTGCGGTGGCTCACACCTGTAATCCCAGCACTTTGGGAGGCCGAGGCAGGCGGATCACGAGGTCAGGAGATCGAGACCATCATGGCTAACACGGTGAAACCCCGTCTCTACTAAAAATACAAAAAATTAGCTGGGCATGGTGGTGGTCACCTGTAATCCCAGCTACTTGGGAGGCTAAGGCAGAAGAATGGCTTGAACCCGGGAGGCGGAGCTTGCAGTGAGCCGAGATTGCGCCACTGCACTCCAGCCTGGGCAACAGAGTGAGACTGTCTCAAAAACAAAACAAACAAACAAATAAACAAACAAACAAAACAGCTAGTCTCTTTCTCCCTAATCCCCTCACTAACCACTACTAGTGCTTCTGGTGCTTACACGGTGTCTAAGTAGGTAGTTCATGATCCTTATTCAAAGGCTGGATCCAGTGATTTGTAAGTGTCATGTTTCTTTGCAAATCTCAGTCTTGCGAATTAGAATTCCCCCTGATATGTCTAACATATCAAGGTAATAGTTATATGATGTTACTAAAAATGTCCCTCACGTGAAATGTTATGTTTATGCCCACAGGAAACAAAGATTTAGCAACAAATATGTAAAAGTGAAACCATTTCAAGCAACAAAAATATTTGATAGCCCTTTTGAAATTAATTTGAATTCCTTTTTTTACTGTGTGTATGTGTGGTTGGGGGGCAGGGGGGCGGTGGATGGATTAATTATCTGTGAAACCCAATAGAAAGTTGCAGTAACCAAAACACGTGTAAAGTTCAGATTTGAACCAGATCTCCTGTCTACTTCTTAAGGCATTATGCATTTAGATAGTAGGATATGTCATTCATGTTTTTCCTAGGTTTTATTGGTTAGGCAGAAACACTGTGCTATCTCTTGGTAACTATGAGTTAGCCTTAATCTCAGTGATTCATGACAGTCCACTTGTTTTCCTTAATTTAATGCCTCACTCCCACAGGAGATGAGGCTAACTGAGGACTCATCTAGAGGACTCTTTAAGAATGAGCTGGGCTTATCTGCCCCCCAACACCCTCCGCCTCCCAAAATAACCATAACAGGCAAAGCCAGCACACAGAAAATGGCAGTAAGTGGACTTCTAGACACTCCAGCTACTTCTGAGTCTTTAGTGTCAGGACACATCAGTCATCTGTCGATGAGATTTTTTTTTTCTTTTCCTTTTGTTCTTTCCTTCTTGTTACTAGTCACTGTGGCATGACTGAGAGTTTGGCAGGAAATGGGTTCGTGGACCCGTAGTACAGTCGCACCACAGCAGCATGGGCCTAGCAAAATGTTGAGCCCTCTTTCCCTTGCGTGCTCCCCTGGGGCAGAAGTCCAGTGCTATCTCCGCTTCCCTGACCCTCTCCACTCAGAGCCCAGCATGACAAGCACACCTTTAAATGGGTTCAAGGAAGGGAATAGCAGAAATGAACGCAGCCCGACAGCCTCCTTTCTCTTAGTAACCCCTGTCACTGTGGAGCTGGACTTCTAGCTATCTCACAGAGGCCCAGAGGCACTGGAATAGATCTCATTTCCTTACAGACATCACCTTGTCAATTAGAGAACACATAATGTTGATTGAATTTAAGATTCTTATCAGTGCCTAGCTCTTTTTCTCCCAAATCCGAAATTCAACCACGGCAGATCCATAATCAAGAAATATACTTGCATTCCCATCCTTTGTTGTTGGTTTCAAAAATATTTCTTTTTTGTGAGTATGTATCCATGTTTTACAAACCAAAAAAATGGGACATATGGTCTGACAAAGGGAAGGATATTTGAACCTGGGGACTGCCTGGGAGAGTCCGGAAGCACATGGTCACTCTAGAGACTGTCATCAAGGGCTGCTCCTGAGATTAATCCAGTCGAAGGCATTATCCCATCTCCCTTACAGCAGCCTTTTGCAGGAAACTATCTAAGATGTGTTTTTTTTTCATTGACTTGTAAATAACAAGGTGCTCTCTTTCCTTTTCTTTGCAGAAATAGGCATCTTTAGAAATAAAGCCATGCCCATTTTGAAATAAGAACTTGTTTGGAACACCTGAGAGTGTTAAGCAGTGCAGGGGATTTGCATCCAATTGTTCTTGCTTTAAACCTGGCATGGGCGCTCTCGCCTCATAGCCCGCAGCACCTGAATCAAGCCTCCTGCCTCCCTTATTAAGATCTTAATTACAGACTCAGCTTAGTTCATTGCTGAAGGGAAAGAATTTCATTTCTCTGAAGTGTGTCTGTTTTTTGGTGTGGCAGGTGTAATCATGATGAGATCATTTCTGGGTTTTTTGTTTTGTTGTTTTTTTTTTTCCTAGAGGAAGTTTTTTTTTCCAAGGGGAGGAATACAGTTCTTAAGACACAATTTCATGAGCTCATCTTGGCGCAGTAATAATAACTGTGCTTTGATTTTATAGAGACTCTTTTTTCTGAAGAAATCAGAGCATTTGGAGTAAATAATCTCATGATTCCTCATATTTTTATAAAGAAGAACATGTCTATTAATATTTATTTTGCAGACAGGGGAACAGAGGCACAAAAGGCAGAGATTTGGTGGTCATTAGTCTTAAAATGTGAAGTCTGAAGCTAGACCCTCCTAATTCAGTCTGGTGTCCATTCCTCTATCCAGGGTTTCTCAACTTTGGCACTATTGACATTTAGGGCCAGGTCATTCTTTGTGGTGGGGGCTGTCCTGCACACTGTAGGATGTTTAGCAACATCCCTGGCCACTCTACCCACTAGATGCCAGTAACACACGTGTGCATGCATGTGCACATGCACACACACACATTGTGACAACCAAAAAATGCCACTAAACATTGCCTGTACCCAGAGGGGACTAAAATCCTCCTAGTTGAGAAGCAGTGGTCTAATCTCTTCTACTCCTTCTCCTTAAAAATAACTGCCCTACTCAAAAATACCCCCATAGAACTGATTGCCATAATTTTATCATTACTGATGTTGAGCTTAATGTAACAGGTCCCAACCAAAAAGCAACTTCCTCTTACAGGCCTAGCCCCAGTTTGTTTCAGTGAATACCACAAAATACTAAGAAGCGCAGAGTTTCATTCAAGTCAAATGTAAAACCCATCAAACCATCTCTAAGGCAACTTTAAAGTGTTTCTCTGGCTTCTCTCTCTACAACATGTACCTCATCATGGAACATGCATTTAGAGCTGGGTCTTTAAGAAAGCTATTTTATTCTCATAAACTGGTGTATAACATCTGCGTGTAAGAGCTTGTCTCTCCACCTCGGCACTGAACAATTTCACAATGAAGGTTTTTTGTTCCCTTTGCTCCTGCCACCTTTCCCCTGTCTTCTAACTAAGAAGCTGCAGCTTCAAAAACTCTTCCTTGAGACAGCTTAGTGGCTGCATTGCTGACAGTGTATGACTGTAAACACCTCTCAGCCAAGTGTGTGAATCTGTTTTCTAAAACTCTCTGAGGACCTCACAAGTGAAGTGGATAATACCAATCAGGCACCAAATCCAGGTCAGGTGACATCTAAAAGAGTTCCAGGGAGGGTTGCATCCCATTTACATCAACTCGGTTCTGGCTGGGAGATGGACAACAGTTGCCAGGATGTGTATGCATTTGTATTGGTGGGTTTAGATATAACCGTGGGCTGCATAGCTTGGTGAAGGAAGGAAGATAAGATAGACAGGAATGTAAAAATAGGAACGTCTTTTTCTTCTTTCAAACACCTTATCAGATGTTATAACTTGTGCATTTTGACTTTGAGAAATGACATCATTTTTGGAAGTATATTGTAATATAGTAGATTGGAGTCTCCTACTCCACTAAAACTTAATTCTTATTTCTCTTCCCTGAGTACCTGGATGTTAGAGGGATTTGTCTAGACAGGCAGATAGATATGATCCAGTGCCAACACTGTAATGCTGGCTGAAATCCAGGTGGTTGTTTTATTGTTAATAAAATCTATCTTGTGGGTGGGTGGGTGTCAGGCCTTCATCATTATATGGTGCCTGTCAGATTTATCTACAGACAGAACCCTGAAAAGAGCTTGTGCCTGCCCCGCATTTTTGACCCCTTGCCAAGATACTGTACTGAAATCTATCAAAATCAGGCAACCTGGGACAAATGTTTCGAGATTCCAAGGCTTAATAGCAACAGTGCTGACTTCTAAGATGGAGAAGATTCTCAGGAAGGGCATCCTTGTCCGGTGGGAAAAAATTCTAGATTAAGAAGTGAACCAGATGCTAGCTCTGGCTCTGCCGCTAATCTAATAAGAGACCCTCTGGGCTGTAAAATAAGGAGATTGGGTTAGAATGGTTCCTTCTTACTCTGAAATTCTACTCTAATCAACTCTGGTCAAAGTATGGGTGACTTCTGGTTCTAATACCTATAAAAAACCTAGGTGTTCTTCCCCCTTCTTTTTTTCTTTTTCTTTTTTTTTTATGACAGAGTCTCGCTCTGTCACCCAGGCTGGAGTGCAATGGCGTGATCTCAGCTCACTGCAACCTCCGCCTCCCAGGTTCAAGCAATTCTCCTGCCTCAGACTCCCGAGTAACTGAAACTGCAGGTGCACACCTCCATGCCTGGCTAATTTTTTGTATTTTAGTAGAGACGGGGTTTCATTTCACCATGTTGCCCAGGCTGGTCACAAACTCCTGAGCTCAGGCAGTCTGCCCACCTCAGCCTCCCAAAGTGCTGGGATTACAGGTGTGAGCCACCGTGCCCGGCCTCCACCTTCTTTAAGACTCTCAGGAGTTGCTTCGGTAAACCCAAAGACCACAGATGAGTGAAAAAGAACTCAGCAGTCAAATTCATCTTCCACCGTGGGCCAGGAAATAATAGAAGTTGACTGTGACGTTGCACGTATACACACATATATGCAAATCTGCCTACTAACTCTTTGTCCTAAGCTTTTGTTGGTTACATAGTAAACAAATCCTAGCATATGAATGTGTCTGTCCAGCATGAACCCTCAATCAAGCAAGAATAGATGGCATTCATTCAAGTATGGGGAAGGAGAGGAACCCAGCTTTTGAGGAACCCCTTTGTAATTGCACAGCTACGCTGTCCATATCATGTTACCAAATCTGGTCAGAGAGAGATTTCTTTCTGAGATCCAAATATCCAAATTTGCAGTGAGCATCAGATCTTTTCACCAGTCCTCAAAAAGTAACTTCACTTTGGTATATGAGCCACCAAAATAGTGCTGGGTTCCAAATGATCCTTCATCAGATAGGATTGGCCAGTGTGGAAGAGATGTTAAGATTCCCAAGCCCTAGATCTACAGCCACACACAGGGCGCTGCCTCACAGCACATCCAGGGAGTATTAACAGCTTCTCTTGCCATGTCAAAGAGTACCTTCGGGAGGCAAGTATTTAATGTCACATTTCTCAAACCTTCTCCCACTCAGACATGCTCAAAAGAGAATGCTATAGCTAAAGTTCACAAAGCTGGAAAATCTAAGAAAACTTGAGGACTCGGGGCAAAGTGAATGACGTCAAGAATCAGAGCGGGGTCCAAGATACTCCTATAAGCTTTGTAACTGTCATAGGGGTCTAGAAGAAGCACTTTCCAGAAAATAAAAATTACTGCCTGAAATGCAGTCTGGGTGCCAGAGGAGGCCTTGTGGGAAATGTTGAACACCCCTCAGCAGTGGGCAGAAGGATGCCAGGGATTAGTGGGACAAAGTGGGGTCCTGCTTTTGCCTTTCTGTGAGCTCCATTCAGCTCACCTAGTGAAAAGTGTGTCAGAACACAGTTGACAAATAGTACTGGGAAAAAATTAGCATATCTTATATTATATCATAACTTATCATATCTTCTGTCTCCTGTATTGAAAGCTTCATGCCTGTGACTTCATAATCTCAAGAGGAACCAACTCAAAAATTCAACATTCCAGATCTTCAGATGCAAGAACCTAAGTGTAAACCAAGTATTCTGAGAATTAAAATCCTGACACTTACAGATATCCATGTTTTCTGACTATGGCTGTTTCCTTCTCTGGAGAAAGCCCACATCCCCCTCTATCCCAAAGGTGATGGTGGGAAGGAAAGGAGAAATGTAGCCAAAATGGTTTGCAGTTCTCAGACCAAAGCCGGTTTTCGTCAGTATGCACAAAAGCACGTGAGCCTTTCTTTCTCTTCCCCGTTGTGCCCTGAGACTGACCTTGACAATGTTCATCCCTCAGCCGCCTGCCTTAGGACTGACTTCCTTGATGATGGCCATTTCCTTGAATGTGTCTGTTTCTCAGGGTCTGTCCTCTGCATGCATGCATTTGTGCGTGCAGGCGTGCAAACCCACAAGAGTCCAGGCTAAAGTTTTGGGGGATTGGGTACAGGAAAATCATGTCATTGAGAATGGGGCAACCCTGAGGCCATGGCAGGATCCCCTGCATGACAAATATAGAATGAAGTAAAAATAATCAGAGGAAGCCAGGCCATTGATGATGCTATCGGTCTTAGTGGGGTGATACACCAGACATTGTGTCTCATTTCTCTTCAAACGACCGCATGAGTGGTCATGGAAACTACAAGTCACACCTCTCCGTATCTGGAAAAGCAGATCGTTTCTCTGACATAGGAGTAATAAGCTTTCTTGACATTTTGATAGCAGTGAGGGAAGGGAAAAAAGGCAGGGAGGAGTTGGAGGTGGGGTGAGGGGTAGAAGTCGTCATGTGACCTAGAGCTCTCTGTACCAGCGTTCTGGTCAACTGTACAGTATTTTCTTCCCACTCCTCAGGCATGGCTTGGGAACCAGGAACAGCAGAACCCAAGTGGCCTGGCAAAGTGTTTGAATGGTGCTCTGTCACCTAGTGCCAAAAGCAGATTGCTACACTGAAGGGAGAAAGGCTCTTAAAAGAGACCATTGTGTTTAATCTCACTGGGATGGTCAGTTCCCCTTGGCCTTCCTGTTTGCTCCGTAGTTGCGAACACTAGTTTCAGGGGGGTCAGGCTCCCGATCTGCGTCATTATCCTGTTTAAATAGGGAGGGGCAGGCCCTTTCCTGCTGTCTGTCTCCCATAGTCTCTGGCTGTGAGGCTTGAGTGACTTGGACATGACATTTCTCTTTCTGGTTCATTCATTTTCCCCACTTCCATCTGAAAATTCTAACCAAATGTCTTGCTGAATTCTCTAAGAAAAACAATTTCACCCTCCCTGCAGACAATGAGGAAATCAGAGTCCAGAATCCATTTCAACTTAGCAAACATTTAATGAGTCTATATTTTGTTTTGGATACTGGGGTAAAGTTCTGGAAATGCAAAAGGAATTTGCATCTCTGAACTTAAGGAGTTCACAGTCTTGAACAGGGCAATCCAAGTTGTACTGTAAAGAAATAGTATGATCGAGAACTGGGAAGGGAAACAGCCTTTGAATAGATACCATTCTGGTTAAATAGAAGATGGGTTTCGAGGGAGGAAGGAATTTAATGCAGGAAAGCCAACTGGGAAGCAATTTCTGTGCTACAGAAAAAAAAAAAAAAAAAAAGTTGCTGAAGACCTGAATGAAGGGTGGCAGTGAGGTGGAAAGCAGGGCCCCAGATGGGTTGCAGGTCATGAAGAGACACAGCAAACCTCAGCGGCTCTTACTGCGCAGCTGTGTGCATGCTGTTAACCAAGCAAAGCAAAGCAGGAGAAAAAGGTGTTTGCACTTGCTTTTAGAGAGGAAGATGCCCATTAGACTGGATATAAGGAACTGGAATGCAGAAGAAATATCCAGCGAAGACTATGGCTTTAGGAATTATGTGTGTGTTCAGATGCCATCCCATAGATGGGATTTCCTGTAGAGAGTAAGCACATAGCTGAGAAGAGGAAAGTGCAAAGGACAAATCTCTTTGGAACATGATCACTTTAGGGATGGGAAAAAGATTTAGTCTCCAGTGGAGAATAAGGATGAGAGTGGTCAAGAGAAGAGGGAGAATGAAAAAGTCGTATCGTGGAGGCCAGAAGAAGACAGTTTCAAGGAAGCTTGGGCTGGGGATCAAGGCTAGAGGCTGCCGCAATCAGGGTTCCCTCAGATAGGGCTCATGATCCTAAATGCTGATTTGCAATCCTGATTAGAGCCACAGCTTGTGTTGCACCTGTATTTCACTTGACTAAATTCTGTCCTAATTCTAGACCTGAAGACAAGAGGCCTGAATTCCTGTCTCAGCTCTAAGACTTTCTTGCCAGGTGAGCTGGCAAATCATTAACTTCTTGAGGCTCTTTTTTTTCTTTTGTTAAAGTGAAAGGGTTGGACAGTAATTGTTTAAAGTTCCTTCTGGCCTTCAAGTTCTGTGCCCTAACTGTTTTGGTGTTTTGCCAAGCTCTAGCTGCACTGCTAACTGCCAGCCTTTGGAGACTAACCATCCAACTGAATATAGAGTTACATAGCTCTCTTATCTCTCCTTGATTTGTTTCTGTGTTGACCTTCCCTACCCTGGAGATAAATATCCAAGGGGGTGAGCGGGCAGGAGAAAGAGTACATCTTGAGTAGATTAAACTGCCTCTCTGGGGTTTTTCTAAGATAGCAGATCATCAGCTTCTGACTTTGTGGCTCAAGGAATCACACCTTTGCACTGAAGGAGAGGGTCCCTCCACCTCCTTGCCAGAAGAATTCATTCTTGATTTTCCTGCTTACAAGTGATGTGCACTTTTGAATGAGATGGTTTATGGTCCAGCTGAAATTCATTTGGCTGTTATGGTCTTACTGAAACCTTGCGCCAACACCAAATCTTTTCGAAAGCCCAACTCCTGCCTCATGCCTTTTCCTACCTGCTGATGTATTATCTGTGTTGAAATCTGATGACATTTATCCATAATTTATCAAGTAGTATCATTATTAATATGTTGTCTCAGAAGTTCCCTTGAATGCAACCAATGGTTTCACTATTGCTGTTTGTAGGCAGATACTCAACAAGAGGTTGCAGTGACAAGAACTCATTCATAATTCAGAAATATACTGCTTTAAGATAAGAGTTCTTCTGAAATGTAATCCTGAGCAAGATAAATATCAGATAGGTACAAAACATATATAATAGCATCATTGGAATAGGACCAAGCCTGGACTGCAAATGGAGAGGAGGCAAGGTGGGGAGGGAGCCTGAAGCCCAAGGGCCATCTAGCAAATTAAATAAAACATCACCATAGCTTACCAAAGACCGGGAAACTAAGGCCCAAAGGGATGCTGTTGCCTGGCAAAGTAACACAGCTAGAACCCAAGACCGCAAATATCCAATTTATTCCATACACACAAAAAGAAGAACCGCTCCTCTTCAGAACTTTATCATATAATGGAACTGAGCCCAGTAACAAGGACGCTGCGTGGCTGAGCTAAGGTAGCTTAAAGTTCTGGAAAGAGGATTAAACTGAAAGAACGCAATTCTCTTTCCATCGCTGCCAACAGTGTGGTCTTGGGCAAATGATAAACTTCAAATCTATTTCCTCATCTGTGACACAAGGGCATTGTGTCCGGGTGATCTCTAAAGGTCCCTGGAGCCGTAAGCTTTGGTTTAGGAGAGTGGCTGGATGTAGACATTGGCTCTCTGTAGCTTGCGCAGATATTAAATAACTCATACTCCTGTTCAGCCAAGGCTGAGAATATGTATCGGTGTGTGAATAGGCTGGTGCCGGGGTCCTGGCTACTAACAGCACTGTCAAGCTGTGCCTGAAACCTAATCTCTATGGGCACTGAGGAGGACCGCTGGGAAGTCCTGACAACCCATCAGGAGGACTCACCTGCGGTGCCCACATTAGCCCAGACTGTGGGGCTCTGAGAGTTTCCCCCAAGAAGCAGCTCACGGGCCAGTGTAGAAACATTAGCCGGCTGCTCACCAGGTGGTAAGAAGGTTACTGGGGCAGGAGACAAAGAACGCCCA
This sequence comes from Gorilla gorilla gorilla, assembly GCF_029281585.2. Taxonomy (NCBI): domain Eukaryota; kingdom Metazoa; phylum Chordata; class Mammalia; order Primates; family Hominidae; genus Gorilla; species Gorilla gorilla. The sequence continues at coordinate 28,884,659 of NC_073229.2, read as the reverse complement.
GGACGACTCTCACCCGGGGATTTCTATCTGCCTCTGAGCAACCATGCTCCAGTGCTCCACTTCAGTGCCTCATGGTGCTCTTGGAGTTGGAAGTGGCCCAATTCCGAATGCCTTGAGCTGATTTATGCTGATTAGATCTGTAGCCCTTTGCCTTTCTACTGTTTTCTGTTTCTCTTCTTTCCCTTCTTTGTAGCCAGTATAATTGCACAGCTACCAACCCTCAGCTCCCATACAACTAGCCCGACTCTGTTGCTTCTGATTTCATTAGGGGCTTCCCGATTGCTGAATGGGCCCAGAAGAAAGGGACAGACAGAGGCCAGAGTGGTCAGCTATCTCCTCACTTAATAATCTCAGTACAGCTCTGGTGGAGTCATTTCCTGGAGGTCATTTTAGTAAAAGGACCAGAATCTTGTCCTCTGTAACTCTATGACTTCTCTTGTAAAATACAGAATACCCAAAAGATGGGAGAAGAGAAACAGAGACAATTTTAGGATTATGACACCATCCTTAAATGGTTCCATGAACAGGGTAAACTGCTGCCTGATTTTATCTTTATGTATGTGAACTTTTACTTGTTAGATGAAACCCAGCGCCTCCTGGAATATTAACTACCCAGTGAAACCTTCCCCTGAAATATGCACTCCTCAGTTTCCCTTTAGCTTCCCTGGCCGCTCACCTCTCTGTGTCCCACACTTCCTGGATCTCATAACTGTCAAGAAAAAGGACTTCAACCTTATTCTTGAAGAGTATCACAAAGCTTCCTGAGGACTGTCCTCTATGGCTTTATCTCTTTTAATTGCCCTGGCTAAGAGGAACCTGGCTCACAGCAGCAGAACTGGACCCGTCCCAACTACTGAATAGAGGGCAGATCCCTTCCATTGAACAGCCCTCCAGAGCGGAAAACACACAGGACCCGTGGCAATGGGGCTAGCACAAGGGGACGCGAGTAGTGCAAGTCAGCTGCAAAGAAATGAAAAGCACGAGGCTGAATGATCAAGTCCACGTTGCTAGAGAAGAAAATAGACAGCAAAAGTTCAGACAATGACAGCCGAAAATCCCACGAATATGTCATGGTATAAAATAAAGTCATGAACCTGCCCCATCCAATCCGTAATCCTTTCTTCCATAAATGAGCCCCACCTCAATGGCATTAAGTGCATCCAAACATCTTAACAAAGCATTAGAGTTCACTTTTAGTGTTCCGAGGGCTTGTGCTGAATCAACAACGTCCCCGACTTCGCTGTGCTCTGGGAAGGGGGCAGACATGCGGGAATGGCTGCCTGCGTGCTGGGAAACTTTACTAATGCCAAGAAATGAAATCTTCCGAGCCTTTGAAAGGCCTCCAAGAATGTCAGCACGTACTGCCTGCCCACTCTCTGCTGAATGCCTACTTTGGCTGTCTGCTTAGTACTGAATGTGCCAGACAGGCCTTCATACAAAGACGGAGAGTGTGTTGGGCCCATGAAAGGGGAAGGCACAGCTTTTCTGATGTGAATGGCGAGATTCAAGAAGTAGGTGATGAAAGGGGAGGGCGAGGAGGGGCCCTCAGGAAAGGTATGCATAAAAGACCGAGAGAGAAGAGTTGGCATCCACCTATGTGTTAATAAATTCGTTGTCAAAGCTGGAGATGTATATGGCTGCTGGCCTATGCTCCATGCTTGATGGCATGTCTACATGCCTTGCTTGTGGATTCTCTCTGGATCCAAGGCTCCTGTCATCTGAGAACAAGAATTTCTAAGCCCTGCCAAGGCATATATATGTGTGCTTCTATTGGCTTCTCAACTCCAAATATAAATGCTATTTGTACTGTGTGTTATTTGGGATTTTTCTTTTACTCTTTTCACCTCCAATATAGAACAATATTGAGAAATGTTCATTGTCGAACATCTGAATATCTCGGGATTTTTTTTTCCTTAAGCTCACTTTGAAAAAGGCAGAAAAATGTTTTAATGTTTTGTATAGTGAACCATGCTCTAACTCTGTAACACTGCTACTCATAATTCCTTGGCACTGCATCTCCTGCTAGAGGAAAGAACTCTTCTGGTGTTTTGAGCTTTTCCAAGGAGGCAGTCTGATGTCACTGGTGGCAGATGCAGTGTATATGTATCTGTCTTTTGTCTGCACCATCTGTTTTTCTCCTTACAGTCTATTGTTCAGATTTATGCTTCTCTCTTTCCAGGAAGTGTGCCTTTCCATAAGAGCACGGGCCTTAGGTGATAAAGGGACCGACCCAATATTCTAACACGGTTTCCTTCTCTTCCTTCCTTCCTAGAATCTTATGGCAAGGGCCTTATATGACAATGTCCCAGAGTGTGCCGAGGAACTGGCCTTTCGCAAGGGAGACATCCTGACCGTCATAGAGCAGAACACAGGGGGACTGGAAGGATGGTGGCTGTGCTCCTTACACGGTCGGCAAGGCATTGTCCCAGGCAACCGGGTGAAGCTTCTGATTGGTCCCATGCAGGAGACTGCCTCCAGTCACGAGCAGCCTGCCTCTGGACTGATGCAGCAGACCTTTGGCCAACAGAAGCTCTATCAAGTGCCAAACCCACAGGCTGCTCCCCGAGACACCATCTACCAAGTGCCACCTTCCTACCAAAATCAAGGAATTTACCAAGTCCCCACTGGCCACGGCACCCAAGAACAAGAGGTATATCAGGTGCCACCATCAGTGCAGAGAAGCATTGGGGGAACCAGTGGGCCCCACGTGGGTAAAAAGGTGAGTAAATGACTAACTAAATTTTTGTTCCTACTTATTTTTTTTTCCCATTGCACTTGGAGCATTTGGAAATGTTCCCAAATTAATAACTTGAAGCTGCCAAGAAGTAGATATAACCAATACCTTAGCTCCGGCATCATGTTTGCATGATTTTGCCATTCATCCATCATTCAGCAAAACTTCTTTGAACTACCACGTGCTGAGTATAGTTGATTTCCAGCCCTCCTAAGTTCCTGTGTCATCCTGGGTTACATGGGTTATTAAACTGTTTCTCTCCATCTTTCTCATTTATCAGCTTCTAAGCCTTCACTCTGTGCTCAAATTGTTTCCTATCTTTTCTGTTTCTTCATTGAGTGGAACAGACACCAAATCTTGTACAAGCCTGATGATGCAACAAGGATCCTCCCTTGGCCAAAAGCTGAATCATGACCTCAGTGGCCTGGCTGGACAAGGAACCCACCCAAAGTAGTGAGAGTGAGGAAGCTGGGAGTATGTCATGCTGACCAACTCGTTCTATAGAGTTATCAGCTTAGTTTGACTCATTTAAAAATGCATAGATACTAGTGGAATTGGAATGAAGCCATCCTCCTGTCCTTCAAGTCATTCTTATAATAATGCCTGAGGCAGTGGGTGAAAACAGTGGAGCTTGGATATTTAGGAAGGAATTAATTTAAAAATACAGTGTGGGGAGCTCTGCAACACCCTGTGTAATCCCAAATACTTTAGCAATTTGAGGTCAATAGAAATTCACTAATTGAACAATGAATGTTGAGCATCTAATATATTTTTGATGCTTGTGATACAGTGATTAATTAAAGATAAACAAAGCCCTGGTGATGCTTACATTGCCGTGGGGGAGACAGAAGCAACCAAGAGAATGCTAGGTAGGGACACGTGTTATCAGGAAAATAATGTCAGTGGACTGATCGGGGGTAATACCCACAACCAAGGTGATGCTTATGTGAACATCACAAGGGAGGGATTTTCTCTTTCATTTGCTGGCAAATTCCAATGGGTCCTACAAGGTTTGGTATCAGGAATGAACAAATTTAACTGGATAAGAGGATATCCCTGAATTACAAGAGGAAAGATGCAATTACATACCAGAAAGAGCTTGTTGACCCTTAGAACACTAACTATAGATGTGTCCTGCCCCAAGTAAATCTAACATGAAGTCTGATTTTACAAACCTCTGTAAATTAGGGAATATCTATTTGATGCTATTAGAATCCTCTGTTGAAAAAACAAAGGATTCCTTTAAACAATGAAAGCACTAATGCATTTTTGGGTACATGGAAAGAGGCAGCCTAGAGACCCAAGATCAGGATACTGCGGAGAGCCCTTAGTGTTTGGCTGGGGAGGTGCCAGGGCCACCCTCCTGCCCTCCCCATCCTGGCCATGTCACCACCCCAGACCCTGACCCTGTGCGGGTAGATTCCTTTAAACAACAAAGCACTAATGCATTTTTAAATCACCTTTGATATAAAAAGTATGTTTTACAAAATACTTCTCAAGAGCACGCGTGTGGCATGAACTGAGCGTATGTTCCTTAAGAGGGATTCCTCAAGGGTGGTGCACAGCTTTTAGACTTGTACTGCCCACGACAACGATGCTGCCTAGAGGTGATAAACTGACTTGTGGCTTTTCAGTCTTCCTTGTCCTAGGAATTGTAGATTCAAAGGGAAAACAAAACCTGGCTTATATCTCCAGAGGGGAAAAATAACAGTTGAAAGGTGTAACTATAAATAAGCAACTTCTCTCATTCTTAGTCCTTGTTGTTTGCACCTTAAAAATAGCTCTCCCACATCTGAGCCAGTGTGAGGCAGAAGGGGAGGCCAGAACAGGAAATGCTTGGCTGGGAGGTGGTGGGCTCTAAACTTTCATCACAGTTGACTTTGGCAGGAAGGTAGCGTGTTTTCCTTTTTAGACCCAACCTTTTCAGCTCCAAGTCGGAGAAGCCTAAGCCTTCAGACTTCTTCCCTTTGTATCTGCTGGGACTGCCCTGCAGGCTTTCCCCATGGCTCCCCGTCCTTCCAGAGGGCAGAGATACTGACTCATCTTCCCTTGGATTGATGTCAAAGGGCTGGGGTGCTGGGGTGACCCTCGGGCACTCACATTCCATGTTTTGTTTTGCTTTTTTTAAGTCTACACTCAGTAGAACATTTTCTGTTTAGCAAAAGGTAGATGAGTCCTGCAGGAGGAAATCAACTTCTGAAAATGACCTGTGCCAGCCCTTCCAGGAGTTGCAGCCAGGGCTGAAGAGTAGGCCATGCCTAAAGCATCACACAGTCAGGGTCTGGGGTAGTGACATGGCCAGGATGGGGAGGGCAAGAGGGTGGCCCTGGCACCTTCCCTGCCAAATACCAAGGGCTTCTCCACAGTATCCTGATCCTGGGTCTCTAGGCTGCCTCTCTCCATGTACCCCGGACCAGTGGTTCACATCCATGGGAGTGTGGTTGCCTCTCCCTTTCTTTTCACTCCCTTCCTCACTTCTCTTTTCTATCTCTCTCTCTCTCTCTCCGTCCCTCCCTTCCTTCCTTCCTTTCTTTCATAGTGGAGATGGCTTAGCTGCTAGGAGGTGATTTTAGCCTTCCAGGCAATTGCAACTGCTTTAAAAAAACATCTGTCAACATCTTCCTGGGTATAGGATATTCTCAGTGGGCGGGAATCATTCTAATGACTTAAGCCTAGGCCCTAAGAGATAATCCCAGCACACTGGGGATCAGGCGTGGCTTTTTCATTTTTCTGAGTTTGCATTTTAGTAGTTTTACTGACTGGCTTAATAAAGCAATTTGCTCGTTTTCTCTTTAAATTTTTCATCTGTAAGATAATATGAGCCCAGAACTAGATATGCCTGATAGTTTAAGCTATGGTCTTTAAAAGCTCTTGAATAAGAAAATAAGGAGGCAGTGGAATCCTATTCTGAGCCACCAGGGTGGGGTTTAAAAATGTGAATGGGCATAGAATCACCCAGAGAGGTAGGGACAGTGAGTTTAAATGCAGATTCCCAGGTCTTTCCCTCGGAGAAATTAATCCAGTAGGTCTGGTTGGGGGCCCAGGAATCTGCATATTATTGAGCTCCTTGCATAGTTTTGTGGGTGGTGGCCTGGGACTAGACTTTGAGAAACACTGTAAAGGGACCATGAAGGGGCTGGGACATGTTCCAATCTGATTATGATTTGGGACTTTCCATAGTTCAAAATTCCCTTGATATTGCTACAGACTGTGGGCTTCAGAAGTTTTACCCAGCACTGCTTTTTTCTACTAATGAATCACTTAAGGAAAAAAAAAAAAAAAAAAGACAGTGAATTCTGCCTTCTATCACTTCAACTTTGCTCTCTTGGAAACTCCAACCTCTACCCACCCTCTTGCATCCCCTCCACACTAACTGACATTCATCACATATTAAATCAGCATTTAGAGAAAGAAATATAGTCATAAAATCCCCACCCTTTTAGGAAACAAACAGACAGTGTGAGAATTGTGGAGAGAGTAAGGCCTTCAGTGTTCAGCTGATGCTGGGTTGTTTCTCCATAGCTGTATATCCTTTGGTAAGTTACTGACCATCTCTACGCCTTGGTTTCTTCATCTGTTTAATGGGAACGATACTAACTACTTCATAGGCTGTTGTGAGAATTAAACGGAAGCATACATAGAAAGTCCCTGGCTCAGTGCTTAGCATGGCAGGGGCTTAAAAGAATGCATTCCCCTCACCTTGCGTTTCCTTTCTCAGAGTTTATTTCCTACTACATCAGCCCTGTTGTGTTTCTTACTACACACCGAAGGTACAAGTGCTTTCTTGCTAACACATATGCTGTGTTTTTTGAGTGTGTGGCTTTCTCTTTGGTTCTGCAAGAATTCTGCAAAGGGTGGAAAAAAACTCTCCAAGTTATCTGAAAACCATATACGCTGACACCTTTACTTAATTTCATTGGTCTTTTTCACTCTGTGTTTTGTGCACAGGGCCGTTTTATCCATTAGGCGTTGTAGGCAACATGCCCAGTGCCTATAAGAATGTTTGGGAGCTGAATAAAAGATCTTTTGACTCCAAAATATGAAACACAAAAACTGCAAAATAGAAATTAATAAACACTTAGGTCAATGTCTAGGAAACCATATCATGTCTGTCCCGTTAATTGTTTTATTTAGGGCTTATAACTATTTCATCATATTAGAAAACAGTATGTAGGTTATATTTTTCTCACTTTGCAAAGATTTCTAAATATGCATCATGATTGCCAAGAACCCACAGGCAATCCTAAATTAAATAAGTTACTCATAGTCGAATAATTTGAAAAACTGAATTATAAAAGAAGAAAAAAAGTTTTCAATTTTTAACAGCAAAAATTCTACTTAATATGGGATTATGGTTTGGGGTAAATGAAATCTACAAATGTTCAAAACCAAAAGCCTAAAAAGATCTAAAATAGTCTCATTTCTCTGCTTCAAAGATCAGTGAAATTGCTACCTGAGTTCATCCATTTCACAGTTGATCTGCATGGGAAATTATATGTGCTTCTCTGATTTTTCTTTGGATGTGTCACTTTTATTCTAACTGCTGGAACTATTTGTTGTACCTCTTTCTGAAGATCAGTTTGGGGCTAAATTACAAGCTCCATCAGCGCAGGGGCCATGGCTGCCTCCTGACTGCTGTAGGCTGAGCACTTGGTAGAGCATCAGCCCACAGATAGCAGCCCAGTGAACCAATGAACAGGTGGAAGCAAGAATCAAAGTGTTAAATTAGAGTTAACCTTTAATTAACTGAAAGGTGGTTCTGATCTTATCACACATCCACCCTCACACGCTGCTGCTCGAATCCCATAGTTCAGCTCATTACCATCTGGTATGAGAGGTGTCAGATTATATACAGTCATTTCCCTCGCTGAAGGACCTTCCAGAATGTCACTGCCTGTGTCCTGTAAGGGTAACTATTCATATACAATCAATGAGCACCTTGATGCAAAGCATGAGTGATGTAAAGAAGGGCTTATCTGAGAGTTTAACTTCTGTGCATTTTGCCCAATTTAGACAAGATTAGTTAACTCCTCTGTGGTCACCTAAGGAGGAAAACTAGACTTTTTTTTGTTTGTTTTTTTTGAGTCAGGGTCTCGCTCTGTCACCCATGCTGAAGTGCGGTGGTGCCATCTCGGCTCACTGCAACTTCTGGCTCCTGGGTTCAAGCGATTCTCATTCCTCAGCCTGCCCAGTAGCTAGGACTATAGGCATGCGCTACCAAGCCTGGCTAATTTTTGTGCTTTTAGTAGAGACGGGGTTTTGCCATGTTGGCCAGGCTGGTCTTGAACTCCTGGCCTCAGGTGATATGCCCGCTTCAGGTTCCCAAAGTGCTGGGATAATAGGCATGAGCCACTGCACCTGGCCTAACTTTTTCTGCTGAGGGGCAGAACTTCCTTTGCATATGTTATGATTTACCTAGAATGCCTTTCCCTTCTATTTTCCCTGTGAACTCCTATCCATTCTTTAAAACCCACTCCAAGGTTCATCCCCTTCATGAAGCTTCCTCTCTGCAACCCAGCAGTTTCTCCCTTCTCTATGGTCCCAGAATATGTTGTATATTCCATTGACCTCAAGGGCTTCTTCAAAATGGAATGGTCTGCCATTGCAATGTGTGTGATGGTCTGGACTGGGGTAAGTATTGCTTTGAGGTGGCACTTGGAAAACTGAAGTAATATTCAGATTCACCAAGATCCTATAACATCATCTTTAAGGACCATTTTCTACCTTCCAAAATGGGTCACGGCCAAATGTTGGCAGGAAATGATTCAAAGGTTTTAGCCAGGTCTTCCAGGCCCATTCCTGAAAGGTAATGTAAGAAACAGAAATAGATTAGCTACAATGTTTGTACCTTCCTAGACACTGAGTCATCACAAATTACACACATACACGTACATACACATACACATACACATACACACACACAGACACCCATAAGCTGTTGGCTAAGGAACAAGGACTTCCCTTATTGGAATTTGAGGCATTGTGCAATCTGGTTGCCCAGAGCGACACTCAGATACTAGCCAACTAAGTGCTATATATTAGCAGCATGACTTGTCTAACAACAAGCAAAAAATAGGTTTAGAGGAAATGAAAGCTTCCAGAAAAGTTAAATTCTGACTTCACCTCACTTTCTCCTGTTCCTTGCCTATACACACACAAAATACGTACACACCCAAAAAATACTCCTAGGGCAGACGGTACTTCGGTTTCCTCATTTATAAATCAATAAAGTACAACTATGTTCCAGAATTGTACATTTCTACATAAAGATAATCCTAATGTAAATGAATTGTTTGCCTCGATACATGGTTTTTGGGGCTATGCAGAGAACTGTACTTGCCATCTAAAATGTCACCCCTGAAGTTTCAAGATACATTTTAATATTACACAAAACTGGAGGTCATTCAGCACTTGAAGGGCAGGACTTTATGAGCTCACTTTGAAAATGAGAAGTATCTTTTCTCAGACAAGTCACCCAAGCCAAAGCAATGAGCAAACTCTAACACCCCTCCTTAAAAATTAACAAAGGTCCTTTTTGTTTGGCCAGTGCCAAAGCCTTCAAACTCAGTTGCACTTCGTTCTAAAGTTTATAGATAATGCATATTTCTAAGAGTGCATTAGTAACTTCTTATAAACCCACACCAAAGCAAACAGAGGTTAACCCTCCTTTTTCAATGATTTCATGCTAAATGACTGTGCTTATCAGAGTGAAGAGGTAAGAGACTGCTTTAATATGATGTCTGGCTAAGTAGGAGAACACAGTATTTGTGACAGAGAGAAAACAGAATAAATTTATTTATTTAATTTCATGATAAACAATATCCGTTGAACACATCTTTTTTTTTTTTTTTTGAGATGGAGTTTCACTCTTGTTGTCCAGGCTGGAATGCAATGGCGCAATCTTGGCTCACTGCAACCTCCGCCTCCCAGGTTCAAGCGATTCTCCTGTCTCAGCCTCCCAAGTAGCTGGGATTGCAGGTGCCCACCACCTTGCCCGGCTAATTTTTGTATTTTTAGTAGAGACGGGGTTTCATCATATTGGTCAGGCCGGTCTCGAACTCCTGATCTCAGGTGATCTGCCCACCTCGGCCTCCCAAAGTGCCGGGATTACAGACATGAGCCACCACGCCCGGCCTGGTTGTACAAATCTTTAAAAAAAGACTTGCTTGACTACATTGTGCAAAATGCAGAACTAGAAACTGTCAGCAATCAAAAGCACTTCATTCTAACTAGCTGTGCCTTAAACGTTGTCAAGATAACTTCTAGAGAGATGTGCTGCTCCTGTTTAAAGTGTGTCAGTGCCACTCACATAGGACAATGTGTGTTCCTCAGAAGTCGGATGTAGGTCGGGCGCAGTGGCGCATGCCTGTAATTCCAGCACTTTGGAAGGCCGAAGTGGGTAGATCACCTGAGGTCAGGAGTTTGCAACCAGCCTGACCGATACCATGAAACCCCGTCTCCACTAAATACAAAAAAATTAGCCGGGCATGGTGGTGCATGCCTGTTAATCCGAGTTACTTGGGGGGCTGAGACAGGAGAATCACTTGTACCTGGGAGGCAGAGGTTGCAGTGAGCTGAGATCACGCCATTGCACTCCAGCCTGGGCAACAAGAGCAAAACTCTGTCTCAAAAAAAAAAAAAAAAGTAGGATGTAACTCCAGTAACATTTGAAGAGTGCCAAGGAGTCCTCTCTTTAAAGGGATCCCACAGTATATCAGTTTTTTGAAGCAAAGAAGCCTTTAGCAATGCCACAATCACCTCTGATTTATTTGATTAATTTTTGTAATACTTGGTTTTCTTAAAGCATGGCACACTTAAACCAGTTATTTATTGGAATAGTTTTTGTTTTCAAAGTCACTACCAATTGAATGTGCAGCCTTCACTGGTGTCATTACCCCATGCTTCCGTCTCATTTTGCAAGATAGTGTTAGAACCAAAGTGGGGGTGACCCCAAGGCGCCTTGAGCCTTGGCTCCATGTTAGGGATCCCACAGAGGTACTACCACCTGATCCTCTCCACAGCCTCGTGAGGTGCACCTCACAGCATTTGCTGTTCAGAGGAGGGAACTGAGGTCTGAGAAGGAAATTCACTTGCTGAAGTTAACTTGCTGCCTCCAGTGAGAGGCAGGATTGATATTTGAGCCCACGTCTGTCTGACTCCAATGCTAATGATTTTTACATCCCGGCTGAAGGATGATATTGCCAAGCCCTTAAAGAAGAAGGCATATTTGGACACCTCATTAGCAATTTGGGCCCTAAATCATACCCTTTTGGCCAGGATGAATTAAAGTTGCTGCCCAGGGCTCCCACCTCAGGTCCAGGGAGTAGCCTCAATACTGAGGGAATCTGAATTAAGGAGCTTGGAAGTTCCCCCCACCTAGCTGTAGTGGGCAGTTTCAGAGTTGGCTGATCCAGGAGTCCTGACCAGGTCACTAGGGTGATGTCTAGACTCCAGTACCACTGAGAATGTTGCTATGTTGGCTTTCTCTGCCACATGGAAAAGTCTTTTCTTTCTTTTTTTGAGACAGACCCTCCCTCTGTTGACCAGGCTGGAGTGCAGTGGCACAATCTCGGCTCACCACAACCTCCGCCTCCTGGGTTCAAGTGATTCTCCTGCCTTAGCCTCCCGAGTAGCTGGGACTATGGGTGCGCACTACCATGCCTGGCTAATTTTTGTATTTTTAGTAGAGACAAAGTTTCACTGCGTTGGCAAGGCTGGTCTCGAACTCCTGACCTCATGATCTGCCCACCTCGGCCTCCCAAAGTGCTGGGATTATAGGCGTGAGCCACCACACCTGGCCTAAGACTGTCTTTCCAAATGACTTCAAATTCCTTCAAATGGGTAACTTCATTTAACCAGGTGGGGGCACCTCCCAAAACACAAGTTACCCAGCTTTCAAGTTGTGGCTCTCATATAAGGAAGTAACTTTCTTTGAGAGTATTTACTTGTGAAATTAGAAAAGTAGTAAATTTCTGGAAAATGTCTAACATGTATTGCTAGCGTAGGCCGCAGGGCATTGAGAAACGTATACCGCCACACTGCTGGCCCAGCTAACCAAGGGTCTCCTTCACTTCTTTGTCATTAATAGCCTGAGTAACTAACTCCACTTTAGTTCCCTCAACTGTGAAATGGCAAGTGACGCTAGATTATCTCTAATGATCTTTGCTAAAATTTTATGATCCAGATATCCTTATCTGATTCTTTCTCAGAATCACTTTAACAGTTTAATAAAAACGGCCTGACATCAAGAGTTTTTTTTTTTTAAAGAAAAGATACTCAAGCATTGATTATAAATTTCAACTTGACCCTTAAGTTTTTGCAAATCTTTCCTACTCTTCCTTTAGGATCCAGCCCACCATCCCATCCAGAACCACAGTGCCCTTTGGAAGACAGAGCTATGCCAAAAGACAGCAGGAGCAGGCAGGGACACAAGGAGGCAGGGATTGGAGTGTGCTGAGCCAGTGAGAATCAGTGTTTGACAGACCTGGGTCCTGTACCCAAAAAAACTTCCAAAGTTCCCCATTAAGGAGCACTCTCATCCTTGTTTTGTTACCAAGAGCTAAGAAAGCACTTCATCCTGGAACTCATTGTTTTCTGCCCATTTTCCCCTATGTAATCCTCTTAGATTTTGCAGAAGACGTTTTAGGCCTGTTGTCTCTGGACACGACAACCACCTTCAGAGCTGGCACCGAGTTCTGCCTTGTGAGTGGTTTGCCCCATCAGCCACTGCATCCTTTCTTCCAACTAAACCTGAGCGTTCTCCTCTTTAGGAAGAAATGATACCAATCGGCATTTGGGTCCCAAAATTCTCATCTCTCACCTCCTCTTCACAGTCCCTTTCCCCTTAGGGCAGTCTGTGGGCATCTCTCTAAAATCCATTTCCCAATCTAGATGTAGTGCTCAGAGTCCTGTTGAATTTATTTGGACATCAAAAGAGCCAAAATACTTGTGCTTTTTTATAGTTTTCATTCAAAGAACATTTCAGTCCATGAGACAGAAAAAAAATGGCTTTGCTGTATCCAACTTGTCACAGGCTTGTATTTGGCATTGTTCTGAGAAAGACCTCAACCACTTGTGAAACCCAGACGTCATTTCCCGTCGTGTTCTTTCATGTTAAATGCTTCTAGCTGCTCGCTGGTGCTTGGTCACTCTATAACTAAATATTGCTTTAGCACTTGCTACACAAAGAGCTTCCTGAAAGCAGCAGGGGAGACATGCTAGGGGCTTAACAATAGGGGCACTGTTTCCATTGAGCGGGTTTGCTGCCCAATGCTGTGTCAAATGAAAGTGACCCAGGAGCACCACTGCTCCACTTCTGAGCTTCCACTTGTGACTTTTTCCTCATTGGGGAAAGAAGCTGGCTGTGATTTAGATGTGGCTAGCAAAAGGTTTAGTTCTGGCATAAAATCAGGCATCAGAACGACTTTGAAAGAAAGTAATTCACCTCCAAAAATACATGGGGAAAAAACTTCATGAGCACCAGAGAAGCATTTGGAAGAGTTAACCTCGGACATGGCTTACGAGGGTGTATTTTTTAGGCCAGACTCAGTTTTCATTATATTGTTGCTATGCAAGTAAATAAATGAGCTCACTGCTACACCCAAGCTGGGCAGAATGAATTTACAGAGAATTAATAAATCCAGGGTAGGCAACATGTGGCTTTTCTTCTGGTCATAGAGAAGCAACTAGTACTCTTGGATTTTAAACAGGCAAACCTCTGTAGCTTTACAGTTTCTGAAAATTGGATCCCAGTTCTAATGGGCAGGCAGTAATAATGGTAATGTTTCTTTTCCTAAGGTTTTCTTTAAAGGGAAGGGATCAAATAGTTCATTTAAGACAAAGAGGTTATTATAAAGTCTAATAAATACTGTGGTCGCTCTGTTAATGCTTTTCAAGGGCATTTAAGTGAAAGAAGTCCTTTCCAACAGGCAGTTTTGGAAAGCTAAACACTCTTGTTAATTCATGAAACGCAAAGAGAGATAATATAAATAAATCAGGGGCTGGGGAGGAATTAGAGATAGACAGGAAGCAGTCAAATTTTACTTCCCACATATGCCAAGAAAAGTGCAAATACATGGCTGTTACTCAGTAAAACCTACTTTTAAATTCAGAGAATTGTAGGTACTATGAATGGTGAGCTTATAAATCTGTAATCATTACAGCACGGGGACACTTTTTAACTTCTCATCAATTACCCATTGTTATTTCCTGAGCACATCCTGGGTTACCTAGCTCCTGACTAGGCATTAGGGAAGGACACAAGAAGCTGACTCCACACATTAGTACTCTACTAAATTCATGGGTAAACTCCACTGGTCAATAATCAAGTCATTATCTCTATATTGGAGGCAAAGGATTGCACAATTCAGGCTATTTGTAATGTTGCTTTGGATTGTAGAGACTTAGACTCAGAGGAATCATGGGACATAGAATCTAGAACAGGTCTGTGTCCCATCATTCTCTTAAAAGAAAACCTTTCAAGTAATATTTCTTATTATCTTTTAAAATCTTGTTAAAATGACAAAAAATATATATATATTTGTAATTTTTAAAATTTTGATGCGTACAAAGATAGACACAGATAGATAATGTAGAAGTATAAATAATAATAAGTCACTAGAGCATGACTAACTAGTGAAGTTACCCAGTCTCCTCTCCATCCCATCTCTCTGTCTCCCATCCACTCTACCCAACTCTTCCTTTCAAAGAGTAGGATTTTTCTGCTTCGTTTTTTTAGTGCTTTGTTCTTACTTAGGGTTGCTGGAAGCACATGGAAGGAGGGAAGTAGTCAAAACAAGACAGTGTTGTGAGGGGAGAGATGAGAAGTCATGATAAGTAGGTGGGTGGGTGACCCACAGGGCTGGCATCAGAAGGAAACATAGCAAAACATGGTGGATATGAGGATTGCTGTGGGGAGGGGGACTGGCCTTTGTGAGTGGCAGCCGTCTGCTCCCTTCCCGCTTCCCTTAGTGCTCCATTGAGCTAGCAGCATGCAGCTGAGAAGTTGAAGTTCTGACCACATGGCCTCTGCTGCCACTGCTCTGCCCCATCCCAGGCACCTAGCCAGCTCTGCATTAAGGAGGTGAAGTGGATGCCCAAGGAAAGAAGTGCCCCCAAGGAGACTTGCTGAGACCTTGAACAAGTGACACAATGTGAGCAGAACTTGTCTTGACAGAAAATGCTTTGTCTCTAGGTGTTCCAGAGAGATGGGCAAGTGTCCTATTTCTTAGTGAGAGCCTCTAAACAAACCAGCTTGTGAACCTCCACTGAAAAGATCTCATCTGATGAGCATTTTAATAAAGTGTCCTGAGTTTGGAGGCTTGCCGTCTTTCTCTTGGATAAATATCTTCATCTCCTAGACTTGGAAAAACACATTTTCTCCTGGGGTTTCCCACTGGCGTGTCTTGAGCTGCTCTGGTGATAACCGTAATAATGCCAATACTGATACGAACAGCAGAAAACAGTAACCCCAAGAACGCTACAGATGATCATCAAGGACCACTGTCTCTTACCATTTGCTGCTTTGGTTTGAAATTCTCACTGCCTCGTAGATCTCATTTTGAGCACTATACATTCCTAAAGATTAATTTCTTTCTATCTGACTTAAATTTAGGAATGATTAAATCTTCATTTCTCCCATGATTTGATCCTAAAACATTTTGAAGGGAAACAGCCTTGAGATCTGTGATTACTAAGACACCCATAACATTCTTATCACATTAGAAAGCAAGAATTGACTGTTGCTTGTCTTGTTCCTGTTGTCTTGTCCCCTGAATTCCTGTTTATCTTTGATTGTATGTGGGACATTGTATTTTCAGTACATTTGTAGAAATAATGTGAAGCCTATAAAGATGTTCTCTGCCTCCAGAGAGAATTTTGTTTCCTTCTGCCAGCCTCATAGGCAAGCATACATCTGATTCCATGCTTTGAGCTGTTCTGGCAACCCTGATGTCTTCAGCCTGTGCAAGGGTGGGTTTACTTCCAGTTAATCCTTATTTTGGATACAGTCCTTAGGGTTCCAACCCAAAGTCGGGGGTGGTTTGGAGTCCCTACCTTGGTGAGCCCTATAGTCCATTGTTCCCCCTTACCCAAAGAAGCTGTAGAAAACCCAGCACAGCCTCCCAAGCACCAGTTTCAGATCAGCAAAAAATAGCAAATGCCCCCCAGGCTTGAAAAGCAATCTCACCTCTATTAACTCTTCTCCCAAAGTAAGACCTAGTAATTCTTTATTATCCTTTAACTCTTGACACTATTAAGAAGATCTTTTCGGCTGGGCGCAGTGGCTCACACCTGTAATCCCAGCACTTTCGGAAGCCGAGGCGGGCGGATCACGAGGTCAGGAGATCGAGACCGTCCTGGCTAACACGGTAAAACCCCGTCTCTACTAAAAATACAAAAAATTAGCTGGGCACGGTGGCGGGCGCAGTGGGCGGGTGCCTGTAGTCCCAGCTACTCGGGAGGCTGAGGCAGGAGAATGGCGTAAACTCAGGAGGCGGAGCTTGCGGTGAGCCGAGATCTCACCACTGCACTCCAGCCTGGGTGACAGAGTGAGACTCTGTCTCAAAAAAAAAAAAAAAGATCTTTCCTAGCTTTTCTTCATTTTTTTAAGTTGTCTTCAGCAAGATGGTTAATCTCAATTACCTAGTCCATGATTTCTGGAAGTCAAAGTCAAAAGGTAAAATCTATATAGCCTAGGTGACAATTACAATAACAATAACAATAGCTAAGGCTTATTATGGCTTTATGCCAGGTACTTTATGCACTTGATCTCATTTAATACTCATATAGCCTATGAGGGAAGTATAATTTCCATTTTACCTATGAGAAAACAGGCTTAGAATGGAACCTTGGTTCTCATAGCTTGTGAGTGGTAGAACCGGGATTTAGATCCAGCTCTGCCTGAGTCCAGCTTCTGTTTGTCAATTACTTCCCTCTTCAGACCTAATTCTTCCAATAAGCAACAGAAAAAGACCCAGTGGGGCCATGGCCTCTGGCACACAGCTTCTCATAAACGAGCCTATCACACATCCCCAGAACTAAAGCAAGCGTATGTTCCTTCTGATGTTGAGGTAAAAAGCAGGGTTTGTTTTGGTTTCCCTTTTCCAAAACACTCCCCCACATGTTTCTGGCTTGTGGTTAAGAAGAACCCAGGTGTTCATGTCACATACGAGCTCAACTGGGGAAAAGGAAACCATCCAGCAGCCCTCCTTGCCCTCCAATAGTGGCTTCACCCAACTTGGGGTGCATTCTTCTACGGTTTCTGATTTCTCAACCTCACCTAACATTCCCTTGCCTTCTTGGCTCCCTCTCTTGCCCAACACTACCATGCATGGCTGATAGGGCACTGTTCTGCCCCATATCCTATGGGTTCTACTTAACCCAGAGCTGGCTTACCTGGAAACCAAGCTTATTCTGTACTGGCAGACCTCACGCCATCTTGCTTAATAGCCTTCAGTTTTCCTTTAGTTGATTAATGTATCACTCAATAGATTATGCAAGACCTACTCTGCTAGGCACTGTACTAGGCCCTGTGGTTTATATTTAAATGAAGAGGGAATGATCTCTGACTTTAAAATGCTGGAAGAAGAGATGAGATGCATCAAGACCGTCAAACCACAAGTGATAAGTGCCGTTAGAGCTGTGTGGATCACTGGCTCAGGGAGTTCCAAGGATAGAGACATATTATCTGTTTGGGAAGGGCTTGGTGGGGGAAAGGCATTCAGCCTGGCCTTGAAAATCAATTAAAGTTTGAATATGAGGAAAGAAAGAAGAGCATCTCAGACAAGGACACGGCATGGATGAAGGCACAGAGGTGTGGGCGTGCAGGGCATCTGTGGAAATGGACAGCTCAGTTCTCGCCGAGGGAGGGAGTTGGTGCAGAGCCTGGGGGCCCTGCCTTCAGAAGATTTCCAAGAGGAAGGAGGGCAAAAATACACAGATGAAGGCAAAGACTGGCAGCCCGGAGGCCAAAGACGTGTTTAGTTTGGCCAAGACACTGTTTTTAAAATTTAAGCCAATTTTGAAAACCAGGTTTCACATAAAATTCCAAATTTCTGGCTTCTGAAAACGTGAAAGATCTGGCAACACAGGGCACAATGTCTTCCCTCTTTCGGTAGAAGGAATTCTGTCTCCCCGGCACCAAAGCCTGGCTTGTTTCTTCCCTACACCCTGCTTGCTCGGTCCGTGAGCATCTGAGTATAGGACGCTTGCTCTGCTATAGGTACCAGCTCAGGGAACACAGATGCAGAAACATCAGAAAGAGTCCCAAGGGCCTCTCATCCAACTTGCTGACTGTCATCATGCTGGTTCTCAGATCTCCCTATCTCTCTCTGCTACCCAAACACAGACCCTCCTCTTTAAAATTTCAGCATACATGGCTTTCAAAATTATGAGGCATGAAAGTGTCAAAAGCATCTCCAGAAACTCATGCCGCCAGGATCTGAGACTCAAAACAGTGTGGATCAAACACCATCAGAGTGTGGGGTGGGGCAATTCGAGTTTGTCTTCTTGTTTTTATGTAAGCAGATTAATTAGAGAACTAACATAACGCCAGTCTTTGGGCTTTTGATCCTATCCTGCCAGGACCCAGACTTGGAGATGTATTAAATGGATTCTTCCTTTTCTAAATGTCTGCAATCTGCCCTTCTCGGCTTCATAGGTCTTCTCAAAGTCTCTGTCTTGGACCCTCCCGTTAGTTGCTGAGAATGGGATACTAACATCTGAGAAAGGTTGGATTCCTCCTAGGGACAGAAAATCCACATATGGAAAGTGCAAATCCTGTGCCGGGTAATCACGAAAGCAGTTGCAGTAGCATTGGACCATAGAGCCCCAGGAGACCTCACAATTCAGCCCCCTTCCTGGCAACACTAATGAATTAAGAGGTCAGTTTGGTAATTCCAAAGGCTAAGCCTTTGTGACTATAAATAAATGCATAGAATGAAAGGAATGTAGAAAAAAAAAAGCAAACAGAGGTGGAAAGGAAATGAAAAACCTGACTTGATTTCATTGAGAAAATTAGTTTAAAAATGTCCTTTGTGTAGCAATTCCTTTAAAGCCTCACCGAACAAATGCCTAGGAGAATTCTTCCAAACTTGAGGTCCCTTTAACCAGACCTTGGTGTGCGTCTTCGGCTGAAATTCAGCAGTTCTGGGAGGTGGAATGAGGAGAGATCGTTGGAAGGTTTTTGTGTACTTATGTCAAGCAGCAAGAAAAAGCCTTAATGAACCACAAAACTGGAGACTTTGTAAGGTACAGCTCAGTCAGCACTTTTCCTCCGAGGAGAGAACACACAATTGGCATGAAAGTGACCCAAGCAACAGGTCGAGCAGAGAATGTCCAAAAGTAGAAGACTTCCAGCTCCCTGATCTTCCATACGTCACAATGCAGATTGCTGCACTGGACTTGGCATTTAAATGGGACCAGCATTTTGCATCCTGGTCCCATTTAAATGCCATTTGTGGACCAACGTGAATTAGATGGTAACGTCAGGAAGGCTGGAATCGGTGGTGGGGGGCGGGGGATGCTGTATTTGGTTGGCTTTTTCCCCCTGTGGTTTTCACCATCTGTTTCTTTGAACGCATAAACAAGGAAAATGACTGGTTTGGAATGCAGGGTTTTAAAAAACCAGATGACCACAGGCATCCTCTAAATGAGAAAGAGAGAGCAAGTTGGGGTTCTGTGACATTTGTCAGGAAGTGAAATGTTAAATACCAGGAAGCATTAGCGCTTTCTGCCAGGGAAGATCCACAAAGGCAAGGAAACACTTTAGCGGTGACCCTGCCTTCCTTTTCTGAGGTCGTGCTATGTGTTTATATGTCACCTAGTGCTATTTTCAGACACCAACTCCACCCACTCTAGCTCCCAATCCCCTTCTGGGTTTTTTGTTTGT
This sequence comes from Gorilla gorilla gorilla, assembly GCF_029281585.2. Taxonomy (NCBI): domain Eukaryota; kingdom Metazoa; phylum Chordata; class Mammalia; order Primates; family Hominidae; genus Gorilla; species Gorilla gorilla. The sequence goes on along the minus strand of NC_073229.2, from coordinate 28,865,037 downwards.
TTGTTTGTTTGTTTTGTTTTGTTTTGAGACAGAGTCTCTCTCTGTCGCCCAGGCTGGAGTGCAGTGGAACGATCTTGGCTCACTGCAAGCTCGTCCTCCCAGGTTCACGCCATTCTCCTGCCTCAGCCTCCCAAGTAGCTGGGACTACAGGCGCCCGCCACCACACCTGGCTAATTTTGTGTATTTTTAGTAGAGATGGGGTTTCACTATGTTAGCCAGGATGGTCTCGATCTCCTGACCTTGTGATCCACGATCCTTGGCCTCCCAAAGCGCTGGGATTACAAGCATGAGCCACCACGCCCAGCCTTTTGTTTGATTGTTTGTTTGTTTTTTGAGACGGAGTTTCACTCTTTTTGCGTAGGCTGGAGTGCAGTGGCAAGATCTCAGCCCACTGCAACCTCCGCCTCTCGAATTCAAGTGATTCTCCTGCCTCAGCCTCCCGAGTAGCTGGGATTACAAGCACATGTCACCATGCCTGGCTAATTTTATATTTTTAGTAAAGACGGAGTTTCACCATGTTGGCCAGGCTGGTCTCCAACTCCTGACCTTAGGTGATTCTCCCGCCTTGGCCTCCCAAAGTGCTGGGATTACAGGCATGAGCCACTGTGCCCGACATGCCCCCTTCTGTTTTTTAAATGAAAGATGAACAGTTAAGCTGGACTTAGCCTTGGTTTTCCATTAGCATTATTGCTAAGTTGGCAACCTTGGATAAAATCCACTCTTGGACACTTTTAAGCTGAACAAAAGCTGCACTATGAGCAGGTGCTATGATAAAGCCAAGACAGTGCTCTAAGTAGAGGGGCTGATGAAATAGACTAAGGGGAGATCTTCATTTCTCTCCTGGATGATAGCGAGTAAAAAAAAAAAAAACAATCATATAAGGGCATTAGGAACACAGTGTGTTTTTCTTTAGCAAAGGGCATCCTGCTTTAAAAAGGAAGGTTTGCTATGCACAATACAGTGGCCATTCTATAAAGTGGTTCCGTATGCTCCATGCCAACAGACCTCAAAGCAATAGGTTCCTTTTTTAAACCCAAGACAGTGGAGAGACTTGATGGAAATTTTGAGTGCATACTAATCTCTTTTACTTCATTGCAAGAAACAATCAGTTGTAAGCACTAGGGATTTAAAGCCAAATTGAACTCAGGCATTTTGAGAGCGCCTGGGGAGAAGGGCATTGGTGCATTTGGCTGAGTTCCACCCATTTCAGCATAAGATGGACGTGGAGCATTTTTCACATAGTTTTGTAGGCAGCCTGACGCCAGAGTTTTCACTTCAGAGAAAGGATAAGTTGACGGTTTCTTAGGGAACAACCAACTCTTCCTCATTTGCAATGTCTGTTCTCCTCAAAGATGTCGTGGGGAACGCTTGAGATGGGCACTCAATGACTCAAAGGGTAGGGGTTAGGCAGAAACAAGACCCTGGGCATTTAGACGCCCTTGGACGATTACATATATTTCAAAATGAGTTAAGTTCAAATAATTTTTTGCTGGTGCTTAGCACACCAATGAAGTATGTAGATATGAAAACAGGAGGCTGCTAGGTAAGATTCATTTTATTGGCACTGGTTCCAGATGCCAGCATCGTGATGAACGCTATTTGACTTCTGATATCCCTTGACGTAGGTACTGTTGGGGATGTTTTCTTTCCTGGTGGAAATGGGAAAATGATTAGAGACCAGAGGTCAGGAGACCTGAACTCTGTTCTTGGTGCCTCCCTGACTCAGTGTTTTGTTTGTTTGATAAGTTAGAATGAAAGCTCCCAGAGGTTTCTAAGGACAGCACAGTTTGAGCATTGGCTTTGTAAAAGTACTGTGGTGACCCGTGGAATTACAGTTATAATCATCATAATAATGTCCAATGAAGAGGCATACTGAGGAAGGCATGAGAGGAATTTTAAGTGGCTAAACTGTATTTGCATTATTCATTTTACAAATCGTTTCAGAGCCTTAAAGCAAATTTCAGTATGCGGTACTTTGATGCAAAATGCTCCTCTAGGACTTTCATAAGTTACACACAAGTATCCCTTAAAGTATATTTTAGAAATATGCTTGCAGTGCATCAACTCTATCTGATGAACTTTGAGATGATCACAATTAAGGGTGATAGAGATATTTTAGGGATTTTTTTTCTCATTGGGATTCAAGAGGGATTTAAAAGTTTACTAACCTGGGCCAGATGCAGTGGCTCACACCTGTAATCCCTGCACTTTGGGGGCTGAGGTGGGTGGATCACCTGAGGTCAGGAGTTTGAGACCAGCCAACATGATGAAACCCTGTCTCTACTAAAAATACAAAAAATTAGCTGGGCATGGTGGCGTGCACCTGTAATCTCAACTACTCAGGAGGCTGAGGCAGGAAAATCACTTGAACCTGGGAGGCGGAGGTTGCTGTCAGCTGAGATTGTGCCACTGTACTCCAGCCTGGGGAGCAAGAGCAAAACTCCATTTCAAAAAAAAAAAAAAAAAAAAAGTTTACTAACGTGGTATCTACTTGTCTCCTTCCTGTTGTGTCTTCTTTCTTCGGTTTCTTTCTATCTTTTTATGAGGGAGAGTTGAGGGATGAGTGCTTAGTTAGGAGGCAAGGAGATTCAAGGACTCAGGCTTGGAAATTTACACCTCTGTGCCTTCTCTCCCACAGGTGATAACCCCCGTGAGGACAGGCCATGGCTACGTATACGAGTACCCATCCAGATACCAAAAGGACGTCTATGATATCCCTCCTTCTCATACCACTCAAGGGGTGCGTACCAGAACATGGTCACAAGAGGAGAAGCGCTTCTAAGGGTAGCGTTCCTTCAGGGCTGTAGAGAAAAGGGAGTTCACAAATTATGTATTAATATATGTCATATGAAGCTTTATTTAGGTTGACTACCCAGTAGCCACTTTAGCCAATGCTATTTAAATTATGTTTTCTGGATTTGCTTTATCAGGAAATCCTAGTATTTCACCCAAGAGAGCTTATGTTCTTCTACAATTTTGCTTCAGAAAGTAGATTTTTCTTTTTTCTTTTTTTTTTTTAAGACAGAATCTCTCTTTGTTGCCCAGGCTGGAGTGCAGTGGCTCTATCTCAGCTCACTGCAACCTCCACCTCCCAGGCTCAAGCAACTCTCCTGCCCCTGCCTCAGCTTCCCAAGTAGCTGGGACTACAAGCACACACACCACCATACCTGACTAATTTTTGTATTTTGTAGGGACAGGCTTTTGCCATGGTGGCCAGGCTGGTTTTGAACTCCTGACTGCAAGTGGTCTGCCTACCTCGGCCTTCCAAAGTGCTGGGTTTATAGGTGTGAGCCATTGCGCCCAGCTGGAAAGTAGAAAATTTAAACTACACTTTAAAGTACAGACAGCATAGATATTTCACATAAGATCTTTTTTTTTTTTTTTTTTTTTGAGACAGAGTCTTGTTCTGTCACCAGGCTGGGAGTGCAGTGGCACGATCTCAGCTCACTGCAACCTCTGCCTCCCGGGTTCAGGCGATTCTCCTGTCTCAGCCTCCCAAGTAGCTGGGACTACAGGTGTGCACCACCACACCCAGCTAATTTTTGTATTTTTAGTAGAGATGGGGTTTTACCATGTTGGCCAGGATGGTCTCGATTTCTTGACCTCGTGATCTGCCCACCTCAGCCTCCCAAAGTGCTGGGATTACAGGCATGAGCCACCGTGCCTGGCCAAAATCATTTTTATATTAAATGTAAGTTAAAAACCACAAAATGTATTTAAAAAGGCAATAAATCTGTTATAACATGGAGCACTGCCAAAGATCAAGCTTGTACATAACCTGGTAAATAAATCCATAATTAAGTGCTTAGGAGCATAAAAAATGACAAGTATAAGACATTTCCATTCTGGGTAACTCACGGGTTTCTCTTCAGGTATACGACATCCCTCCCTCATCAGCAAAAGGCCCTGCGTTTTCAGTTCCAGTGGGAGAGTTAAAACCTCAAGGGGTGTATGACATCCCGCCTACAAAAGGGGTAAGTGAGTGACTACAAAGCAGCAAAAAGGAGTGTGAGTGTGTGTCTGTGTGTGTGTCTGTGTGTCGGGGGGGTGCAGGGTTGGGAGGGTGGGTAAGTAGTTCACTGGAATAAAACAAGAAAGGCAAACCCAAAAGGGGAAAATGTAGTCTTGGTGAGAGTAAAGGAAGGAAGCAAAAAAGGAAAGGCACTAATTAAAGATAGCTCTAGGGATTTCATATTGAGGAGCCCCAACTAAAAAACACTAGGTGGCCAATAAGGATAACCCTTTGGCAGGGAAGATAATTAGTTCAGTTTGGCAAGTACTAATATGTATTTGTAGAGGGTTTGTTTTGTTTTGTTACATTTTGTTTGAGACAGGGTCTCGCTCTGTCACCCAGGCTGGAGTGCAGTGGCGCAACCACAGCTCATTGCAGTCTTTACTTCCCAGGCTCAAGCAATCCTCCCACCTCAGGCTCCCAAGTAGCTGGGACCACAGGTGCACGCCACTATGACTGGATAAATTTTATTTTTTGTAGAGACGGTGTCTCCCTTTTGTTGCCCAGGCTTGTTTTGAACATATGGGCTTAAATGATCCTACTACCTTGGCCTCCCAAAGTGCTGGGATTACAGGCTGAGCCGCGCCCGGCCTGTAGAGGGTTTGACAGTTTTCTCAGTGTGTATGTTTGAGTGAACTCGTTTGACTCACTCTGTTACCCTGTGGGGTATGCCTGCACAGAAAGCACAGTAATCCCTACTTTACAGACAAGGGGACTGTGTTTCAGATGCCTATGCAGCTCATTCAGCATCACACAGCTGGTGTGATAACCGAAAAGACCGGGGGAGAACTCTGGTCTTACTCTGCCTCTCGGCACAGATCAGCAGAGAAAGGATGCCCAGGAGGTGGTCAGAAACACAGGACTGGAACACAGGGGTGAGCAATTTAGCCAGGAGGGTTGCACATACGAGTCTGCACCAAGAACGTGGGGTTGGACACACTTGGCAAAGGACAAGGGAAGTGACAGCAGAATAGCGGGGAACCTTGGAAGTGCCTAACATTGGGGCGGGGGAGGGTGACCGAAAAAGTGCCAGCAAATAGGACTGAGCACATGGGACCACAGGTTCCCATGAGCCAACTCAATAAATAGCGTTTCGCTTTCTACTTGCTTTTCAGGTATATGCCATTCCGCCCTCTGCTTGCCGGGATGAAGCAGGGCTTAGGGAAAAAGACTATGACTTCCCCCCTCCCATGAGACAAGCTGGAAGGCCGGACCTCAGACCGGAGGGGGTTTATGACATTCCTCCAACCTGCACCAAGCCAGCGGGGAAGGACCTTCATGTAAAATACAACTGTGACATTCCAGGAGCTGCAGAACCGGTGGCTCGAAGGCACCAGAGCCTGTCCCCGAATCACCCACCCCCGCAACTCGGACAGTCAGTGGGCTCTCAGAACGACGCATATGATGTCCCCCGAGGCGTTCAGTTTCTTGAGCCACCAGCAGAAACCAGTGAGAAAGCAAACCCCCAAGAAAGGGATGGTGTTTATGATGTCCCTCTGCATAACCCGCCAGATGCTAAAGGCTCTCGGGACTTGGTGGATGGGATCAACCGATTGTCTTTCTCCAGTACAGGCAGCACCCGGAGTAACATGTCCACGTCTTCCACCTCCTCCAAGGAGTCCTCACTGTCAGCCTCCCCAGCTCAGGACAAAAGGCTCTTACTGGATCCAGACACAGCTATTGAGAGACTTCAGCGGCTCCAGCAGGCCCTTGAGATGGGTGTCTCCAGCCTAATGGCACTGGTCACTACCGACTGGCGGTGTTACGGATATATGGAAAGACACATCAATGAGATACGCACAGCAGTGGACAAGGTGGAGCTGTTCCTGAAGGAGTACCTCCACTTTGTCAAGGGAGCTGTTGCAAATGCTGCCTGCCTCCCGGAACTCATCCTCCACAGCAAGATGAAGCGGGAGCTGCAACGAGTCGAAGACTCCCACCAGATCCTGAGTCAAACCAGCCATGACTTAAATGAGTGCAGCTGGTCCCTGAATATCTTGGCTATCAACAAGCCCCAGAACAAGTGTGACGATCTGGACCGGTTTGTGATGGTGGCAAAGACGGTGCCCGATGACGCCAAGCAGCTCACCACAACCATCAACACCAACGCAGAGGCCCTCTTCAGACCCGGCCCTGGCAGCTTGCATCTGAAGAACGGGCCGGAGAGCATCATGAACTCAACGGAATACCCACACGGTGGCTCCCAGGGGCAGCTGCTGCATCCTGGTGACCACAAGGCCCAGGCCCACAACAAGGCACTGCCCCCAGGCCTGAGCAAGGAGCAGGCCCCTGACTGTAGCAGCAGTGATGGTTCTGAGAGGAGCTGGATGGATGACTACGATTATGTCCACCTACAGGTAAAACAGCCGAACTCATAAAACACCTACACTCACTCACATGCAGGGAGCCTGAGACAGATGCCTATAAGGATGTCGGGTTGGACTGCCAAAGGAGAGAACATAATTAATGTTAATCTACATGGTTCACAAATTGGAGGGAGTGTTGTAGAGTAGTAAGAACGCTGGGCTGAGAGTCCTGAGTACTCACTCAGATCTAGCCCTTTCTCTGACACTTACTGTGTGACCAACTTATTCAACCTCCTTGGGCCTTAATTTCCTCATTTGCAAAATGAATGGGGTAAGGGGTTGGATTAGATCCCGTTGATATACCTCAGGTAAGAGGAGACTCACCAAGTAGGATAATAGGCCCTCTAATAATAATATCAGCTCCACTTCTATTTGTGTTTTATGTATAGTTCCATGCAATATTTTATTTGAAAAAAAAGTTTTCGTCATTAAGAAAAAGAAGAGAAGACCTTTGCACCAGAGAATTTCTAAGGCCCCTGCTAGCCCTACTCTGTGGATGTGTGTGTATAATTGCTTTAAAACTTAGCCCCATCTCAGACTTACCTAGAGGACCACTGGGCATTAGCTAGTTGTCCTAGGAGCTTAATCTGTGTATGGGACATTGGATAGTCACGGTTGGCCTCCTACAATTGGGAATTCTACCAAGCTCCAAGTTGACCTGGGATTCTGACAGCTTTCCCTTCCACTTTGAGGGATTAAAACATTCTACTGGCCGGGCGCAGTGGCTCACGCCTCTAATCCCAGCACTTTGGGAGGCTGAAGCAGGTGGATCACAAGGTCAGGAGTTCAAGACCAGCCTGGCCAATACGGTGAAACCCCATCTCTACTAAAAATACAAAAATTAGCCAGGCATGGTGATGCATGCCTGTAGTCCCAGCTACTTGGGAGGCCGAGGCAGAAGAATCGCTTGAACCTGGGAGGCAGATGTTGCAGTGAGCTAAGATCGTGCCACTGGACTCCAGCCTGGGCAACAAAGCGAGACTCTGTCTCAGAAAAAAAAAAAAAAATCTACCAAGATCCACTGTTTAGGACTAGGCTTACTATCTTATTCTGCCATTCTTTTAATTTGACTGAGAGTCACAGATTATACTGAGAACTACGTAACTATTATGCCAAATTCCCTCAAGTGCAAGAAAGTGTGGCAAGGAGAACTGAGCCCCACCTGGTGCTGAGGAAGGGAGTGGAGAGAGAGGATGGAGGCATTGAACATTCATCTTACTGATTGTCTGACCCTGCACAGTGGGAAATACTGCCTTGGAGCAGAAATCTATAGATGATTTGAGGGAACTAGAAGTGAGAGGTGGACCACATTTAGACCTGCATTTGGGGGTTTACAGGTTCACATATAATCTATGAGAAAAGAATCCAGAGACTATAAAAAGAACATTTATATATGAGATTTGAAGGGAATCATGAGTAGCTCTCTGAAAATTTTAAGGTGCCCCAGAAAGCTGGCACCCTGTATGGCAATGGGCTTTATTTTTCTGCCACCCCTGTCGTCTAGGGTTCACAGTGCCTCACTGGACATTTGAGATGTTGCCAAGGCAGTGGAAAATAAAGAGTATTTACTCATCTGTCAATGAAATTGCTAGCATAAGTGAATCACAGTGATGACATAATATGTTCTTTATGTTGAAAATTAACAGGGTAAGGAGGAGTTTGAGAGGCAACAGAAAGAGCTATTGGAAAAAGAGAATATCATGAAACAGAACAAGATGCAGCTGGAACATCATCAGGTAAGTTCAATCAGAGCAAAAACTGCTTGGCATTGGAAAGATTTCCCACCTAGCACTAAGGAAAGGTATCACTTCAAGAGATTATGATTTTGATTCTTCCAGCTCACTGGCAGGAATCAGCTCCAAAGCACGGAATGGGGTTTAAAAGCAAAGAGAAGGTTTATGACCTTGTTAGTTCAACTGGGTGTACCTGGGTTCCATCTAAACGGCAATTTTTTTAAAGGCTAAACCTGCATATCTAACATATGAGGACTATTTGGGTTAAGGCATTTGGTCTCAAGAAACAAGACCCATTCAAGCTAGCCTAAGCAAGCAGGTTTATAGTAAAGCCATAGTAGGGGAATTCAGTAACAGAAAGTGAAGATAGAGCCAGGTCTGGTGAGAACTAGAACTGTAAATTATCTCTCCTTCTTGTAGTTCCTTTGCTTCTTTCTATCAATCTACTTCACTCTCCCCTATTTTCTGGTTTTCTCTAATTATCTACTCATTTGGCTCCCCTGTAACTTTGCAGAACCCATAAATGGCCACTCAGAACTTCTATAGATGGCTTCTCATCTCAGCTTCCTCTTCCGATGGTTAGCTCCCTTCTCTTGTTCATCAGATTCCCAAGAAAGAGTCTGATTGGGCCACTTTGATTGGGCCATTTCTCTTTCTCTCTCTCTCTCTCTCTGTCTCTACCTCGCTATTTGTCTCTCTTTCGCCAGCAACACAAGCCCATGGTTTGGCTGGCCTTGGTCCAATCTAAAGGTAGGAGAGCAGAATTCAATGTTTTCAACATATATCCAGGCCTATCTACTGAGGACTTTGGGCGGGGCATGTTCATTCAAAAGCTGGGTATGAGTAGGGGAGATAATAACGAGTATTGCTAGAACAAGGGCATAAAAATAAAGACAGATGGATTGAGGATTTATTTACAAGCCTTTTAAGATGAAATGAAGTGAAATGGCATGTAATGACATGAAATGGCATGCTGTATTTAGGAAATCTGAGTTCTAATCCTTTCTGGCCAACCAACCATGTCAAGTCAGGTAACCTCCCTGAGCTTCAGTTACTTCCCTATAAAATGGGAAAGTACCCCCCCCCCATCTAATGACATGATATATTGATGAACATATTTGCATAAAGCCTAAGATATATAAAATATAATCCATTATGATTAAATACCTTGGAATATCACCTTGTACCTATTTATGTTTGCCTTGGCATCTGGCGAGGTAAGACTGCAGGGCTTTGGGGAACTTGTAGAAACCATAGCAATCGCTAAGAATAAAACAGATTCTAGAAAAGTAAAGCTGTTGAAGGCTGGGCACGGTGGCTCACGCCTGTAATCCCAGCACTTTGGGAGGCCGAGACAGGCGGATCATGAGGTCAGGAGATCAAGACCATCCTGGCTAACACAATGAAACCCCGTCTCACTAAAAATACAAAAAATTAGCCAGGCATGGTGGCGGGCGCCTGTAGTCCCAGCTACTTGGGAGGCTGAGGCAGGAGAATGGTGTGAACCTGGGAGGCGGAGCTTGCAGTGAGCCGAGATCGTGCCCCTGCACTCCAGCCTGGGTGACAGAGCAAGACTCTGTCTCAAAAAAAAAGAAAAGTAAAGTAAAGCTGGCTGTGCATCTCTCAGAGAAGCTGGGGAAGCTGGGTGAGGTGATCACTGCTCCAGCTCATCCCTACGTCCAGGTGGGAGATTAACTGAGTCCTAAGCTCAGGTCACAGATAGTCCTTATCTGCAGAAGAGAGGTCTCTCTTGAGTCTTAGTGGAACCCCTAGAAATTATTATAATTGCAATTTAAATAATACACCATTTGGTAGCAATGAGGAAAGAAGCAAGAAAGCCAGCACCTGATGCATCTGACTCTGGGTAAAACCCCCTTCTTTTAACAGCTCTGGGGGACTAAATATTATGATGCACAATTCCCATTCAGACTGCCTTAGAAACTTTTTTTCCTTAAGTGCTCATATATTTATATGCATTAATCTTCCTGTAGTCCTGGATCATAACATGTCTATCAATCTTGACAGAAAGAGTAGGATAAACAGAAAGCGGTCATGAATGGTCATTTCATCTGAGCATCCTGAGATAGTCGAGGCTTTCTCCGAGAAGGAGCAAACTGTCAGTGACTTACTTGACAAGGAGGTCACTACATTTGGCTTTCCCTTGCCACCCCTCAACATTAATAAGCATTTACATAGAGCCTACTACATACCAAACTATTATAAGCACTTTGTAAACGTTAACTCATTTAACCTCCATAAAGGTGTAGGTAACAGGGCTGCCGTTTAAACACTATGCTACCTTCTAGCCAGAGGGTACAAGAGACCAGTGGTCCAATCATAGAAGGTCTGAGCTTGAGGATCATCTTTCCCAACGTCTACATTTTACAATTTAGGAAAGCAAGGCAGCTTGACCCAGGCTTTACAGCTCACATGCATCTGACAGTTACTAGGGACTAAAATCCCTGTCTTTTAACTCCAAGCCCTGGTGAATTTCCATTGCAACACACTCCCTTGCTCTAATGAGATCTACTTTCGTCTTCCTTGCAGCTGAGCCAGTTCCAGCTGTTGGAACAAGAGATTACAAAACCCGTGGAGAATGACATCTCGAAGTGGAAGCCCTCTCAGAGCCTACCCACCACAAACAGTGGCGTGAGTGCTCAGGATCGGCAGTTGCTGTGCTTCTACTATGACCAATGTGAGACCCATTTCATTTCCCTTCTCAATGCCATTGACGCACTCTTCAGTTGTGTCAGCTCAGCCCAGCCCCCACGAATCTTCGTGGCACACAGCAAGTTTGTCATCCTCAGTGCACACAAATTGGTGTTCATTGGAGACACGCTGACACGGCAGGTGACTGCCCAGGACATTCGCAACAAAGTCATGAACTCCAGCAACCAGCTCTGCGAGCAGCTCAAGACTATAGTCATGGCAACCAAGATGGCCGCCCTCCATTACCCCAGCACCACGGCCCTGCAGGAAATGGTGCACCAAGTGACAGACCTTTCTAGAAATGCCCAGCTGTTCAAGCGCTCTTTGCTGGAGATGGCAACGTTCTGAGAAGAAAAAAAAGAGGAAGGGGACTGCATTAATGGTTACTAAGGAAAACTGGAAATACTGTCTGGTTTTTGTAAATGTTATCTATTTTTGTAGATATTTTATATAAAAATGAAATATTTTAACATTTTATGGGTTAGACAACTTTCAGAAATTCAGGGAGCTGGAGAGGGAAATCTTTTTTTTTTCCCCCTGAGTGGTTCTTATGTATACATAGAAGTATCTGAGACATAAACTGTACAGAAACTTGTCCACGTGCTTTTGTATGCCCATGTATTCATGTTTGTTTGTAGATGTTTGTCTGATGCATTTCATTAAAAAAAAAAAACATGAATTAAGAAGCACCTTAGTAAGCACCTTCTAATGCTGCATTTTTTTTGTTGTTGTTAAAAACATACCAGCCGGTTATAATATTGTTCTCCATGTCCTTGTGATGATTCTGAGCCTGGCACTCCCAAATCTGGGAAGCATAGTTTATTTGCAAGTGTTCACCTTCCAAATCATGAGGCATAGCATGACTTATTCTTGTTTTGAAAACTCTTTTCAAAATTGACTATCTTAAACACATGATGGCCAAGTGCCCAAAAGCCCTCTTGCAGAGCAAATTTCAGAATATATATGTGGATCCAAGCTCTGATAGTTCAGGTGCTGGAGGGAAGAGAGACCTGTGTGTTTAGAGGCCAGGACCACAGTTAGGATTGGGTTGTTTCAATACTGAGAGACAGCTACAATAAAAGGAGAGCAATTGCCTCCCTGGGGCTGTTCAATCTTCTGCATTTGTGAGTGGTTCAGTCATGAGGTTTTCCAAAAGATGTTTTTAGAGTTGTAAGAACCATATTTGCAGCAAGGATTTACAAAGGCGTATCAGACTATGATTGTTCACCAAAGTAGGGGAATGGTTTGATCCGCCAGTTGCAAGTAGAGGCCTTTCTGACTCTTAATATTCACTTTGGTGCTACTACCCCCATTACCTGAGGGAAACTGGCCAGGTCCTTGATCATGGAACTATAGAGCTACCAGGACATATCCTGCTCTCTAAGGGAATTTATTGCTATCTTGCACCTTCTTTAAAACTCACATATGCAGACCTGACACTCAAGAGTGGCTAGCTACACAGAGTCCATCTAATTTTTGCAACTTCCTGGGGCCAGTGTGTATAACCCCTTCCACTCTCTCACAGGTAGTCACAGCGTCCATTCCATAGTCTGTCTCCTCACATCTCTTAGTATTGACACAGCACAGACACCACAAGCCATCAGGTTCTTCATGGGGCAGGTGAAATACTTCTACCCCATGGGTAAATGTATTCACATATTGCCAAGAGAAGAAGCACATTATCTATGATCTTTTGGCCCAGTTCTTATTTAGCATTTTTATTCCAGCCTACTTGGAAACATGTTTTTATTTGCAATATATGCCTGACTGAATTAAGCTTGCTTGTTTTAAACAACCAAATCATTGGAACAGAAAAGGATTTAAAAAACAAGAATGCATGATCTCAGCATGGTTAAAAAAAAATCAGTGGAAATAAATGATCATAGAAGGTGCTTTTCAAAACAACTGCTATTATAATTCTCAAAGTCCTACTCTGCCAAAAGAAGATTAAAAGTCATACATTACATGACAAGGAAATGTTCATGTGGGAAGAGGGTTGCTGAAAATCAACAACACTTGAAGTTAAAAAGTGTGTCTTTGTAGATTTCATTGTATAATGTGTATTTCTTAGGAGATGGCTGACTTGATTGATCTACGCTAAGTGGAGACATTTCACATTTTTGAAACCAAATGTTCAATCTGTATTACTCTTTGCCATCTTGTATGTAGAGGCTATTTTTAAATCATTAAATTTTTAGATCTCTGTTTTCATAGCCACTGGGTTTTCTTTTTCATACTCCTCTGTCACAGAATTAAATATTGGCTTACTTTGGTACTCCTAATATAAAAAGTTAAATTATGATTATTTTAGCAATACTATAGGTCTGGATTTTTTAAGGAAAATTGAGGGTTTGGTTTTTTCTGTATATGTGTCACTTCCAAGTGTATTTGCATTCAAAGAAAATTCTAGAATCTGTGAACATTATCAAATTCAAATATCTGGAACAAGACTTGTGTTCACCAAAAAACCCATACATTCAGTAACATATAGGATGATTTGTTTTCATAATATGGATGTTACAAGTCATGTGGTTTTTAGAATCAAAGAAAATTTTTCTATTTGTTTTGGAATAGTCATAAAGAAATAATTTAAAGCAAACTATATTTAATGAAAATAAGAGATTCGTAATCATGTAATTATCATTTTTAATGGTTGGCCCACTCTTTTATTCAGGTATCCCACTGAGATTTACAGACAAATTATTTAAATGTACCATGTACCATTTTGCCCACACATATAAGCATTAATTTATTTTTGACAAAATGTCAAGGCACTTCAAGGAGGGAATGAAAACTCTTCCGAAAAAAAAAGTGGTGCGGGAACAACTAGATCTATGAAATAAAATGAATGTGTACCTTACGTTCTACCCAAAGATTAACCCAAATGGATCATAGACCTAAATGTAAAACTTAAAACTCCTAGAAGAAAACACAGGAGAAAATCTTTGTTATCTTAGGTAGACAAAATGTCCATATTTGAAACACTTTAAAAACTTAACTCAGAAAAAAAATGATGTATTGGACTTTGTCAACATTAAAAACTTTTATTCTTCTGAGGATACCATTAAAAAACCAAAAGTCAAGCCACAAAATGGGAGAAAATACATCACATCTATCAGCCAAGGACTTACATCAGACTTAGGAGACAAAAAACTAAATTTTTTTAACTCGGCAAAAATTTGGAGAAGAAACTTCATAAAAGAAGACTTATGTAGGTAAATAGAAAAAGCAAATAAACACCACACCAAATAGAATCACTAAAATTAAAAAGACAAATGATACCCTGTGTTGGTGCAAGAAAGGGGAGCAAACATAGCTCTTGTATATCACTGGTAAAAATGTTAAACAGTACAAACACTATGGAAAACAGACTGGCGATTTCCTAAAAAGTTAAACCTATGTCTACCCTATGACCTAGCAATTTCTCTTCTAGGTATTTACCCAGAAGAAATAAAAGCATATGTCCATACAAAGACTTACATAAAAATATTTATAGCAGCTCTATTTGTAATAGCAAAAGCTAGAAAGAACCCAGATGTTTGTTCATCTATATGAATGAATAAAATCACTGCGGTATATCCACACAATGGAATACTACACAGAAATCGAAAGGAAAAGTATTGCAACAAATAGCCAACATGAATGAACTTCAAAATCATTATGACGCAAAAAAGAAGCAAGACAAAAAGAATACATATGCTATGTTTCCATTTATACAAAATTTTAGAAAATTCAAACTAACCTATAGGGACAGAAAGCACATAAGTGGTTGCCTAGAAAGAAATGGTGGAAGGAATGGATTCCAAAGAAGTCCATGGAAACTTGGGAATGAAAGCAATTTCCATTGTCTTGATTGTGGTGATGGTTTCACAGATGTATGCATGCCAAACCTCTTCAGATTGTACACTTTAAATATGTACAGTTTATTCTTTGTTAATTTTTTCAAAGTAAATGGTCTAGGCACTCCCATTAAAAGTTAGAGATTCTCAGCCTGGATTTTAAAATGCAAGACCAACTATATGCTATTTAAAAGATGCTCGCTTGAAATAAAAATACACAGATAAATTAAAAACAAGGGGATAGAAAGAGATGTACTATGCGCATTCTATTTTTTTCTTAAAAAGCTGGAGCAGCTATATTATTAACAGACAGAGTAGAATTCAGAACAAGGGCAAAGAGAGGCATTTCATGATAAAGGGATTAATTCATAAAAAAGACAAAACATTCCTAAATGTGTATGTACCAATCACGAAGTCTCAAAATACATGAAGCAGAAACTGATATAACTGAAAGGACAAACAGAAAATCTATAATGATAGGTAGAGATTTCAATACTTGTCTCTCAGTAATTAATAGAACAAGCAAACAAAACAAAATAAAACCAGTAATAATTGGTAAGAATGGAACTCTCCTCCATTGCTGATAGGAGTGTAAAATGGTACAATCGTTTTAGAAAATGGTTTGGTAACCTCTAATAAAGTTAAACATATGCTTTCAACATAACCCAGCAATCCCAATCATAGATATTTACCCCCCCCAAAAAATGAAAACATATATCCATATGAAAAGCTAATTTCTTTATTCATAATTGTGCCAAATAGAAACAACCCAAATGTCATCAACAGGTGAGTAGATAAGTAAATTGTGGTCTATTTATACAATGGAATACTATTGAGCAATGAAAAGGAGTGAACAAATTAGACATGTAACAACATGAGCAGATCAACCTCAGAAACATGCTGAATGAAAGCCAGGCAAATAAAGAGGAATTCTGTATGAAGCTCCAGAAGGCAGGAATCTAATCTGTAGTGACAAAAATTAGACCTGTGATTTCCTAAGGCCAGGGGTAGGGGTTGGCGATTATTTGGGAAAGAGCACGAAGGAGCCTTTTGGTAGGATGGATATGTTTTATATCATCACTGTCCAACACTGCAGAACTTTCTGCAATGGTAAAAATGTCTTCCATTTGCACAGTCTAATATGCTGAATAACAGTCACATATGGCTACTGAGGATTTGAAACATACCTAGTACAACTGAGGACGTTTTTCATTTTAATTTTAGCTCATTAGACTTGAAATAGCCACACGTGTTTAGTGGCTACTCTACTGGACAGCACAGTATCTATATCTTGATTGTTGCAGTAATTGTGTGCATGGATAAATTTGTCAAAACGTATTATAAAATACACTAAAAATAGGTGCATTTTATTGTATATAAGCCTTACCTGAATAAAGTTGATTTTAAAAAGAGGCAAAGCATTTCCCAACTAACTCTAATGCTCCAATTTTTCAAGTCAATATTATCATCAGTTCACAGAAACATTGGCGGTTCCATAGAAAGAGAACAAACTGGAAAGCCAAGCTTCTAAATCCAGGCTACTGCTTTAGAGTCAATGATACTGAGCTCGTTCATGTCCCACCAGGAAGACAAATGTGGCTTCCTAACCCTGAGTTGGTAAAAGCCTGTCTGGGTTTTAGATGCTTCCCCATAAACCACATCTACATTCTTTATATTTTTGAGGGATTATGACAAAAGAAATATTGTCATTCACCAAACAACATAAAAAACAACAAGGATTCACTTATTCATTGAACATTTCCTGCCTGGCCGGCCAGAGCAGGCAAATCTGCCCTGCGTATCAATAGAACCCCAGCTGTCTCCGCCAGAGGAGCTGGCCCCACCTCACAGCCAGTGTCTCTGTGTGCTCAGCAACGTGCTGTGGACCAAAGGGACAGGAGAAGAAGGGAGACGTGGATTCTGCCTTTCTTTGTTTGAAATAAAAAGTAAACATGTCCTTTAAACAATTGAAGGCAGATTATAGACAAATGTTTAAGTAATTTACAGACAAAGACTTTAAAGTAGAGAGAATGAGAAAAATCAAAGTGATCTAGTTGGTGAGAATGAGCTTTTTGCCAAGGGTGGGGTTGAAGAGGTTGATCATAAAGAAAGGTGTCTTTGTCTGTACTGTGCTGCTATCACAGAATACCAAAGATTGGGTAATGTATAAAGAACAGAAATGTATTTCTCACAGTTCTGGAACCTGAGAAGTTCAAGGTTGAGGGCTCATATACAGTGAGGGCCTTCTTGCTGCATCATCCCATGATGGAAGGTAGAAAGGCAAGAGAGCATGAGAGAGCAAGGGATTGAACTGGCAGCCTCAAGCCCAAAATTTTATAATCCCCATTAACCATGCATGAGGGTGGAGCTCTCCATACTTCCCATTAGGCCCCACCTCCAAATGCTGTTGCAAGGGGGATTAAGTTTCCAACACACGCTTTTTGGGAGATACATTCAGACCATACCAGAAAGGCTAACTGGATGGCAGAGGAAAGCCTGGCAAAGGCTGGTGGCCAGGATGGCATGCTGCAGAGATGCAGTGGAGAGTTTAGGTGATGAGGGGCTCTCTAGAATCACACCGCAGCGACTTTGGCTTTGCATTTTGTACCTTCAGAGAATTCATTCAGAATAGACATACCAAATATTCGCTGGCCTAATGAAACTGGGCATTAGATGGCATCATACCCTTTCAAAGAAGAGAAAGGAGAGAAAGCAGGATGGGGAGCCTGGATGAGACAAAGATGATAAAGATAGTGAAGACTATGAAAGGATAAAAGGGAGGGGATGGAGAGCGGAGGAGAAGAAAGAGCAGAGGAGAGAGACAGAGAGAAGAAGCAAGAAAGACCCTGACACAGGGTGATTAGAAAAGAGTCAGTGAAACAAGTAACAGACTGCAAGAGATACACAGTATATGCTAAAGCAAAATGCTATGTTCTTAGGTCATCTAGGTTCTCAAGATATAGTCAGAAACAAACAGTCAGTACATATTACTTGAAAACAGGGCTGCATTGTCATTTTGAAAAATACAACATCGTATATCAGTCTCTTGGAGAGACTTAATACTCGTGAGCATGTAAAAGGCTCTAGGCTGGGTTTGGTGGCTCACGCCTGTAATCCCAGCACTTTGGGAGGCTGAGGTGGGTGGATCACCTGAGGTCAGGAGTTCAAGACCAGCCTGGCCAACATGGCAAAACCTCATATCTACTAAAAATACAAAAATTAGCCAGGCTTGGCGGCGGGCGCCTGTAATTCCGGCTACTCGGAAGACTGAGACAGGAGAATCACTTGAACCCGGGAAGCGGAAGTTGCAGTGAGCTGAGATCACGCCACTGCATTCCAGCCTGGGCAACAGAGTGAGACTCTGTCTCAAAAAAAAAAAAAAAAGGAAAAAAAAGGGCTCCAAGAAGTCTTACAGTATAAAAACTTGCCTTGTCTACTACTTCACAAAATTATTTTGACCCTAAAAGCTGTTTTCTCTCTTAACATTTATAAAAACCTGTCTAGGATATTCAGATAGTTTTTGTTTTCCTCCCCCAACAAAAGGGTGAGGCCCGCCAATGTGACTCAGCTCATAGAATCATTGTTGTTCTCGACTACATTCATCAAGGTCAAGTCCTCTGTCTTTAACAGTCTTTTAGAACCAATAGGCTACGGGGCAGCACCTGTTCTGACCTTTAGCACCCATACTCACCCTGAATCTGTACAAAGCTTCTAAATAAGTATGTGAAGGTACTTTATTATTTCCCCCATTCATTTCTGATTATCTGAATATTTGTCTTAGAATAAACATGGAGGAAACAAACCAATAATTAATTCGGATGAGCTTTCCCAAATCATCAACTCCTTGGGACCAGGATATTTTTGTAGAAATGCTTTGGAAGGCCCAATTTTATATGAAGAGTTTTAAAATAAAAATATCTCTCAGAAGAGAACCAAAAAAGTGAAAGAAAAATAAAATACATACAAATGGGAAGATAAATAGAGTCAGAGACACATTGTTTGGCCCTTCTAGAAATTTAATCTAAGAAGAGGTGCTTGATGCATGGAAAGGCTTTTGAAGGTGGCAAGAATGATAAGGACAAATACACACTTTGAAAAAATATGATTTAAGTGGTTAAACCCTGGCTATGTTAAGGCATAAGATCAATAGATGTCCTAGTGTATAAATGACATCAATCGCCACCATTTATTGGTGTCTAGTTTGAGTCAGCAGACACTACATCAAGCACATTATCTTTGCCCTCATAGCAAACCTCTTATAGATAGTTCTTATTTTCACTTTGGAGAGGAGGAGCCTGAAGCTAGAAGGGAATTAAACAACTTGGCCCAAGTTTCAAGGCTGGAAAATGGAAGTAGCCCTTTCCCTATACCACACAAGCCCTCTGGGAGCTGCAGGTAGAAAAGTGTACAAAGGATATTTTCTGGGTAATTGCATTACAGTCATGACCTGAGCAGGGTTTAGCTGGTAGCTTTACCCCAAATCAGGTAAGAGGCATGGACAAAAGATATTCACGTGCAATTTTAAATATTATGACATTTGTATGTGATTTTGAATATGGTCCTCTTTGCAATTAATTTTCCTAATAGTAAAATACTCACATTATTTATGAATTCATATAACTAGTCTCTTTCTCCCCACAAAGACTAAGGTGCATACAATATTTTCGTTTTAGAAGAAGACAACTGAATAAAAAGAAAATAAAGGTAAAAAAAATAAGACGTAGCTGTTAACGTAGTTCATACACAAAATGCATGTTGCAAAGGCCTGTGAACTTTGGCCTTGAGTTTTCTGGACAGCCCATGAGATAAAGAAAATGAGATCCAGCCGGGTGCGGTGGCTCACGCCTGTAATCCCAACACTTTGGGAGGCCAAGGTGGGCAGATCACCTGAGGTCAGGAGTTCACGACCAGACTGGCCAACATGGTGAAACCCCATCTCTACTAAAAAATACAAAAATTAGCTGGGCGTGGTGGTAGGAGCCTGTAATCCCAGCTACTCTCGGGAGGCTGAGGCAGGAGAATTGCTTGAACCTGGGAGGCGGAGGTTGTAGTGAGCCGAGATCACGCCACTGCACTCCAGCCTGGGCGACTAAGCAAGGCTCCATCTCAAAAAAGAAAAAGAGAAAGAAAGAAAGAAGGAAGGAAGGAAGGAAGGAAGGAAAATGAAGTCCGTTATATGATTTATAAGTATCCATAAAAGGAAATCAAGCCCACTGTTTCCCATACTGGGACCTCAAAGAGATTTCTCACCAGGGTCTTCATAACGGGTTACCATAACACAGTAAATCATACAGCATCATGACATATCATCTTTACGGTAAATATAGTGAGACCACAGCTTGTTTCTAGTACAGCATCACTTATGTGCTATTATTCTTTCTCTAAAGTCTAACACTTTAAAGTACATGATGTGGCTTTTAAGGCTCACCATGATCTAACCCAAATGGCTCTTTCACTCTCATTTCATACTATATCCTTTCATGAATTCTCCTGAACAGCCTCTCTGGGCCACTCAGTCATTCCTGAGTATCTTTGATTTTTCTGTTCTTTCATCCTATTTACTCATTGTTATTCACCTTAATCTCTGACATTCAAAATACAAGTCAGGAAAGGCAGAGAGTAAGTTCTACACACCTGGTGGGTGGTATATTTTGGACAGGCTTTATTAGCCTTTCCTCCAAGTTTGCACTACTATCAATACAACTTCAATCATTCGTTTGTTCTGCAAATATTTATTGAACACCTATTATGTACCTGGCACTGAGGGTACAAGGGAAGCAATAAAAATTTAATACATTCCTTGCTTTATGAAACTTCCAATCTGGTGAGTGAAAAAAAAATGTTGGTTTTGTCAAAAAAGAAAAGAAAAGCACAACTCTATGAAACACTATGAAGTCAAGATACATAGCTCCATAAGAGGGAATATTGGCGCATCCTAACGTAGTGTGGGGAGCAGGGATGGCTTTCTTCTGGAAAAGATGTTTGATGTGAGATCTGATGAGTGAATGGACTTTATCTAAGCAAAGCGGGGAAAGGACATTCCAAGCAGAAGTAGGAGTAAGGACAAAGGCCCTGAGAACCCCAGGATCCTGCTGTGTTCTAGGACCAGGAAGAGTCCAGTGTGCCTGGAGCACAGCAGAGAAGTGGGAGAATGGTGAGAAATGAGGCTGAAGAAGTGGCAGGTACCTGGCCATGCAAGGCTTTCAAGATCACATTAAATGATTGAAAGATTATTTATTTATTTATTTATTTTGAGACAAAAACTCTGTCACCCAGGCTGGAGTGCAGTGGTATGATCTCAGCTTACTGCAACCTCCACCTCCCAGGCTCAAGTGATTCTCCTGCCTCAGCCTCCCGAGTAGCTGCAACCACAGGCCTATACCACCACGCCCAGCTAATTTTTCTATTTTTAGTAGAGATGGGGTTTCACCATGTTGGCCAGGCTGGTCTTGAACTCCTGACCTTGTGATCCGCCATCTCAGCCTCCCAAAGTGCTGGGATTACAGGCGTGAGCCAGCACGCCTGGCCCTATTTTTATTCTTTAAGAGACAAGTCTTGCTCTATTGCCCAGGCTGAAGTGCAATGGCAAGACCCTAGTTCACAGCAGCTTGAACTCCTGGGCTCAAGAAATCCTCCCATCTCAGCCTCCCAAGTAGCTAGGATTACAGGTGTATGACGCTATGCCCAGCTAATTTTTTTTTTTTTTGGAGAGACAGGTATCTGTGTTGCCCAGGCTTGTCTCAAACTCCTAGCTTTGAGAGATCCTCCACCCTCAGCCTCCCAAAATGTTGGGCTTATAAGTGTGAGCCACTGCACCTGGCCTAATTAAAGAATTTTAAACAGCTATATGACACCATCATATTTTTGCTCTGAAAATAGCTCCCTGGCTGCAGTGTGGAGAGTGGTGAAGAGGGGCCATGTGAATCCTGGCAGTTCAGTTAGGAGGGCATTGAATCAGTTCTAGGAGAAGCAATGAAGATACGTTGGATTAGAATGGAGGAGTGGAGATGGAGAGATGCAGATAGGTTCCAGGGACGTGGGAGGACAAGTCAGTAGGAAAAGTGATGAACAGCACCTCGTGCATGATGATGAGGAGCCCAGGGAAGGGCTTCTTGGCTGGGCATCTGGATGGATGTGGATCCATTCATGAGCTAGGATGTGCCAACGCTATTTCCATCTCCATGGAACCAGCCTGGGGTGCAATCCACACTTACTGCACTCCCCCTCCCTGGCACTGAGCAAAGTGCATGAGGGAGGAGCAACACTGGGCAAGAACCTCCAGACTCTTATCTGGAGGAGGCTAAGTTAAGCCCACTTTACTTCCTCCTAGGGCGTGGATGTGTAGGTACATGCTTATTTTATGGTTGGGAAAAAAGAAGGAAAAGAAAAGAGAAAAACAGCCTTGAAATAGTTCTAGGCCAGGCACGGTGGCTCACACCTATAATCCCAGCACTTTGGGAGGCCAAGGCGGGGGGATCATGAGGTCAGGAGTTCAAGACCAGCCTGGCTAACATAGTGAAATCTGTCTCTACTAAAAATACAAAAATTAGCCAGGCATGGTGGCGGGAGCTTGTAGTCCCAGCTACTCAGGAGGCTGAGGCAGGAGGATCGCTTGAACCTGGGAGACGAAGGTTGCAGTGAGCCAAGATTGCATCACTGCACTCCAGCCTGGGCAACAGAGTGACACTCAGAAAAAAAAAAAAAAAACGAACGAACGAACGAAAGAAGGAAAGAAAGAAAGAAAAAAAGAGAGAAAGAAAAGAAAGAAAGAAAAAGAAGAAAAGAAAGAAAGAAAGGAAGGGTTTTAATGAGTAGAGGCCAGCCTACAGGGGGAGAAACCTCTACAAGGGCAACTGAAAAGCTTCAGCACACTGACTGACCTTCATCTCAGACTCGACTATTACCAATCTCTAAAGCAAATTCCTCTGCAGCCTGGGAGGGGGCATTGAGGGGCAGGAACCACCACCATACCTCACAGCATGATTTAAGTCATCTCCCAACAACTATAATCAAGAAAACTGAGTTAACAGAAAGGGCACCTTACTTTGTCTCCTAACTGTCAATTTTCCAGAGAGACAAGAGTCAGCAGGGAATGGTGTTAAATGAAAACATACCCCTAATTTTCTCTGGCCTGCCTGGCAGTCAGGAGACCACCAGACACCAGACATTGTCTATCCCCCACACAGCCCCTCACCCAGTCATCATCCAAGCGCAGTTTATGAGCCTTCTTTATGACCCAGGCAGCCTAACCGGTTTTTTTTTTCAGAACCATCTGGGCCCTTTGTGACTTAAATTCCTATTAAAGAAGTTGAAGTCTCCAAGAACAATGGTTGTGAATGAGACATTTTAAACAGTGGTCAGAGAAGTAACTTATTTCAGCCTTGCCCAATGTTAAAATATCAAGACAAAGGGCTGGTATGGGTATATTTTTAGGAGGATGTAAAGATGTAAATGGACAACTTAGTGAAGGTTGTCCTTGCCCTTGGGCAATTATTTCTACCTCTCTGTCTAGACATCCAGTCTACACTGGAAAGGACCTAGATTTGACAAAAGAAGGTTTTGGATAAATAATGGGTCCCCCAATCCTGTTTGCAAAAGAAAAATCAACAAGCAAGAAAACAAAAGATCTGCAAGGAGCACTGAGAAGGGGACATGTAGGGACCTGTGTGCAGAGGAGAGCGTTCTAGAGAAAAGTTACTAGGTCCTCTGCCGCTTGCAAAGGGGAGTGAACTTGTGGGTGTTTACACGTGCCAGGTGGCTTCCCGTTGAAAGGGGGCCCCCAAAAATCCTTTAGAGCGCTGACAGTGCAAATAGCTAGCACCCATTCAGCTCAGGCAACAAGGTCTTTGGGCACCACCTAGGATGTTTTGAAGCCCCTCACTCAGCGTCCAGCATTTTGCAGATCTAAGGCTGTGTTCGCCTCGCACAGCGCCCCCTTGTGGTATGATGGGAAATGAAAGGTGGAGGACAATTGGTTTTTACAACCGATTTCATCTCTAACGTGACTGGAAAATAGGAATGCTAGTGCAGACCTGATTCGCTGTTGCGAAAATAAGCATTCAAAATAATTCTTAAGCGCTCCGCAACCACGTAGCAGTACGATTACTTCCTTGCTGCACATCTCCCTAGCCTCTTGCATATTTCAACAAGGACATCTTGGACCATGAGTTCATCTTTCCTATCTCACTGCCTGGCTCACACAAGTTCAATTCATGTTTGTTGACTGGCTCACTGACTAAAAGAATGAATCCACCTCCAAGCCCCTCCTCCCCCCCCATCCCACATCGGAGGAGCCCCTTTTTTTTTTTTCTTTGAGCCGGAGTCTCCCTCAGACATTCAGACCGGACTCCAGTGGAGCAGTGTCCGGAACTGGTGAGTTCTTGGTCTCACTGACTTCAAGAACGAAGCCGCGGACCTTCGCGGTAAGTGTTACAGTTCTTAAAGGCAGCGTGTCTGGAATTTGTTCCTTCTGATGTTCGGATGTGTTTGGAGCTTCTTCCCTCTGCTGGGATTTGTGGTCTCACTGGCGCAGGAGTGAAGCTGCGGACCTTCGCAGTGAGTGTTACAGCTCTTAAGGCGACCCGTCTAGGGTTGCTCCCGTCTGGGGGTGCTTGTTCCTCCCAGTAGGTTCGTGGTCTTGCTGGTTTCAGGAGTGAAGCTGCAGACTTTCACAGTGAGTGTTATAGCTCATAAAAGTAGTGTAGACCCAAATAGTGAGCAGTAGCAAGCTTCACTGCAAAGAGCGAAAGAACAAAGCTTCCACAGCCTGGAAAGACACCCGTGCAGAAAAGTACCCGAGCGGGTTACCACTGCGGGCGCAAGCAGCCTGCTTTTATTCTCTTATCTGGCCCCACCCACATCCTGCTGATTGGTCCATTTTACAGAGAGCCGCGTGGTCTGTTTTGACAGGGCGCTGATTGGTGCGTTTACAATCCCTGAGCTAGACACAAAGGTTCTCCACCTCCCCACTCGATTAGCTAGATACAGAGTGTGGACATAAAGGTTCTCCAAGTCCCCCCCAGACTCAGGAGCCCAGCTGGCATCACCCAGTGGATCCCACACGGGGCCGCAGGTGGAGCTACCTGCCAGTCCCGTGCCGTGCGCGCACACTCCTCAGCCCTTGGGTGGTCGATGGGACTGGGCGCCGTGGAGCAGGGGCGCCGCTCGTCGGGGAGGCTCGGCCGCACAGGAGCCCACGGGCGTGGGGGAGAGGCTCAGGCATGGCGGGCTGCAGGTCCCGAGCCCTGCCCCGCAGGGAGGCAGCTAAGGCCCGGCAAGAAATCGAGAACAGCGCCGGTGGGCCAGCACTGCTGGGGGACCTAGCACACCCTCCGCAGCCGCTGGCCCGGGTGCTGAGCCCCTCATTGCCCGGGGCCGGCAGGCCGCTCCGAGTGCGGGGCCCGCCGAGCCCACACCCACCCGGAACTCGCGCTGGCCCGCAAGCACCGCGCGCAGCCCCTGTTCCCGCCCGCGCCTCTCCCTCCACACCTCCCTGCAAGCTGAGGGAGCCGGCTCCCGCCTCGGCCAGCCCAGGAAGGGGCTCCCACAGTGCAGCAGTGGGCTGAAGGGCTCCTCAAGTGCCGCCAAAGTGGGCGCCAAGGCTGAGAGGTGCTGAGAGTGAGCGAGGGCTGTGAGGGCTGCCAGCAGGCTGTCACCTCTCAGCGCCATCTCGGCTCACCGCAACTTCCGCCTCCTCACTGCTTTAGCCTCCCGAGTAGCTTGGATTACAGGCTCCCGCCACCACGTCCCCCTGATTTTTGTATTTTTAGTAGAGATGGGGTTTCACCATGTTGGCCAGGCTGGTCTTGAACTCCTGACCTCAAGTGATCCGCCTGCCTCGGCCTCCCAAAGTGCTGGCATTACAGGCGCGAGCCACCGCGCCTGGCTTGGAGGAGCCCTTTAAAGGAAAAAGAACATTGCAGGATCCTTAACAATAACTAAAAATAAAATTCCTTCAAAAGGCAGGATGTAGTGCCCATGAGTTACTGTTGTATTGTTTCCCCTTTATATAACCTTTTTCCATCATTTACTTTAGTGCCTTTGATTGTTCTCGTTGAATGTCTATGTGATTTCTCTGCTGTAAGCTCCTGAGGTTGGATTTGCGCTGCACAGCAGATCCCTACAAGTCCCCTTCTCAGTGTTCCTTGAAGATATTTTGTTTTATTGCTTGTTTCATAGTTCCCCGGGTGATCTCAGCTGCAATATACTCCTTTGCAAAGTTGCTGTAACCAGGCCAAAACCTGTCCCTAGATTTAGAATCCATGGTTTGGGATGACTGTGACGTTAATCACCCCATGCTCTCTGTCAACATGACCCAACACTTTCAGTACATCCCATCCTCATCCTCAGATCTTCAGCACTTACAGCATCTATAGGCCTTTCAACCATTGCACCAGCAAGCAAAACAACAATTATAGAGAAAATGGACAGAAGGCGAAACAAAAGAAAAGTTTTATGATCAATGAGCAAATTATAGGCAAACGTATTCATATTTAAGCATCAGGGGATATTTCATTTGTCCTGAGTAATTGATATGCTTTTTCTCATGGAAACAAGATTTTTGCAATTAACTGATCATGTTTTCCTTTACTGTAAAGGTCAGAGACAAATTTGATGCCCAATATCAGTAACTAGTAACTTATGGGTCCATCTGGGTTTTACATTTTCTCTCCATACCATCTTTTCTACCTAAATTATTCCTCAAAATTATTCCTCATCCTCTCTTTTTTAGCTACTATCTTTTTTTTTTTTTTTTTTTTTTTCCTGAGATGGAGTCTCACTCTGTCGCCCAGACTGGAGTACAGTGGCACGATCTTGGCTCACTGCAACCTCTGCCTCCAGGGTTCAAGCGATTCTCTTGCCTCAGCTTCCCAAGTAGCTGGGACTACAGGTGCACACCACCACACCCAGCTAATTTTTTAAAAAATATTTTTGGTAGAGACAGGGTTTCACTATGTTGGCCAGGCTGGTCTCAAACTTCTGACCTCAAGTGATCTGCCCACCTCAGCCTCCCAAAGTGCTGGGATT
Organism: Gorilla gorilla gorilla; assembly: GCF_029281585.2. Taxonomy (NCBI): domain Eukaryota; kingdom Metazoa; phylum Chordata; class Mammalia; order Primates; family Hominidae; genus Gorilla; species Gorilla gorilla. Next base: position 28,838,351 of record NC_073229.2, on the reverse strand, counting down.
ACAGGCATGAGTCACTGCGCCCAGCCTTTAGCTACTATCTTTGATTACATGTGATTAGCCACATGTGAGAGCTCTGATGCTCTCTGAATGTATAAAGAAGCATGGGCTCTGCTCCTCCGTGTGCTGAGCCAATATGTTCCACAGTAGAAAGGGAGGGGCTCCAGAACTGCGGCTCATAGCAAGTTTTCTTCCATATACATCCACCACCAGGGTGCCAGGTGGAACAACTTCATCTGTTGGCAATTTCACACCCTAAATCAATCTTTCCTTGCAACTTCCCCTGCCTCTGGTGTGAAACTGGCCCAGACTTCCATCTCTGCCATTATCAATCTCCCCTCCAGAAACCAATGCCCTTCCCAGAAATCCGGCATCAGACATGTTTTTATATGTTTGACCCTCAAAGACAGAAGTCAGGGTTAGGATTCCATTTCTTTTTCATTCAGGAGGCACCTCTGCCACTTTGTAATATCATCAATGCAAGCTTGACTTATTGGTGCCTGAAAACATCCAAGCCCGAAATACTCTACCTGGAGCCTGGTCCAGGCCCTACCCAAAGCCCTGCAACATCCATCTGTAAGCTTCATCACTGAAAGGCGCACAGACTTTCCAGCTGCAGGTGGAGGAAGTGCACCCTCCACTCTCCTCACGTTCCCCTAGAAGGGAAGGGCTTCTCTCCATCCTCACACACACACACTGCTCCTTATGACCGTGCCTCCACCTGGCAAGAAACATATTTCAGGCTCCCCACAGGCTGCTTATTAGATGCAAAGGAAAAGTAGTAATTTACACCATGGGGAAATCAGTCAACGCCCTGGAGGGGAGGAATGATCAAAATCAACACCGCCAATGAGGTGAGAAGGACATCAGTGTCTCCAGAAATGAGACCTTTTTTGAGACGGACACAGGATCACTTACGCAGTATTTCATTTTCTCGCCTCATCGTGAGGAAACATCAGACAAACACAATGAAGAACATTTGTTCTGTCTTTAAAAGGCACAGGGAAACTTATTCTGCTGCCTGTCATTGTTATGAAAGATAAAGGAAGGCTGTGGGAATGTTTCTGATTAAAGGATGCCAGAGAGACATGACAACTAGATCCAAATATCGGGCCCTAGACTGGATCCCATCCCAGAGGAAATAAGAAAGGGCATTATTGGGTCAACTGTCATCATGGAAATACAGACTACCGTTGAATAAATTAAATCAATGTTAAATTTACTCAAGTGGATAAATACTCGGTCGTTCTGTAAGAGAATATTCCTATTCTTAGCAAAGATGCACTCAAGTATTCTAGGGTAAAGGTGACTATATAGGCATGCGCGTTTTAGAAAAGCAATTTTATCTGTGTTAACAGTAAGTGGATCTCAGTAAAGGGTGTGTGCTATTGTTAGTCTCAAAGCTTTTCTGAAAATTTGGAATTATTTCCAAATGAAAAGTCAAAACAACAACAACAACAGTTCAATCTCATCTAGAAGAGTTTGGCCTCAGTAATAGAACCTGGGTTTAAATCTCATCTCTGGCTCTTCAATGAGCTACTTCACTCTCTGCAGATCTTGATCTCCTCACCAATAAAATGGGCATAATCATAGTCGCTGTATCACAGACTTGTTAGAAGACTGAAAATTACAAATTAAACTTTACAAAGCATTGAGAACAGGGTCTGGCACATAGTCAGCTTCATATAAATGTTTAACAAATATATTGCCACCATTCTGAAATTGAAAACAAAAGAAGCACACAAAAATTTTCCAAATCTAAGAATTTCCTCTTGGGATCTGCTGACTGACTAAAATAATGTTAAGTCAACATTTTCATAGATCGAGCATGAAGTGTGTGTTAATTGTTGGGTGACCAAGCAGAATCAAGTACAGTTGATCAAGCAGGGTAGGAAACGTGGGCGAGCTTAAGCTACTCACGCATTTCACTTTTGCAAAAGCCGTGAGATATATTAAGTAGATATTGAGTTAAAATAAGCACAGATAAAATAACTACTCGGTAATCTTCCAAACACATCTTTGGTATAATACTGAGCTTTCAGGAAATCAAGGGGGGAAATATGATAATATCCTATATGGCCTAGCCTTGCTATAGGATGCAAAGTAATTAAACCTCACAGGAGAATGACTTATTACATACCAAACACGTGGAAAAGGAAAGGCAAAAACTGCCTATCTTTGGCTTCTACAATAATTTTTTCCTGGAGGAGAGCAGAGTTGGGGCAACTAAGAGTTTCTTTTGAAAGCTCCCAAAGTCTCTGGCCATTTGGCCGGGAAAGCCTTCCTGTCGGCAGGGCCTGAGTGAGCACTGTCTTCAAACCTCCCAGGGTCAGGTAGCTGCAGGCATCTTTGGGAAGCCGCATGGTTCATCCCCCAGATTCCAGGAAGATGACTACCTAAAGCATCCAGGTGGATGGCAGGTCAAGGTGACTGCATTGAAGAAGTGTGATGAACGTTCACAGAGGTTTCTGCAAAGATTTACAACTCATCCATCCCTCTAACTATGCTAAGCTTTATCCTGATCAAGCCAATCCACCCATGAGTTTGCACCTGGACCACACTGTCTTGGCCTCTTAAATCTCATAGAATTCCTCTTACTCTCTGACATGATATGACAGCCCTGCTCCTGTTATAAGAAATAGCTTCACTGTTCTGTTGATAAAGTGATGAACTTTTTTATATTATTACTTTAAACAAGAAATGGATTTAAACAGCAAGCCACTTGACTTGAAGGAAAGCTATCTAGGATCATTTATTTTAGAGAAATTTATCCCACCTTAAAAACTGATTGCCGTACATGTAACAGCTGTGTACAAAAAGTCATAAGATTCTCCTTGATTTCACAATGATAATTGAAACATATTGGAATTCTCTAATCAAATAAGTATGCAGAGGAGTCTGTTGTTGTCATTGCTATTGTTTGTCAAACAATGAAAGTAAAAAACTAAATGGGAAACAAAAATAAAAGTGGAACAAGCACACCACTAATGCATTCTTTTTTTTTTTTTCCAAGACAGAGTCTTGCTCTGTCACCCAGGCTGGAGTGCAGTGGTGCGATCTCGGCTCACTGAAACCTCTGCCTCCGGGGTTCGAGTGATTCTGCTGCCTCAGCCTCCTGAGAAGATGGGATTACAAGAGCACACCACCATGCCTGGCTAATTTTTGGATTTTTAGTAGAGACGGGGTTTCACCATGTTGGCCGGGCTGGTCTCAAACTCCTGATCTCAGGTGATCTGCCCATCTCGGCCTCCCAAAGTGCTGGGATTACAGGCATGAGCCACCATGCCCGGCCTAAGGGGTTCTTTCATAAGAAGGTTTTTCTCTACCTCATTTTCTTTTATTGTCTATATCACTAGCCATTTAGTTAAAAAAATAATAATAGTGTTATACAATAGATCTGATCACATATGTCAGTTACTTGATGTACAGTGAAGGGAGAGAACAAATGATGGGATAGAGAGAATTATGTGTACAAGTCAGGATGGGCTGGGCTCCAACTGTAATTTGCTAACTGAGAGTGTTTTTGTGTCTGTGAGTTCTGGTGTAAGGTAGTGAATCATGTGCATTTTCTTTTTTTTTTTGAAACGGAGTCTCACTCTGTCGCCCAGGCTGGAGTGCAGTGGTGCAGTCTCGGCTCATCACAACCTCCACCTACCAGGCTCAAGCGATTCTCCTGTCTCAGCCTCCCAAGTAGCTGGGATGACAGGTGCGCTCCACTACACCTGGCTAATTTTTGTATTTTTAGTAGAGACGGGGTTTCACCATGTTGGCCAGGCTGGTCTCGAACTCCTGACCTCAAATGATCCACCTGCCTCGGCCTCCCAAAGTGCTGGGATTACAGACGTGAACTACCGCTCCCGGCCTATCATGTGCATTTTCATCCTTCATTTCCAACTGTGCAGGTGCATCTGTTTCATTGATTATCCGCCCACCAAATTACAATATGACCAGCCTCGGTGACAAATCCTGGCCTTCACATTAGGTTTATATTTAGTCACTAGTGCTCTGTGTCTCCTCTTCAACAGAATGATCCCATCCTACCTCCTTCTAATGAATTTGATGTCATTTCCTGTTTTGACCCTACTTGGGTTTTGCATCAGTCGTGGTGACGGCTGAGGACTCCTTGGTTGCCACGCCACAAAAGATATGTCAGGTCTGCACCCCACGAGCATGGGAGAAGCCGAGGAAGGTGCAGCAGGAAGAAGGGAGGAGGGAGTGATGCTTTTAAGTATTCAGCTACACACCAGTGTCTCTTTCTAAGGATCCCCTTGAGAAATTAAAGCCAAGCTCTCCTGAATGGCTGTGTTGGTTGCTGCAGGGCCCAAGGCTTGCTTCTGTGGCCCCTTCTGTTCTCCCTAAGGGAGCTTACCTAGTCCACCAGCCTGCTCCAAACTGCCGGCGTCTCTGTCCTCGACAGTAGCCAAGGCCTTTCACCTGGACTCCTTGTTTCCCCACTTGCCAGATACAATGCAAGTCCCACACAGCAGCCAGGAGAGCCTTTACAAACACGAACCACATCCCACGCCTCACCTGCTCAATGCCAGCCAGTCCTCCTCTTTGCCCTTTGCCTCGCTGACATCTGACCTCAGCTCAACCTCGCCTCCCACATTCCAGCCACGGGGGCATCTTCTTGGTCTCTCAGATAAGCCAAAGGCATTCCCCTCAAGACCTTTGCACCAGCTACCCTGCTGCCCTGCGGCTCCCCTCCCGGCCACTCAGGAGCCCCCTTATCGTCACCCAGAGCCCAGCCACCTACACTTCCCAGTCCAAAGTACCCCCCAGCCACCTCGCAGCACACAGTGGTCTCCAGAGTCTCTCAGAATGCTCATCACTTGCCTTTTTCTCTCTTTCTTCTTCCACCTAAAATGCGATCTCACGAGAGAAGGAAACTTGCCTGTCTTATCCACTGCTGTGTTCTCACAGCCAAAAAGTGCCTGGAATAGGATAACTGCTAACAAGCATTTATTGAATGAGTCTTATGAGCATGGTAGATTTAATTTCCATGTGTGATTTTCTCATTGCTATGATCCCTAGGACACTCAGGGTCAAAGGCAAGGCTCACTTCTCCTACTTGCACAAGACCTTACGCTGTGCATTGGAGGGACCCATCGCAGCTCTGGCCTGATGTTTCCCTCCTATGTTCCTCTTGTACCGATTTGCTCATCTTAAGAAATATTTATAAAAGGCTGAATGCATCATTGAGCCTTTCTCAGCCCTTAATAAAATGTGGTGGTGTGTAAATATATTGGCAGGTGGCTTTTGCTAAATAGTACAAGATAGATTTCTGCAGGGAACAAGAGGAATCAGTCCTCCATGTCATTCACCAACTACAAGTGGGGAGAGCAAACCCAGATGCTCTCCCTATTTGAGTCAGTGCTGCAGTGGCCACAGAAAACATCCTGTCCTCTGCAGGAGGCAGGTGTGAATTCCCAGGTCACGGGTAAAGTCGGTCAACAGATGACAGGAGAGCAGACATCAGGCTGAGGCAGCCTCAGGACCACAGCGAAGGCAAACAAGGTGAGAGGGAAGCAGACTATCCACTCAGAGGCATTCATAGGACACTTTTAAATTTTTTTTAATTTTATTTATTCATTCATTTTATTTATTTATTTACTTTTTCTGAGATGGATTCTTGCTCTGTCTCCCAGGCTAGAGTGCAGTGGTGCAATCTCTGCTCACGGCAACCTCCGCCTCCTGGGTTCAAGTGATTCTCCTGCCTCAGCCTCCTGAGTAGCTGGGACTACAGGTGAATGCCCCCATGCCCAGCTAATTTTTGTATTTTTAGTAAAGACAGGGTTTCACCTTGTTGGCCAGGCTGGTCCCAAACTCCTAACCTCAGTTGATCCACCTGCGTCAGCCTCCCAAAGTGCTGGGATTACAGGCATGAGCCACCGCACCAGGCCCATTCATTCATTTTAAAGATTGGTCTCCCTCTGTCGCCAGACTGGAGTGCAGTGGCACAATCATAGCTCACTGCAGCCTCAGACTCCCAGGTTCAAAAGATCCTCTTGCCTCAGCCTCCTGAGTAGTTGTAAGTCAAGCTAAACTTCTTTATTGCTTATAGCATGTCTTTCTTAAAAAAAAAAATTTTTTTTTAGATGACGTTTCGCTCTTGTTTGCTCAGGCTGGAGTGCAGTGGTGTGATCTCGGCTCACTGCAACCTCTGCCACCCATGTTCAAGCGATTCTTCGCCTCAGCCTCCCGAGTAGCTGGGATTACAGGTACCTACCACTATGCTGGGCTAATTTTTGTATTTGTAGTAGAGACGGGGTTTCACCATCTTGGCTAGGCTAGTCTTGAACTCCTGACCTCAAGTGATCCACCTGCCTTGGCCTCCCAAAGTGCTGGGATTATAGGCGTGAGCCACCATGCTCAGCCAAAATTTTTTAAATTTTTAACTGTGGTAAAAATTTTAAAGTGTTCAGTTCAGTAGTGTTAACTGTATTCACGTTGTTATGCCACAGACCTCCAGAACACTTTCACCTTGCAAAGCTGAAACTCTGAACCCGTTAGAAGCTCCCCACTCTCCCCTGCCCCAGCCCTTGGCAACCATCATTCCACCTTCTGTCTTTATGAATTTTGAAGTCATACAGTATATGTCTTTTTGTGACTAGCTTATCTATCATAGCATAATGTCCTCAAGGTCTCTTCATGTTGTGGCATGGGTCAGAATTTCCTTCCTTTTTAAGACTGAATAATATTCCATGATATGTTTATACCATGTTTTGTTTATCTATTCCTACATTGGTGGACATCTCTTGACTATTGTTGGATAGGACACTTTGGCATCTACGTATGTCCTGCTCTGATCTGAGGGACATCTGCCCAAGCCAGGGCATCAGTCAGCACCCACCTCTCTCATGAGCCTGGAAAAAAATCCTACAGCCACGCAGGCCATGCCAGTTATGGTCTCCATACTCTGTGAGAGCCAAAGACTGCTGAGCATGCTTTCGGTCAGCTTGCCTTGTTTTATGTATCTGTCTCAAGCCTTGTCCACTTTTCCCATACCTTCCAGCATGCATAACCACTCTGCCTGCATTTTGCAGACAACCTCTGCTTGTGTGGTCTGGCCTAGCAAAAGGCACTACCATCCACCCAGCTTGTGAAGGCAGAAATGAAAATCATTCCATTCCTTCAGGCCCCATATCCAACCAACGGCCAAGAGTAATAGAAGTGAGCCTCTAACATCACAGGATCTGCTCACTTTCACTATTCCCATGGCTGTTTCCTTACTGCCAGGTGCCATCATTGCAAGCTGGGCAACTGCAAAGGCCTCCTAACTGACCTCCCTGATTCCACACACCCTGCCCTTTCCCATCTGATCTCCACCCTGCTTCAGGGAGACAATCCCCCGATTCTGATATGATCCTGCCACCCCCTAAGGGCACCCCAATGCCCTCTCTTGATGTGGCCTACAAGACCCTCCTTGAGTGGACCTCATCTCCTGCATCTCGTCCTCTCCACACCTGCTTCAGTCTTGCATGAAACCCCTCAACACGCACAAGACCTGCCATACCTTCCTAAATCATTCCTGCTGTTTCTCCTGCCTGGCACACATTTACTTGTGCTTCACCGGCCTAATTCTTCCACGACATTCATGAAGCACCTCATGCTCTGTATCATTCCTGAGCCCAGGCTCTTTCCTCCTGTAAAGCCTCAATATTGGAGCACCTGTTTCACATTCCTCCTTCAGTTGTTGGAGGAATCATTTCTTTCCCCAGATTCCCACAGTCAGTCTGAGTTCTTTGCACAAGTCCTCAGGGCAGAAGGTCATATTCCCATCCCCACTCCCCCACCACCTTCTTTTCTATGGTAAGGAGACATTTCGTAGGGTAATAGTACATAAGAGCTTCTCAAAAGCCCATTGTTAAGCCTGAGTAGCATATAAATAAATGCACTTAAGAGGAATGTTTAAATTGTGAATTATAGGTACAAAAGGCACCATAAACAATTTAAACTAGGGAAGAATTGCCCTGCTGTGTGTCTCTGTTCTATGCAAGTATTCATGCACAAGGGCTGAGTCACAGATCAACAATGAAGAATGGGCATTCAGTTCCATGGCAGAAACCATGAATGCTAAGGGCATAGACAGACATTCGTTTTATGTCCCCTGGTTTCAGTAGTTGATGAAAAATTACCCTTTCTGTCTGAGGCTTTCTTTGTCTGAGCTCAAATTTCATTTTGAAAATTCCGAACAAGCTCTCTTCAATTAAAATGAATCATTTTCCCACATAATAAGAAATGTAAAAGGTTTCTGAACAAAGTTGGTTGAGCTTGGGGAACTGATTGGTCAAAAAAGAATGAAGGCTGTCAAATGACTTTAATAAGATTTTGGATGAGTGGGATGAGGTTTTTAAAGGAAAGACATTCCTTGAAGGTGCATACCTTTTTTGTATTAGCAGTTTTGGGAAATTGGAATTTGGATAATCCTAGGCTCAAGCAGGGATAATAGAAAGAAAACATGGCCATCTGCTTTTCTTAATGTTTTCACGGAAAGACAACTTTTCAATTTACAAGACTAACTACAATTTTCTCTCCTGCAGATCCAACTTCATATTTTAATGTGAATTATCTCAGATTGATTCTTTCAATAGAACAACATAATTAATACAGTGTCATATTTGGAATTTGGAAATAACATTTTCAGGTCTCTCAAGAAGGTATCTGTCTTCATATTCATATTTTAAATTAAGACAGCACCCTCCAAAAAGCAACTGGAAATTTAGAAACTTGAAACTAAACCAAATTAATTCATTTTCACTCAAAAGTAAGAAAAAACAACAAAATTAACCAAACAAAGTAGAAATACTAGTAGAGATAAAAACAAAAGGGATTTAAAAACAAACAAAAAGTAGAATTGATGAGTAAAACCAAGATTTTTGCTTTTAAAAGTCTAGCAAAAAAAAAGATAAAAAAGATTTACCTTTTCTGATATTTCATATAAATGATATCACACAATATGTGGACTTTTGTGACACTTATGTTTTTGGGACTCACCCATATTGTAGCATATGTAAGTACTTCAGTTCTTTTATTGCTGAGTAATATCCTATTGCATGGATATAGTACAGTTTGTTTATTCATCAGTTGATAGACATTGGATTGTATCCACTTTTTGGCTACTGTGAGTAATGCTGTTATGAACATTCGTGTACAAATTTTTGTATGGACATGTTTTCATTTCTCTTGGGTAGATTCCTAGGAGTGGAATTGCTAGGTTATATGGTAACTTTATGTTTAAGGTTTTGAGGAACTGCCAAACTCATTTCCAAATGGACTGCACCTTTTACATTCACACTGGCAATGTATGAAGTTCCAGTTTTCTCCACATCCTCACTAACACTTGTTACTGGCTGTCTTTTTTTATGACAGCCATTGCAGCGGGTGTGCAGTAGTATTTCCTTGGGGTTTTTAGCTGTAGTTCTCTAATGACCAGTGATGCTGAGCATCTTTTCATGTGCTCATTATTCATTCATTATCTCCTTTGGAAAAATGTCTATTCAAATCCTTTGCCCATTTTTTAATTGGCTTACGTGTCTTTTATTATTGTTAAGAATTCTTTAGATAGTCTGGATATGAGTCCCTTTTCAGATATATGATTTGAGAATATTCTCTGTGTGTTGTTTTTCACTTTCTTGATGGCATTCTTTGAAGCACAAAATTTTTTTAATGTTGATGAAGTCCAACTTATCAATCTTTTCTTTTATCCCTTGTGCTTTTGTTGCCATAACTAAGAAATCATTGTCTAATTCAAGATCATAAAGAGTTACTACTGTGTTTTCTTCTGAGTTTAATGATTTTAGCTTTTATATGTAGATATATGATTCACTTTATTGTGTATGGTAGGATTTCAGGGTACAAATTGATTTTTTTGCATGTGGATATTCAGTTATTCAGTTCTTCCAGCATTTGTTGAAAAGACTATTCTTTTCCCATGAAATCGTCTCAGCTGCTTTGTCAAAAATCAATTGACCATAAGCATATGAATTTATTTTTGGATTCTCAATTATATTTCATTGGTCAATATGTCTATCCTTATGACAGTAAAAAACAGTCTTGATTTCTATAGCTTTGTAATAAGTTTTGAAATCAGGAAATATGAGTAACCAGTTTTGTTCTTTTTAAAAATTATTTGGACCATTCTGGTTTCCTTCCATGCCCATATGAATTTTGATAGAAATTGTGTTGAATCTGTAGATGAACTGGAATATTGCCATCCCAACAATATTAAGTCTTTCAATCTGTTAATATGGAGTGCCTTTCCATTTATTTAAATCTTCTTTAATGTTTTTCAATACTATTTTGTAGCTTTCAGTGTACAAGTTTTGAGTTTTGTACTTCCTTTGTTAAATTTATTCCTAAGTATTTTATTCATTTTGACACTCATGTAAAGAGAATGGTTTTCTTAATTTCATTTTCAGACTATTTATTACTACTGTATAGAAATACAATTGATTTTTTTATATTGATCTGTTGAACTTGTGTGTTAGTTCTCATTGTTTTTTAGTAGAGTCTTTGATCTTTTTAATATACAAGATAATGTCATTTGTGAATATAAATAATTTTACTTCTTACTTACCAATGTAAATCTTCCTTTCTTTTCTTATCTTTTTTTTTTTTTTTTTTTTGCCTAGCTGTCCTAGCCAGAGTGTTCTATGGTACAATGTGGAAATGGAAAGAGTGACATCCTTGTCCTGTTCTGAACTTACTGATTTTTAGATATTTGATATATTTCTATCAATTGCAGTCATTATTCTCTTTGTGAACTCAAATTCTCCCATTTTTTGGCCAGTGGGAGCTTCTTCTACTTAATTCCTATGGTCTTTTAATGTAATCACACCAGTCTTTGATTGCTTCCTCACCTTCTGATGCAATAGTGTGCCCCAGATCCAACTAGTGTTTTCCTGCCCCAGACCTAGCATCATTCAGTTTCCCAAAAACTCATTTCCTTTACATTGGAAACAGTACTGAGAGACCACAATCTGGATATTAGAAGTGACCAGTGCTATGAGTAATTATTGCATCTAGATCCTATATTTGACAAGGCTAGGAAATAAGATGGTGATGTTGTTATTTAATAAAAGGGAAAAGCCACAAATTCATAGTTATATTTTTAACTTAAATAAAAAAATAAAGTTTTACTTATTTTCTTTTATTTTATCCTTTGATCTCATTTCTTGTACACTGAAAACCTTGATTCCTTTTAGGAGTAATATAATTATTTATTTGTCATATAACAGTCTCAAAGTAACAGTTTGAATATTCATATAACAGTTTCCAAGCAACAATGACAATATTACTACTAACAATTAGATACTGAATGCCATTTGAGATTTTTTAGTAGTTATTCTCATCATTAGAATATATTATCTGAGATGTGCAGTCAAATTACCATATCCTAAATTCACTTGGAATATTTTCCTCTTTATGACTCTTGCACCAATTTGATAGACAGGTTCATTTGTTTCCATTCATTTACCATTTTTATTGATTATTTTCACTTCTTTAAAACTTAATTTTTGTATTTTAATTATATTAAATATTTATAGGGTTTTATAAGAAGCTATTTTCACAGAGGTTCACTCTCATTCATGTCCCTTCTACCCTCCCCATAAGTAACTATTTTATTAGTTTTTATTTAACTGTCAACTTTTTTCTTTTTGAAAAGTACTCCAGTACAACCTAGAATAGAAATGGCAAGAGTTGACATTCTTTAGTTGTTTCCATATTCAAGGTAAAACTTTCAGTATTTCACCATTGTGTATAGTGTTTTCTGAATAATTTTTGTAGTACTTTATCAGATTTTGAAAAATCTATTTTATTCCTGGTTTGCTGAAAGTTTCTTTTTTTGCTTAAAGTTTCTAAATAAAAAATAGGTGTCAATTTTTAGCAAATATATCTTCTGTATCTGAGATGATCATATGATTTTTTCCCTTTTTTTTCTCAATGTGGGGAATTACATTGATTGATTTTCAAATATTAAGCCAACCTTGCATTCTTATTTAAACCCAAGTTGGCTGTATCATGTTATCCTTTTTATATACCACTGGGTTCAATTTGCCAATATTTTGTCTAGAATTTTTGCATCCATGTCCATGAGAAAGACTAACTCAGGAATGCCCTTTTTTGTAATTTCCTTGACACATTATGCTAGCTTCATAAAAAGAGTTTAGAAATGTTTCCTCCTTACCCATTCCATTAATGTAGTGAGCTAAACTGATTAGTTTTTAAAGTATTAATCAAGCTTTATTCTTGGAATAAATCCAAAAATGTAGCATATAATTATGTTTTGTTCTTCAAACTAGTTTGACAATCTTGATATTTTATTGGGGTATTTTATATATTTATATGGGGGTATTTCATGTATTTATCTCAGTAATATAAATATATAAACTACCCCAAGTAAAATATCAAGTAATGACTGATATATTTGGGCTCATTTATACTTATTATTTGTTATATATTTAGCTCATTTTATGTTTTTCCTTCCCTTCTTGCCTTCTTTTGAATTAAGTATTAATAGTCTCTCCCTCTATTAGCTTTTCAATTATAGAGTATTTTACTATATTTTAGTGTTTATGTTAGAGATTATAATATGAATCCTTGACTTACTACTGTTAAATACAAATTAGTACTTACACTTCCCCAGAATATGTTCATTCCTTAGGTTACTTTTCTCTATTTGCCTCATGCTGTCTTTTGTTTTATGGCTGTCATATATTTCAATTCAACATTAATTTTAAACCACAATATCCAACGTTATTGTTGGATAATGTTCTTTCCTCAGCACAGTTTTCTCTATTTGCCCTATGCTGTCTTTCATTTTATGGATGTCGTATATTTCAATTCAACATTAATTTTAAACCACAAAAGATATTATTATTGTTGGATAGTCAATAGTCACTTATATTTACTGATATATTTGCTTTTTCTGTTGCTCTTTATTCCTTCCTACATCTCTGGATTTCCATCTGGGACCACATTCCTTGTGCCTAAAGCACCTCTTTAAAAAAAGAAGTACTGACTTTTTGGCATACAGTTCTATGAATTTTAATGCATGTATAAATTTGTATAAGCCCTACAACAATTGTGATGCAAAACACAAATAACTCCATTTAACATTTCTTCTATTAGAAGTTTATTGGTGACATACACTCATATTAGTATTAGTTTTTGTTTTTATGGAAATATCTTTCTTTTGCTTTTATTTTGGAAGGATATTTTCACCAGATATAGAATTCTAGGCTTGCTGTTGTCTCTCTTCAGCCTTTTAAAGGTGTCATTCCATCATTTAGTTTTCATCACTTCCATTGAGAAGTTAGCTATTAATCTTATCATTGCTTCCTTGAAGTAATGTATCTTTTTTCTCTACTTGCTTTTATGATTTTCTTGTCTTTAATTTTTATTAATTTGATTATAGTATGCCAAGGCGTTATTTTTGTTGCCTTTATTTTGCTTTAGGTTCTTAGTAATTTTTGATTCTATGACTCAATATTTTTTACCCCTTTTGGAAAATTCTTGTTTATTATCTCTACTAATATTGCTTCTGCCACATTCTTTTCTTCCTCCCTCCTTGAACTCCAATTACACAGGTTAGAAAGTTTCATATGATAGACCATGTCTCATATGTCTCTCATATGTCTCCTATACACTTTTGTGTTTTCCATCCTTTTTTCTTTCTGTACTTCAGTCGAGATATTTTCTACTGACCTATCTCCAGCTCACCAGTCCTTTCTCTGGCTGTGACCAACTTGCTCTTAAACCACATCTATGGAGTTCTCCTTTTTCTTACTGTATTTTTTTTCTTCAGTGCCAGAATTTCTACCTGCTTTTTAAAAAATATAGATTCCAGATTAGCTGGTGCAGTTGACACTGCAGAGGTCATGTTTAGGTAGCAAGGGGGGGTTTTAATTCATTATTTTCTTTTCTTTTTCTTTTGAGACACAGTTTCACTCTTGTCGCCCAGGCTGGAATGCAATGGCGTGATCTCGGCTCACTACAACCTCCGCCTCCCGGGTTCAAGCGATTCTCCTGCCTCAGCCTCCTGAGTAGCTGGGATTACCGGCACCTGCCACCGTGCCCAGCTAATTTTTGTATTTTTAGTAGAGATGGGGTTTCACCATGTTGGCCAGGCTGGTCTCCTGACCTCAAGTGATCTCCTGACCTCAAGTTGAGCTCCTGACCTCAAGTGATCTGACAGCCTTGGCCTCCCAAAGTGCTGGGATTACAGGCATGAGCCACTGTGCCCAGCCCCTAGTTCATGATTTTCTAGCTGCAGCGTAAAATATGAGTGCATGGGTAAAATCAGGATCCAGAAGAGGAGGTGGTCAAGATTCCTCCAGGCCAGAAGGATCTGTGGCTGCCCAGAGGCTATGATTAACAATCTCAACAAGAGGAACCACCAGCTGAGAGTCAGGATGTTGAAGCTGGACAAGAGAGAGAAGAAGGAGCACCTGTAGCTGAAGGTGAGGAGGAAACTGAACTGGAAGGTGACTGCCAGGAAATGGGTCTGGGAAAGAGTGGGAGTGAGTATGCAGATGGCCTCATTGTGAAAAGGAAGATTCTGCCTAACCTACAGTGTGCTAGAATTCCAGAAGAAGGTGGTGGATGGGCAGCTGTAAGTTAAAAAGAAGACAAGCTGAGGCCACAAATGCTGTTGTTATGTTGAAATTTTGACTTATTAAATTCTCTCAAAAAAGCTTTACAGTTCTCTCTAGAAAAATATACATTCCAGTTTTCTAGTAAAATTCTTCATTTTGTAATTTATTTTCTTGATCACGATAATTACAATTAAAGTCTGCATCTGATAGCTACAACAATCTAGGACACATGTGAGTATGTTTTTTCTCTTGATCCTCTTTCTTGAATCCTACTAATTTTGAATTGAATGCTGATCACTGGGTCTAGAGGCTCTGGATGGAGTTACTTTCCTCTGGAGAAGGGTTACCCCGTGGTCTGACAGGCTGCTGGAGTAAGGTCAGTTTATCTCAATCCAATCAGGGACTAAGATGACGAAGTCTGCGTTGCAGTAAGGCTTGATCAACCCTCATGCACTCCCTTTCCAATGGTCCCACCTGAAAGCCTGGCGCATTTGCTAAATGCTACTTCCTTGAATCGCGTGAAGCTGGGAGGCGGAGGTTGCAGTGAGCCGAGATCGCACCACTGCACTCCAGCCCGGGCGACAGTGCGAGAGTCAGTCTCAAAAAAATGAAATAAAACGCTACTTCCTTGTCAGTTCCCAAACTCTAGTTTTTATCTCCGTTACAACACAAGACTGCTAAAATTCCACCTTGCTTTCCAGTTGCTTTTCCCGGCTTGACTGTCACTCTACATGACTAACACTACGCACTTCCGAGAGAAACCGTCAGATGTCAGGCTCACTCCTCTGCACCTCCCTTCTCTCTGGAACCAAGACTTCTTGAACCCAGCCGACTTGGAAACTCCACACTCCAAGTTTTATCACCTCAGACCTGTAAGACCGTGAGAACTCTGCTGCTTTTCCTCCCCTTCCAAGTCTCTACCAAGCCTCTCAACCTCTTTCTTCATGCCAAGAATTAGCAAATGCCAAGGGAGAAAATCAACATTCAGAATGTTGGGCTCACTTCAGTGGGATTCCCTTCTCTCTAGCATTTTGACCCTTCATCTGTGGGGTGTCTCTGTGACTCTCTGAAGACTTCAGACAGATCCCTTTCAATTGGATCTCTCTTTTTCTGTTGTTCTCACTGGAAGCATCAGTTTTCTACTAACCACTCCATCATACCTGAAAATGGAAAGTGTCTCCTTGTTTCACTTTCTAGATATACTGTAGTTTTTATTCAACCCATTCTCTGCTGAAAAAACCTTGGGTTGTTTTGCAGCCTTTTGCTATAACAGATAAGGCCATAGAGTATAGTGGCACATGTCTGCGTATATCGCCATTGGATATTTGAGATCGAATCCTGGAAGCGTGATTGGTGGATCAAAGGGCACGTGCATATGTAATTTGCATATACTGATTTGCCAATTTCCCATCAAAAAATTTGTACCATTTTATGTCCTCGCCTGCAGTGTATGAAAGGCCTGTTTTACCACAGCTTCACCAAAAATTTTACATTGTCAAACAGGGAATTTTGTCAATTTGACAGATGAGACAGTATCTCGGTAGTTTTGACATGCATATTGTTTACTGTGCATGAGGGTGATTAGCATGTTCTTCTGTGAACTCTCTATTCATACTTTTGCCCTTTGTGTGTGTGTAGAAGGGAGTCCTTTTCATCTCAATTTTTAGGAAATCCTTACTATATTAAAGCATGTTAATATTTGGTGATAAAGGTTGCCAAATTTTTCCCAATTTGTAATTATCTTATGACTTTCCTTATGTTGTTTTTTTTTCAGTGTTGTCAAATTTATCAATCTCTTCTCTTACCTCTAGATTTATTTT
Source organism: Gorilla gorilla gorilla (assembly GCF_029281585.2). Classification (NCBI taxonomy): domain Eukaryota; kingdom Metazoa; phylum Chordata; class Mammalia; order Primates; family Hominidae; genus Gorilla; species Gorilla gorilla. The sequence goes on along the minus strand of NC_073229.2, from coordinate 28,821,934 downwards.
AGTCATAGTTAGAAATCTCCACTCTTGGATTATAAAAATAAAATACATGTTTTCTTCTAGTTCTTATATGGATTCTGTTGTTGTTGTTTTTCACTTAGACCTCTGACACATTTGTAAGTTATCCTGGAGTATATTTTAAGAAAAAGATACAACTTTATCTTTTTCTTTATAGCTATCCAGCTGCCCAAACATTGTTTAATGTTTCCCTCTGACTTCAATGCTTGCTTTGTCATATGCTAAATTATCCTTACATGTATTTCTGTATATTCTATTCTGATCCACTGGTCTATAAGTCTTTTCCTGAGCCAGTATCCCACTGCTTTAATTTAGAGGATTTAAAATGTTTTAGTACATTCTAATAGGATTAGCCAGATTAGCCACGCACTACATTACTGTTCTTTCCAAGTATTTCTTGGTTATTCTCACTTGTTTATTCTTTCATATAAACTTTTTAATCAACTTGTCTAGTTCCAGGAAAAAAGTATCTGAGGAGATTTTTATTAAGGTTGCACTAAATTTATAACTATTTTAGGAAGAAGTATCATCTTTATCACGTTGAATTTTTCCTTCAAAAATATAGTATGTTTTTCAATTTGTTCAAAAATTTTAAGTCCTTCAAGAATGTATTACAGTTTTCCTATTGTTTTGCCTATCTTATTAAGTTTATGTCAAGATATTTAAATTTTTGTTATTATACATAGGGTGTTCTCATCAAACTGCTTAGTTTATATATATGAAAGCTATTGATTTCTGTATGCTTATTTTATATGCTGCTACTTTATTATCTTACGGTTTTAGTACTTTTCCATTGATTCTTTTGGGTTTTCCAACTATACAGTTAAATTCTGTGAACAAAGACAGTTTGTCTCTTCCTTTCCAATTCTATGCTTCAAATTGTTTTCTCCTGTTTAATTGCATTAGCTAACATGTCAGTGCAATGTTCAACAATTGTAGAGATAGTGGACATCCTTGTCTTATTCCTGACTTTAGGAGAATCTTCCCTAAAGTGTTTGACATTTGAAGATTAAGTATGAGGCTGGCTTTTGGATTGTTATGCGCACACACACACACACACACACACACACACACAATTTTATTATGTTAAAGAAGTAGGGCTGTGCTATTTTTTAAATCGTGTGCTAGACATTTGGTTTTGAAAAATTATTTGCAGAAATAATTTGAGGACTAGAATGATATATCTTGCTCCAGAGAGGATTCTTGTTGCTTATTCCATAATCCCAGGGGCACTATTAGCAATCTGGATTCGCCCTATTCTAATTTTAGAGTTTGAGATTTTCTAGGCCTGCAGAATCACCTGAAGAGAGGCTATGAGCCTTATAAAGACTCACTTAGTTATCTTCACCCTTCCTTCTTGGGCCAGCTCTTCAGGGCTCTACTCCCAAGGTGCAGGGTACCTCCCAAGACTTCTGCCCCTGGCAGGCTCCAGACCACTGCTCTTTCTCTCTGGCTCACGGGGTTTTTTAAACTGCAACTCTGTCTTTCAGTTGCCCTTTGAAGATCTGCAAATGTTCCCCAGGACAAAAGGAGCCTTAAATATGAGGCTCACTCTCCTGATTTGTGTCTTCTCCCAGATCTTGGCCAATAAATCCTTATGACCCTTTTGCTCTTCTTGATTTTAAAACTTAATTATCTATTGCATCTAGCTTTTACTAGTTATCATGAACAAGAGATCTGGTCCGAATTACCTAGTCCTCCATTGCCAAAAATGAAACTCCTATATGGAGACAACAACTTTTAAAACCAATAAAGAGAAAAAAGAAAGCAAACAGACTTTTTAAAATCATATTTTTTAATATTTGAAAGATTTCCAGATGTGTCTAAACTACCTTTAGAAACAGGTACTTCTCTAAAGACCACTAACAGCATGAAATTCATATGACTAAGAAAATAAATTTATTTCCATAAGAGGTCCTCCAAAGTAGCATAACTTTAGAGCCACACCTTACTTTTTACCCAATTTACATATTACCTAGGCTCTCCTTGGCCTACCTTCTGGCACAGGAAATGTTATTCTTTTATAAAAAATTGAACTCTTTCCTTACAACATGTGAAGCTATCAATACCTGTGAAAAGAGGAGGTGGTGGGTGGGGGAAGGAAGAGCAAATGCGAAGCTATTCTTTGATTCTTATCTGTTACTAAGTAAATTTCTGCATGGCAATCACTCTCCTCACAAATGCAGGCAAAATAAGTCAACAAACAAACAAAAAAAAAAAAGAGAAGGAAACTACAACAAAAACAGCATAGGGTACTTCTAGTGTTCTGACCTACGGAAGAAAATGCTTGGTGTTTTTTTATTGTCCCAGCAAATACAATATGATGTAAGATCCTTTGCCTGGACTATACACATTTTCATGGGACTCTATCCTCAGGTTTCTCAATCTAATTTCTTTCATGCACAAAGTTCACTCAAAAGCCATGCCTCATAGACTTATCAACAATACTTAAAAACTCAAGCCAACTGCTTTCGTTCCAGTTTAAAAAGCAACTGCTGGCCGGGCGAGGTGGCTCACGCCTGTAATCCCAGCACTTTGGGAGGCCGAGCCGGGCGGATCACCTGAGGTCAGGAGTTCGAGACCAGCCTGGCCAACATGGCAAAACCCCATCTCTACTAAAATACAAAAATCTGCCAGGCCTCGTGTTGCACACCTGTAGTCCCAGCTACTCGGAAGGCTGGGGCACGAGAATCACTTGAACCCAGGAAGCAGAGATTGCGGTGAGGCAAGATGGCACCACTGCACTCCAGCCTGGCAACAGAGTGAGACTGTCTCAAAAAAAAAAAAAAAAAAAGAAAAAGAAAAAGAAAAAAAAGCAACTACCCCAAAGATTACAGGCAGGAGGCTGGCTAATAACAATTGGAACGGGATCTGACATTTAATGGGAATTGGCAGTACAGAACGGCACCTGAAGGTGGCAACTGCAGAGCCCCATGGGGGTGACGGGTACAGAGGGACTCATTTCACATAGGACCCAGAGGTGCTCTACACTTGCTTTCCAATGTTCAAAATATATATCCAATATTAGGGAACTCTTCCAGAAATACCACAGACTAAAGTAATGCAGACAGGTCTTCCCTCCTACTGCAAACCATAGAGGAGTTGGATATAATGGCAATATTTTCACTGCAGTATTCATAATCCAGCTGAACAAAGAAAGAATGGGAGGTAACCAGGAGCCAGAAGAAAGATAGAAATCAAACCCAGAGCAGTGAGAAGTAGACGCATCCCTGGTGCCTCGTGGCTCACTATGGTTGGGCCCTGATAAAGGCCCTAGGACCTTGCGTATAAGCTCACATGGACAGATGTGACCTCCAGACTGCAGAAGGCAAAGAAAATGTACCAAGCCCTGGCATGAATCCCTGAGCCTTATTTATGAAAGGTGGACTAGAAATGTCTTCACACTGGCCCAGGAAACAGAAGAAAGGTGGCCATCTGTGCAGGGACTAGGATAAGGGGAAAATCATCCCCTGTCTAAAATAAACATTCCAGGCATCTGCCATATGTGGATGTGAAAGAATATAAACCCAGGTCACTATCTTACATCATATAAAAATAAACCCAAAATAGATTAGATACTTAAATATGAAAGTGAGATTAAAATCCTACAAGAAAATCTAAACAAGTATGAATTCACTGTAAGGGTAGCAGAGATTTTCTTAATCAAGACTACAAATCCAGGAGCTGTTTAATAAATACCCATAGAATATTTGACTCTATAAAGAATCTGCTGGGTGCGGTGGCTCATGCCTGTAAGCCCAGCACTTTGGGAGGCTGAGGCGGATGGACTGCTTGAGGCCAGGATTGCTTGAGGTCACTCTGGGCAACATAGTGACCAGCCTGACCAACATGGTGAAACCCCATCTCTATTAAATACAAAAAATTACCTGGGCGTGGTGGTGGGTGCCTGTAATCCCAGATACTTGTGAGGCTGAGGCAAGAGAATTACTTGAACCCGGGAGGCAGAGGTTGCAGTGAGCCGAGATTGCGCCATTGCACTCTAGCTTGGGCAACAAGAGCGAAACTCTGTCTCAAAACAAAACAAAAACAATGGAGAGCAAAGAAACCGGGAAACATGTCGGTATAGCTCAAGAAGCTTCAACTCTTAAATATGCAACAAAAATGATAATGATGACTAACTAATGACTAATAGTAATTACTTAGTTCAAATTAAGGTGAACAGAAGTATTCAACCCCAATCACAAGAAAGGTGGATAGGATGAAACGTTTACTACCTCCTGAGGTACTGGTGTTGAGGAGCGAACATTATTGTCTGTCTTCAGATTTTGTTGAATGAGCAACTTTGTTGAAAGAAAGAAAAGAGAAAGAAGGAAGGAAGAAAGGAAGGGAGAAAAAACGAGAAAGGGAAAAAAAGTAAAAGAAAAAAGGAAAGAGAGAAAAGAGAGAAAGAAAGAAAGGCCTACCAGTGACAATCAGGCTTTTTAGATGCAGGCAACAGAAACTCACTGGGGCTGATTTAAGCAGGAAAGAGGTTTATTAGAAAGAATATTGGGCCAGGCATGGTGGTTCATGCCTGTAATACCAGCACTTTGGGAGGCTGAGGCTGGCGGATCACTTGAGCCCAGCCTGGGCAACATGGTGAAACCCCCTCTCTACTAAAAATATAAAAACTAGCTGGGCATGGTTGTGCATGCTTGTAGTCCCACCTACTCAGGAGGCTGTTTGGGAGGATCAGTCAAGACTGGGAGGCAGAGGTTGCAGCGAGCAGAGATCACACCACTGCTCTCCAGCACTGGGCAACAGAGTGAGACCCTGTCTCAAAAAAAAAAAAAAAAAAAAAGAGAGAGAATATTGGATATCTCACAGGATCAGTAGGAATATAGTCAAAGGAAGCACTAGTAGGACCAATACCATGGTCAGGGTGCGGAGCTGGCCTGGTGATGACACGACAGCCCTCACCTCCTGCATGGCCCACACCACATCAGCACACACGCCACCCTAGAACCCCTCGGGGTGGGCAACTCAAGCCACTGCAGCTGCCACTGCAGATGCGGAGCAATGTCTCTGTCAGGCAGCCTCCTGGGGCTATGAGCTTCTACCCCCTCAAGCATGGGTGGGAACATATGGCTGTAGGGACAAGGTGATGTGCTTGCACCATCGCTGCAGTGCAGGGAAGGAAACCAAGGTCTGGAATTTTATGTCTTTTTTTTTTTTTTTTTGAGACAAAGTCTCACTCTGTCGCCCAGGCTGGAGTGCAGTGGCACACTCTTGGCTCACTGCAGCTTCCGCCTCCCGGGTTCAAGCAATTCCAAGTAGCTGGGATTACAGGCGCATGCCACAATGCCCGGCTAATTTTTTTTTTTTTTTTTTTTTTTTGGATTTTTAGTAGAGATGGGGTTTCACCATGTTGGTCAGGCTGGTCTTGAACACCTGACCTTGTGATCCACCCACCTCGGCCTAATTTTCCTTTACTGAGAGAGATGGGCTTGGCCTCCCAAGACACATGAGGTGGGTAGACACACGCGTTTCCTCAAGCGATCGTCCACTGAACCACCCCAAAAAATTGACATAGGTCCACTACAACATGAAAATAATTTAAATAAGAAATCTAACTTCCTGTAGAGGAGAAGGTGAAATAAGGATAACTTAAGACAATAGAAGATAGGAAGAGAGAGGTGCAGGGTAGTATTTGTTACCTAGGACCGCAGTAGCAAAGTACCACACACTTGGCAGCTTAGAACAACAGAATCTTGGCTAGGCGCAGTGGCTCACGCCTGTAATCCCAGCACTTTGGGAGGCTGAGGCAGGTGGATCGCCTGAGGTCGGGAGTTCAAGACCAGCCTGACCAACATGGAGAAACCCTGTCTCTACTAAAAATACAAAAAAATTAGCCGTACGTGGTGGCACGTGCCTGTAATCCCAGCTACTTAGGAGGCTGAGGCAGGAGAATCGCTTGAACCTGGGAGGCGGAGGTTGCAGTGAGCTGAGATCGCGCCATTGCACTCCAGCCTAGGCAACAAGAGTGAAACTCCATCGCAAAAAAACAAAACAAAACAAAACAAAAAACAGAATCTTATGCTCTCACTGTCTGGAGGCCAGAAGTCTGAAATCAATGCGTGGGCAGTCTGTGGCCTTCCTCGGTTTGTCAATGTCTCTGTCCTTATATGGTGTTGCCACTCTGGGGCTCTGAATTTCCCTGTTCTTATAAGGACACTAGTCATTGGATGAGGGCCCACCCTAATCCAGTATAACCTCTTCTTAATGTGATTACATCTGCAAAGACCCCATTTCCAAATAAGGTCACAGTCACAGGTTCCAGGTAGACATGAATTTTGGAAGGACACTATTCAAGCCAGCACAAGGGGTACAGAGAGGATAGTAATCACCTGCAGGGACACATGTTAAAAATACAGCTTCTTAGTCCAGACCTCCCGAGATTCTCATTCAGTGGATTTCAATAAGAAAGGGCCAAGACTCTGCACTTAGCAAGCACCCAGGTGATTCTGCATGCTGAGAACACTTGTCTAGAAGGAGGGACAAGTGAGAGATCTCCTGGAGGTGCCAATGGAAAGCCACAGGATACAGGGGACCAGGGAAGGCTGCATGGAAGAGGTGGCCCTTGAGTTAAAGGTGAGAGGTCACCAGGCAAGGTGACTGGCATTTGCAGCAGCATGGGGCAGGACTGATGGATGGATGGTGTGGGCTAGGAAGGAACCAGCCTGGAAAATAGGCCAGGGCCCTGGGCTTCTTTCTGTGTTTCATTTTTTGGTCTGGAGAGGAGCAGAGGACTTGTTTTTACATGTAATCACTAATGAGTATGAGTTAACCTGACAACACTCAGTGCAAGATTTGGTATGTATTTGGGTTTGTTTTGCTTCTCAATCAAATTAAATGTGACTGAGTCTACTTACCAGGGTTAGTGAGACATTCAATATAAGTCATTACTGGCAACATATCTCCCTCTCCCTAAGAGCCTGAAGGGTCCTCCACAATCCAGAAAACTTAGCAACAGCCTGCGCTCTTCAGATCGTCAGCGCTGTCACTGAGATGCTCGTCATCCGGCCCTATGGGGTCCACCTTACTGCTCAAAGCATCACTCCCTGGGTCCAAGGTGGCCACAGAAAACATGGCTACAGTTTCCAAAGCCAGAGCTTAGCATTCAGATCCCGAGTATCCGCAAGCCATCCTCATTAGAGACCTACCACCTTCCAGACTATGTGGACACGGGGTGCAGGTTTCTACTATTAACCCCTGGGAATCCAACCACATTGCTCACAGACCACTTGCTCTTGTTAAATGCACCTTTCCTCCAAACGCTTTGCAAGTCCTCCTTGCTGGACAATCCAGATTTAGAACCCCAGTGAGCCCAAACCTGTTGAGTCCGTATGGAGTGAGGGAAAGCCAGTGCTACACCAATACTCTCTCATTAGTTTATCCAGCCAGGTATGCTCATATAAATTAGGGTTTCATCTTGTGTTTGCATTTGAATATGCGTTCGTTTTCCTTTGTGCTGAATGACACACAGTGATTTGAATGCTTTAAGTATCTCCCCTTCTCTAAGCAACAAGGCAGAATCCCAGGGTTTGCACTTATCACATCCATGGCCAAGAAATTGCACTTCAATTTCTTTACCCGTAAAGTAAGGATAATACTTTTCCTTCCTTCCTTACCCCTCACAGAGCTGTGAAGTTCAATGAAGGCAGTATACGAGAAAGGAGTTTGCAAATGAAAGGTACTTCAACACAAAGCTTTACTATTTTAGGCCGGGCACAGTGGCTCATGCCTGTAATCCCAGCACTTTGCAAGGCTGAGGCAGGCGGATCACCTGAGGTCAGGAGTTCGAGACCAGCCTGGCCAATATGGTGAAACCTCATCTCTACTAAAAATACAAAAATTAGCCAGGAGTGGTGGCTCATGCCTATAGTCCCAGCTACTCTGGAGGCTGGGGCAGGAGAATCACTTGAACCTGGGAGGTGGAGGTTGCAGTGAGCCGGGATCACACCACTGTACTCCAGCCTGGGCACAGAACGAGACTCCGTCTCAAAACAAAATTAAAAAAAAAACAAAAACTTTATTATTTTCAAGACATCTCACCAAAGGTAGGGTTTCTCTGACTCCAACAAATAAATATGTGAGCCTTTGAATCAATCATCCTCTCCTCACTCATTTTCTGAAATGATTTGCTTTCTGGAGTCCTACACAGGGAGATAAAATTCAAATGCTATTTGGGAGCACTCCTTTTCTCTCCAACTTCAAGCCTTCATCAGTAGGTGTCAGAGAGACTGTAAATATTGTCCCCTGACTTGGCTTTAGAGGGAGAAAAAAGATGCCCCTGTGTGGCCAGAACAATCCTGGTTTGTATCTGTTGTCCTGTCCCAATGATGTATAATCCACTCTCCTCCCATTCACTCTCAAGTGCTCCAGTTTGATCAACAGCTTCTATGCTCACCCCAGCCGCTTTAGGTAAAGAAGGCTAGGTAAAATGCCTATGACACAAAACAGGGTGCCACATAATTACCAAACAAATTTCCATCCAGTGACACCCTTCTAAAGGAGCACACCCCTGACCAGACCAGAATAGAAGGCGTCCTCACCTGCCAACTCTTGAAAACTGTCGCCACCTCGTGGTCACAAGCTGCTGTTCCAGCAGCACTGGACAGGATCCTTTGACCTTTGCAGAAGAGATGAAGGAGTGAAATGGACACAGAAGATGCAGAATTAGGGGCTTGAAAAATATGTATCTCATTAACATGCACTTTTGTGTTTGCTGATTAAAGAAAATCGCCACTTTCAGGAGATTCTCATTAGGCAGGAATAAGGCATCTTTTATATTTTACACTCTCAGATTCCAATAAAAAGATTGCAAGCTAAAAGTTATTTTGATATAAGTTCTACTTTATATTGAAATATTGTTTAATTAATTCAACATAGTGGGAATGGTGACACTTAATTTAAAAAAATCCACCAACAAATGTTCAATTCTTGTCTGGGATCAGGCCACTGAGGGAAAGGAAGACTTCTCTGTGACAGTTTGTCTTTCCAGACAAACTCTTTGTCTGGAAAGGGGGCTGTGTTCAAAGAACACTTCCCTGAGAAAGTGAGTTGTGCGCTGAAATTGAAAGAAGGACTGGAAGATAAGGAGAGAGAAGGCAAGTTTGTGAGTGAGGGGCACGGCCAGTGGAAGGATCCAGTGAGTAGGGTGGGGATGTCTGAGGGAGGACAGCATGTTTGCGCAACTGAACGATGACTCATGTGGCCATGAGCATGTAGAGTAAGAGGATGACGAGGCAGCAAATGAAGCCGTGCAGCATGTCACCGGCATGTCGAAGCTTTTCTACCTTTTTTCTAGGAGCAATGGGAACCTATTCACATGTTGTAAGCAAGAAGACAAATTTGAGTTGTGAAAAGCTCATTCTCGGTAACGATAAGAGAAAATACTAAAGATGGGCTGTAGTGATTTGAAACAGCCACTACTGCAGTGGCCCAAGTGAGCATTATCATGGTAGGGAATAACCGATATATGCTGGGCACACTTCTAGATGCTTTGTGTATTGACTCATTTAAGCCTTACAAAAGCCCTATGAGATAGGTACTACTATTAATACCCATTTTACAGATGAAAGAAGAGGCATACAGAAGTCTAATTTCACAGACCACAATTTATGTCTAATTTTATGACCACTACATTACCTGGCCTACAGACAGTAATAAGAAAATGGAAGAAAGTATATGGTTTCAAGAGCTACTTCAGAAGAAAAATCAACAAGACCTGGTGATGTGCTGGATGTAGGACACCAGAGAGTATCAAGAATGATACCCAGGCTGGCGACTTAAGCCACTGGATAGGGACACTGGAGGAACACCAGGTTTGGAGAAGGTCATAAGCTTGACCTTGCAGATGCTGAGTTTAACCAGTGTTTAACTGACTGAGAAGGCAGTTGGCTCAAGAGATAGAAATGTGGAGCCAGGCACAGTGGCTCCCGCCTGTAATCCCAGCACTTTGGGAGGCCGAGGCGGGTGGATCACCTGAGGTCAGGATTTCAAGACCAGCCTAGCCAACATGGTAAAACCCCATCTCTACTAAAAATACAAAAATTAGCCAGGTATGGTGACACATGCCTGTAATCCCAGCTACTGGGGAGGCCAAGGCGGGAGAATCGCTTGAACCCAGGAGGCAGAGGTTGCAGTGAGCCAAGATTGCTCCACTGCACTCCAGCCTGGGTGACAGAGTGAAAGCCATCTCAAAAAAAAAAAAAAAGAGAGAGAGAGAGATAGAAATATGTGTCCCACTGGTGAAGAGATGGTAGTTGAAGTCACAAATAAAATTGCCTGAGGAGACAGCACAGAGTAAGAAAAAGAGGGCTAGAATTTAGCCCTGAGTAACTCTGACATTTATTTGCAAGATACGCCTATAAGTGAGATGAAAGTATGACCAGACAGACAGGAATAAAATCAGTAAAATCAGGGCAATTTAGTGTCATAAAAGCCAAGGAAAAGAACGTTTCAAGCAAGGGATGAGCAACCACAACAAACACTGCCGGAGGTCAAAGGTGAGGGCTCGAGAATGTCCTTCAGATTTTATGTCAGCAAAGTCACAGAGATAACTACTTACGGGAGCCAGATACAGTGGCGCTCGCCTGCAATCGCAGTGCTTTGGGAGGCCGAGACAGGAGGATTGCTTGAAGCCAGGAGTTTGAGACCAGCCTGGGCAACATGGTGAGACTCTGTCTGTACAATACAATTAACAAATTAGCTGGGCATGGTGGTGCGCCTGTAGTCCCAGCTACTTGAGAGGCTGAGGTGGGAGAATCACTTGAACCTGGGAGATCGAGGCTGCAGTAAGCCATGATCACACCACCGTACTCCAGCCTGGGAAACAGAGCAAGATCTTGTCTCTTAAAAAAAAAAAAAAAAAAACTTAGGGGGGATCTGGTGTCAAGTGGAGAGGGAACAGTGGCTGGCAGCTTAGGGGATGAAAAGAAGCAGGCCTCCCCCATCCCCCGTTCTTTCAAGATGGAATATGTTTACTGAATGTATTTAACAATGTTTAAGGAAATGACCCAGTTGACAGGATGTGACTGAATATATCAGAAGAAATCATTGATGGTGTCAATTTGCTGAAAAGGTGGGAGGAGACTGGATCTGAAGCACAGGAGGAGGGATTTGTTTCAGGCAGGCAGGAGGGTCTGTCCTCTAAGGCAGCAGGAGGAAAGCAGAGGCCGGGAATAGATACAGACAGGGGTAAGTGGATTCCAGGCTGAGGCTTCGATTTGCTCTGTAAAATAAGATGCCCAGTCCCTGCCAGAGTGCAGTGCAGTCAAGGACAGAGGATTCGTATTTTGTACGCTCACATATTTCTATTCTCGCCAAATCACTTGTTTAGCCAAAATTCTTCCCAAACCTGTTTATTCCGGTTGTCTCTGGTATTGTATTTACATAGTTTAATTAAATATAACAATGAAATAATGTGAAAAGAGGGTTGCCATTACTATGATAACATAGTTAACTGCTTCGGGAAAACTCGATAAAGGTAAGATGCTAAAAATCCTGTCCATCTAGTTACAAGTGAGACAACTGTAAAATACACGTATGCTTCACAGTTATTAACTATAAAATATACAGACTGTATACATGATAAAACATGTAAAATTATACTGTATTAATAGTATAAATATACCATAAGTATAGCTAAATATTTGCAAGCTTCTGTTCTTCTTCACATTTTAAGAGAACAAGACTATAAATCACAGAATTATGTCTAACATGCAAAGAAAACGAGATGCAACTCTAATGAATCTATATTCAGTGAAAGAAAACTTGGCCTTACCTAGAAATAGTGTAACACAATTCAGTTGGATTTTTCAACGAAATGAGTAACTCCCAAACCAAGTTGTCATTAAGATGGTTTCTAGGCCACGTGCGGTGGCTCACACCTGTAATCCCAGCACTTTAGGAGGCCGAGGCAGGCGGATCACTTGATGTGAGAAGTTCGAGATCAGCCTGGCCAACACGGTGAAACCCCATCTCTACTAAAAATACAAATATTAGCTGGGCGTGGTGGTGCAGCCTGTAGTCCCAGCTATTTGGGAGGCTGAGACAGGAGAATTGCTTGAACCCGGGAGGCGGAGGTTGCAGTCAGCTGAGATTACGCCACTGCACTCCAGCCTGAACAAAAGAGCGAGACTGTCTCAAAAAAAAAAAAAAAAAAAGAAGAAGAAGAAGAAGAAAGAAGAAGGAGAGGGAGAAGATGAAGAAGAGGAGGAGGAGGAGGAGGAAGAGGAAGAAGAAGACGAAGAAGAAGGTTCCTACACTTAAAAAGATGAATAAGGAGAAGGGAGGGGGACAGTGAAGTTACTGATTTCTTACTATATATTAATATGCTTGATGGGTATTTTAAAAATTAATCCTATGAGGTAGATATTATCATTCCCATTTAGCAGACCAGGAAACAGGGAGGTTAAATAAATTTCCAACTGTCAAGTTATAGCATTTGGATGGGATCTCAGTTCTTCTGACTGAGATCCTAAGATCTGGATTGGCCATTTCCACTGGTCTTACGCGCACCTGGGCTTCTGCCCAAACTGTCCCCTCAAATACATTCCACCCCAGTGTCCAGCAGTGATTCACCATTGACTAATCCTTGTCTTTCACTTCCTGTATCTAACCAATGATCAAAACCTGTCAAATTGACTCCCATCAGTATCTCTTCAATTTGTCCCCACTACCACCAGCCTTGCAGACTCATGTCATCTTTTGCATAAACTACTGCAATAGTCTGTTGGCACAATTTCTTCGAAAGTCGGATCCAAGCAACATCACTCTACAATATATGTCAGTTGAACACTTGCTCTTCAAGTTTTTTCTTTATTTTGCTTCTAGCACCTTACTATCCTTCATGTATATTCCAGTTCTCTTACCAGTCCTTCTCAGAGTCCTTAATGAACTTCTTCTTTCACCAGTTTCTTTAAGAAATTTTTACCAACCTCTTTGAGAAATACCAATGTTCTTTAGAGGCCTGAGTCTCAGTCTGTTTTGTATTACTATAAAGGAATGCCTGAGACTGGGCAATTTCTTTCTTTCTTGTTTTTTTTTTTGAGACGGAGTCTCGCTCTGTCGCCAGGCTGGAGAGCAGTGGCGCAATCTCGGCTCACTGCAACCTCCACCTCCCGGGTTCAAGTGATTCTCCTGCCTCAGCCTCCCAAGTAGCTGGGACTACAGGTGTGCACCACCACGCCCAGCTGATTTTTGTATTTTTAGTGGAGACAGGGTTTCACCATGTTGGCCAGGATGGTCTCCATCTCTTGACCTCGTGATCTGCCCGCCTTGGCCTCCCAAAGTGCTGGGATTACAGGCGCGAGCCACTGCCCCCAGCCTCTTTTTTTTTTCTTTTCTTTTTTTTTAAAAAAAGGTTTATTTGGCTCTTGACTTGACCGGCTGGAAGACTGGACATCTGGGGAGGAACTCAGGCTGCTTCCATTCATGGCAGAAGGCGAAGGGGAGCCTGCATGTGCAGGATTGCATGGCGAAGAGGAAGCAGGGGTTGGGGAGGAGCTGCCAGGCTTTATTTAACAACCAGCTCTCTTGGGAACTAATAGAGCAAGAACTCACTCGCTACTGAGAGAATGGCACCAAGCCTTTCGTGAGGGATCTTCCCCTATGATCCAAACACTTCCTGCTAGGCCCCACCACCAACACTGGGAATCAAATTTCAACATGAGGTTTAGCGGGGACAAATATCCACAGTTAACAGCCTTAGTTCCTTTTGTGCTGCTATAACAGAATACCTGAGACTGGGTGATTTATAAAGGACAGAAATTTATTTCTCACAATTCTGGAGGCTGAGAAGTCCAAGATCAAGGTGCTGGCAGGTTCGGTCTCTGGTTCCAAGATGGCATCTCCTTGCTATATCCTCTGCAGAGGAAGAACACTGTGTCCTCATATGGAAGAAAAGAGAGCCCACACCTGCGGATCACCTGAGGTCAGGAGTTCGAGACCAGCCTGGCCAATGTGGTGAAACCCTGTCTCTACTAAACACAAAAATTAGCGGGGCACGGTGGAGGGCACCTGTAATCCCAGTTACTCGGGAGGCTGAGGCAGGAGAATCGCTTGAACCCGGGAGGCAGAGGTTGCAGTGAGCCAAGATCGTGCCACTGTTCTCCAGCCTGGGAGACAGAGACTCCATCTCAAAAAATAAAAAAAAGGGATCCCATGCCTGAAAGCCTTTTTTATAGTGACATTAATCCATTCATGAGATCAGGGCCCTCATGACCTGAACACCTCCCATTAGGCCCCACCTCCCAACCCTATTGCATAAAGTTTCCAACACATGAATTTTTGGAGGGAACAAAAACATTCAAACCACAGCAGTGTCACCTTGGGTCTCTTCTTATTACACCCCCCTGCCCTGGGGAATCCTATTTTTGCATACAGCTTCAAATGCATACACATAGTGATAACACTGAGTCTGTGTTTTCAATCCATGTCCCTCATACTATTTGTACAACTGGTTAGTTATTTCTGTCTACTTAATATCATTTAAGCACCTCAAATTCAAATATGGTATGCCCAAAACTGGACTCCTATCTTCCACCTCCCTATATGCCCAATCCCAAACCTACTTCTCTTGCTGTATGCATCCCTCCATGTTATCAACTGCTAAATGTTGAAATCATCCTTCATTTCTCCTTCTCCTTCACAATCTAATCTCAAGTCCTATTGATTTTTCATATCCTCAAATTTCCCATGGTCATTGCTCCTTTCCAGTCTGCCATTAGTTTTGTTTTCTTGCTTGGACCAGTTAAGAGACATCCTGTTTCCATCGTGCCTCCAACCAGTCCTCCTCCTTGCAGTTAGCATGAGCAACTAGTGCAGATGCCTGGAAGATTAGTCGACTACTCAACATATGTTAAATAAGCAAATCAGTGCTCTCTGTTTAAAACAGTTTAGTGCTCTCTGTCCCATATGACATGAACTTCAAAGCCTTTGCCACTGCACACGAAGTCTTTTTGTGACCTAGACTGTACATCTCTATTGTCAAAACAGTGGACCCCCACCCCCACCCCCAGACACGTGCATTCTCTATTTCAGGAATGACCAACTATCTATAGTCCTCCAAGCAAGGTACCTTCCCATGACACTGCCTGTGCACATTCTTTTATCTAGAATCCTCATCCTCTACTTGGAAAACTCCAACTCCTTTCTTCAAGATTCTTAGTGAAGCTTTCGCTGTCCTTCCCTCCTTCCTCCTCTAACCCCCACAAAGTTCTTTGTAAACAGCATCATTCTTACAATTCAGCTGAAGTACTTACACAAGATAAACTAATGCACTTGTAGAGATGCCCAGGGGGTGGGAGGCCAGGATGAGGAAAGAGCATTCTCAAAGCTCCCCCAGAACATTCCTCTTCCATTTTCAGGAAGTTCCCTCCTCCTTTTAAGAGCCACCAGACATAACAGACCTTAAGATCAGTCTTCCAAGTCCCTGACATGGCCCCCAAGTCATAGTTACCTTCTCCATTCCAACTGTAGCCATCATGTGGAAAATATTAGTGGCCATTCTGAGGCTCACATCATATGCTTAAAATGAGTCACTGTTCTCAGATTCCCCTTTTCTATGGCTGTATTTAGTGTCATCGCTCAGAACTACTTCACCTAATTTCCATCCCAAACTTATCATACACGTCACATTTATTTTATCTTCAATTCCCTATCCCTTTCCTTTCATCCAGTTTACCAGTGCCTTACTGATCCAACTTCTCTCATGACGCAGCCCAAATTCCAGGGCCAATCTCCAGCAATCTCTAATGACCCTGCCCTTCAGACACACCTGCCTTGCAAAATCCAACCCTAGCACAATCCACTTCTTCCCATCCTACATTCTTGGCAGCTGAGCACTCCTGGAGAAGTCACAACTTGCCCCAGCCAATGAAATTCATGGTTTTCTTTCTCAACTGCATTCTCAAAGAAACTCCTCCATCTTTTTACTTGGCTTTGATGAGTTTCCTCAGTCTTCCTGGTGGTTAATACTAACAAAAATGTGAAACATGATCTATGGCAAACAGGTTAACAAAACAACCTTGAGGGTGTTGAATACAGCATGGGAAGAAAACAAAAAGTTAAATAAGGTAAATGTAATAATGTAGCTCTAACACTATGTGTGTGTGTGTGTGTGTGTATGTGTGTGTATGTGTGTGTGTGTGTGTCTGTGTGTCCTTTAATGCTATATATATGTCCTAAGTCATTTACTTTCATGGCACTAAGAAGTATTATTGCTATTCTCTTAATTCTTCTAGATTTTTCGTTTGAAAAATGGGGTGAAGTGTGGACCATTAGTAAGAATGGCTGCTTTCAAATCCCTTCATGTCCAAGGCACCCTTCATACTTATTATCCTTTATCAACCAGAGACACATAACTTTTGTTGTTTTCAATTTAATTTATTCTATGCAGTTTAAAGTGAAAGTTAAAACATCATACAAACCACAGAAGCTTTATAGTACTGACCAGTTTTAAAACAAAAACAGTGAATGATCATTTACACACATTCCTCATCTTTAATTTTACATCTTGTTATATATACAAAGGTACTATTAAAACACATAATTCTAATTATTTATAAACCTATTGTCAAGCAGCAAGATGGCAATGCATCATAGCAGAGCACAGAATATTTCCTTCAAGGAATCACAGCAGCAGTATTTGGTGAATGGTTATGCATAGAACCAACTTGGAGGATCGTGTTAAACATTCCCCATAAAACAGGTAGCACATGTACACCAACAAATGAAAAATGTAACTTTAATTGACATAAGATAAAATGTTACTCTTTACACTTTAAGTTAAAAACTATAGGACACTTTAGAAGCAGACAATACAAGGTGCTTTAGTTCTAGACTTCACAACAGAACACTATTCCATTAGTCGCTTGAGAGTCCATAACCTCTGAGGACTGCTCAATGGCTTTTTAAAGTCAACCTCAAATATAAAAAGCACTTTAAGTTTACCAGTCAAAATCTAGATATCAGTTACATCTTACGTTACAACATACTACTTGAGAAAACTGACTTTTAAAAAAGACTGCATTGTTGACTAATTTCAAAGATTGTTGCTCTTAAAAGTAAAAATGCACCACTTTCAAATCTTTCAACATGTTTTAAGATATCATATTTTGTGAATCCATTACTTTATATATTCCAAACCTTCAGCAAAATAAAATTAAAATGGGTTTTAAACCTACTATCTCTAAAGAAATGGGTCTGCATGTCTGTGAAGTGGCTGTCCACCGCACAGCAATATGTTTGTTTCAACTATGAAAATATCACTACAAAATCCATCAAGTGAATTTTATATTCATTTTGATGGAAATATGAAAAACCTCATTTAACAGCACTACACAAATATTTAGTGTTTTTGGCATTTAAATCAGAGCAATGCAACCAATGCAATTGGTACAGGCAATTTTCACAAAAAGTTTCAAAGGCAAAACAATTGGAAATGAATGGCTGGTTGGGAAGGAAATAAAACAACCTACCAGAGTCCTCAATTTTAGAATTAATCTTCAAAAGATGGCATGCTGATCACCATCATCCTTTGTGAGGGGTTAGACAAGATTCTAATACATGTATGTGTTTTTAATGCTTATCAACTTTTAAGCTCTAAAATTAACCACAGGCTAGTCCACCTCCCACTGAGACTGCAAATGTAGTTGTGATGCAGCTCCGGTAAGTTTAGCTACAAAAGCACTAAAACAGGAAAACAAACACTATACCACATAAGTAATTCTGCGTTAACTATCTTGCCTTTCTTAGTGGCATTAAGAAATATGTACCATGGTAAGTGTGTTGTGAGGTGCACGAAGAGAAAAAAGTTCTAAACAAAGGATTTGTTTATAGATCTTCATATTGGCATCAGTGATGTTTCTTTACCCTCCCTAAGTGAGAGTCTAAGAGCTAACTAGTATGCTTTTAGGTATATTTCACAAGTTAAATAGAGTATTTCTTAAAATTACATAAAATAAGACATGTTTGAAGCATAAATGTCAATAAATAATGCCAACATATATACCTCTACAAAGGTTAACCTGTATTAATTTGGGCATGACCCTTGTAGATTTCAGGGGGAGAGTTACATCAGCCATCATTCTTTAATAGTGACATAACAAGAAGCTCACCAGCTATTTTAAGTTTTCCAGCAACTATCATATAAACCTTAGGTATCCACCATAAAACAGAATCCATAGTTCAAAACAATAGACTATGAAAAATCTAATTTAAATATCCTCCCAGTACCAAATAATGCCCCCAAAAACTTTTGGGGGCATTATTTTTTTTCTGATAATCATTTTAAGATGATATTTAGCTAGTAGGAAGCATTAAAATTAACGCTTGAAACCGTCACTGTTTTGTTATGCCCTAGAGTCACATAAAAATAGAAAATTGTATCTAATAAAGAAATGAAGACAGAGACTGTGCCTCACTCTCAGCTGCTAGGAAATCTTCCCCTAGCAAACACATAAAACTAAAGTTATGTTCCGTGAATTCTCGTTTAGTATCTCCAAGAGCTACAATATAGCAAAAAGGTGTTCATCACAAACACTGGGACAGAGCCAGTGAACTGTTAAACAAAACTCTAAGCAAGAAGTATGAGGTATCAAACATAATAACACACCATCATAAAATAGAGGTTAAATAGATATTTTGTGATGACTAGTCCTTAATAAAGGTTAAGAAAAACATAAAAAGAACTTGGATTAATAAAATAAGTTGGCTTTGCATTTCATTCTTGTACAAAGCAGGTAACACTAAACAGGAAGGTTGTTTAATTCACATCTCTCCTCCCTGGTAAACATTCAGCCCAGAGTTCAGTTGAGACAAACACGGAAACCTGGCAAGAGAGTCATTTTACAGCTAAGCGGGAATTTTCACCCACTACTGTTTTCCTCAATACGCATTACCTTTGAGGTCTTGTCACTGAATTGTTTGTGAAGAAGTGTTTTTCTCCACAACACATTCCTTGAGCATAAAGTCCTCCTATACAAAGGGAGTAACTAATCCCACTCTTCCTACCAAGTAGAAGATAGTTCTTAGATTCCTAAGTTACTACCCTAAAATCTTGGTTACCCCCTCCCCCCCAAAAAACATGTGTTTCACAGAGGATAACAAGTTTAACATTGTAAGAGTCAGAATCAAATTCCCCAATAAATAACTGCTATCTTAAAAAGAAAAATAAATTCACAAGCTACCATTTTTAATTTAACCTAAGACACTACCAATTGTTAAGATGCACCATATGTATCACTAAGAAAAAACACTGCCCATTAAACTATGACACAATGCTTTCATATCACAGAAAATGTTTGTATTTATTGAAACAGCGCTTTGAGTTAAACAGATTTTTATCACATCAATCTTGTGCATATGTAATGAAAATGTGTGAAATAAATTGGTTAAGTTATAATTATAACTTCATATTCTGAATCCAACTCTTCTGAATCACTTTTCAAACCACAGTCATTGATGTCTGCATTTTTCCACAGAACGTCTCTCCCGGTGTTGTCAAGAGTACTGGTTATGCAGCACTTCTTGAAAGAGTGCTCCAACACTGTCTTCTGTTTAATGGCAGTGGGGAGCTTGGGACAAAACGATGTTTGGTGCCTTAATGATAGTCCTGCTCGACGCATGAATCGGTCACACCAGCCTCTTGTGGCTTTGAATTTTGTTTCATCAATTCCTAGGGTTTTGGCAATTTCTCCTGCCTTCAATTGCATTGCTTGGCGTGTGATAGGCAATCCTTTCGCACGTGTCTCACTGATGAAACGTAGTACAGCTTCGTCTACTTGTGGGTACCTACCTTTCTTAGGTCCCGTAAAACATTTTGTTGTTGCTTTGCAGGAAAATATGGAATTGCGATCATTTCTCCAGCGACGAATATTTGCTTCACTAATATCAAATGTACGCCCTGCTGCTCTGTTTCCATGCTTTTCTGCATACACAATAACTTTTCGTTTCAATGCTGAATCATAGTGTAATCTTTTTGAAGACATTTTAAAATGTCAATTAAACCTGACACATTTGATACCAACAAAACACATGTTGGTTAAAGGGATGACACGATGACAAGCTGTAAATTCGCACATGCACATGGTAGGAGCATTACATGACTATCACCTGGTTGACAGTAATGAGATGCATCCCAATTTCAGATAAGTTAAAATGGGAAGAAAAATGTACATTTTAGGGCTAACAAAATATGGTTTTTCAAGCCTTTAATGTTTACCAGATCTGCACCAGTGCAAGAAAATAAGCCCAAAAGCCAAGGAATAAGTGTATAAGTAGAAAGCTAGTGAAACAAAAGATTATCTTTAAGATGAAATTTATAATAGTCCAATTTGGTTTCAGTTCCCTTTATTTTTATATGGCTTACATGTAAATCTTTTTTAAAATTCGACTTAAAATCCAATACAAATGTTCTTCAGTCATTAGTAAATTTCAAAGCCAAGTCACTAAAAGACAGAAGCTGGCAACTGCCTTTTCATCCTTCACAAGTACAGGACTATGTCAGGGGTCTGTGGCCTTCATCAGCAGGTGCCCTCCTTTGGCGAGCGGATCTGATTCTGTGTGGAGAGGAGGAAGTGTCTTCTTCAGTTTCAGACCCTGAAGGCTCATGATCTCCCTCTTGGGATCCTGTGTCTCCCACCAGTTCCCGGAGAAACTTGAATTTTGATAAAAAAAGATGCCATACAAAATACCAACCTACAGAGAAAGACAAAAACATTAAGAAAAGTTATTATATACAATGTTATCAATTCAGAATGTTACAGTTAATGGGGGGTATATTACAAAATACTATATAAAAATACACATAATTACAAATATATAATGATATAACAAACATTTTTTGTACAAGGAATGAGGATAAACTCTGGGATTACAGTAATGACAAAAACAGTCTCTACCCTCATAGAATTTAGAATTCGGGCTGAGTCTATCTACAGTAAAATCATAATGAGTTTATGATATCTAAGTAAAAGTGTTACTTATACTAAAATCAAATTTTTGAGAGCATTTTTCTGGGAAAGAAAGAATTCACTTTGCCATTTACTTGGACTTTCATATCTCGGTGCTATTTATTTACTAAAAGCAAGTTTGTTTCAATCAGAATCCATAAGGCCTTAAATAGCAGGACTTAACTGCACTATGATGAAAACTACTCAGTCAGGACCAAGCTATTCGTAAGTTTCTGGAAATAATTTTTCAAAGAAAATATATTTTCTTAAATTATATGATGAAAGACTAAAGCCACGGCACCAATATCTTAGATTCAAGATGTTTAAAACACAGATTTTTAAAATACGATATCTTCACATCAATGTCATTAAAAAGTATGACTAATTCTCTTTTAACAAAAAAAAAACAAGTTTTGTTTTTGCAAGGAGTAGTAAAGGTTTTTAAATGTTCGCTAATAAGGAACAAACATTAATCAATAAAGGAACACACACAGGAGAAAACCTCTGAACCTATGCTTGGTTGCTCTAAAATGTTAAGAGCATAAAATAAACTAAATTAACCACACTAACAAGGTTTTCATGCTTACGTGTTTTCTTGATGCTGTCTACTTTAAAGACTCTGGTTGCATAGAACAGAAATGAAACACAGCATATTTTGTGAAAACAAAATACAACCAGCTTTTCTAGCCCAGTGTTAATCCAGGCCAAGATAAACGGATACATAAGGGGAGTTTCTAATTTTACTTTTTTTCTTATTATCTCTGGAAAAAAAATTACTATAAACCCCTTGACACTGAAGACAAACTTCAGAGATTTAATCCATTTCTCAAGTTTTTGCTTTAAGCTTGAGTGCTGAGTGTTACCTGAACCAAATCACAAATATTTTTTGGTCAACTGTGTGTTTGAGTAAAGCACCCAACTTTGTAAAATATTATTTTAATGATATTCCAAATTAGCATCTTCTCTCTTTACCCAAAATTCTGTGTAAAACAGGCAGAGCGAATTAGTGGAAAGAACACCAAGAAAGAAGTCAGGAGTTCCAGTTCTGACAGAATATTCACAAAGCTATAGTGAGGAATGAATGAGAAGGTATCAAAAGGGCTTAGGTGCCTGGCATTAGGCATTTTCTAAAATGCTCAATTGATGTCAGTTGTGGTTGTCCATAGGCAGTGGGATCTGAGGTAACTTCTGTTGAGTTTTTAAATTGAGATGTAATTCACATACCATAAAATTCATCCTTTTAAAGTATATAATTCCGTGTTTTTTAGTATATCCACAAGATTGTACAACCGTCACCACTACTGAAGTCCAAAACATTTTCATCAACCCCAAGAGAAACCTCATACCCATTAACAGTCACTCCCCATCCCTGCTCCCACTTGCCCCTGGCAACCACTAATCTACTTTCTGTCTCTATGGATTTGCCTATTCTGAACATGTCATTTTAATGGAATCATACAATACGTGGCCTCTGTGTCTGGTTTTTCAAACTCAGCCCATGTTTCCAAGGTGTGTCCATTGTGTTGTAAGCATCAGTACTTCATTTCTTTTTATGGTTGAATAATATTCAATTTTATGTATATATTACATTCTGTTTAAGGATTTATCAGTTGATAGACATTTAGAAGTTTCTACTTTTGGCTATTATAAGAAACAAAGTTGCCACTTTTTGACTGCAATGAATATTTGTGTACAAGTTTCTCCATGAACATATGTTTTCATTTATCTCGGGTGTATCTATCTAGAAGGGAATTGCTGGGTCATATGTGACTGTGTTTAAACACTTGTGAAACTGCAAAGCAGCTTCAACACTTTACATTCCCACCTGCAATGTATGAGGTTCCAATTTCTCTACATCCTCGCCAACACTTTTTATTGTCCATCTTTTTTATTACAGGACTCCTAGCAGGCATGATGGTATATCATGAAGCTTTGATTTGCATTTCCCTCATGACTAATGATGTTAAACATCTTTTCATGTTCTTATTAGCCATCTGTTATCTTC
Source organism: Gorilla gorilla gorilla (assembly GCF_029281585.2). Lineage (NCBI taxonomy): Eukaryota > Metazoa > Chordata > Mammalia > Primates > Hominidae > Gorilla > Gorilla gorilla. The sequence goes on along the minus strand of NC_073229.2, from coordinate 28,798,954 downwards.
TTTGGAGAAATATCTATACATTTCTTTTGCTCATTTTTTAAATTTAGTTGCTTGTCTTTTTATTATTGAGTTGTAACAGTTCTTAGTATATTCTAGATATTAGATGCTTATCAGGTATATGATTTGCAAATATTTTCTCCCATTCTGTGGGCCGGCTTTTCACTGTCTCGAAAAAGTCCTTTGAAGCACCTAAGTTTTTGATTTTAAGGAAGCCTAATGCATCATTTTTTCCTTTGTTTGCTTGTACTTTGGATGGCATATCTAGGAAACCACTGACCAATCCTATGTCATGAAGATTTACATCTATGTAGCTCTTCTAAGAGTTTATAGTTTTGCTCTTAGATGTAAGTCTTCAATCCACTTTTGTTAATTTTAGTATAAGGGAGGGGTCCAAATTCATCCTTTTGCATGAGGAAATCAAGCTGTTCCAGGATCATTTGTTGAAAAGATTATTTTCCCCCACTATTATATTATCTTGGCACCTTTGTCAAAAAGCAATTGGCCATAAATGTTACAGTTTATTTCTGGACTCTCAATTCCATCCCATTAACCTGTATATGCCTATCATTATTCTAGTTGCATACCATGTTGGTTACAGTAGCTTTATACTAAGTTTAAAAATCAGGAAATGTGAGTACATCAATGTTCTTTTTCAAGATTGTTTTGACTATTCTGAGTCATTTCCATGGGAATTTTAGAATCATCTTGTCGATTTCAGTAAAAAAAAAAAAAAAAAATGGCATCAAGAATTTTGACAGGGACTGCATTTAATCTGTAGATCAATTTGGAGACCCACCTTGTTTTTTTTAAAAAATATATTTCTCTGTACTTACCAAATTTTTCCACAATGAAGAAAACATGGCTTTGGTAATTGGGATAAATAAGAAAGAAACTGGTAAGATAAATCATGAATAGTCTGTAGACTTATATTTTGTAAATACCTCAATGCCATTAATTGGCCTAAATTAACATGGTCAGTTGACTTCAACAAATACTAAGGAAAACTTCTCTTAACTCTTAGGTTAGACTCGAAAATGTAACTTAAAAGAACTCACTTGATCAGCGTATTGTGCTAAACAGATATTACAGTGGTAAATTTACTATCAGAGAATTATAATCTTTCTAAAAACTGATAGTCTTGATTTCATTAAAACCAAAGATTCCAACAGTGGCTACAATGTATAAAATGACCATAAAGAAGAGTGAGGAAGTCTTTTGACTGAAAAGGCTATGATAAAGGGCCTCACCACTGGGGTTCCCGCCATAAAGTACTATAGTGCTCTTGGGATGGTTAAGAAAGAGTAAGTCTCTCAGCACAGAAATCTACAAGGTAAGGAACTAAGGACAGCTGTAGCTTTCAGAGGCTTGGGATACAAGAGCATTCAGCTAGATCACAGACTCTCTCTTCCCCAATTTTAGTAAGAGGAATCAAAAAAATATTTTTGGTAATCACTGCCAGCAACCAATGTAAGGGATTCAATCTCAAGTCAAAATTCAGAACCAGAATGTGGTATCAATGAGAAAAACTCTTAGAGTTTGGAGAGGCAAGTTATGGCTACTATCCCCACTCCCCTCCCCACCCTGGCCAGCTGAACCACTCCAATTCCATACTGCTGTAATTTTTATCCTCAAATCTGGAGAGAGGTAAGCTTGAACAGTATACATTTTTCTCCCAATTCTGTCTGGGTATAGGCTGTGTGAGGGCTGGGGGAAAACATGCAGTAGTTACACTGTTTCTCACAAAACACTGTGAGGTATTGAATTCCCCTAATATAACTAGGGAGCTCATCTACTGGGCAGCCAAAAAGAACAAACACCCAGTTGTTTTGTTTTGTTTTGTTTTTTTTACAATGACTACTGTAATGATAGGTTGGGAATACAAAGGAAAGAGATAAATTGTAGTTTAGATAAGAATTGCAGTAAATTCACTAAATTGAGGAAAGTTCAACAAGTCGTCCTCCAAGTAAAATGACTAAGTTCTTACAGAGGTGTAATTTTGGGGAGAGACAGGAGGAGGACAGGAAGACGGGGTGTTTCCATATCATAATACTTAGGACTAGTAAGATCTGATGCTTCTACCACAGGCTGTTTATCAAAGAGTGTTCATAGTCTGAACAAAGGATGAGACTAAAAATGCCAGGTAGTCTCAATGGGAAAACGACACATGACACATCTGTTTTGAGAAAAAAAAAACATTATTAAAGCCCCAAGGAATACATACCAGGAAAAGTATGACTGAGCAAAGAATAAACTAAGAAAGATATTACTGTGCCAGATACAACTGCCAATAAGCTATTCAACTGCTATGTTAGATATGACAATAATAACAACTAGGAGGCATCACACTACCTGAATTAAAAATATACCAAAAAGCTAGAGTAACCAACACAGCATGGCACTAATATAAAAACAGACACATAGACAAACGGAACACAATAGGGAATCCAGAAATAAATCCATGTATTAACTGATTTTTGACACAGCCACCAAGAACATTTAAGTTCCTCAAAAAACTAAAAACAGATTTACCATATGATCCAGCAGTTCTACTGTTGGTTTATACATCCAAAAGAAAGGAAATCAGTATATTCAAGAGATATCTGCATACATGCTCATGTTTATTGCAGAACTATTCACAATAGCAAAATATGAAATCAACCTAAGTGCCAGCAATGGATGAATGGATAAAGAAAATGTGGCATAGATACATAATAGAATACTATTCCGCCATAAAGAATAAAATCCTGTCATTTGCAGCAACATGGATGGAGCTGGAGGTTATTATGTTAAGTGAAATAAGTCAGACACAGAAAGACAAATATCACATCATCTCACTCATCTGTGGCAGCTAAAAAAGTTGATCTCACAGAGATAGAGTAGAATGATGGTTATCGGAGTCCGGGAAGTGTTGAGGTGGGGAGCGGATGAAGAGAGGTTGATTAGTGGGTATAAAAATACAATTAGAGAGGAGGGAGGCAGAGGAAGAAGGCCAAACAGAAGCCTCCAGTGATAATCCCCCCCCGGTAGCAATGCCAAATTGAACAACTATCCACACAAAAAAGCACCTCCATAAAAATCAAAAATCAGGTGAACGATCACAGTACCTGGTTTTAACATCATATTAATAAAAGAGGCACTGAAGAGGGTAGGAAAGATAGTCTTGAAATGCCTACACTACCCTCCCTCCCCTGCCAGCAGCAGTCACATGCCATGGAAAGAGAATCTGTATGCCTGGGGGAGGGACAGCACAGTGATTATGGGACTCTGCACTGAAACTCAGTGCTGTCCTGTCACAGGAGAAAGCAAGACAGGACAGAACTCAGTCTGTACCCACAGAGGGAGCAGTTAGACCAGTCCTAACCATAGGGAAATTGCCCACCCCAACAACTGGAACCTGAGTTCCAGCAAGCCCTACCACCATGGGCTAAAGTGCTTTGGGGACCTCAATAAACTTGAAAGGGAATCTAAGCCACAAGGACTAAAATTCCTAGACAAGTCCTGGTGCTGTGCTAGGATGGGCTTGGAGCCAGTGGACTCAGAGGGCACACAACCTAGTGAGACACCACCTGGGGCAACCAAAGGAATGCTTGCATTACCCCTCCTCAACTACAAGCAGTACAGCTCACAGGTCTGGGAGACACTTCTTCCCTCTGTTTGAGGAGAGGAGAATAGACAGTAAAGAGGACTCCGTCTTGCAACTTGGGTATCAGCTTAGCCATACTAGAATAGGGCACCAAGCAGAGTCATGAGGTTGCCATTCCAGGCCCTAGCTCCCAGCTGACATTTCCAGATACACCCTGGGCCAGATAGGAACTTGCTGCCTTGAATGGAAAGACCCAGTCCTAGCAGGATGCATTGCCTGCTTAGCAGACAGCCCTTGGGCCCTAAATAGTCAACAGTGGTAGCCAAACAGTACTTACTGAGGGCCTTGAGTGAGACTCAGAGCCATGTTGGCCTCAGATGTGACCCAGCACATTCTGAGCTGTGGTGGCTATGCGGAGAAACTCTTACTCAAGGAAAGGAGAGAAAAGAGTAAAGAGAACTTTGTCTTGCAGCTTGGGTACCAGCTCAGCTACAGTGGGACAGAATACTAAGCAGCCTCCTGATGTCCCCAATTCCAGGCCTTGGCTCCTAGATGGCATTTCTGGACCTGCTCTGGGCCAGAGGGAAGCCCACTGTTCTGAAGGAGAGACTAAGTCCTGACAGTATTCACCACAAGCTAACTGAGTGATATGGTTTGGCTGTGTCCCCACCCAAATCTCACCACAAGCTAACTGAGTTAGATATGGTTTGGCTGTGTCCCCACACAAGTACTCCTATAATTCCCACGTGTTGTGGGAGGGACCCAGTGGGAGATAACTGAATCATGGGGAGCAGTTTCCCCCATACTGTTCTCCTGGTAGTGAATAAGTCTCACGAGATCTGACGGTTTTATCAGAGGTTTCCACTTTTGCGTCTTCCTCATTCTCTCTTTGCCTGCTGCCATCCGTGTAAGACAGGACTTGCTCCTCCTTGCCTTCCACCATAATTGTGAGGCTTCCCCAGCCACGTGGAACTGTAAATCCAATTAAACCTCTTTCTTTTGTAAATTGCCCAGTCTCAGGTATGTCTTTATCAGCAGCATGAAAGTGGACTAATACACTGAGCCTTGAGTGAACACTGGTGGCTGGAAGACAGTAGTCCCTGTGGGCCTAGGGCAGCTGTGGCCACAAGGAAACAGTTCTCTGTTTGAGGAAAGGGAAGACTGGGAGGGATTTTGTCTTACAGCTTCGGTGCCAGCTTAGCTGCAGTAGAATAGAGAGCACCAGGTAAATTTGTAAGTTTCCCAACTCCTGGCTCTGGCTCCCAGACAGCTAGGGGGCAACTCACCCCACCCTAATGGGAAGGACAGAAGCCTGACTAGATTCACCACCTGCTGATTGTAGAGCCCTTGGGCCTTAAGCAAACATAAGTGGTAGCCAGGCAGTGGTCACCATGAGCTTCAATCAAGACCCACTGTTATGCTGGCTTCGAGTCTGACTCAGCACAGTCCCAGCAGTGGTGGCCACAGGGGTGAGACTATGTTATCCTTTCCCCAGCTCCAGGCAGCTCAGCACAGAGAGACTCCATTTGTTTGGGGGAAAGTAAGGGAAGAGAACAAGAGTTTCTCCTTGCTAACCCAGAGAATTCTTCTGGATCTCACCCAAGACAACCAAGGTGGTGACTCTACAAGTCTGCAAGAGCCACGGCATAACTGGGCTTGGGATGCTTCCCAATGCAAACATGGCTACAGTGAACAAAGACTTAGGTCACAATGCCCAAGTCCCTTCCAAAACTTGGAAAGCATTCCCAAGAAGGACAGGTACAAACAAGCCCAGATTGTGAAGACCATAATAAACACCTAACTCTGCAATGCCCAGACACCAATAAACATCCAGAAGTATCAAGACCATCCAGGAAAACACGACCTCACCAAATGAACTAAATAAGGCATCAGAGACCACTCCCAGAGATATGTGACCTTTCAGAGAGAGGATTTAAAATAGCTGTTTTGAGGAGGCTCAACAAAATTAAAGAGAATGAATTTGAAACCTATCAGATAAATTTAACAAAAAGATTGAAATAATTTTTTTAAATCAAGCAGAAATTCTGGAGCTGAAACTTTCAACTGACATACTGAGGAATGCATCAGAGTCTCTCCACAGCAGAACTGATCAAGCAAAAGAAAATTAGTGACCTTGAAGACAGGCTATTTGAAAATACGCTGCCAGGGCTGGGCGCCATGGCTCACGCCTATAATCCCAGCACTTTGGGAAGCCGAGGCAGGCGGATCACGAGGTCAGGAGTTCGAGACCAGCCTGGCCAACATAGTGAAACCCCGCCCCTACTAAAAATACAAAAATTAGCTGGGTGTGGTGGCACGCACCTGTAGTCCCAGATACTCGGGAGGCTGAGGCAGGAGAATTGCTTGAACCCGGGAGGCGGAGGTTGTGGTGAGCCGAGATGGCGCCACTGCACTCCAGCCTGGGCAACAGAGCGAGACTCCATCTCAAAATAAATAAATAAAATAAATGAAAATATGCAGTCAGAGGAGACAAAAGAAAAAAGAATAAAGTACATCTATAAGATCTAGAGAATAGCCTCAGAAGGGCTAATCTGAGAATTACAGGCCTTAAAGAGGAGGTAGAGAGAGAGATTAGGGTACAAAGTTTATTTAAAGAGATAACAGAGAATTTCTCAAACCTAGAGAAAGGTATCAATACTCAAGTACAAGAAAGTTATAGAACACCAAGCAGATTTAACCCAAAGAAGACTCCTCAAGGCATTTAATGATCAAACTCCCAAAGGTAAGGGACAAAGAAAGGATCCTAAAAGCAGCAAGAGAAAAGAAACAAGTAAGATACTCAAAAGCTTGAACATGTCTGGCAATCAATCTCTCAGTGGAAACCTTACAGGTCAGGAGAGAGTGGCATGGCATTTTGTTGTTGTTGTTGTTGTTGTTTTGAGACGGGGTCTCGCTCCATCACCCAGGCTGGAGTCTGGAGTGCAATGGCACGATCTCGGCTCACTGCAACCTCTACTTCCCAGGTTCAAGCAATTCTCCTGCCTCAGACTCCCGAGTAGCTGAGATTACAGGTGTGCACTACCATGCCCAGCTAATTTTTGTATTTTTAGTAGAGACGGGGTTTCACCATGATGGCCAGGCTGGTCTCAAACTCCTGATTTCAAGGGATCCACCCGCCTTGGCCTCCCAAAGTGCTGGAATTACAGGCGTGAGCCACCACACCAGGCCTTTTTTTTTTTTTTTTTTTTAAGATGGAGTCTCACTCTGTTGCCCAGACTGGAGTGCAGTAGCGCGATCTCGACTCGCTGCAACCTCTGCCTCCCTGCAACCTCCGCCTCCTGGGTTCAAGTGATTCTCCTGCCTCAGCCTCCAAAGTAGCTGGCATTACGGGCGCACGCCACCATGCCCAGCTGATTTTTGTATTTTTAGTAGAGACGGGGTTTCGCCATGTTGGCCAGGCTGGCCTCGAACTCCTGACCTCAGGTGATCCACCGGCCTCAGCCTCCCAAAATGCTGGGATTACAGGCGTGAGCCACCATGCCCGGCCATGGCGTGGCATATTTAAAATGCTGAAGGAAAAAAAATTATCCTAGAACAGTATATCGAGCAAAAATTTCCTTCAAACATGAAGGAGAAATCAAGACTTTCCCGCTAGGGGATTTAGTCAACACCAAACCTGTCCTACAAGAAGTGCTAAAAGGAGTTCTTCAACCTGAAAGAAAAGGACATTACTGATAAGAAACCACCTGAAGGTATATAAAAAGGTGCTCAACATCACTGATCATCAGAGAAATGCAAAACGAAACTACAATGAGATATCATCTCACCCAGTTAAAATGGCTTTTATCCAAAGGATAGACAATAACGAATGCTGGTGAGAACGTGGAGAAAAAAGGAAACCTTGTACAGTGCTGGTGGAAACACTGTGTACATAAATTAGTAACACCACTATGGAGAACAATTTGGAGGTTCCTTTAAAAATCTAAAAATAAAACCACCATATGATCCAGCAATCCCACTGCTAGGTATTTCCCCACCTACTCCCCTAAAAAAACGAAATCGATATACTGAAGAGATACCTACATTCCCATGTTTACTGCAGTACTATTCACAATAGTCAAGATTTGGAAGCAACCTAGGTGTCCATCAACAGACAAATGGATTTTAAAAATGTGGTACATATACACAATGGAATCCTATTCAGCCAAAGAAAAGAATGAGATCCTGTCACTTGCAATAACATGGATGAAAATGGAGGATGTTAAATGAAATAAGCCAAGCACAGAAAGACAAACTTTGCGTGTTCTCACTTATTTGTAGGAGCTAAGAATTAAAACAACTGAACTTACAGAAAGTAGAATGATAGCTCCCAGAGGCTGGGAAGGGTACTGAAGGGGCAGGGAGTGGGAATGGTTAATGGGTACAAAAACATATTTAGATAGAATGAATAAGATCTAGTATTTGACAGCACATCAGGGTGATTACAGTCAACAATAACTTACTGTACATTTATAAAAATAACTAAAAGAAAATAAAAGAATTATAACGCAAAGGATAAATGCTTGAGGTAGTGAATACCCCATTTATCCTGATGTGATTATTATGCATTGCATGCCCGTATCAAAATATCTCATGTACCCCCTATATATACCTACTATGTACCCACAAAAATAAAAAATTCATACAATAATGTATTGTATATTTCAAAATAGCTAGAAGATTTGAAATGTTTCCAACACAAAGAAATGATAAATGTTTGAGGTGATGGATATGCTAAATACCCTGCTTTGATCATAGTAAATTATATGTATGTATTGAAATATCACATATACTCCATAAATATGTATGATTATTATGTAACAATAAAAATAATAATAGCTAACTTTTAAAACTCTGGGATAAGAACTGTAAGAAAATGCTTTGCACATATCATCTAATGGCCAAATTGTTATTCAGTTTAACTAAACTGTTCTGTCATACACTTCTGGTATGCCACACTCCTTGCTGCTAATAGGGCTCAAAATCTATTCATCTATGGTATTTGTAATCATCTTATGACAAATATAACACGAAACAGAAAGTCACACACATAGTTCATCTCTTGTTATTTTAATAAAGCAGCTTTTAGTTCAAATTAGAGAATTCCAAAGACTTAGCTTAAACAAAAAAAGGGGAATTTACTAAAAGCTACAGAGGTGTCTGAGAGAGCATGGGAGGAAGCGCCCTTACAAGGGACGAGAACTAGGAGAAGGTTCTCGTGAACTGAGGTCATTTGCTCAGCATTATCTGTTTCTCTCTGCACAGCGGCTCCATTTTCCTCTATGCTTCTCTCTGTAGATTGCTCCTCCTCCCCCCAACTTTCTAAAACACAAACCTAGAAAAAACACAACGTAGAAACTCTGCCCTAAACTGAGTTCAAGTGTCAGCCCCAGGGAGCAGGTACAGTGAACATGGATATAGGGCCTATCCCTGAGAGGACACGGATGTTTTTATTTATTTATTGTAGAGATAGGGTCTTGCTTTGTTGCCCAGACTGGTCTCAAACTCCTGGTTCAAGTGATTCTCCCGCCTTGGCCTCTCAAGGTGCTGGGATTACAGGTGTGAGCTGCCACTCCCAGCTGACATGGGTGTTTTTTGAGATTTAAGAGGGAAGTAGAGGGAACAGCCTGGAAAAAGATCCCCAGTAATGATATCTCCTCTACCTTTATTAGACAATAGGCTCTTGGAGGACAGCCTCTATCACAGGAGCCATCCCCAAAAAAAAACCCAGACAGGCAATTATTTTGTTAGATAATGTCTAACCAAAACTTTTAATCTTCTTGGAATCTGCCTCAATTCCTTTAAAACACAGTCCTGACCTTTGATAAAGGTCCACACTGCAAAAAGTCCTCCACCTCTAGAGCAGAGGAACTACTTAGTCAGGACAAGGTGGGGTCACAAAAGGATAGGCCTGACCTTTGGTCCATACTGCAAAAAGGTCACAGGCCTGACCTTTGGTCCACACTGCAAAAAGATCACAGGCCTGACCTTTGGTCCATACTGCAAAAAGGTCACAGGCCTGACCTTTGGTCCACACTGCAAAAAGGTCACAGGCCTGACCTTTGGTCCATACTGCAAAAAGGTCACAGGCCTGACTTTTGGTCCACACTGCAAAAAGTCCTCCACCTCTAGGGCAGAGGAACCACTCAGAGTCGGAGCAAGGTAGGGTCACAAGAGGATAGGATTCATATTTTCCCTTTTAGGGAAAAGAACACCTGTAAAAGTAAGGCAAGTTCAAAATTATTATCCAGTGGAACGATTCTAGTTAAAGGTATGTGATTATCACACTGCACCCTTCACAAGAGGGATCATTCAAACTTCAAAATCTGCTGAGGAGTTTTTAGAAAACACAGATTGCCAAGAGCTCATCCCAGATATCCCAAAATCAATCTCCAGGGATTGTGCTTATTCATTTTTTTTTAAGCTCCCTAGATGATTACGATGGACATGCAGCCTTGGAAAAGACAAAAAGAAGTGAAAAAGAAGCATGAGTGCTGCTGCCAATCAATTGTGGAGACTGGCCAAGGAAAAGAAGAAAAAGATTAGCAGTGGGGTGCCCATGGGGGATAGACAGAACAACAGTTGACCAGAGAACCTGAGAAGACTCCACTTGAGAAAAGGCAGCTTAATGCAAAATCAGTATTTACTAGTGAGACGGTGTAGGTATGTATGTAAGGGGAGCAACAAAGAAACTGGCCAGACATTGCTGATGAGTGGAGCAATGCTGCAGGAAGACCAAGGATATGATGCCCAACATAATGGATAGTCAGAAGTGGACATAAAGAATGATTGTATCTTGCTCCAAGTAGAATTGTATTATGTCTGGTTAATAGAATGTTTAATACAGCACTTATGCATTCAGAACTCATTCTCTTTTATACAATGAGTGGAAGAGAAGACAAGTGCAAAGTTATGTAATAGAAAATAAAGCATCACCCTTTACATGATATTGGTAAGAGAGCACCAAATAACAGCAGAGGGGTGTGTATGCAGGTATGTGTGTTGGGAGGGGGAGAGGCACCTGTATAACCATAAATATAGACCAACCTAATCCGGACTCTGGGACCTAATGACTAACTTCTCCCAGGTGAGCATATGTATTTTGGGGGACAGGGGAATGAAGTAAGTAAAACCACTAAAACCCAGGCAGCCTTCTTCTGAAAAAGACTTACCCATTGCACCCTGCATGCCTACAGCGGACTTCTTACAGAAGTATAGCTTATACAATTCCCAGACCCAAAGGGCACATATCAGAAACTTCTTAACTCTTATTCTATGGGCATGGGTCTGGAACCATGTCCTGGGATTTAGTAAGACAGAAACAGTAGAGAGTGAAAAAAGAAAGGAGAGGTGAGGGGCAAAGGACAGTCCACAATACACTGATTGTTAAGATGGGTTTTGCAGTTTTTCAGCTTAAAAGGAAGTTTATGTCTTGCTTCAGTATCGCACTGTATGCCAGAATAACTAATCAGCAATAGAGGGTGTGTATTCTGAGATAGGCAAAAGAGCATTCACTTCTGTGTGCCAATAACTAAGCATTTGTTCAAATGATGAATTTCATGAAACACACTGTAAACTGTTTTCTATGTAAGATAAACATGCTGGCAGCAGAAGGGTTGTGATAGATGAACTTGAGTGATGAACCATCACTATCAACACACCACAAACCCAGGGGAGAAGTGTAATTTCACCTTCAATTACACAGTTATCAGTTCACAAAGTGCTTTTACATTCAATCACTGTGCTTTTACATAATCCATCTGAATGAGACCAGCAATCATTATTCCCATTTTCTAAATAAGAAAATAAAGGCACACAGTGACTCATGACATTGGAAGACAGCCAGCTACATAAGACAGAGCAATGAATCTTAACAGCGTATCAAATTTCTCCGATTTTCATGGTGACAGTATGACTGAAACACAAAGCACTATCTAGAGAATGAGAATACGATTTTGCTACTTGCTGTAGTCTGAATGTTTGTGTGCTCCCAAAATTCATATATTGAAATTTAATCCCCAATGTGACAGTATTTGCAGGTGGAGCCTCTGGGAGGTGATTAGGTCATAGGGTGGAGTCCTCATGAATGAGATTAATGCACTTATTAAAATAACACCCCAGAGAGCTCCCTCACTCCTTCCCCTTCTGCCATGTTCGGACACAGTGAGAAGACAGACATCTATGGACCAGGAAGCAGGCCCTCACCAGACATTAAATCTGCCAGTACCTTGATCTTGGATTTCCCAGCCCTCTAGAACCATGAGAAATAAATTTCCATTGTTTATAAGCCACCCGGTCTATGGTATTTCTGTTACAGCAGCCCAAACAGATTAAGACACACTACCCAAGGTATTTTCAGTCCAAAAGCCGAGGTGCAATATAACTACAAATTCTGATCTTTGTAAATTGTGGAATCATTCCAATGGAGTTATATAATCTCACCTTCATGATAGTATCTAAGTAGCTAGTTGACTGGCTCACTACTAATTTCACATTTATAAAAAGCTCTTTTCCATTTTCAATCTTATTACCTTATTTCCATTTTACTCTGAAGGCAGCAAAGGCTCATCTATGAGACAGTATGTCCAAGTCCTAAACATAGATTAACCAAGTAAGCCAAGCTCTTCTAATTCTTAAAATTCTCCCTCTATTGTACACACCCCTTTCTCAATGACACACTAGGCAATGCTAGAAGTTATTAAGCCCCTGGAGTTACCACTATCAAATCAACACACATTTGAATCATAGTACCTCCAAATCCAAAGCTTTTCTATCCAATAATCATAAGACATTTCAAGTTACCTTTTAAAATCTCTTCTCTCCTCTTTCTGTTCTCTTCTTCTTCTTCTGGTGATCACAACACTGCCATGGATCCAAATATCATCGTTATTATAGATGATGAGGACCAAATCTTCTTTTTTTTTTTTGAGATGGAGTCTCACTCTGTCGCCCAGGCTGGAGTGCAGTGGCATGATCTCGGCTCACTGCAAGCTCTGCCTCCCGGGTTCACGCCATTCTCCTGCCTCTGCCTCCTGAGTAGCTGGGACAACAGGGGCCCGCCACCATGCCCAGCTAATTTTTTGTGTTTTTAGTAGAGACGGAGTTTCACCATGTTAGCCAGGATGGTCTCGATCTCCTGACCTCGTGATCCGCCTGTCTCGGCTTCCCAAAGTGCTGGGATTACAGGCGTGAGCCACCGAGCCCGGCCCGAGGATCAAATTTTCATCCATACTTTCCACCTTTCCTGAACCTCAAGAGGGAATTTCTACCTGGCTAGTTTGAAGACATCTCAAAAACTGAGTGAGTGAGAGAGAGAAAGAGAGAGAGGAGAGAGTGCACGCGCATGCGTCTGCTGTCTGTCTCCATCCAACAGCTCTTTGGGAGAACTACATTCTCTCCCCATCTCTATGGCAGAAAAGAGTTCTTCTTCAGCATTTTGTTCCCACTTTTATCGTATCCCAGTGCTATAGATTCTATTTTAACAAATTCTCTCACATCTGTTTCCTTCTCTACACTCCTAGTGTCATTCTCTATCCTAGATCACATCCTTGTATCTATCAACTGGATTGTCCCCATAATTTCTTATATCTCAGAGGCATGTTAGACTGCAGTGTTCTTCCATGAATCCTAACTCAGTAACTTATTTCTGACTTCGGCAAGTTAACCTCTATGTGCTTCAGTTTCCTGTTCTATAAAATGTGAATAACAGTACCCATTCTCAAAGGGTATGTGGTAATTAAAAGTTAATACATGTAACAAGCTAAAATAATAAGTACTCATCAAATATTAGCTCTGTTACCATCTCATAGGCTCCAACCTCCTCCCCTCTAAGGCAAACAATACAGATATGAGACTACTACCACTGTAACTAAGAATCTTAAGCATTATTAATATATAACTTTTAGATCGTTCTACAATACTATTACTTCAATATGACCTATTTTGGGTAATTGCTTTAGCACCTCATGCTCACTTTCATCCTGCATAGTACTGACCACCTTCCCTATGAGACACAAGTTTCTTAAGGAAAGGAAACGTATGATTTAATCAGTTTTCCAGTGTGTTCACTATGCCTTAAAACAGCACCTGGCACAAAGTAGATACTCAAAACAAATCAACTATTATTCTCCCTGCCCCAACCCCACTCCCAAAACTACCAAGATTTAATTAATTTGACCAATTGAGTCATTGCAGAGCTCAATGTTTGCTCTGAAGAGTCCTACTATATAACATAGTAGCTACTGTATAGCAAAAGCTGCTGGTGCCCTTTCACAAAAGTACCAAACAACCCTCAACCAAACTGACCTGAGATGTACAGAACACTTCAATCAATAGCAGAAAAAAACATTCTTTTCGATTATATATGGGACGTTCACAAAGGCAAACCATATACTGGCCACAGGTGGTGGTTCACGCCTTTAAACTCAGCACTTTAGAAGGCTGAGGTGGGCAGATGACCTGAGGTCAGGAGTTCGAGACCAGCCTGGCCAACATGGCGAAACCCCATCTCTACTAAAAATACAAAAATTGGTCAGGAATGGTGGCATGCACCTGTAATCCCAGCACTTTGGGAGGCCGAGGCGGGCGGGTCACCTGAGGTCAGGAGTTCGAGACCAGCCTGGCCAACATGGTGAAACTCCATCTCTATTGAAAACACAAAAATTTGCCGGGCGTGCAATCCCAGCTACTTGCAAGGCTCAGGCACAAGAATCGCTTGAACCCGGGAGGCAGAGGTCACAGTGAGCGGAGATCTTGCCACTGCACTCCAGCCTGGGTGACAGAGAGAGACCCTGTCTTAAAAAGAAAAAAAAAAAAAAAAAAAAAAGATAGACCATATTCTGTATCATAAGTTCCATTAAATGTAAGAGTAAACCCTCCTAAATTTTATCATACAAACTACATTGTGTGACCATAAAAAAGTCAAATTAGAAACTGATAATGAAAATATCTGGAAAAGAACAAATATTCAAAATTTAACAACATACTTCTAAATAATCCATGGTTCAAGGGAGAAATCACAAGTGAAATTAGAAAATATCTTGAATTGAATAAAAATTTAAACGTCAAAATCAATACTTACAAACAACTGTTAAACGTCGGCCAGGCATGGTGGCTCACGACTGTAATCTCAACACCTTGGGAGGCCAAGGCAGGCGGATCATGAGGTCAAGAGATTGAGACCATCCTGCCCACCTGGTGAAACCCCGTCTCTACTAAAAATACAAAAATTAGCCGGGCGTGGTGGCAGGCACCTGCAGTCCCAGCTAGTCAGGAGGCTGAGGCAGGAGAATCACTTGAACCCGGGAGGTGGAGGTTGCAGTGAGCTGAGATTGCGCCACTGCACTCCAGCCTGGCAACAGAGCAAGACTATGTCTCAGAAAAAAAAAAAAAAAAAGAAAAGAAAAAGAAACAATTATCATTAAATGTCTATTTTCTTAAAAATAAGAAAAGTCTAAAATCAATAACCCAAGATTTCCCCATAAGAAACTTGAAAAAGAAGTACAAATTAAACTCAAAATAAGCAGAAGGAAAGATATATAGATATACGCATAAACCAATGAAACAGAATATGGACAAGCAATAGGCAGAAAACAATCAATTAAACCAAAGGTGGTTCTTGGAAAAGATCAATAAAATTTATAAACCTCTAGTCAGACCAATTACAAACAAACAAGAAAGGACACAAATAACCAATATCAGATCCTACAGGTGTTAAAAGGCTAATTAAGAAATATTATAAACTTTATCCCTATAAATTATACAATTCAGAGTAAATAGACACAGTGCCTGAAAAACACAAACTATGAAAGCTCATTCAAGAAGAAACAGGTAACTGGAATAGTCCAATATCTAATAAAGAAACTGAATTTGTAATTGAAAATCTTTCCAAAAAGAAAAGTCCCAGCCCAAATGAATTCTACCAAACATTTACAAAGAAATTATGTCAAATGTGACAGACACACTCTAGTAATCCCAATGAGTCAATCCTTTGTGTAATCATTGTATGACTCCTCCTCTTGAATGTGGGTAGAAACTGATCTGCTTCTAACCAACAGAACATGGCAAAGCTGGCCAGGAGCAGTGGCTCATGCCTATAATCCCAGCACTTTGGGAAGCTGAGGTGGGCGGATCACCTGAGGCCCAGAGTTTGAGACCAGCCTGGCCAACATGGGGAAACCCCATCTCTAGCAAAAAAATACAAAAATTAGCTGGGTGTGGTACTGCATGCCTGTAGTCCCAGCTACTTGGGAGGCTGAGACACGAGAATCGCTTGAACCTGGGAGGCGGAGGTTGCAGTGGGCAGAGATCACACCACTGTACTCCAATCTGAGTGACAGAGTGAGACTCTGTCAAAAAAAAAAAAAAAAAAAAAAAAAGAAGAAGGAAGGAAAGCCGGCCGGCAGGACCCGGTGGCTCACGCCTGTAACCCCAGCACTTTGGGAGGCCGAGGCAGGTAGATCACTTGAGATCAGGAGGTCGAGACAAGCCTGGCCAACATGGTGAAATCCCATCTCTACTAAAAATACAAAAATCAGCCAGGCGTGGTAGCGCACACCTGTAATCCCAGCTACTCAGGAGGCTGAGGCAGGAGAATCGCTTGAATCCTGGTGGCAGAGGTTGCAGTGAGCCAAGATCGCGCCATTGCACTCCAGCCTGGGCGACAGAGTGAGATTCCGTCTCAAAAAAATTAAAAAAAAAAAAAAAAAAAAAAGAATAACGTTATATGTCATACCTTACAAACTTGATAAGCAGGACTTATCAAACAATAACAACACAAAACAAATGACATTTAAAAATAAAAAGGCAGCCGGGTGCGGTGGCTCATGCCTGTAATCCCAGCACTTTGGGAGGCCGAGATGGGTGGACGACCTGAGATCAGCAGTTTGAAACCAGCCTGGCCAACATGGTGAAACCCTGCCTCTACTAAAAATACAAAAATTAGCTAGGTATAGTGGCACATGCCTGTAATTCCCAGCTACTGGGGAGACTGAAACAGGGCAACCTTTTGAACCCAGGAGGCTGGGGCTGCAGTGAGCCAAGATTGTGCCACTGCACTCCAGC
This sequence comes from Gorilla gorilla gorilla, assembly GCF_029281585.2. NCBI lineage: Eukaryota > Metazoa > Chordata > Mammalia > Primates > Hominidae > Gorilla > Gorilla gorilla. The sequence goes on along the minus strand of NC_073229.2, from coordinate 28,782,309 downwards.
CTGGGCAACAAAGCAAGACTCCATCTCAAAAAAATAAAAATAAAAAGGCAAGCTACAGAATAGAAGAAAATACTTGCAAAACATATCTGATAAAAACAAATAAACAAAAAAAACTTGTATCCAGAATAAAGAATTGTTTACAACTTGATAAAAGTAACACAATTTTTTAAATGAGTAGAAAAAACTTGTACAGATGATTTACACAGAAGGTAGAAAGAATGGCAAATAACACATAAAAGATGCTCAAAATAATTAGTCATTAAGGAAACAAAAATCAAAAGCATAATGCCCATCCTCTAAAATGGCTAAATTAAAAACAGACAATACCATCAAATGTTGGTGATGGATGCGGAGTAACAAATTCTCACACATGACTGTTGGCAATGCAAATGTTTGGCAGTTTCTTATAAAGTTACTCAAGAGAAATGAAAACATATGTCTACACCAAGATTTGCAATTGAATGTTAATAATACTACTAACTACTAATAATACTACTACAGGCTCACGCCTGTAATCCCAGCACTTTGGGAGGCCCAGGCAGGTGGATTACTTGAGGTCAGGAGTTCGAAACCAGCCTGGCCAACATGGTGAAACCCTGTCTCTACTAAAAATACAAAAAAAAAATAAAATAAAATAAAATAAAATAAAATAAATTAGCCAGGCATGGTGGCAGGCGCCTATAATCCCAGCTACTTGGGAGGCTGAGGCAGGAGAATTGCTTGAACCCAGGAGGCAAAGGTTGCAGTGAGCCAAGATCATACCACTGCACTCCAGCTTGGGCGACAGAGCAAGACCCCATCTCAAAAAAATAGATAAATAAAACAATAATAATACTAACAGCCAAAAGCCGGAAACCACTCTCATGTCCATCAATGAGTAAATGGATAAACAAATTGTGGTATATCTATACAATGGAATACTCTTTCAGCAATAGAAAAGAATGTATTACTGATATACACAACACAAATAGATTTCAAAAGCATTATGCTAGCAGAAAGAAGTCAAACACAAAAAGCATGTTGTATGATTCGATTTACATTAGAAAGGTAAATTTATGTTTATGGAAAGCAGTTTGGGCCAGGTGCGGTGGCTCATGCCTGTAATCCCAGCACTTTGGGAGGCCAAGGACAGCAGATCACTTAAGGTCAGGAGTTCAAGATCAGCCCGGCCACCATGGTGAAATCTTGTCTCTACTAAAAATACAAAAATTAGCTGGGCATGGTGGTGCACACCTGTAATTCCAGCTATTCAGGAGTCTGAGGCACAAGAATCACTTGAACCCGGGAGGTGGAGGTTGCACTGAGCCAAGATTGCGTCACTGCACTCCAGCCTGGGAGACAGAGCGAGACTGTCTCCAAAAAAAAAAAAAAGAAAGCAGTTCCACCAGGAGGCCATTAGGTTAAGCTGGTTCTGTTAGAGTAGGTAGTCAGGCAGACATGAGCAGGGCAGGAGAGGGCCCCCAGCTCAGGAATGTCAGGCGACCATCAGGTGATGATCAGGTGGTTGTTACACTGTTTCTCTAAAATAATAATAATGGGTTGCAGCCAGTAGCAGGGAAAGACAGTCTCCCAAAAGACAGGAAACACCGGAAGCTGGTGATCAGCAACTTCGTGATAAGATCTCCGAAGCTGGGCAAGTGGTTCCAAGCATGCGCACTAAGAAGCAAAATGACAGTTTAACCAGTATGTGACCTTCCTCTAGGAACACCTGACTGATAAGGGAAAAATGTCTCAAGAAAGCATGCGCACAACTTCAGTAAACAAATGCACATGTGGCTCCTCCCAAGTGCTGACAGGCCACTGCACAGCAGAAAGCCCATCCCAAGGAAAAAAATCCAAGGAGGAGAAATGGAAACCCCGGAACCATGCCGATGTATAAAACCCCAAGTCAAGGGCTGAACAGGGCACTTGGATCTCTCAAATGGTGCAGTGACTCGGATACCTTCCCTAGTGGTAAGACACCTCTACGCCTTGCCTTCTTTGGCTGGAGGCGTTCAACCCTCGTACGTGGTTTCCTTCTCCTCTTTCACTCTCCTGCTTACTAACCTACCCCTAGAACGATTCCTCTCAACCACAGTGGCTCTGCTCCCCCTGGCTGCTCTCTCTGCTCACCCCGAAGGATGGCTTGCAGGTGTGGGAAGGACCTTGGAGTCTGCACCAAGTAGACCTGAGACACTAATGACCCCCCCTGGACAGGAGGCTGATGAGAGTGGTAGGGCTAAAACCTACAACCATGTAGTATCTGGTGTTTCCTCTGCTTTTTCAACTAAAATCAGCTCTTTCCCAAAAACCCACCACCACCTATTTTCCTTTCTCTGTATGTATTCCAAAATGACCTCGCACACCCATTGGACCAACTGCCTTGGGGGTAAGTCTGTCTTTTCTCTGTTCTTACTTTGCATGCCCTGCAACTTTCTTCTCTGCCTTAAACACACACTCCCTATTTGTTATTCATGCACCCGCAGCTCTTGCTGTGTTAGCCTGGCAACCAAGAGATGGACTCCCTTACGGATGTCCCCTGATATTTATACTTGTTACCCTACCAGCTCGGATGACCTCCAAACTTTTCCCTGTCTGTTGGCTCACTGCCGGGATAGACACTAATCAGAACCTTAGCTCTGTCAGCTCCTTATGACTTACCATATGCTTTTCATCCCTGTTATGCTCCAGGGCCATGTTTCTCCCTGGCTTTTGAGTGGTTTGCTTGCTTGCATAGGACCTCACTCTGTAGCCCTTAAGGACCCCACCCACTCGCTTTTTTTCTGAGTTAGCACCCCTTTGTGGGGAAGGAAAATTCTCTGCCGTTTGCCAGGCCTTATCCCAAACACCAAGTCCTCCAGAGGTTCCTCCTTTAAATCAAGAGGGCAAATAAACGTTGCCCTCTCAAATCCAAGGGCTGCTGTTTCTGCGAACATATGAAGGCTTTCCATGAGTATTCCTCTTGATTCCTCCCGCTTCCTCCTGTAGCAGAGGGATTGTTCTACCTCTTTAAGCATTTGTTCTGCATGTTACCCTGGGAGGATGAAGAATCCCAAATACAAATTTTCCTCCATTCCTCTAATCACCTCCACGCCCTTCTCAATATGTATCAGGACCTTCAAAGTTATATTTGAAGGGAGAGAAGTCCAGCCCCCTTGCAGCAATTGGCAGAAAAACAGGCTTCTCATCTTCTTAAAGAACATGGGAAATGAGAATCTGAGAAGAGATAATCATTCTGTTGCTAGAATGCTCTGAACAAGGGTCACTATAAAGTCATGGAGACAAGGATATACGACAGCCCAAGGAGGCAGATGCAAGAGACCAAAGTACCCATAGAACAGAGATGAAGACTAGTTCCAGACTACAAACACAAAACAGATTACCACTGCAACACAGATGAAGGCTGGTCCAGAAATGGGATGGGATCAGGGTAGGGGTACCCAGTAAACACTGGTTCATTCCAGAACCCCTTGGATGAGTGGGAGGGCACCCTGTTCACTGTAGTCTGCCATAGGCACAGGATTAAGAGAACAAGGGGAGATGCCCTCTTCTCGCCTCTGTTCTTTCTTTACAAACGGGTAATTGTGCCTCAATAAAACAAGATGGGACCAAGGTTAGGGGTACCTGGTAAGCACTGGTTCATTCTGGAACCCCTAGAATGAATGGGGGACACTGCCATACGCAAAGGAAAAATGGATGAATGGGGTAATGCCCTACCCACTCTGGTCTGCTGTAAGTTCAGGAAAAAGACAGTAGGGAAATTGGAGGGGTTGCCTTCTTTTTCTCTTCTCTCCTCTGTTCTCTCTGTGGACAGGTAATCACAGGACACACTACTAGGATACATCCTCAAGAACTGGGAAAAGTTTGACTCCCAAACCCTAAAAAGGAAAAGGCTAATATTTTTCTGTAATACAGCCTGGGTTGAATAAAAGCTCTAGGACCAGGAATCTTGGCCAGAAAATAGAAGCACAAATTTAAATATGATCCATCAACTAGATTTGTTTTGCTACCACCAGGGAAAATGGACAGAAATCCCCTATGTGCTGGCCTTCATGGCCCTAAGAAACAACCCTGACCTTTGTTGGGCTTGTAAAACAGATCCATGGCCATAGTCATGCAGCCCCTTCCCATTGGTTCAGGAGGCCCCTCATCAGGTTTACCCAGAGCTCAAGCCCCACTGCCCCTTCTACCCAATTATATCGAAGTCTCCCAGAAGCCTTCTCCTCCCTACCCAGGGCCATCCTCTGGACACCACCTCCTTAAGTTATGCCCCATTCAGGAGGTTTAGTGGTCCCAGTGGACCCACTGGAGTCCAGACTCCATTCACTGTGCAAGACCTCAGCCAACTTAAAATGGAACTAGGGAAGTTTATGGAGGACCCTGACAAATATATCAAAGTGTTTTATAAACTGGGCTTAACATCTGAACTCACCAGGAGGGACCTCTCAGTCATACTAGGGCAAACTCTGCCTAAGGGAGAATGTGACTCCATTATGGTGGCGGTCCAACAATTTGCAAACACAATGCACATGACTGACACTGGTGGCTACTCTGTGGGGGCCACCATAGTTCCCCAGGTCGACCCCAATTGGGATTACAATATGCAGGGGAGTACATGAGCAAGGAACCACAGGTTCCTCTGCCTGATAGAAGGAATGAAAGCTAGCAGAGCAAAGCCTGTGAACTGTAATAAATTGGCCTTGACAGATCAAGGGCCTTATGAAAACCTCACCATTTTCTTAGACAGGCTAGAAGAGGCCCTAGTGAAACATACTAACCTAGACCCAGACCCACTAGAAGGACAACTGTTCATAAAGGATCATTTCCCTAACTCAAATAACCCCAGATATTAGGAGGAAACACCAGAAACTAGCACTGGATCCCAGTATCCCTATGCCTGACATCTGCAAAGTAGGTTCCTTGGTCTTTTACAACCAAAACCAGGAGGAGTAGGAAAGGGCTCAAGAAAAGGAGAGGCAAAAGGAAAAGCAACAGCTCCAACTACTGACTGCCCTGCAAACCTGCCAGCCACCTCTGGCAGGCCCCAGGGAGATCCCTTTGCCCAAATGCTACTTCTGTGGGGAGCCAGGCCACACAAGAAGGCAGTGCCCAAACCGATAGGGACCCCCACCCCCAGCTCTCCATGCTCCAATTGCCACAAGCTTGGCCACTGGGAAACAGGACTACCCTGAAAGCTGAAAGGCCCTCAGGACATCCCAACTGGATGGCCTTCAGCTCCTTGAGCTGAAGGGGGCCCTACGCTCCACTTGGCTCCTGGATCAAATAACGCTATTGAAGGGACAGAGCCAAGGGCTGCCTTGGATGTGCCCAGTAGGACTGTAAGTTTTCTTTTGGACATGAGGGCTGCCTGCTCAATGCTTACCTCTTTTCCCAGGCAATTATCCTCCTGGGAGGATAGGAAGCGCCCGTAACCTGGAGGTTTACTCCTCCTCTGTGCTGCCTGTGGGGGAAAACCGTCTTTTCTCGTTCATTTTTAGTGATGCCAGAATACCCTACATACCTTTTGGGTAGAGATATCTTGCTCAGACTAGAGGCTCAGTTCACCTTTCCTCCAGGGCCAACACCCCCTTTTTCAAATGCAATCTTATGCCTCAAGGAAACCATACACGAGGATGAACTGTTCACAGACCTTCCCATTTATCCAGAGGTCTGGGCCTCAGGAATAACAGGAAAGGCCATAATGGCAATGCCTATAGTAATTCAGCCCAAGAATCCTTCTAGCTATCCTTGTAGAAGGCAGTTTCCTCTTCAGCTGGAGGCCAAAGAGGGATTTCAGCTCCTGACTGAAAAATTTCAAAAACATGGATTATTAATACCCTATAACACCCCATCTTACTTGTTAAAAAGAGCAATGAAAAATACAGGCTAGTCCAGGACCTGCGAATCATAAATGAGGCAGTAGTCCCAATACACCCAATGATCCCCAACTCATATGTAATTCTTCCCCAACCTCCAGATGCTCAGTGGTTTCCAGTCTTAGACCTTAAAGACTCTTTCTTTTGTATCTCCCCCTCGACCCATCCTCCCAATTTCTATTTGCATTTGAGTGGGAGAATGAAAAGGAAGGAGTCAACAGCTCACCTGCACAGTGCTTCAACAGGGTTTCAGAGAGAGTCCCCATTAGTCTGGGCAAGCCCTGGCTAGAGATTTGCAGGACCTACGTCTTGAGAGGAGAGAGTGTCTCCTACAATACATGGATGACCTGTTAATCTGCTCCCCAACAAGAGAACTGGGAATCCAACATCTAGTCCAAACACCAAACTTCCTTGCAGACAGAGAATACAACGTGTCTGAAAACAGACTCCTAAAGTACCAAGTCTTGTTGTTAGAAAACCCATAGGTAACAGTTGAGCAGTGTTCCACCCTTAACTCAGTTTCCTTACTGCCACTACCAGGAGACCATAACACCACATTTGTGTTGTGAGATACTTAACCAAATTTATGCCAGCCAGGAAGATTTAAAAGATCAGCTCCTAGATAATCCACACGACATACGGTTTTCAGGTGGGAATAGCTTTGTCAGGGATAGAACTAGATATGCAGAGTATGGTACAATGTCCCTTCAACAAATTATAGAGGCTAAAGCTCTGTCCCCGGGGACCTCTGTGCAATTAGCCAAAACTCACTGTGCTGACCAAAGCCCCAAACTAGGGGAAAGAAAAAGAGTATATACAAATTCCAAATACACGTTTCTGGTGCTTCACATTCACATGGCTATCTGGAAGGAGAGGGTGTACCTAACAGCTCCAGATACTCAAATTAAGTATGGGCCTCAAATCTTAGAGCTATTAGAGGCTGTTCATTTGCCCCAGGAAGTGACAATAGTGCACAGTAAAGGACACCAAAGGGGCTCTGATGAAACTGCATGGGGAAATAGGTTAGCTGACTAAACAGCTAAAGAGACAGGCATCTCAAAAGATACCTTCATGGGGGCCTTGCTCATCTCTCTCCCCAGTGAACTGCTCTCTCTCCAATACATTAAGGAAGAAACAGATTGGGCCACCCAACATGGGTAGTGAAAAGAAACCAATGGATGATATAGGTTGGGAGAACTTCTCCGTCTACCTAAAGCCTACCAATGGAAATCATCAAGAGTTTACAGGACTCCCGCCACTTTAGAAAAGACAGTCTAAGGCAAATTTGTAAACCGGTGTTCAGTGGGGGAGGGACTAAATAAAACTATTCAACAGGTTTGTCAAGCCTGCACTTTGTGCACTATAAATAATCCCCAGACGGGGAAGCCCTCTCCATCAGTAAGTCCAACCCAAAGGAGAGGTACATACCCTGCGGAGGACCGGCAGATGGACTTCACTCAGCTCCCTGCATACCACAGGTTTAAGTATCTCTTGGTCTGTGTAGACACCTTCACAGGATGGGTAGAAGCCTGCCTCACAACGACTGAAAAGGCACAGGAGGTAGCTAAATTCCTCCTAAGGGAACTCATTCCTCAGTTCAGGCAACCCAGGTCATTGCAGAATGACAATGGTCCATCCTTCATTTCTCAATTAACTCAACAGGTTAGTAGTGCCCTGGACATAAAGCTTCACTCTGCCAGGAGACTGTAATCTTCAGGAAAAGTGGAAATAACCAAACCCTCTAACACATCCCCAACAAACTGCCAGGAAACAGCACAGCCATGGGTGTACCTCTTAGCTTTAGCCCTCCTTCTGATTCGTTTTCCCTAAGGCTCCCGTGCAATTAAGCCCCTTCAAGGCTTTATATGGTAGGCCATTCCTATATTCTGTCATTACTAGATGAAGAAACTGCTAAAATCACCCACTATGTTTCTTCTTTAGCAGGCTTCTAACAGGCTCTCTGGGAATATGGTTTACAAACAAACCTGAAATCTGAAGGGGAAAAATCCCCACCTCTATACCCTGTAGGCTCACAACTTCTCATTAACACCTGGAAGGATGGAACCTCAAATTCCCAACAAACTCCTATTTGAAAGGGCCCCTTCACCATTCTATTATCTACCCCTACAGCCATTACAGTACTGGAGACTGCCAGCTAGATCCATCACACCCAAGTGAAGCTGTGGAAAAGCCCTTAAACTCCAGAGCCAGAACCAGCAACCTCAGCTCCGGAATACACTTGCAAGGCACTGGAAGATCTAAAATTCCTCTTTAAACAAAAAGATAAGTAATGCCCCACCAATATCCTTTCACCTCAAAGTAAGGTGATCCCAATACTAGAAATTTTATTGGCAATTGCTCTGATTGTTATCACTATTTTAACCCTAACTTGTACACCACCAGGAGTTCCATTGGCAGCTCGTTTTGTGACCAGTTTCTCTTAGGTCACCATGGGCCTGCTCCTGCTGGTTCTCATTCTCACACCTTCACTAGCAGCCTACCGCCATCCTGATTTCCCGTTATTGGAAAAAGCTCAGCAACTGCTCCAAAGTACAGGATCCCCTTACTCCACCAATTGCTGGTTATGTACTAGCTCTTCCACTGAAACACCAGGGACAGCTTATCCAGCCTCGCCCAGAGAATGGACAAGCATAGAGGCGGAATTACATATTTCCTATCGATGGGACCCTAATCTGAAAGGACTGATGAGGCCTGCAAATAGCCTTCTTTCAACGGTAAAGCAAGATTTCCCTGATATCCGCCAGAAACCTCCCATTTTCGGACCCATCTTTACTAATATCAACTTAATGGGAATAGCCCCTATTTGTGTTACGGCCAAAAGGAAAAATGGAACAAATGTAGGCACTCTTCCAGGTACAGTCTGTAATGTTACTTTCACTGTAGATTCTAACCAACAGACTTACCAAACATACACCCACAACCAATTCCGCCATCAACCAAGATTCCCCAAACCTCCAAATATTACTTTTCCTCAGGGAACTTTGCTAGATAAATCCAGCCGGTTTTGCCAGGGACGCCCAAGCTCATGCAGTACTCGAAACTTCTGGTTCCGGCCTGCTGATTATAACCAATGTCTGCAAATTTCCAACCTCAGCTCTACAGCGGAATGGGTTCTATTGGACCAAACTCGAAATTCTCTTTTTTGGGAAAATAAAACCAAGGGAGCTAACCAGAGCCAAACACCCTGCGTCCAAGTCTTAGCAGGCATGACTATAGCCACCAGCTACCTGGGCATATCAGCAGTCTCAGAATTTTTTGGAACCTCCCTCACCCCCTTATTTCATTTCCATATCTCTACATGCCTTAAAACTCAAGGAGCCTTTTATATTTGTGGCCAGTTGATTCACCAATGCCTCCCCAGTAACTGGACTGGAACTTGTACCATAGGCTATGTAACCCCAGACATATTCATAGCTCCTGGCAATCTCTCTCTTCCAATACCAATCTATGGGAATTCCCAGTTGCCCAGGGTGAGGAGGGCAATCCATTTCATTCCCCTTCTCGCGGGACTCGGCATTCTAGCCGGTACGGGAACCGGAATTGCTGGAATCACAAAAGCTTCCCTCACCTATAGCCAGCTCTCAAAGGAAATAGCCAACAACATTGACACCATGGCTAAAGCCTTAACGACCATGCAAGAGCAAATCGACTCTTTAGCAGCCGTAGTCCTTCAAAATCGTCGAGGACTAGACATGTTAACGGCAGCACAGGGAGGAATTTGTTTGGCCTTAGATGAAAAATGTTGCTTTTGGGTAAATCAATCAGGAAAAGTACAAGACAACATCAGACAACTCCTAAATCAAGCCTCCAGTTTACGGGAACGAGCCACTCAGGGTTGGTTAAATTGGGAAGGAACTTGGAAATGGTTCTCTTGGGTTCTTCCCCTTACAGGCCCACTTGTTAGTCTCCTACTTTTGCTCCTTTTTGGTCCATGTCTCCTAAATCTAATAACCCAATTTGTCTCCTCTCGCCTTCAGGCCATAAAGCTCCAGACGAATCTCAGTGCAGGACGCCGTCCTCGCAATATTCAAGAGTCACCCTTCTAAGGAGGACCCCTAGACTGCTCGCTAGTGGGACATGACAGAGGCAAAATCCTGCCCCGTCTCCCGTGGACCTGGCTGGATATGGTTTTTGCCAATCCACAGAGCCATCCTGCCCTGACAGCTAGCAAGAGGCCAAGACCCACAGAACAACCACTACAGCCCGTCTGTCAGCAGGAAGCAGTTAAAGAAGACTGACCTTCGTCCATTTTCCCAGATAATTGGGTCTTGGACTCTTGAGGGGGGGAAATGTTGGAGCAGGTAGCTAGTCAGACATGAGCAGGGCAGGGGAGGGCCCCCTCACCAGGAATGTCAGGCGACCATCAGGTGATGGTCAGGCAGTTGTTAAGCTGTGTCTCTAACATAATAATGAGTGGCAGCTGGCGCCAGGGAAAGATGGCCTCCCAATAGATAGGAAACACCTGAAGCTGGTGATCAGCCGCTTCCTGATAAGATCTCAGGAGTTGGGCGCGCAGGCTCAAGCACGCACCCTAAGAGGCAAAATAGTGGCATTTAACTCATATATGACCTTCCTTTAGGAAGGCTTGACTGGTAAGGGAAAAACTCCTCCAGTGAACACGTGCACAACTTCAGTAAAAACACTGCACATGCGTCCCCTCCCAAGTGCTGGCAGGCCACTGTGCATGCAGACAGCCCGCCCCAAAGAAAAATCAGAGGAGGAGAAATGGAAACCCCAGAACCATGCCAATGTATAAAACCCCAAGTCAAGGGCCTAGCAAGGCAATTGGATCTCTCAAGTCACCCGCTTGGCTCTCTTCAAATGCACTTTGCTTCCTTTTGTTCTTGCTCTAAAACTTTTACTCCTGCTCTAAAACTTGCCTTGGACTGTCATGCTACCTTACGCCTCCCCGGCCAAATTCCCTCCTCTCCTCCGGGGGGGGCAAGGATGGAGTCTGCTGCAGACCCATCGGATTTGCTGCTGGTAACAGTTCCACCATTTAGGTTCCAGCACCAAGCAAACTAACACCCGACTCAGTGTAAACAGCCAAACAAGCTTAACCAATTAGAAACCACCATCTAACCTCTAACTAGGTCCTTTCAACTTTAACCAAGTATTTTCTTTGTCTTGCTTCTGTGGGCACCTTATAAAATTTTCCCCCCTTGTACCTCTGTAGTAGAGACCCAGTTGCTTGCAGTTTGGCCCTGCCTGTTCATGAATCACCCTTGCTCAAATAAACTCTCTAAAATGCTAATGTGCCTAAGTTGATTTCTTAACACATCTTTGCAGATTGTAGGAAAACCAATGAACTAGACAACCTACAAAATTTGTTCACACTTTTCTGCAATCAATACATTTTACCTCAGTCTACTATCTTTGAAAGGTGTACATTATCCTAAGTAAAACTGTATTAATCTAAGGATAGTTTAAATTTCTAAAACCAAATTTAATCTTTAAAAATTGATTTTTCAAAAGTCAATTCATATATATCCACCTGTACTGAAGCCATCCTCACAGGGTTAATGAGAATTCTGGACAGAAACATAATTATAATTAAGCATTAATCAAGCTGCATTTTGACCCATTTTCTTGTAACCAAAAGTCACAATACACTAGATACTGTCCATTTACATCTCCATGGTTCCTAAAAATAAGGTTTTTGAGTTAGAATTATAAGGCTTTTAAGAATTGCTAAAGATGAGGCCAGGCGCGGTGGCTCACGCCTGTAATCCCAGCACTTTGGGAGGCTGAGGTGGGCGGATCACCAGATCAGGAGTTCAAGACCAGCCTGGCCAACATAGTGAAACCCCGTCTCTACTAAAAATACAAAAAATTAGCAGGGTGTGGTGGTGCATGCCTGTAATACAGCTACTTGGGTGGCTGAGGCAGGAGAATCACTTGAACCCAGGAGGGGGAAGTTGCAGTTAGCAGCAATTGTGCCACTCCACTCCAGTCTGGGCGACAGATGAGACTCTGTCTCAAAAAAAAAAAAAAAAAAAAGAATTGCTTAAGATGTTTTTCAGGTTCTGGAATTACAGTAAAACAGCTGTCACCAGTTTAAGACCAGTTTAAAGACACCCTACAGAGGAATCAAATCAGCATGAGAATAGTATCTTCATCTCCCTGTTCCATGGTTTCACCCCTGCACTCTTTGACCAATCAATCGGCCCACTCCAAAACCCTTAAACCCTAGCCCCAAACCCCTCCAAGATGGATTTGGTGTTTCCTTCCATCTCCTCCTTCGGAAGCCCTACCATAAAACCTCTTCACTGCAACCTGGTATTGCGAGAAACAGCTCTATTACAGTTATAGTACCTCAATGTAAGATAAATAAGCAGAAACAAAGTCAAACCTCAGTATTCCTCTATTATTTGTGAATTTATCTACTTGCTGAAATAAGAGAGGTTGACTGCATTCCTCAAGCCACACAGCTAGCAAGCGGCAACGCTAGCTGTGTGACTTGATCACACAGTCACAGATCAGCCCAGGTCCAACGCTAAACATAGAACAACCAAGTTCTGAAATTAAAAACTGGACAGCTAAAATTAAAAATTCAATTTAAGAGACAGAAGATAAAGCCCCAAACATCCTCCAGAAGAAAGGGGGAGGAGGGAATTAGGAGATAAAAAGATAAAATCAAAGAATCAACCCAAGAGGTCCAGCATACAACTACCAGAAGTTTCAGAGAGAACAGAAAAAAAAAAAAAAAAAGAAAATGGAGAGGAGGAAATTGATCACAAATCTAGTAGAAAATTTCTCCACAAATGAGGAAAAAATCTGAACTGAAGGGACCTAGAAAAATGAAAGAGACACACACAAAGGTACATCATTATGACATTTCAGTATACAATGACAAAAAGGTTATCCAAAAAGCATCTTGAAAGAGAAACCAAGTCATGTATAATGACAAGGAAACAGAAGGCAATAAATTTTTCAATACCACACCTAGAAGCAAAAAATCAATGGGGTAACCATTTTTAAATTTTGGGTGAAAATCATTTGTAACCCCAAAATCTATTCAAATTATCAATCAAGTATAAAGGTAAAATATAAATAAATAGAGACATTTTCAGGTATGCATTAGCTCAAAAAAATATTTTTCATGCATTCTTTCCTAGAAAGCTACTAGAAAATGTGCTCCAACAAAAAAAGAATGAAAACTGAAAAAGATAATGACATGAGATCCAGAAAACAGGGTACAGAAGAGGATAATAGAGAAAGTACAACTTTCTGCAGAATGACAGCTGTTGAGAAAGAAGGAAGGTTCTGGATCTGGGTTGGGGAAGGAGGGGAAAAGCAATCCATTTGAACACGTGGGAAATACCACTGATGAGTGTAAGAGATTGTGGAACATCTGGTAGGGGGCACATAACAATGTACCAAAGTAGGCCAGGCACCGTGGCTCATGCCTATAATCCCAGTACTTTGGGAGGCCGAGGCGGGTGGAACACGAGGTCAGCAGATCGAGACCATCCTGGCTAACACGGTGAAACCTCATCTCCACTAAAAGTACAAAAAATTAGCTGGGCATGGTGGCAGGCACCTGTAGTCTCAGCTACTTGGGAGGCTGAGGCAGGAGAATCGCTTGAACCCAGGAGGTGGAGGTTGCAGTGAGCCAAGATCGCGCCACTGGACTCCAGCCTGGGCAACAGAGTGAGACTCCCTCTCAAAAACAAAAACAAAAACAAAAACAAAAAAACAATGTACCAAAGTAATACTAGGTAAGCTAAAAAGGCAATTATGTATTAACTTCAAAAAATTGAAGAACCATGTAAAAATGAAAGTGTGGTCATATTACACTATTTAACCAGCAGAGAATAATGTTTACAGAGTCAAAATATAAATCCACACTATTAAGTCAGCTAAATGTATTATCAATGGCAAGCAGAGAAAGAAATGGATGGAGCATCTACCATGGTTAATAATGTCTAAAAATATATAGTGGCTATTTCGGTGTCTAAAGCTTATGATGCTTCTCTACCTCCACCCTCACCACTAGGAGAACTGCAGTAACAGAATTGAAATAAACTCTTATCTGTTGTATTGAGATCTCCATTGGGCATATCAGGTGTTTTATTTGTAGGAGCTTGGGTATTCTGCAGCATTCATCTATTCATCTGTTGAATAAATGTTTATTGAGTGTCTACTATGTGCCAGACACTTCTGTAGGTGTCAGGGATATGGTAGTGAAGAAAACAAAATGCCTTGCCCTCATTGGGCCTTACCCTCTAGTGTGGGAGACAGATGATGGACAAGTAAAACATGTAGTATGGGCCAGGCACGGTGGGTCACACCTGTAATCCCAGCACTTTGGGAGGCTGAGGCGGTGGATCACGAGGTCAGGAGATTGAGACCATCCTGGCCAACATGGTGAAACCCCATCGCTACTAAAAATACAAAAATCAGCCGGGTGTGGTGGCGGGCGCCTGTAATCCCAGCTACTCGGGAGGCTGAGGCAGAAGAATCCCTTGAACCCAGGAGGCGGAGGTTGCAGTGAGCCGAGATCGCGCCACTGTACTCCAGCCTGGCGACAGAGCTAGACTCCATCTCAAAAAAAAAAAAGTCTGATGCATGAGCCTGGGTCTCAGGAGAGACATAAGAGTTAGAGAAACAAATTTTTGAGTCATTAGCTAGAGTAGACATTTAAATCTCTAGGACTGGATAGGAGACCTTGGGGAGTAAAAGAAAAGGGAAATGTATTTGCAGTATATTATAGAAACATAATAGAAAAAAATAGAATCTTCTCATACAGTAAGGGCAAGTAGGCAAGTACTAGTCCATAAACATTTTATTTCAGAGATCGATGATAAGTAAATAGATTTATTAATGGACTAACACATGTAATCTGTATACTTATGAACATATTAGGAATAATCTATTTTCTATTGTAGGTTGTGGTCAAAAAAAGAAAATTCTAGGGAATGAGAAGAAGCTAAGAAAAATAATAGCCACTGTGGTAGGAAGAACATCATGGAAATACAGTATATAAAAGCCAAAGAAATGTTGAATGGACCCGGCATGATGGCTCATGCCTGTAGTCCCAGCACCCTGGGAGCCCGGGGCAAGTGGATCACCTGAGGTCAGGAGTTCAAGACAAGCCTGGCCAACATGGTGAAACCCCGTCTCTACTAAAAATACAAAAAATTAGCTAGGCATGGTGGCTGACACCTGTAATCTCAGCTACTCAGGAGGCTGAGGCAGGAGAATCACTTAGACCCAGGAGTAGAAGTTGCAGTGAGCCAAGATTGCACCACTGTACTCCAGCCTGGGCAACAAGAGCAAAACTCCGTCTCAAAAAAAGTAAATAAAAGAAACGTTAAATGTTTCTAGCAGACATCACTTAACTGTAAGGAATGAATATGACAATTTAAGCTCAATTAGGACTAAGAAGCGACCACCACAGGCTGGGTAATATGGAGGCCATCTGTTACTGACTTTGACAACAGCAGCATCACTGAATAGTGGGGGTAGAAAACACCTTGGAATGAATGAGAGGTGAGAAAGCAGAGACAACCAATGTAGACAGAAGGGAAACCTGCCTAGGAATCTGAACCTTGGACATCAGAATTCACTAGGTGAAGGAGTCTGTCAGAGCTCTAGAGAAAACTACATAAATTGCTAGGGACAGGAACTGTGTTCCCAGTTCCTGGTAGACACTCAATATTCAGTTTGTTGAACTGAATCAAATAAGAAAACAGGAGACCCAGCCCAAAGAGCAGAGCCTCTTGATCTGAACTCCATGTTTCTATTCAAGGAAGAGGAGTCCATGAAATCTCAGAAATTGGGTGGGGGGGGGGGCGGCGAGCAGGGAGCAGATAAGTTATGTGGGTGAATTTTTCTTTTTTTAAAAAAAAGAAAAGTTCACAGCATTTACCAGACTCTCAAAAGGGCTTGTGACCGCTAGAAGGGTAAAAACAACTGTTTTATGGGCATACAGCTACTCCCTAGCTTTCAGCCAGTGCTAAAGACATGGTGCTTGTTATAGAGTGAATCGTGTGCCATCCAAATTCATATGTTGAAATCCTAACCCCCAGTGTGACTGTACTGTATTTGGAGATAGGGGTTTTTTGTTTTTTTTTTGAAACGGAGTTTCACTCTTGTCACCCAGGCTGGAGTGCTATGGTGCAATGCCGGCTCACTGCAACCTCCATCTACTGGGTTCAAGCAGTTCTCCTGTCTCAGCCTCCTGAGCAGCTGGGATTACAACCATGTGCCATCATGCCCGGCAAATTTTTGGTATTCTTTTTTTTTTTTTTTTAGCAGAGACGGGGATTCGCCATGTTGGCCAGGCTGGTCTCGAACTCCTGATCTCAGGTGATCTGCCTGCCTCTGCCTTCCAAAGCGCTGGGATTACAGGTGTGGGCCGCCATGCCCGGCCTGCAGATAAAGGTTTTTAAAGAGGTAATTAAGGTTAAGTAAAGTCATAGGGTGAGGAGCCATAATCCAGTGACTGATGTCCTCATAAAGAGATTAGAACACACAAAGGAGAGACTATGTGAAGACATAAGGAGAAGACCACCATCTACAAGCCAAGGGGAGAAGCCTCAGGAGAAAATCAACCCTGCTGATCTCTGACTTTTAGCTTCCAGAGCTGTAAAAAAATAAATGCGTTTGGCTGGGCATGGGTGGCTCATGCCTGTAATCCCAGCACTTTGGGAGGTCGAGGTGGGCAGCTCACCTGAGGTCGGGAGCTCGAGACCAGCCTGACCAACATGGAGAAACCGCATCTCTACTAAAAATACAAAATTAGCCAGGCACTGGGGCTGGGCACTGTGGCTCACGCCTGTAATCCCAGCACTTTGGGAAGCCAAGGCGGGTGGATCACCTGAGGTTGGGAGTTCGAGACCAACCTGGCCAACATGGAGAAACCCCATCTCTATTAAAAACAGAAAATCAGCTAGGCATGGTGGTGCATGCCTGTGATCCCAGCTACTCGGGAGGCTGAGGCAGGAGAACTGCTTGAACCCGGGTGGCAGAGGTTGCGGTGAGCCGAGATCACGCCATTGCACTCCAGCCTGGGCAACGAGAGTGAAACTCCATCTCAAAAAAAGAAAAAAGAAAAAAAAAAACAAAAGAAAGAAAGAAATGAGTTGTTTAAGCCACCCACCAGTCTCTGGTATTTTGTCATGGCAGCCCTGGCAAACTAATATCGCACTCTAATTTCTCTCTTAAGTCTGGTCTGATTCTTGCCTCCTCTCCCCAAGTTCCCGCCCCATCCTAGTCAAAAGATGAGGCTACTCCATCATCAGTTCTCCCAACAACAACAAAAAAAGTATTGATCACTTCATCATAGAGCTTTTAGTTCTTGACTATTCCAAAAACTAAGGTGTCCTAGCACAGGGCTCCCCAACCCTAGCACACAGATCCCTCCTCCCTGCAGGAGGCAAGTATTACCATCTGAGCTCCGCCTCCTGTCTGATCAGTGGCATATCAGATTCTCATAGGAGCACAAACCCTATTGTGAAATGCGCATAGCAGGGATCTAGGTTGCTCGCTCCTTATGAGAATCTAACTAATGCCTGATGATCTGAGGTGGAATAATTTTATCCCAAAACCATCCCTGCTCCGTCTGTGGAAAAATTGTTCTGCACAAAACAAGTCCCTGGTGCCAAAAAGGTTGGGGACTGCTGTCCTAGCACACCTCATCTCTCTTATTCCTTAATGTTTCTGAAACTAAAAGCACTTTTAGAAAAATGTGTATAATTAAACCATCAAACAGCTGTTTAGAGATGAGAGAGCAATTTGGAATTCTGAAGCCATAAAGGTAAATTTGGCAAATATCCTAGCGAAGGTATGGTAGGGTCTACGTGTCACATTCATTCCCATGTCCAGGTAGCTTGCATTTTCAAACTAGAAAGGGTAATAAATGCTTTCCCTCTTTCCCCACATCCAAACATATCACAAGGATTTTGTTTTCCTTACTTCAAGAACCTTAAACATCTACAATTAGTTCAATATTCTAATATTCTTCTGCTTGTTGATATCACAAGCAGAAAATTGAGAAAGGTTATTCAATTGCTTTATCTCATCAGAAAAGAAAGGCTGTAAATTAGAAGCTTTAATCTGGTGTTACAGAAAAGCACAACAAATTTTAAACATACATACAAGGCCGGATGCAGTGACTCATGCCTGTAATCCCAGCACTTTGGGAGGCCAAGGCGGGTGGATCACATGAGGTCAGGAGTTCAAGACCAGCCTGACCAGCACGGTTAAACCCCATCTCTACTAAAAATACAAAAATTAGCTGGGCATGGTGGCGGGCGCCTGTAATGCCGGCTACAGCTACTCGAGAGTCTGAGGCAGGAGAATCACTTAAACCCAGGAGGCAGAGGTTGCAGTGGGCCAAGATCAGGCCATTGCATTGCACTCCTGCCTGGGCAACAAGAGCGAGACTCCATCTCAAAAAATAAAATAAACATATAAGTTTATAAATACATACACATGCATATGCACAAGTGCACACATATATTCCACAGCGTCACTAAGTATTAATTTGTACATTTATCATGTAATGAACAAGCCCTATAGTATCTGTATGAATTCTGACCCATTATTACATCAACCTGAACCCATACTTCAGTCTTACAAATATGTGTAAACTCACTGACACGTGTTCTACATACTTTTTAGATTTTCACAATTGCTTAGCCACTTTGCTAAGAGACCTGTGGTTATCAGCTACTATACATGTACAAAGAAATCAAAAAGATCTAAAATTGGGCTACCATTATTTTAAGAAAAAAGTTGAACGTCCTCTCATTCCAAGAAGGAAAATACGCACAGCATTCGAAATAGCACCATTATTACAGAACTGAGAGTTAGGTTACCCGACCCTGCAAGTTTAATATAGCCGGTGTTTTTAAGCTCTGCCTGGTCTCCACATCTCTGCTTGGAATTGAGTTTAAGGCTGAACTCTCAGTAAACAATTTCACGCGTGCTGAAAACCCAACTCTACCCCACTCGCTGATGAAACGAAGGTGACACCTCTCATTATTAAGGTCAGAATCTGTGCAAATGAAAAAGGACCAATCAATCACTTCACCTTCGAATGCAGGCCAAGGTTACAATCTGGGCAGCCTGTGGTGAGAATGAAAGAGCAGACGCTGCCGGTGAAGCAAGACTGAGTTTCACTCAGAGGCAGGAAGCCCTGGAGCCTGTCCTTTCCCTCCCCAGGATGCCCGAGGGCCGGCCATGAGTAAAGGGCCCACCTCTGCGCTCAGCCCTAGAGACTAAGGGACAACAGTTGATTTTAAGACACTTGTCCGTCCACGCCCTTTTGTTTTTTTCAAAAAAAAAAAAAAAAAAAAAGCAGATCAGCGACCCGGCGTGTGGAACTGCCTCACGGCTACCGCCCCCACTCACCGCACACCATCAGCAGCAGGACGATCAGCAGCGTGGCCACGAACACAAGCAGAGTCAGCCCGACGCTGTGCCACATCTTGGGGGCAGAAAGGCAGTCGGCTCGGGGCGGCTGGCGCGGACGGCGGTGAGCGCGGGCGGCGGCGCGTCCTGCGCTTCAGCGGCGGGCGCCAGGCGCGGCTGGGCGCCGGGGCGGCATGGGCGGCTGGCGCCCCCTCAGCAGCGCCCCCAGGGGGTGGGGCGGCGCAAAGGCGGGCACTGTGGGACCGCCCGCCCGCCCGATCCCTTTCGCGCCGGGGTGGCCAGAGCGCGGGAGGCAGGCGGGCCTCAGGGCGCGTCTAGTCCCTCATCGCCCCGGAGAGCCGAGGCCGCGGCACCCAGAGACCCCAGCGGTCGGATGCGCTTCCATGGCGGACGCCGCGCGCCTGTAGGGAGGACAGAGGGTAAGCACGGGTACACACGGCGGCCACAAGGCCCTCGTCGCTGTCCACCCAAGTGTCTCTGAGACTCCAGGGATGCCAGATGTCAACGTCGCCCGGCCGCGGCTGTAGCGGCTTCTCCGCCCCAGGCCCCCTACCGCTGCGGCAGCTCATCACCAAGCTCGCCTCCTCCGCGGCGCGGGGTCGGCTGGGAGATGGAGTGCAGAGCCTGGTGGAGGCGGGAGAGCGTTGTCTCGCAGGGACTGCAACTCCCGGAATGCACCGCCACTCGGGCTTCGCTGCTTTCATTCTCGGGCCGCTCGGCCGTTGGTCTTGCTCAAGTCGCCTCAGTCGGACGACGGTGGGCTGGCCTTCTCCAAAGCCGCGGATCTGGCTGCCCGTCCTGCTGAGGCGCCAGTGAGATTTCAACCATTACTCCGTATACAGAGTCGTTTTGTTTCTAGCCGTAATCGATGAAGTACGCCGAGAGAGGAAAGAGGAGGCGGCTGCCTGAAAAACTGGTTGCTCGTGCACCTAGCCCTGTTGCCGGGGGCGAAGGTTGGCTATTTGGGACTTGGAGGAAGAACTCAGGTCCCTGCCGCAGACACGGGTCAGGACACGAAATCTCATTTTCCCCCTGCAACAGATGTTATGTTCTATCTTTTCGTAAGTAAAGCATTTCAGAAATGGCCCGCGGGTGACTTAAGGACAGCTGCACTGCCCTCAAATCACCTGCCTGAGTTGTAAGTTAGACCCAGCTGCCTCCTTGAGACCAAGCGACAGGTGACCCACAGCTTGGAGATTTTGCCGCACTGGCTTACACCTCTACGAAACAAGACACTGTAGTAATCTCAACTACTGTATCTCCACCCAAAATTGAAACTCCCCACTTCCGGCAGATTACATTCATTTGTTAAAGAGGTGCCCCCAGAAGAATAGAGGGTAAATGTGTCCCTCTTTTAGAAGGAATCAGAGCCTTCGCGTTTTCCTGTGATTCTTTTGCTCCCTGAGATACCTTTTTACTCTTCTAAAAATTACAGTTTCCTGTCTTCTGTCTCCAAAAACAAACACAAAAGTTCTAAGCAGCAATCCCTTGATTTAATAAATGTATCCTGCCATACCCAGCTGCCCTACTATGTGAACTGTATTCCCTAAGAAGCAACATTAGGAACAAATACCATGTATAAAAATACATTAAAGGATAATTACTTGCTTTGCAACAGATTTAATATAGATTCCTGTGAAGAGAATGAACCCAGTGCAATTAAGATATATTTACAAAAAAATCAGTGTGTGCTTTTTTCATGGGTGGTTCAATTATGTTGCATAATTAAAACACATTTTATTAAAAGCCAGTTGAAAATACGCGTCAGGGCTAGGCGAGGTGGCTCACGCCTGTAATCTCAGCACTTTGGGAGGCTGAGGCGAGCAGATCACCTGAAGTCAGGAGTTCGAGACCAGCCTGGCCAACATGGTGAAACCCTGTCTCTACTAAAAATACAAAAATTAGCCGGGGGTAGTGGTGGGCGCCTGTAATTCCAGCTACTCAGGAGGCTGAGGCAGGAGAATCGCTTGAACCCAGGAGGCCAAGGTTGCAGTGTGCCGAGATCACGCCACTGCACTCCAGCTTGGGCAACAGAGAGACTCTTATCAAAAAAAAAAAAAAAAGAAAGAAAAGAAAACAGCCATCGGAAGAACTAAAAGAATTTATTTTAAAGGACCTTTTTCTCTTTGATTCACATATATTGGAATACCTATAGGGGCCAGGCACTGTTCTAAGTGCTGGGGATACAGCAGTGAATAAGACAAAGTGCCTTTACTCAAGATGCTTATATGACAGTTGGAAAAAAACAGACAATAAGCATAAATAGAGAAATCTCAGGAACTGCTATTAATAGCAAGACAGTGTGATAAATGTAGGTGTGTTATTTTAGCTTGTTGGGGGATCAGGGAAGGTCTTCCTGAGGAAGTAACATTTAATCTGAGTCCTGAATGACAAGAAGGATTCATGGAAAGACCTAGAGAAGAACATACCAGGTAAAGGGAACAGCCAGTGGAAAACCCACAAGAAGGAAATAAACCTGGCCATTGCTCTAAGCCTTTTCAATGTTTCTCAACTCTGGATGCACATTTCAAATCACGTAGGGAGATTTACAAATTACGAATGGCTAGACCTCATCCCCATACCAAACGAACTGAATCTCTGGGAGTAGGGCCTAAGCATGGTTGTTTTTTATTTTTGTTTTTGAGACAGTCTCATTTTGTCTGCCACAGCTGGCCGGATGCGGTGGCTCACACCTGTAATCCCAGCACTTTTGGGGGCTGAGGTGGACAGATCACCTGAGTTCAGGAGTTCACGACCAGCCTGGCCAACATGGTGAAACCCCGTCACTAAAAGTACAAAAATTAGCCGGGCATGCTGGCAGATGCCTGTAATCCCAGCTACTCAGGAGGCTGGAGAATCGCTTGAGCCCAGGAGGCAGAGGTTGCAGTGAGCCAAGATCACACCACTGCACTCCAGCCTGGGTGATAGAGTGAGACTCCATTTTAATAAAAATAAATAAATGAGCCACAGCTATTTCCAGAGTCCTTTTACTATTCTCATCCCTATATAAAATGCTCTGCTTCCTCCTTTCTGATAGCCTCACTCCTACTTCTGCAATGTCTGTCCACATTCCTCCTCAATAAGACCTCCCTGACTCCTGTTCACTCGTCTGTCTAGCTCCTGTAAGCCAATGGCTTACTGCAGCCTCGACCTCCCGGACTCAAGTGATCCTCCCACCTCAGCCTCCTGAGTAGCTGGGACCACAGGCGTGCATCACCATGCCCTGCTAATTTTATTTTTTGTAGAGATAGGTTTTCGTCATATTACCTAGGCTGGTCTCGAACTCCTGCGCTCAAGTAATCTGCCTGCGTTGGCCTCCCAAAGTGATGCAATTACAGGCGTGAGCCACTACATCTAGTTATCAGTCTTGTTTATACATTGGAATTATCCAGGGAGCTTTAAAAACATTCCTAGATTTCGGGCTGGGCTCAGTGGCTCATACCTGTACTCCCAGCACTTTGGGAGGCCGAGGCAGGAGGATCACTTGAGGTCAGGAGTTCAAGACCAGCCTGGACCACAAGGTGAAACCTCATCTCTACTAAAAATGCAAAAAAATTTAGCCAGGCATGGTGGCACGTGCCTGTAATCCCAGCTACTTGGGAAGCTGAGGAGGGAGAATTTGTGGAACCCGGGAGATGGAGGTCACAATGAGCCAAGATCACACCACTGCACTCCAGCCTGGGAGACAAAGCAAGACTCTGTTTAAAAAAAAAAAAAAAAAATTTCATAACTTTCATATCAGGAATACTGAAGGAAGGGAAGGAGGTATAGAGGACCTGTAATTTTTTTAATGTTCTCCATGTTTTGATGAACAGACTTGAGAAATGCTAGTGTAAATTACATTTAGCAATTGTGTGCCCACCTTGTGATAGCCCTTGGATTGTTTTATATTTAGCACTTCATATATATATATATATATATATATATATATATATATATATGTTCATATATGTCTTACTTCAGGCTGCTGTAACAAAATACCTTAGATTGGGTAGTTTATAAACAACAGAAATTTATTGCATACAGTTTTGGAGGCTAAGAAGTCCAAGATCAAAGTGCCAGCAGATTCAATGTCTGGTGAGGGCTCGATGCTTCATAGATGGCACCTCTTGCTGTGTCCTTACAAGGTGGAAGAGGCAAGGCAGTTCACTCAAGCTTTTCGAGTTCTTTTGTTTTTGTTTTTGTTTTCTTCTGAGACAAGTTATCACTCTCCACCCAGGCTAGAGTGCAGTGGCACGATCATGGCTCACTGCAGCCTTGACATACCTGGGCTCAGCTGATCTTTCCACCTCAGCCTTTAGAGTAGCTGGGTCTATAGGCATGCACCACCACTCCTGGCTAATTTTTTGTATTTTTTGTAGAGATGGGGTTCCACCATGTTGCCCAGGCTGGTCTCAAACTCCGAGACTCAAGTGATCCGCTGGCCTCAGCCTCCCAAAGTGTTAGGATTATAGGCATGAGCCACCACACCCGGCCCTTGAGCTTCTTTTACAAGGGTATTAATCTCATTCAAGAGGGTGGAGTCCCATGACCTAATCATTTCCCACAAGCCCCACTTCTTAATAGTGTCACATTGGGCATTGGGTTCCAACATAAGAATTTTGGGGGGACACCAACACTCAAACCACAGCAGTATAAATACACACATGTAAATACAAATATGTACATATGTCTTCTTTCCATATCTGATTCTTAGTGGGGGAACACTTACCTTTCCTCCTCTGCTATTTCCTTCCATGAGGGAGGCAGCTCAGGTGGTGTAATAATACTATGTCTGGGGCCGGGCATAGTGGCTTACGTCTGTAATCCCAGCACTTTGGGAGGCCAAGGCAGGCGGATCATGAGGTCAGGAGATCGAGACCATCCTGGCTAACACAGTGAAACCCCATCTCTACTAAAAATACAAAAAATTAGCCGGGCGTCGTGGCGGGCGCCTGTAGTCCCAGCTACTCGGGAGGCTGAGGCAGGAGAATGGCGTGAACCCGGGAGGCGGAGCTTGCAGTGAGCCGAGATCGCGCCACTACACTCCAGCCTGGGTGACAGAGCCAGACTCTGTCTGAAAAAAAAAAAAAAAAAAACTACGTCTGGTCTCTCTATGCTCTTTTATCCTGTCTCTGGTCAGGGGAGGAGTGATTTACTTAATTGGTGCCTTTAGGAAAAACTGGGTTTGCAGAGCTCCACTTTTCCCACTTTCCTCTTAAATCTCAGCTGTTAATGCCTTATATCCACATAGGCCAACAGCAAAGGGAGGTCCACCTTAGTTGCTTCAACTTAGGTCCAATCAACGGGCCTGACTGGCTCATACACTATTTTTGTTCTCTGATGTAGCCTTATTACTAAAGGTAATATTTTCGCCTCCAAATGTCTTACTTCTTGTTTTCTCAGTTGAGCAGTGTTTTCTCTCAGCAATCCCATACTTCTTTTACGATAATTAAGAGGAGTCACGTCTCATTAGATCTGTATTAAAAGAGAGAGAAGCTATGGATTTACCATTTATGTATCACATAGGTGCTCGTCAGATTTCGATCCAAATGTTTTATCTCTAAAGCCTCACAAATTTTAGCCATTCGATCACTAAATATCGTGGGAAGAATATGCTAAATGTAGGGTGGATACAAGGTAAGACAGATTCCTGCCCTTGTGGAAAATCCAGTCCTACACCAAATATCTACCAAACACCTACACCTACTTCGTGCCATGCACTGTTTGCCAGTAGCAGTACAAAAATAAATATGTTCCCTGTTGTAAAATAGCCCAGTCTGGCTCAGTGTTTTTCAATGTTGACCCATCTGAGTGTGTCCGTAATTGGTAGGTTCTTGGTCTACACTGACTTCAAGAATGAAGCCACCAACCCTCACGGTTGAGTGTTATAGCTCTTAAAGTGGTGTGTCTGGAGTTTGTTCCTTCTGGTGTTTGGATGTGTTCAGACTTTCTTCCTTCTAGTGGGTTCATAGTCTCCCTAGCTCAGGAACAAAGCTGCAGACCTTCCCAGTGAGTGTTACAACTGTTAAAACACTGCGTCTGGAGTTGTTTGTTCCTCCCAGCGGGCTACGTGGTCTCACTGACTTCAGGAGTGAAGCCGCAGACTTTCGCAGTGAGTACTGCAGTTCATAAAAGCAGTATGGACCCAAAAAGTGAGCAGTAGCATAATTTATTGCAAATAGCAAAAGAACAAAGCTTCCCAAGTGGGGAAGGGGACAGAACCAGGTTGCCACTACTGGCTTCGGCAGCCTGCCTTTATTCTCTCATCTGGCCCCACCCACATCCTGCTGATTGGTAGAGCCGAGTGGTCTGTTTTGACAGGGCACTGATTGGTGCATTTACAATCCCTGAGCTGGACACAAAGGTTCTCCATGTCCCCACTAGGTTAGCTAGGTACAGAGTGTGGACACAAAGGTTCTCCAAAGCCCCACCAGAGTAGCTAGATACAGAGTGTCGATTGGTACATTCATAAACCCTGAGCTAGACACAGGGTGCTGATTGGTGTGTTTGCAAACCTTGAGCTAGATACAGAGTGCCGATTGGTGCATTTACAATCCCTGAGCTAGACATAAAGGTTCTCCAAGGCCCCACCAGAGTAGCTAGATACAGTGTCGATTGGTGTATTCACAAACCCTGAGCTAGACACAGGGTGCTGATTGGTGTATTTACAATCCCTGAGCTACGCATAAAGGTTCTCCACGTCCCCACCGGACTCAGGAGCCCAGCTGGCTTCACCCAGTGGATGCCGCACAGCGCTGCAGGTGGAGCTGCCTGCTAGTCCCGCCGTGCGCCCGCACTTCTCAGCCCTTTGTGGTGGTCGATGGGACTGGGCGCTGTGGAGCAGTGGGTGGCGCTCACTGGGGAGGCTCGGGCCGCACAGGAGCCCACGGAGGGGGTGGGAGGCTCAGGCATGGTGGGCTGCCGGTTCCGAGCCCTGCTCCGCGGGAAGGCAGCTAAGGCCCGCCGAGATATCGAGCGCAGCGCTGGTGGGCTGGCACTGCTGGGGGACCCAGTACACTTTCCGCAGCTGCTGGCCCGGGTGCTAAGTCCTTCATTGCCAGGGGCCGGCAGGGACGGCCGGCTGCTCCGAGTGCGGGGCCCGCCAAGCCCACGCCCACCCGAAGCTCCAGCTGGCCCGCAAGCGCCGTGCCCACCCCCGGTTACGGCTCCCGCCTCTCCCTCCACACCTCCCTGCAAGCTGAGGGAGCCGGCTCTGGCCTTGGCCCGCCCAGAAAGGGGCTCCCACAGTGCAGCGGTGGGCTGAAGGGCTCCTCAAGTGCCGCCAAAGTGGGAGCCCAGGCAGAGGAGGTGCCCAGAGCGAGCGAGGGCCGTGAGGACTGCCAGCACGCTGTCACCTCTCATGTGCATCCTGAAATTAATTCAGTGAGAGTCATGACTTGTACTTTAACGACTAGAATAGAATCTATAAATGTATATCACAACTAGTAAGGGCAAATACTACTCATGGAACTTTTATTTCAGTTATTTATGTATGTGGGTGTATGTATTAGTGGAGTGTGTGTGTGAACTGAGTTGCAATGCAAAATACATTCTTACCATGGGTTATAGTTTATAAAAAGACGAAAAATCCAGTCTAGCAAGAGGGAACCAGATGTGTATATATGTGACTTATTTATTTTTCCTTTTTGAGACAGAGTCTCTGTCATCCAGGCTGGAGTGCAGTGGCGTGATCTCGGCTCACTGCAACCTCTGCCTGCAAGGTTCAAGCGATTCTCCTGCCTCAGCCTCCCAAGTAGCTGGGACTATAGGCACGTGCCAACACGCGCAGCTAATTTTTGTATTTTTAGTAGAGACGGGGTTTCGCCACGTTGGCCAGGCTGGTCTCGAACTCGTGACCTCAGGTGGTCCACGTGCCGCGCCCTCCCAAAGAGCTAGGATTACAGGTGTGAGCCACCACGCCTGGCCGACTATTTTAAATATTACTTTACATGTATAACATAGGATTTTTCAGATGTGATTGAGGCTTAGTGACTCTAAAAAAATTTGTAGTGGGTAATGAGTTGAACTGACATCCAAACACAGGTCAGTATAACTTAAAATTTCGTTTCCATTGTACCACAGACAGGAAAAGATCTGGAGAAAGGAAAGATTGAGGGAAAAACCATGAGCAAATTCTTGAGGTCATGAGTACATTTGTGAGAGTGATGGTCAGGATGCCAAAGAGTCCATGGAAAAGATAACAGTTGCTTTCAGTTCTGAAAAATTTGGAGCTGAGGGAGACTATGGTGGTGAAGTTCCTGCTCTGCAATTCAGCTCTGGGTTTGAATTCTAACTAACTTGGTTGAATGACTTCATCTTTCTAAGCCTCTTACTAATGTTTAATACTAATAATAATACAATTGACCCTCAAACAACATAGGTTTGAACTGCACAGTTTCACTTATATAAGGGTTTTCTTCCACCTCTACCATTGCTGAGACAGCAAAACCAACCCCTGCTCTTCCTCCTCCTGAGCCTATTCAATGTATAGACTGCAAGGATGAAGACCTTTATGATGATCCACTTCCACTTAATGAATAGTAAATATATTTTCTAGTCCTTCTGATTTTCTTTTCTTTTTTTTATTTATTTATTATTTTTTTGAGACAGACCCTTACTCTGTCGCCCAGGCTGGAGTGCAGTGGTGCGATCTTGGCTCACTGCAACCTCTGACTCCTGGGTTCAAGTGATTCTCCTGCCTCAGCCTCCCAAGTAGCCGGGATTACAGGCACGCGCCACCACGCTCAGCTAATTTTTGTATTTTTAGTAGAGACGGGGTTTCACCGTGTTGGCCAGGATGGTCTCGATCTCCTGACCTCGTGGTCTATCTGCCTCAGCCTCGTAAAGTGCTGGGATTACAGGCGTGAGCCACCACGCCCAGCATGATTTTCTTAATAACATTTTCTTTTCTCTAGCTTACTTTTTTGTATAAATAACATAATAGCATATAATACAAATAACATACAAACTACATGTTAATTGACTGTTTATGTTATTTGTAAGGCTTCTAGTCATTCGTAGACAATATTAGTAGTTAAGTTTTTGGGAGGTCAAAAGTTATATACACGTTTTTCACTGCGTGGGGGGTTTAGCATCCCTACCCCCACCCTGTGTTGTTCAAGGGGCAACTGTAGTACCTTCTCCATGGAATCATTTTGAGAATGTAATGAGATGCTACATAGAAAGAGCTTACTTGGCACAGTGTCACCTGCACTTAGGATGTCTTCAATAAATGCATGCATCTTAATAACCTAATTTATATTTTTTTTATTTTTTTGAGACAGAGTCTCACTCTGTCATCCAGGCTGGAGTGCAGTGGTGCGATCTTGGCTCACTGCAACCTCTGCCTCCCAGGTTCAAGATTCTCCTGCCTCAGACTCCCAAGTAACCGGGACTACAGGTGCACGCCACCACACCCAGCTAATTTTTGTATGTTTTTGTAGAGATATGGTTTCACCATGTTAGTTAGGCTGGTCTCGAACTTCTGACCTCAAGTGACCCACCTGCCTCAGCTTCCCAAAGTGCTGGGATTACAGGTGTGAGTCAACACACCTGGCCCTAATTTATTTTAATATAAGGGAAGGAACTAGGTAGCAGGATTGCTTGCATTCAATTCATTTTTACTTGATTTGGAAAAGAGCCTGTCAGAATTCGATCAGAAAGCCAGAACCACCACAAGGGGCCTGGAATACAGGATTTATTGTAGGAGTTAAGTCTCAGGCAATTGTGGGAGCTGACAGAGCAGCCCAAGCAGGCTGTTGTTTCCATGCCTAGTGTTGAGCCTACAGTTGCTAAAACAGCAGTTGGGAAGGAAAGTCGGATGTGGACAAGGGTAAGGGCGACTGGAAACTGCAAGGGCAAACTAGGACCAACAAAGAGAACTAGACCCTGCAAAGACTAACTGGAACCAACATCCTCCTCTCCCCACTTCCAACCTTGATGCCATAGATAATGTGTAGAAGAAGCTTGTGCCCTTCACTATGGAACTGAGCATGCACTCAGTCCAGGAGTTGAAGAAACTGATGGGGGAGATCTGGCAGGAGCTGGAGTGTGTTCGTTTCCTAGGGCTGCCATAAGAAAGTACCAGAGAAACTGGGTGGCTTCCACCACAGAAAGTTAGTCTTTCACAGTTCAGAAAGCCAGGACTCCAAAAGCAAGGTATTGGCTGGGCCATGCTCCCTCTGAGGGCTCTAAGGGAGAGTCTTTTCCGCTTCTGGTGGCTGTGGCAATCCTTGGCCTTCCTTGGCCAATCTGCATCACTCCAATCTCTGCCTCCACCGTCACACAGCAGTCTTCCCTGCATGTCTGTGTAGCCGTGTCTTCACATGGCCTTCTTATAAGGACACTAGTCATGGGATTTAGGGCCTACCGTAATCCATTAGGACCTAATCTTAATATAACTAATTACAGTTGCAAAGACCCTATTACCAAATAAGGTCACATTCTGATGTTACTGGTGAATGTGAATTTTGACAGGACAACACTGCTCAATACAGTACATGGGGGAACTGTGTTTTGGGGTGCTTTCCCATACCTATGAGGTGAGCTAGCTGCAGAGCAGTGACAATATGCCTGCCCTTCACCAGTCACTAAAGCATAAAAAAAATGGCAGCTGCTTCATTTCAACCTCCCAAATATCATCCAACGTGTCTTTATTGGCCAACGCTGATCCAGAAACATAAAGGAAAGAAAATACTGGAAAATTCCAGTTTCACCAAATTATTATAGTACAGGGCCACTACACAGTGAGTCACTGATGACTCTCAAGTCAAAACGACTTGATGGGAACATTGTTTTAAAAATATTGATCTGGCAGTAAAGTGGAGGAGAGATCGGGGTAAGAAAAGATTGCAGATTCATTAAGAGATTGCTGGCATAGTCTAAGACAGTAGTCTCTAAATGTTTTTGATTATGCCTTTGGTAATCGTAGACTAAACAAATTGGACCAATTCTCTAGCTGAATCCAACTAAAAAGTCAGAATTAAAACAAAAATCTTTTTACAAACATCGGCTGGGCGCGGTAGCTCACTCCTGTAATCCCAGCACTTTGGGAGGCAGAGGCAGGTGGATCACCTGAGGCCAGGAGTTTGAGACCAGCCTAGCCAACATGGAGAAACCCCGTCTCTACTAAAAATACAAAAAATTAGCCAGGCGTGGTGGCAGGTGCCTGTAATCCCAGCTACTCAAGAGGCTGAGGCAGAATTGCTTGAACCCAAGAGGCGGAGGTTGCAGTGAGCCGAGATTGGGCCATTGCACTACAGCCTGGGCAACAAGAGTGAAACTCCATCTCAAAAAAAAAGTGAAAGAGTTAATGAGACAACGAGAAATAAGTGGGCCAAGATTGGGGAGAAGATAGAAATAGAAAATCTAAAACAAGAACCAGGTGTTTGGAGGCTCTTTTACCCAGGGAGGGCATTCAGAGGTCCTAAGATGAGGCTGAGCAGTGCTTTCCACAACTCTGGGTGACAAGGGCAAAGCTGGAGTTGTGGGACTGGAGTTCTGGAGAATCCCAGGCACAGAGAGCTCAGACCCCGAAGGGCCTCACCACAGGAATAAAGGGGCGGCTGAAAATACACCTGAAGCCTGGTTGGCTTTGACTGATCGGGCTGACCCAGAAAAGTTCAATTTCTGAAATTGGATTAGGGGAATCCTGGATTAGTGTAGCCTTAAGGCCTGGCAGAAACAAAGAAATAAGCTCATCATCCTAGGCCTCAAATGATTTCTACAAGCACCTTTTCAAACACAATTTCCAGCACATACTCAAGTATTTTTTTATTGTATGCCATTCTTAAGTTACAACAAAAAAATTTTGAGCACACACCTTTAATACATATTTGTTTACAAATTATCACACTTGTTACTTTATATTATGGAATGTACAGAAAAAGAAATGCTAGAGGATGAGATGAAGATAAATAAAATATTTAAGTTTTTTAAATTTTATTTTTGTATTGCAAGAAGTAGTTTCATTTGAGTTAAAATTATTTACAAAAGCCCAGAGACATACTTCATGAAATTCATACAAACTATTTTTTCCAGCTGTTAGCTTTGGCTCCAGAGATCACAGCTGTGAAATACTGTGTAAAATAAAAGTAGGACTGGATTCAGAAAAGTACTCTACTTTTCTAATTTCCAATGGGTAGTATTTTTAGAAATATTTACAATGGAAAAAAAAGGTTACTTTAAAACTTAGTTAATTTGCAAGTCACCTCAAGAACCTTAAAAGGTAGAATTCTCTGAATGTTAAAAACACACAAATGTGCTGCATTTGGTGAAGGTGATATCTCCCCCACCTAAAACTTTATTTTTAATAGTAGAGAAAATTTTTAATATCACTATGTTAGTCTGCCAGAACCACGAAGTACAAAGAACCACAAACTGAGTAGCTTAAAACAACAGGAGTTTATTCTGTCACTGTTGTAGGGGCTAGAAGTCCAAAATCAAGCTGCTAGGAGGGCCATGGACCCTCCGAAGGTTCTAGGAGAGGATTCTTCCTTGCCTCTACCAGTGTTGGATAGCCCCAGGTGTTCCCTGGCTAGTGGCAACATAAATGTACTCTTGGACTCCTCCTTACCTGGTCCTCTCCTCTATGTGTATCTGCCCTCTCCTCTTGTTATAGGGACACCAGTCATATAAGGGCCTACCGGCTGGGCACAGTAGCTCACGCCTGTAATCCCAGCACTTTGGGAGGCTGAGGCAGATGGATCATCTGAGGTCAGGAGTTCAAGACCAGCCTGGCCAATGGGTGAAACCCCCATCTCTACTAAAAATACAAAAATTAGCCGGGTGTGGTGGTGGCTGCTTGTAATTCCAGCTACTTGGGAGGCTGAGGCAGGAGAATCGCTTGAACCAGGGAGGCAGAGGGTTCAGTCAGTGGAGATCACGCCACTGCACTCCACCCTGGGAAACAGGAGTGGAATTCTGTCTCAAAAAAAAAAAAAAAAAAAACCTTATGACCTCATCTTAATTTAACTAATTATGTCTGCAATGACCCTATTTCCAAATACGAACTGAGGATAAGGATTTCAACTTAACTTTCTGTGAGACATAATTCAATCCATAACAATCACCAAATAGTCTTCATTACTTCAAAAAATCTTTTGAAAATGATTAATACTTTGAGGTTTAGCAGTTCAATGACCTATATTCACTTTATCTTAATACTTAATTTTAATATTTGT
This sequence comes from Gorilla gorilla gorilla, assembly GCF_029281585.2. NCBI lineage: Eukaryota > Metazoa > Chordata > Mammalia > Primates > Hominidae > Gorilla > Gorilla gorilla. The sequence goes on along the minus strand of NC_073229.2, from coordinate 28,749,887 downwards.
CATAATTTAAAAAAATACCTATGACATAATAAGAAATATATATTTGGTCTCTGTCTCCAGTTCTTGACACAGAGCTCCTAAAACTCTTGTAGTTTCCTGAGCAATAAGAGTACTAAGAGCATCTTTTATTCTAATATTTGGTCCTCAACTCTGTGATATGGTTTGGATCTGTGTCCCCACCCAAATCTCATGGCGAATTGTAATCCCTAGTGTTGGGGGTGGGGCCTGGTGGGAGGTGACTGGACCATGGGGGCAGATTTCTCATGAATGGTTTAGCACCATCCTCTTAGTACTGTTCTCACAATAATAAGTCCTCTCAAGATCTGGTTGTTTAAAAGTGTGTAGCGTCTCCCCTCTGTCTTGCTCCTGCTCCGGGCATGTGAGATGCCTCACTACCGCTTTGTCTTCCGTCATAATTGGAAGCTTCCTGAGGCCTCCCGAGGAGCAGAAGCCCCTATGCTTCCTGGCAGCCTGCAGAACTGTGAGCCAACGAAACCTCCTTTCTTTATAAATTACCCAGTCTCAGGTATTTCTTTATAGCAATGTGAGAATGGACTAATACACTCTGGTTCCTGAGACAGAGGTCCCAAATCCTTTGAAAATTCTTGGGATGTCCAAAAGACGACGGGAATGTCTTTTGTTCTAGCCAGGCAACTGGCTGAATGAAGCTCCTGAATGGAGCTGGTCACCAGAAAGACGAAGCCATGATTAGAAGCTTGGAATTTTCAGCCCCACCCCACATCCTCTGGGGAAGAGAGAGGGACTAGTGACTGAATTAATAATCAGTCATGCTTCCATGATGAAGCTTCCACTAAATCACTAAACTACCAGATTCAGAAAGCTTCTGGGTTGGTGAGTACAACCATGTGCTGGGAGGTTGGCGCATATCAACTCCATGGGGACAGAAGCTCCTGTGCTTGGGACCTTGCTCTATGTACCTCTTCATCTGGCTGTTCATTTGTATCTTCTATCATATTCTCTATAATAAACCAGTCAATGAAGGTAAAATGTTTCCCTGAGTTCTCTGAGCTGTTCTGACAACTTACGGAGCACGAGGAGAGGATGGTGGAGAGCCCTGATGTACAGATTTATAGCTGATTGTTCAGACATACAGGAGGCCCAGATCTGGCACTGGAATCTGAATGGACCCATAACCCGTGGGGGCTGCACTAACTCTGGATAGTTAGTGTCAGAAATGAATTGCAGGGCTGGGTGCAGTGGCTCACGCCTGTACTTTGGGAGGCCAAGGCAGGAGGATCACCTGAGGTCAGGAGTTCAAGACCATCCTGGCCAACATGGCAAAACCCCGTCTCTACTAAAAACACTAAAATTAGCTGGGCATGGTGGTGGGCACCTGTAATCCCATCTACTTGGGAGGCTGAGGCAGGGGAATCATTTGAACCCCAGAGGCAGAGTTTGCAGTGAACTGAGATTGTGCCACTGCACTCCAGCCTGGGCCACAGATTGAGACTCCATCTCAAAAAAAAAAAAAGGAAATGAACTGTAGGACACTCAGTTTGTGTATAGAGGGTCGGAGAATTGGTTCTTGTGGACACACACTCCCACATTTGGTGTCAGCAGTGTGGTGAGAAATCATTTTTCTTTAATATCTCAAAAAGATGAAGAATTCCAAATGAAAGCAGTGCCCCTCTGACTGACTTTTGTCTTTTTCTTTTCTTTTTTTAGACAGGGTCTCGCTCTGTTGCCCAGGCTGGAGTGCAGTGGTGTGATCACGGCTCACCATGGCCCCAAACTCCTGGGCTCAGGCGATCCTCCCACCTCAACCTCCCAAGTAGCCAGGACTACAGGCTAATTTTTTTAAGTTTTAATTTTTGTGGAGGCAGAGGCTCACTATGTTATCCAGGCTTCTGACTGACTTTTGAATTGTGACACACATTTTTTTCAATCTCATCCACTTACTGTACAAAGATTTTTCTTGAAATTCGGCTAGCAAATTTCCATCTTTACTGTTACTTAGTTGTTCTTGAACACTAAATGGAATATGTTACATTTTTATTGTTTTTATAAATAAGTTAGAAATCCACAGAAACTCTGCTTAGCAAATTTTTATTTTTTATTTTTATTGTTCACATCAGGCAGGTAATGTGCCAATGACAAGGCTCAAGGGAGGCATATCTCACATGTGGACGTGAAAACTCAATCATCAAGCTTATGAACCACAAAAGGATCTAGAAAAGTTTTAAACATATGACACAATTCTGTGTCCATGCTTGTGTGCAAATAGGTCACACTGTTGTATAACTTTTTGACTTAAAATCATCTAACAGTGGAAATACTTTCCAACATTCTTTTTTCAAAACACTCTCTCAACTTCATGAACATAATGAAGGGAACAACACACACTGGGGCCTATTTGAGGGTGGAGGGTGGGAGGAGAGAGAGGAGGAGAAAAAGCAACTATTGGGTACTAGGCTTAGTACCTGGGTGAGGAAATTATCTGTACAACAAACCCCTGTGACATGAGTTTACCTATATAACAAACCTGCATATGTACCCCCAAACCTAAAACAAAAGTTAAAAAACAAAACAAAAAACCAAAATCCAAAATACTCTCTCCATAGGGTGCAATATTTCTAAAGCAACTATTTTCTCATTTGTTGTTATGACATTCTTTTTATCTTGAGGAAACATATGAAATGAGGTTATTTTTCCAAAAACATCTGTTACATGGTATGCTATAGAGACTCACTCTATCTTTTTGTCGCAGAAAGCGTCAGTGTCTTAGTTTAGTTCCAGCTGCTTTAACAAAATGCTATCGACTGGGTAGCTTATAATTAACAGAAATTGATTTCTCAGAGTTCTGGAGGCTGGGAAATTCAAGATCAAGTTGCCAGAAGAGTGGGTGTCTGGTGGTAAGCGCCCACTTCCTAGTTCACAGATGGCACCTTCTCACTATGTCCTCACATGGTGGAAGGGCAAGGCAGCTCTCTGGACACTAATCCCATTGATGAAGGTTACACCCTCATGACCTATAGTCCCTCCCCCAAAGGCCCCACTTCCTAATGCCATCACATTGGGAATTAAGTTTCAACATATGAATTTTGGAGAACACTGACATTTAGAACGTAGCTGTCAGCCAATTCTGTATCCTCATCTTCTGGGATGAACGCTGTGATCCATCACCCAGTGCATTCCCCCTGTGATGTTGGTCTTGTCGCTCCAGGTGTAGGGAGTGCTGGCGGGCATTTCAGGGACTGTCTTGGCCACACCCCTTCCTGGGGTGGACATCCAGTGACTATCCCATGCAGGAATATAAAGAACTGGCCATCTCAGACCAACTCAGGACAACTCTGAAGGGCCATTCTAGCTCCAGAGCTCCTGTGGGTTCAGCCAAGAATCCTGGCCTGAAATGCATCTCAACTTCTGTCCTTCTGTTCGATTTCTTCTTCCTCCTTCCTTCTATGGGTGTTGAAACCAAGGATGAGCCCTAATAATCATCCTGCAGAATGTGTGTCAGAATTTTCTTCCCAGGAATCTAACTTAGGACACTTTCATCTAAAAGAAATAAAAAATACGTGTAACTTATCTTTAAATACTTTGCCAAGAAAAAAGCTGGAAAACTCCTGGTGGTAAGAAACGGTTTGCCTGGCCATTTTAGTGATGGCCTGTTATTTTAAAATCTTGCTTTTACAAAATTAGGCCCATTGAAAACAACTCATAGCAAGGACACAGCAAAACAGAGTGACACACTGACAGTGCAACTCCTACCATGCCCTCAGGATACTTCCTATTATTCTATTTGACATGTGAACATGGAACATAAGAGACAAATTGAGGACCCAGTGTCTATCTTTATAGCAAATATTAAGAAAGCTTAATTTCTTACCTTTTAACATAAATACATATACTTTCTCATATTTTCTTTCTATGTCCTCAATGTACAGCATTATATTGCAAAGTCTACTCATCTAGGCAAAAGCCACAAGAAGTGAATGTAAGGAAGGCAGATGGGCACAACCCAGTGGGGCCAGGACTTATGAGCTGTCTGTGCTGCTGAGGACATGGGAAGAGCCAATGATAACTTCTAGATTGCTAGCTCGAGTGACTGAATGAAAGTCAGTGCCCTGAAATCTTTGACTTGGGGAGAGGAGCAAGGTGGCATTTGCCAGGCCGGATTTGGAGCGTGATGGTGGAACATCTGGATACAGGAGTTCAGTGGGAGGGTTCCAGTGTATGTATGTACGAGGGGCAATCAGGAGAGCTGCCAGGACTCAAGTGGCCATCTGCAAGTTAAAGCAAGGAAGTGATGAGAGTATAAAGAGAGAAGATGATAAGCCCAAAGTAATATTTTTAATAGATGAGGCCTAGCAGTAGTATTGAGGATATGCTGGAAAGGCCTCAGGTCTCAAGGCAGCCTATAGGAGGCTGTAGAGATGCAAATGTGGGCTAATGAAGTCCTGGGCAAGGGCACAGGGAGGGTGGAAGGGTGGGAAGGAGAGGATGTGTTTGGGCAAGCTTTACGACTAACAGGAGTAGGGAGCCAGGGAGAGGAGGGAGTTCATGTTTTCCTTTTAGACCTTATTTGGAAAAATACCTTTATTTTAAATACTCTGTGCCTTACTCCCATTCTGACGTTATGAAAATCCACATACGTATGAAGCATTTATGGTTCAAGTTTTAGAAGTGGTTAAGCTGCAGTTAGGCACTGAACACACACCAGTTTCCTATGGCAATTTAGATGACTAACTATAGTAATAGATTTTTACCTACACAGACAGCAATGACATGTCATAAGCAAGAAGGCAAGTATGACTGATTCTCACTTCCTTCTGTGGTGTAATCATTCCTATGACAGGTAGAATATTTGGTCCTAGACCATGTTTATAAAAGTTTATATTGTAGCTGTTTAGGTTCACTTGTTAGTTTTTTGGGGGAAAGTTAACCAATTTAGAACTTTGAAAGGGTATCTATACTATTATTTTCACAATTTAATAGGTAAAACATTTGAAAAAATGGATACCGTATTTCCTTCCTTTAGCAGCGGAATCTATCTTTTTCTAAACTTCTATAAGCACTTTCCACTGACCTCCCCCCACCCCAAAAATGAGTAACAACAAGAAAGTAAGGCCACCATGCAAAAAAATACAAAATTTCTCAAACATGTCATATTTCTTTGGTGTTACACAGAATGGAGCCTGCATCCTTCCATTTAAACAACAAAAGCCCTGATTGTTACATTCCCACAGAAATGTGACATTTTACTGGATCTTCATTTTCTAGTACAAAATGTAAATTTCTGGTAGAATGTTTATTCCCTCAGTATAGTTTTAGAATGTTAATCAGTTGGATAACTAAGTTATTGCAGGCCTGCTTGAATCAGGACTGAGGGGAAATTGCATTTTGGATTAACAAAAACACCTTTATTGGACTTAATATTTATTGTAGCTCAATATCAAGACACTGGTTTAGAAGTACTTATTAATATAACACTACTTTTCTACTTTGTCATGAAATTGGAGTTAGGTTCAAACTTTACATTGTAATTTAAGTCCAGCTAACAGTAGCTAATAACATTCCTGCTGCACTTGTCTACAATGTTAACTCATTCAATCTTCACCTCAATTCTGTTAGGTGGGAACTACAGGCTGACCATTCCTAATTCAAAATTCCAAAAGTTTTGAGCACTGATATAACACCACAAGCAGAAAATTTCACACTTGACCTTGTGTACACAAACTTTGTTTAATGTACGAAATTATATAAAATGTTGTATAAAATTACCTTCAAGCTATGTGTATGAGGTATATATGAAACATAACTTTATGTTTAGACCTGGGTCCCATCCCCAAGATATCTCATTATGTATATGCAAATATTCCAAAATTTAAAAAAAATCTGAAATTCTAAATACTTCTGGTCCCAAGCATTTTGGAAAAGGGATACTCAACTAGTATTATTATTCCCATTTTATAGATGAGGAAAGTGAGGCATGTAAGGTTAAGTAAGTAGACCAAAATTATACAGCTAGTATGTGGGATGGCCAGGATGCTGACCAGACAGCCTGCCATCAGTCCATGCTCTTAACCACGCTGCTCTACTGCCTGCTTAAGTGAGAGTTAAGTAGTTTTGAGGGAAAAAATACTCCAGCTTGCCTTTATAAAATTCCAGAGATCAAACATGTAGTTATATTGTAGATTAGGGGGAAAATAAGTGGTATCTATAATAAAAAGTGCTCCTGGAAGACATAGCAAGCAGGTCTTTTCTGCCATCCAGCCTACCCTGGAATCCCACTTTTCAATATTCCATTTCACACAATAAAAACGCATGTAATCCTAGCACTTTGAGAGGCCGAGGTGAGCGGTTTCCCTGAGCTCAGGAGTTTGAGACCAGCCTGGGCAACACAGTGAAACCCCGTCTCTACTAAAATACAAAAAATTAGCCTGGCGTGGCATCATGCGCCTGTAGTCCCAGCTACTTGGGAGGCTGAGGCAGGAGAATTGCTTAAACCCAGGAGGCGGAGATTGCAGTGAGCCGAGATCGTGCCACTGCACTCTAGCCCGGGCAACAGAGCAAGACGCATCTCCCAAAAAAAAAAAAAAAAAAAAAAAGACAAATGAATGCTTTAGGAATCTAAATGCAATACAGTCTTATGACATTTTGCCAATGAATAGTGATTTTTTTTTAAAAAAGATGAAAGCTGAAAAGGTCATCCAGTTCCAGTTTTGCAAACTGCAGGCTGCCATGCACTTGTGAAAAGCATTTTAAAAAATAGATTGCAGGCTAGGTGCGGTGGCTCACGCCTGTAATCCCAGCACCCTGGGAGGCCGAGGCAGGTGAATCACCTGAGATCAGGAGTTTGAGACCAGCCTGACCAACATGGAGAAACCCCATCTCTACTAAAAATACAAAGTAAGCCAGGCATGGTGGCACATGCCTGTAATCCCAGCTACTCAGAAGGCTGAGGTGGGAGAATTGCTTGAACCTGGGAGGTGGAGGTTGCAGTGAGCCGAGACTGCACTATTGCACTCCAGCCTGGGCAATAAGAGCGAAACTCCGGCTCAAAAAAAAAAAAAAAAAAGGATTGTATAGAATGAATGTTATCAGAGTACATATTGATATTGTTTTATTTGTGACACTTTTATTTATGTGCAAGATCATAACCTAAAATATGTTTCTCACTGTGGGTCACAAACAAAAACTTTGATATCTACTGATCTAGCCCACATTCATCTTCCAATAAGAGAGATGAGGACTGAATCTTCACTCAACAATGGCTTGTCCACTGGATTTTAAGCGCATCCGTAAAAATTCAATCCTCACACTTATCACTTACTTTGAAAGTTTTTATTGCCTTAGAGAAAATTCTGGGTTATATTTCATATAAAATTCTGGGTTATATTTAATACTGTTACTTACCTTTTTAATTCATTGCCTTGAAATGTCCTATTTTGTTATCACCTGAAACTATATAGTTTAAACTATAAGTGATTTATGGGTGAATACTTCCAAAAGGTAGAAAGTTTTTCAAGCAAAACAACTGCAACAGAATTAAAAAGGATTACCAGAAATCATCCAGTCCCTTGCTATTCAAAGTGTGGGCCACAGACATGCAGAATCGGCACCACCTGAAGCAGAAACTCAGGTTGCACTCCACGCCTACTCAGTCAGAATCCGTGTTTTCACAAGATCCCCAGCTCATACTTATGCACTGACCTCAGCTTTGTCCTCCTTACAAGTCAGGACTTTTGGTATCAGCAGCGGGAATAATGTTCATCAAGTTAGATTTCATAGAACTTCCCCCAAACTAGAAAATGGCAAAAGAGAATAGTGAGTACACATTATATCTTGTCTTACATTTTGAGAGATATTCATATGTGTGTATCTATCTGTCTATATGTAGATATACACATATGTATACACACACACCAACTAGTTTATCTGTTCATGCCTATTTCATATCTGTTTTTCCAGTCCTTAGTGTAAATGTGTGAGAAAAACAGAAGTTGTCTGAAGCAAGCCTTCAGCTTTAGATCAACATGTGTATTAGTTCATTTTCTTTTTTTTTTTTTTTTTTTTTTGAGTCTCGCTCTGTCGCCCAGGCTGGAGTGCAGTGGCGTGATCTCGGCTCACTGCAAGCTCCGCCTCCCGGGTTCACGCCATTCTCCCGCCTCAGCCTCGCAAGTAGCTGGGACTACGGGCGCCCACCACCACGCTCGGCTAATTTTGTTTTTGTATTTTAAGTAGAGATGGGGTTTCACCCTGTTAGCCAGGATGGTCTCAGCTAGTCTCAGTCTCCAGACCTCGTGATCCGCCCGCCTCGGCCTCCCAAAGTGCTGGGATTACAGGCGTGAGCCACCGCGCCCAGCCTATTAGTTCGTTTTCATGCAGCTTATAAAGACATACCTGAGACTGGGCAATTTACAAAAGAAAGAGGTTTAATGGACTCACAGTTCCACACGGCTGAGGAGGCCTCACAATCATGGTGGAAGGTGAAAGGTGCATCTCACATGGTGGCAGACAAGGAAGAGGGCTTGTGCAGGAAAACTCCCCTTTATAAAACCATCAGATCCTGGCTAGGCATGGTGGCTCATGCCTGTAATCCCAGCACTTTGGGGGAGACTGAGGTGGGAGGATCATTCGAGGTCAGGAGTTCGACACCGGCCTGGCTAACATGGTGAAACCCTATTTCTACTAAAAATACAAAAAATTAGCCAGGCACGGTGGCATGTGTCTGTAATCACAGCTACTCAGGAATCTGAAGCAGGAGAATTGCTTGAACCCAGGAGGCGGAGGTTGCAGTGAGCCGAGGTTGCGCCACTGCACTCCAGTTGGGGAACAAGAGCCAAGCTTCATCTCAAAAAAAAAGAAAAAGAAAAAAAAAACCATCAGCTCTTGTGAGCCTTATTCACTATCATGAGAATAGTAAGGGAAAGACCCACCCCCGTGATTCAATTACCTCCCACCAGGTCCTTCCCACAACACGTGGAAATTGCGGGAGCTACAATTCAAGATGAGATTTGGGTGGGAACACAGCCAAACCATGTCAGCATGGTTATTTATATGGTCATCCTCTGGTCACCTCACTTACTACTCACACTTTTCACCTATTTGCCTACCCACTCCAACTCACCTCCCTATTCCTTCCCACCTCCCTTCCCTTTCTCTGTCTACTTTCTAGTGTGTTCTCTCTCAACCCAAGCAAAGCATTAACTTCTTGCCCATTCTGTTCTTAGAAGTGTGCCTCTACATGTATTTGTGTGTATGAATGTATCCTTATTAATTTGGAACTATGAGAGATCTAATGAAATTTATAGTATAATGAAATGTAATGATGAATTCACTTCAAAGTGCACTACTGAGTTCAAAGCAATGATCTAGGAAATACCAGGGGTCGGGGGAGGCCGGAGGGAGGAAAGAAGACATTATATCCCTTTTATATTTTTTACAATCTCATGGTGCAGAGAAGTATGAGATGTCTTATGTAGAAATGCAGATGCTATGTTATGGAAGTGTAGAAGAAGTAGAAGCAGAATTCATGTTGAGTGGGGATGAAAAAAGAGAAAGCTTCCCAAAGGATGTGGTCTTGCATTGGTATTTTAAGAATAAATGGCATTTCCAGCTGGGTACAGCGTCTCACACCTGTAATCCCAGCACTTTGGGAGGCCGAGGCTAGTGGATCACTTGAGGTCAGGAGTTCAAGACCAGCCTGGCCAACATGGTGAAACCCTGTCTCTAATAAAAATACAAAAATCAGCCGGGCATGGTGGCGGGTGCCTGTAATCCCAGCTACTCGGGAGGCTGAGGCAGGAGAATCGCTTGAGCCTGGGAGGTGGAGGTTGAAGTGAACTGAGACCATGCCACTGCACTCCAGTCTGGGCAACGGAGTGAGACTCTGTATCAAAAAAAATAATAATAATAAATAAATAAATGGCATTTCCATAGATGGAGAAAGGAGAAGTGAGAAAAAGAAAAGGCATTTCAAGTGAGCATGGTACACGTTCTCAGGAAACAATCAGTATCACAGAGCACGTGAGGATGAAATTGAAAAAACAGACAGAGCCCACTTAGAGAAACTTACATGTCATGCTTGGGCACTAGGTTCAATTGTAGAGTAAAGGGAACCCAGTCTTATTATATCCAACCAGTTATTTCTTCTCCCAAACACAGCAAGAGCAATTTTGTTTTGAAATGCAGAGCTGAGAATGTATTGCCTATCCCATCTACCCTGCCTTCCATCGGCCTCTTTTTACCAGCTCCCACTTTCTAAAGTAAAATAGCAACACTCCCCCTGATCTCCTTACTATGGAATCTTCCTTGTCTTTCACTTATCCTTTCTGGATGCAGAGTGGTGCACCTGCTGCTTTCTGTGTGTGCAATGCTCCTCCTCCACCAGCCTACCCCTCTCTTCAGCTGGTTAGCACCGTCCACCAAGTTCAGGTCATCTCAGCCCAAATATTGCTTTCTAACCTAGCTGGCTAAATTAGGTTAACATATTCATATAAATAAGATATTCACATAGAGTACCCTTTCAAAACACATATCACAGTTCATAATTTTTTTTTTTTTTATTTTTTGTGACAGGGTCTCCCTCTGTTGCCCAAGCTGGAGTGCAGTGACGCAATCTCAGCTCACTGCAACCTCCGCCTCCCAGGTTCAAGCAATTCTTGTCCCTCAGCCTCCGGAGTAGCTGGAATTACAGGCACATGCCATCACACTCAGCTAATTTTTGTATTTTTAGAAGAGATGGGTTTCACCATGTTGGTCAGGTTGGTCTCAAACTCCTGACCTCAAGTGATCCACACCTGCCTCCCAGCCTCCCAAAGTGCTGGGATTATAGGGTGTGAGCCACCGTGCCCGGCCTACAGTTCATAATTAAATACTAACCTCTTCATTTGGTGAAAGTCTGTTCTCCAATAAGACCATAAACTCCCTAAAGACAGAGATATTTTATGGTTTGGATGTCTCCTCCAAAAGTCACATTGAAATTTAATTGCCACCGTAACAGTATTAAGAGGTGGGACCTTTAAGAGGTGATAGAGGCTCTGCCCTCATAAATAGATTAATGCCATTCCCTTGGGAGTGGGTTAGGAGTGAGTTCCAGATAAAATGAGTTTGACCCCCTTTCCTCTGCTCTCTCATGGTCTCTTGCCCTTCCAGCTTCCACTGTGGGTGACACAGCAAGAAAGCGCTTATCAGATGATAAGCCCCTCGACCTTAAACTCCCTAGCCTCCAGAGCCATAAAAAATACATTTCTTTTCCTTATCAATGACCCAAACTGTGGTATTCAGTTATAGGAGCATAAAACAGACTAAGATAGGAGATAATGTGTTTAGCTTAAAATGGGATTCCCACCACTTAACACTTTGTCTGTCACATGGTTTGCTGAATGAATGAGTAGGAATCACATAATTTGGACTGGGATTTGGCAGATGAATCAGAAGAGACTGGAGGCTATAAGTGTGCTTGCTCACAAGAATATATGGTGGGGAGGCTGTGTTGAAGAAAGGCATAGTATTACAAATTTCTTATTTCTTTTTTTTTTTTTTTTTTTTTTTTTTTAGAGACGGAGTCTCACTCTGTCGCCCTCAGGCTGGAGTGCAGTGGCGAGATCTTGGCTCAGTGCAAGCTCCGCCTCCCAAGTTCATGCCATTCTCCTGCCTCAGCCTCCCGAGTAGCTGGGATTACAGGTGCCTGCCACCATGCCCAGCTAATTTTTGTATTTTTAGTAGAGAAAGGGTTTCACTGTGTTAGCCAGGATGGTCTCGATCTCCTGACCTCGTGATCCGCCTGCCTTGGCCTCCCAAAGTGCTGGGATTACAGGCATGAGCCACCGCACCTGGCCTACAAATTTCTCATTTTCATTAAGCCCATTTCTACTTTTTCCATGTGTAAATTATACACACATTAATGACTATATGTGCATGTATATGTCTTTCTAGGGGATCTGCAGGAGACAAGTACCACTGGTGCATGGATAGTTTGTCAGAAGGCCATTTGCTTAAAGGAGAGGCTTCTTTTAGTACAGATTTTAAATAACATTCTCCAAATCCTATATTTAAGACACAAGTCAGAATGATCACATTGGCATAAATCACCTGCATTTATCAGAAGTGTATATAGTTTCTCCAGCAGAGGGTGCTAAAATATAAATTTGACACAGTGAAGCTCAGCATAAATTTATTCAATAGATTTGTCAGCTCAGTCTTTATTGTCAGGTTCTTGTAGCAAATCTAACCAAAAAGGGCTAGTCTTGTAGATTATGAGCATGGGAAGTCTTAGAACCAAAGTTTTACAAATGTGAAATTTTTAGTATTAAATCTTAAATACGAGGGCAATTTCCTCCAAGTTAGCTTGCTATAATACTTTGTAAAACTTTTAGTTAATGTTTTTTGGGGAAAGAACTTGTTACAAGGGGCTATATTATGTGTTATATACATAATATTTATATATTATGATTATAATGTAAGTCATCAAAGGACTGGAAAATAAGCCTTTTTAGAAAGATGGGCAAAATTATCATTAGTCCCTCCAATTTGTAGAGGGTGAGTGTTTTATCACACTCATCAAGACAAAATCCTTTCTCAAGTTATAGAGGCTCATTTTAATACTCAGAAGCCTTTTTAAAAACCCTATATTTCAGTCAAATGAGGCTAGGTAATGCTGCAGTAACATTCCACCTCAAAGTTTCAGTCACTTAAAACATCCAGGGTTGATTTCCACCTCGTGCTGCATATCTATCACAGAGTTCGCTGGGGGATCTACCAGGTGAATCAGACCGAAGGAGCAGCCGTCACCACGAAAGTCACCAGTTTCTGTGGCAAAGGGACAGCAAAGCGCAGGCAACCATGTGTTGGCTCCCAAAGTTTGTCTGGAGGTGGCATCCACTTCCTTCACTCACACTGTCTTAACTATACAGCAAATCACATGCCCACATCTAATTTCTAGAGTTCAGGAAATATACTACTATTGTGAATTTGGAGGAAAACCAGAAATACTTAATGGACAGCACTAAGAACTATTACATGTTATAAATGTGATAAGAAGAAAATAAAACATGTAAGTGTAAACATTAAAAAAAATTTCATTGGAAATAATATAGCAACATTGATTTATACGTTATCCTTATATCTTCAAAGTGAGGGCCTGTAGGCTTATTATTAACTCAACTTTCATCCTTAGTGACAAGAGTTGCTAGCATGGATAATGAAAATACTTTGCTTTTGAATTCATTACTACATACTGTTTGGAGGGGAGGAGTGGGTAGTCGATTTACTCCTCTACTTAGGTTTGTCTTTGATTAATGTTAAACCTACTTGACTTTCCTGAGAACATAACTGCAAGATGTGCAAGGAGGCAGGTAGGAGTCACTAGGCTTGGGAAAAGGTCAGGCAGCCTGAGCTTCTGCTGCTGACAGGTGACAAAACAGAAATGAAAACCTTGCTGCTTAGCACACCCTTTTTGCTTAGCCTCGTAAAGCCAGAGAAGCAGGTTTCTCTAATAAAGATGTAAAATGAAGTAAGTAGTCCCTCCAAGTACTAGAAAGGAGAGCCTTGTTTCTTAGCACACCCAAAAGGAATCTCAGATGGATCTGCCACTAAGCACAGAGTTTGGTCACCTTGTGCAGTGATAGCTGCTCACTGCTCACCAAGGACAATGCAGGGTTGCAGTCAGGTTGTAATCAGAGAGGCACAAAACAGGTTATCTTGGGAACCGAGGCTTTCCTGCCAAGGTAGACCTGGCAAGCTGCCTGACTTAAACAGATAACAGCAGTTAATACAGGTGGACAACATGACCTTAACATCAGCACTCCAACCTGGATCCTGCCTGGAAAGGCAGTGAAGGCAGGGTCAGAGTTTAGTTCCTATCTGCCTGTGTCACAAGTTGCTGAGCTGGGGAGAAAGCTTTAATGAATGCTTTGTGCATTTCCACATAGTCAATTGGGAGAAAGAGAAGCCCCAAAGGAACTTCATTAGAATGTGGTATCACACTTTAATACTCATCATCTTCAATCCTCATCCACCTACACTTTGCTAATATGCTTCTCATCATTCAAGGGCCTTGCAGCTCCCACATTCTCCAAAATGCCTTCCCTAGACCCCCAAATTAGAATGACCTTTCTGCCTCCATCACTTTCTGTCTACAGCTCTACTATAGACTCCCGACAGCCCACTTTTTATTCAATCTGCTTTTGTATCTGTCTGTCTCCCACCACCAACCTTTGGCCTGTGAGCACCTGGAAGGCAGAGATCAAACATCATTTATCTATGGATTTTGCTCAGCTCCTACCCAGTTCCATGTACACAGAAAGTTTGTTGATTTAGATTGACCACATGGCCATTTTATGACAGCATTCAATTTTTTTTTTTGTTAACCTAGGAAAAATTTCAAACACCCATGAAAGTACTGAGAATAACATAGCACTCACTCAGCATGGCATTAACTTCTAATACGTTTACTCAGGCAGCGGAGCCTAGAGGTTGAGAACATGAACTCTGGAGTCAGAATGATGTGGTTCAGCTCTGTTTCTTATTACTTCACCTCTGGAAGTTTCAAATGGGAGAGTTTTTCTATCTGTAAAATGGGGCTGAGGGTTGTTACACAGATTAACTGAGATAATATATGCAAAGCACTATGAGTGCCTGGTTCATAAAAAGGCCTCAAAAGGCAGCTACTATTAGTATCACATGTATTACCATAAACTCTTGAGACTGAGCTTACAGTCCATACAAAAAGGGACCATATATCCAAGCACAGTAATCACAAAAGTTGAAAATTATACGGATTAAAAACTATCTGATGAGAAAAAAAGAAGCTAAAGGTCAAAAGAAAATTAAGAGACATATCAATCAATTACAATTATAGGCCCTTATATAGATACTGTTTCAAATTAAGTAAACACTGACTTTATTTGATGTTATTGGGAATTACTGTTAACTTTTAAAGGTGTAATAATGGTATTGTGGTTATGGCTTTTAAAAGCAAGGGTCCTTACTTTTGAAAGATACAGCACATCCTGATATGTTTACAGATAAAAATATGGCATATGGGATTTGCTTTGGAATAATATAGGAAATACAGTATTTCCTATTTTTAAATAATACAGGAAATAACTGGGGGGTTTAGATAAATCTAAGTTAGTTGTTGAGTTGGTGTCTTAGTTCAGGCTAGTATAACAAAATACCACAAATTGAGTGGGTTACAAACAACCAAATTTACTTCTCATAGTCCTGGAGACTGGGAAGTCCAAGATCAAGCATCTTCAGATTCTGTGTCTGGTGAGAGCCCATTTCCAAGTTCACAGATGGCACCCTTTAGCTGAGTTCTCACATGGCGAAAGGAGTGAGCTTAGCTCTGTCGGGTCTCTTTATAAGGACACGAATCCCAATCATGAGGGCAGAGCCCTTATTATCTAATCACCTCCCAAAGGCTCCACCCTCCATGGCAGTTAGAATTTCAGCACGTGAATTGTGGGGGAATACCTTTCTGAATATATTGTTGTGGGTCCGTTTGCCTATGGGAAGCAGTCTCTGAAATGGAGAACATTTACTGGGGAGTGCTCTTGGGATCAATGTCTGTGAGGGAGTGAGGAAGCAGGACTGGCCAGTGGGGGCGGGACTCATTCCGTCCTATGGGGTGCTCCAGAAGTGGCACAGGGAGCTGGGCCTTTCTACCCTCACATGACCAGTCACCAGATAAGAGCATAACCAGGACAAAAGAGGTGGTGTAACTTCCATCAAGGCAGCAAGACTCTCCTTTGGCCTAGGACAAGTCCAGAAACACACTTAGCTATCTGAAGTCAAGATTGCAGCAACTGGCAAAATAAGTAGCTGAATAATGATGAATATTAGTAGCAAAAGACTTTACTTATTCAACCTGAAGTACAATAATTACATTTTAAATATCATTAATAAAGATTGCCTGATAGCAGATATTTTATTTTTGTATGTATTTCAGGAAGTCATCTTTCTTTTCATTACTCTATCTCAGTTACTAGCTTGAGGGAAAACATCATTCTATAAAACAAGTGCAAGTGACTGAGCCACGGATGCACATGCTTCCTTAGGTTGATAAATAGCTTTCTCTTGAAACCTTCTTTGAGAAAAAGCTAGAGGAAGTAAATAAAAACATTGAAAATTCCTGGATAGCCACCTTAATGAACACATTATCTCAGCCAGTTTTGTTTTCTCCTAAGGCTGACTGGCAGGCTTCTGATTCTATCACACAAGGGAGTCTCTTCTTGCTAATCCCAGAAACAATGCCGGGGCCATCTGTGTGCATCACCAGCTACAGGCTTGCAGCCAAAGAGGAGTGATTTCGTTCCCACTGAGGATGAAGCAGCATTTACTCTCTTTTGCTACAATATACAATACAGTTTGAACTTTGAATGAAGAACAAATATTAAAAAAAAGGAAGGAGGAAAGATTTTGTTTTCACTGAATAAAAATGCTACTAGATCCTGAATATCTGAAGTCTTGGTGAGATTACCTGAACAGAAGTTGTAAGCTGTATTTCATGAAATTCTGCTAGTTGAATGTACATAGAAAAATTATTATTGCTAGTCCATACCATCAGCTAGTGGAGACTTATGAATCTCTTTTTTTTTTTTTTTTTTTTTCTGAGACAGAATCTCACTCTGTTGCCCAGGCTGGAGTGCAACAGTGCAATTTCGGCTCACTGAAACCTCCATCTCTCAGGTTCAAGCAATTCTCCCGCCTAGCCTCCCAAGTAACTGGGATTATAGGCATAGGCCACCATGCCCAGCTAATTTTTGTATTTTTAGTAGAGGGGTTTCACCATGTTGGCCAGGTTGGTCTCGAACTCCTGACCTCAGGTAATCCACCCACCTCGGCCTCCCAAAGTGCTGGGATTACAGGCATGAGCCATCACGCCCAATCCCCACTCTTTTTTTTTTTTTTTTTTGCCAGGGTCTCTGCGCTGTTGCCCAGGCTAGAGTGCAATGGTGCAGTCTTGGCTCACTACAACCTCTTCCTCCTGGGTTTAAGCAACTCTCCTGCCTCAGCCTCCCAAGTAGTTGGGATTATAGGCACGCACCACCATACCTGGCTAATTTTTGTATGTTTAGTAGAGATGGTGTTTCACTATGTTGGCCAGGCTGGTCTCAAACTCCTGACCTCAAGTGATCGGCCCGCCTTGGCCTCCCAAAGCGCTGGGATTATAGGCGTGGGCCACCGCGCCTGGCCAGAGACCTAAGAATCTTGATTTACCAGTGAGTACAAGAGCTAGCCCCACGTCATTCCAAGTTTTTCACTCTTACCCAAAGGCATATCGAAAGATGGGGGAGCAGTTCAACCTGGGTGCAGGCCAAGGGGGTTCCTTGTTCATAAACAATATTTTTTAACTGCACTAAACATTTGTCTGGCTTTTCTTGCCACTATGTTAATAGGATCAGGAATCTGGGCAGCAATCAGCTGAGTGGTTCTTCTGCTTTGTGTGATATCAGCTAAGGTCATTCCTGCAACTGAATTTAGTGGGTAGCTGGACTGGGATGGAAGGTCCAAGAAGGTTTCCCTCACATCTCTCATCTGGTGTTCCTTCATGTAGCGTTTCTCTCTTCATAGTGTATCTTACAACTCAGTAATGCTTGAGCTTCTTTACATTAAGGTGGCTGGCCTCCTCAAGAAAAAGCAGAAGCTGCCAGGACTCTTAAAGGCTAGACTCAGAACTTAACTTGCATGTAGTTACTTCTACCACAATCAATGGTCACAGCAAGTCACAAGATCAGCCCAAGTTTAAGGGGAATGAAAGTAGATTTTATCTCTTGATGTGCTTGCAGGGAGAAAGGGAATTAATGGCATTCATCTCCAGAGACTTATTTATCTCAAGTAAAATATTTGAAATCTCATGTAAACATGAGACAAACAAAAACTGAGAGAATTCATTACCTGAGACCTGTACTACAAAAAATAGTCAAGGAAATTCTACAGAGGAATATGATGCTAGGCAGAGAGTTGGATCTATGCAAAGAAATGCAGATCTCTAGAAATGGCTAAGCTGAAAGTAAAATCTTAAAAAAAATTGTTTTAAGTTGTTCTAAAGATAACTTATTATCTGAAGCAAAAATAAGAGTAATGAATTATATAGTATTATGGCACATAAAAAGTAAAATGCATGCCAACAATAGCACAAAAGGTAGAACTGGAGAATTGGGAATATATTGTGGTAAATTTCTTATGCCATATGAGAAGCCATATAACACTATTTGAAGGTAGACTGAGATTAAAGATGAAGGCAACTTAAGTATATAGAAGACGAATTATCACAAACAAGCGTGACTTAGCTGACACTGGGTGAAACCAACATTCCACCCAACAACAGCAGAATACACATTCTTTTCAAGCACACACAGAACATTGTTCTGTTGTTTTCTGATAATGTCTTTGTCTGATTTCGGTATTGAGATAAAGCTGGCCTCAGTAATGAGTTGGATAGTCCTCCCTCCTCTTCTATTTTCTGGAGGAGTTTATGTAGAATTCATGTTATTTCTTCTTTAAAAAAATTTAGCAGTACATATATTTGAAATTATATGAGCCAGAAGTTTCTTTCTTAGAAAAATGTAAAATATGAATTCAACTTCTTTAATAGACATAGAACCATTTAAGTCATTTATTTCTTTTTGAGTGAGCTTTGGTAATTTGTGTCTTTCAAATAGTTTGTCCATTTTATTGTCAAATTTGTTGGCGTAAATTTGTTTATCCTATTCCCTTATTGTCCTTTAAGTGTCTGTAGCATCTCAAGTAATGTCTTTTCTTTCATTTTTAATACAGACACACTATATTTTATTGCACAAAGAGATATCTGGGAAACCCCCAAATCTTTAGAAATGAAAAGACACACTTCTAAATAACACATGGGTCAAAGAGGAAATCAGAGAAAATAGAAAATATCTTGAATTAAATAAAAATGAAATAAAAACATGTCAAAATGTGTGAAATGTAGCTAAAATAATGCTTAGAGGAAAATTTAATCAATGAAATTTACCAAATCCACAAACTAAATAAGAAAAAAAGTGTATGATTACCTTACTAGACCACAGTAAAGGCATTTGACCAAATTTAACATCCATATATAACAATAAAAAAAAATTATCGGCAAACGAGAAAAAGAAGAGAATTTCTTTTTTTTTTTTTTTTCTGAGATGGAGTTTCGCTCTTTTTACCCAGGCTGGGGTGCAATGGTGTGATCTCAGCTCACTGCAACCTCTGCCTCCTGGGTTCAAAACGACTCTCCTGCCTCAGCCTCCCAAGTAGCTGAGATTACAGGCGCCCACCACCATACCCAGCTAATTTTTTTGTATTTTTAGTAGAGACGAGGTTTCATCATGTTGGCCAGGCTGGCCTCAAACTCCTGACCTCCGGTGATCCACCCACCTCAGGCTCCCAAAGTGCTGGGATTACAGGTGTGAGCCACCATGCCCAGCCAAAGAAGGGAACTTCTTTGACCTGCTAAAGGACATCTACAAAACAAACACAACCCTACAACCATCATCATAATGACTGGTGAAAGGCAAAGCTTTCTGCCTAAGATGAGGAACAACCACTGGATGTCTGTTCTCACTATTCCTATTCAACATCGTATTGGAGGCCCAAGTCAGCTGAATGAGTTAGGAAAAGGAAAAAAAGGCATACATATGGGAAAGGAAAAACAACCGTCTCTATTCACAGATGACCTGATTGTTTATGTAGAAAATCTCCAAGTATCTACCAAAAAGCTTCTGGAACGAATAAGTAAGTTTAGCAATATCACAAGGTAGAATGTCAATATATAAAAATTCATTGTAATTCTATATACTAGCAACAACCACACATTGAAATTTTAAAAATATCATTTACAATAGCATCAAAAAACATGAAATACTTAGGTAGAAATTTAATGAAATCTATGGAAGATATGCCTAGAATTACAAAACAGTGCTGAAAGAAGTCTAAGAAGATTTAAACAATGGATAAATACACCAGTAGGTAGATTGGAAAACTCAATATTGTGAAGATGTCACTTCTTCCTAAGTTGTCCTACAGATTTAACACAATCTCAGCCACACTTTCTCTAGGATTTTTTGTGGAATGTTGACAAGTTGATTCTACAATTTATATGGGAAAGCAAAGAAGTTGGAATACCCAAAACAGTTTTGAAAAACTGGAAAATTTACAAAACTTGATTTTAAGACTTACTATAAAGAAACAGTAATCAAGACGATCTGGTATTGGTGAAAAGGTAGACACATAGATCAATGGAACAGAATAGAAAGTCTAGAGATAGACCCATACATATATGGTCAACTAATTTTTGACAAAGATACAAAGGCAATTAAAAAATAATAGACTTGCTGAGGCAGGTGGGTCACCTGAGGTCAGGTGTTCAAGATTAGCCTGGCCAAAATGGCAAAACCCCGTCTCTACTGAAAATACAAAAATTAGCCTGGCATGGTGGTGCATGCCTGTAATCTCAGCTACTCGGGAGGCTGAGGCAGGAGAATCACTTGAACCCAGGAGGCAGAGGTTGCAGTGAGCCGAGATTGCACCATTGCACTCCATCCTGAGCAACATAGCAAGATTCTGTCTCAAAGAAAAAAAAATAGTTTTTCAACAAATGGTACTATAACAATTGAACACTTGTATACAAAAGAAAGAAAAAAAAAAAGAACTTTGACCCATCCCTTACACCATATACAAAAATTAACTGAAAATGAATCATATAGATGTAAATGTAATACCTAATGCTACAAAATTTCTAGAAGAAAATACAGGAATAAAATCTTTGTGACCTTGGGAAGCAAATATTTCTTGTATACAACACAGAAAGCACAATTCATTTTAAAAAAACCAGCTTGAACTATATCAAAACTAAGAACTTTTCTTTGAAAGGCTTTGTTAAGAGAAAGAAAAAACAGGCCATAGACTAGAAGAAAATATTTGTAACATGCATATCTGATAAAGGACTTGTATCCAGAATATATGAAGAACTCTCAAACCTCAATAAGAAAAAAAATAATAACAAATGGGCCAAAAATTTGAAGAGATTCTTTGCTGAAGAAGACACACACCAGTGGCAAATACTACACACATGAAACGAGCTCAAAAATACCTGGTGAATAAATGAATTAATGAGTTTTGGTCTTGCCAAAGGTACCCCACTACTTGATTAACTCTTTAGAATTCATTTTGATGATTACTCTAGTAATTAGAGCAAGTGAAAATTATTCCGTTACAAATATATATAGTAAAGTCAGATAAAAAATAAGTTATATGGACTTCTATCTTATGTTCTTTCTAGTAGGGCAAGTAATTTTTTTTTTTTTGAGTTGGAGTCTCGCGCTGTCACCCAGGCTGGAGTGCAGTGACGCGATCTCGGCTCACTGCAAGCTCCGCCTCCCTCGTTCACGTCATTCTCCTGCTTCAGCCTCCCGAGTAGCTGGGACTACAGGCGCCCGCCACCACGCCCGGCTAATTTTTGTGTATTTTTAGTAGAGACGGGGTTTCACCGTGTTAGCCAGGACGGTCTCGATCTGACCTCGCGATCCGCCTGTCTCGGCCTCCCAAAGTGCCGGGATTACAGACATGAGCCACCGGGCCCGGCCCAAGGGCAAGTAATTTTTTTAAAGTTATCTGCATTAAGATAAACACAAGAAGGCCAGGCACGGTTGCTCACACCTGTAATCCCAGCACTTTGGGAGGCCGAGGCGGGCGGATCACGAGGTCAGGAGATGGAGACCATCCTGGCTAACACGGTGAAACCCAGTCTCTACTAAAAATACAAAAACAAAATTAGCTGGGCGTGGTGGCGGGTGCCTGCAGTCCCAGCTACTTGGAAGGCTGAGGCAGGAGAATGGCGGGAACCCAGGAGGCGGAGCTTGCAGCGAGCCCAGATCCCGCCACTGCACCCCAGCCTGGGCGACAGAGCGAGATGCTGTCTCAAAAAAAAAAAAAAAAAAAAAAAAAAAAAGATAAACACAAGAAGATATGCCACAGGACTTCTTACGGTAATTCTTTTTTTCTTTTCTTTTTTTTTTTTTTTTTTTTTTGAGACAAAGTCTTGCTCTGTTGCCTAGGCTGGAGTGCAGTGGCATGATCTCGGCTCACTGCAACCTCCACCTCCCAGGTTCAAGCGAGTCTCCCGCCTCAGCCTCCCGAGTAGCTGGGACTATAGGCGCGCCACCACGCCAGGCTAATTTTTGTATTTTTAGTAGAAATAGGGTTTCACCATGTTGTCCAGGATGGTCTCGATCTCCTGACCTTGTGATCTGCCCTCCTCGGCCTCCCAAAGTGCTGGGATTACAGGCATGAGCCACCGCGCCCGGCCTCTTATGGTATTTCTTAATATAAAATGATACTATAGTGCAAAGTTCAATGGAGTCAAACAATTTAGTAACGGTCAATTTGATTTGGTCCCTGTCCTAAGCTTTCTGAAGACCTGGCTTAATGCAGGGATGGATTTAGCCTATGTAGATAAGATTACAAAAATGACAAGTCCCCATTAAAATATTCCTCTCTCAAACAGACTTGGTGGATACTCAGTATCAGTGAGTTCAAGATAATTCTAACAGACAAATACTCAGAGTATAGATGGATATCTATCAATGACCTTAATAAGGAAATGTGTCTGAGATTATTACCCAAATACCACAACTTGGCTACAGAATGAGTTTGTGCTTTGTTTCAATGCTAAGAGTTAATTTCCTCGGTTCTCTTTGTCAACACTAAGTTGGGTGCAGTGACTCATGCCCATAATTCCAGCTACTCAGGAGGTAGTACTGAATTTGTAGAAAGTATTAAAAGTTGCTCTTGGCTGGGCACAGTGGCTCACGCTTGTAATCCCAGTACTTTGGGAGGCCGAGGTGGGTGGATCACGAGGTCAGGAGATCGATACCATCCTGGCTAACATGGTGAAACCCCATCTCTACAAAAAATTAGCTGGGCGTGGTGGCGGGCGCCTATGGTCCCAGCCACTCGGGAGACTGAGGCAGGAGAATGGCGTGAACCCAGGAGGCGGAGCTTGCAGTGAGCCAAGATCGCGCCACTGCACTCCAGCCCAGGCGACAGAGCGAGACTCCGTCTCAAAAAAAAATTTTAAAAAGTTGCTCTTACATTTATTTTTCTTGAAGATTGATGATATTTAGAGCCCTTTGAGATTATGTACTTGGTCTCCATTGTGTCATATTTTAAATTTTAATTTTCAGCCTATCTTCTGGCAGAGTAAGAATCTTGAATAGTCTCATTAAAACATGGATTGGGTTTTCTTTCCATTTATTTATTTTTTCTTTTTCCTAAAGTGGAATAAAGGGTATTGACCTGTTCCCCAGCCAGTTCCAAAGGCTATCGGTTTGCTTTAAAGTGTTTCTGGCTGGGCACAGTGACTCTCACCTGTAATCCCAGCACTTTGGGAGGTCGAGGCGGGTGGATCACCTGAGGTCAGGAGTTCAAGAACATCCTGGTCAACATGGCGAAACCCCATCTCTACTAACAATAATAAAAGGCTGGGCGCGGTGGCTCATGCCTGTAATCCCAGCACTCTGGGAGGCCGAGGCGGGTGGATCACGAGGTCAGGAGATTGAGACCATCCTGGCTAACACGGTGAAACCCCGTATCTACTAAAAATACAAAAAAATCAGCTGGACGTTGGTGGCGGGTGCCCGTAGTCCCAGCTACTCGGGAGGCTGAGGCAGGAGAACGGCGTGAACCCGGGAGGTGGAGCTTGCAGTGAGCAGAGATCTGGCCACTGCACTCCAGCCCGGGTGACAGAGCAAGACTCTGTCTCAATAAATAAATAAATAAATAAAAATAAAAATACTAAAAATTAGCTGGGTGTGGTGGGGGGGCGCCTGTAATTCCAGCTACTTGGGAGGCTGAGGCAGGAAAATTGCTTGAACCTGGGAGACGGAGGTTGCAGTGAGCCGAGATCGCGCCATTGCACTCCAGCCTGGGCGACAGGGCAAGACTGTGTCTCAAATAAATAAATAAATAAAAAATAAAGTGTTTAAGAAATTCAGAGGTCGTCAGATCTTTGCATTTATAAGCATGTTCTGAGTACTGTTATGAGACAGCATGCTAAAGTTCCAAGATATAGTCCGGTTGATAGTCTATTTGTCTGGAGGAGAAAACTATGTGTAACCACCAGCAGAAGTTCCCTTAGCAAGGTCCAAAGTTATGCAATACTTGCTAGAGGCTGGAGGCAGGATGAGAGTTGTGGGAGCAGGGTGAGTCCAAAGTTGTATGGTAAAAGAGGCCATCCTCCAAATGTGAGGTCTTTAATCACATCTATGCATCCAAATTCAGGAATTTAGTGACTTCAGCTCACTGGAAATGATGGACTACAAACTGTTGCGCCATGATGTCTAGCTATTGGTGCATTGCCTTTTATTTTACTATAATTAATTAATTTATGTTTAGAGTCAGGGCCTTGTTCTGGTGCCCAGGCTGGAGTGCAGTGGCAGAATCACAGCTCACAACAGCCTCAAACTCCTGGGCTCAAGCCACTCCCTGGTTGCCCACTGCCTCACACCCTCCTGAACAGCTGGGATTACAGGCATGAGCCACTGCATCCAGCTTGGTGCACTGCCTTTTAAAGCTGCAGATATTAATGTAAAAGAGCAGGTGAGCAAAGACTCAACTGGAAGTATCACCAAGCTTCATTCAATTTCACTACAGGAAGAATGATCAGGATAGGTACATATGAATTGAAGTGTGTGTCTTTTTAGGGAAAAAAAAATAGAGAAAAATGCAAATAAGCTAAATTTTCTTTCATTGGTAATACTTGGCCCCACTCTTACTAGCTAACCTTATCTTAGGCTCCAACATATGTTAAGTTTCCTGGATATTAATTCCCAGCTCACTGAATTGCCGCTATTACTGGAATTCAACAGACCCTGTGGGTACTGGTCAGGCAGCAGTTTCTTCACTGCTAGTACCATGTTCAGTGTCACTATCAGAAACATGGAGAAAATATTAGAACCTACAAGACACGAGGTCCAAAGCAGCCACTGTGCTTAACAAATGTGATCGTTGTTTTTATTTTTGTGTTATGTAAATGTGTTTTATATATGTGTTGTATCTCTGTAATAGCTAGAACTGTGTGTCCAAAGTTTTTTGCAAACATCTTTTTTTTTTTTTTTCTTTTTGAGATGGAGTCTCACTCCATCACCCAGGCTCGAGTACAGTGGCGAGATCTTGACTCACCACAACCTCTGCCTCCTGGGTTCAAGCGATTCTCCTGCCTCAGCCTCCCGAGTAGCTGGGATTACAGGTGCCTGCCACCACCCCTACCTAATTTTTGTATTTTTAGTAGAGACAGGGTTTCACCATGTTGGCCAGGCTGGTCTCGAACTCCTGACTTCAGGTGATCCGCCCGCCTTGGCCTCCCAAAGTGCTGGGATTACAGATGTGAGTCACCACGCCCAGCCTGCAAACATCTCATAATGGTGCAGGTCTCAAAAGGGTAATGACCACATTTGTTTCACAATATTGTTTATATAAATATATTATTGAATTGGCATTTAATCAGGGACTATATTTCCATTATCTAATAAAATAATATACTTTTCAAAGAGCTTTGAATCGGATAAAATTCTCTTTAGAATGTCATAGAAACCTCAGGTGGCATGGGGTAAATAACAAAAGGCCAGTTTGTCTCAAATATTTACCAAATGTCTACTGTGTGACAGAAACTAAAAAGGCAGTCAAAATTAACATTATAAGTAAAATACTGAATTAAGCTGAAGTACTGATGGAATTAATTGTAAATTTACCTCTAACAGAATTAGTTAGGGATTGGACACAGACTATATTTTGTCCCAACATTACTGTTACATGTACTTTTCCATCCAGTTAGTTCAATGAGGTCACCAAACAAGATTTTAGACAAATTCTTCATGACTCACTCTCCTGAACTCTGACCTATCCCCTTGAAAAGGATCAATCATGTTAAAGCCTTCTGTTAATTTTTTCCTTTTCAGAGTTTATATAAATAAAACAAATTCCTTGAAAGAGCCACTCTATTTTCAGGTAGAACATAAATGATATAAAAAACAAGTTGGGCAACAACAGTTAACGTGGCATTATTGATCTTGGCAGTTAGCACGAGTATTTCTAAATGCTGTTTATTCTTCGCCTATCTCATATCTAAATTTTGAACTTGTTCTCTGCATTTTTATATTGTTTAATGAACCAGCTCTTTATTTTACAATTGGCATTTATCCTGCCTTTCCTATACAAACTATACCCCTTAGGTAACCAAAGAGTATATGGGGGATATTTTTCTTTAAAGTATTCTAGCTAATAAATGAAAAAGGAATGTAGAGCTAGAATACCACAGTTTTTTTCAGCCCCTAATGAATCACTGGATGTAGTACTGAGCATGCCTAAATATCATAGAAAGAGTGGACAATCAGATATTTTGTGCTTCCTGATAGAAAAGCACACCACACATGTATGAAGTATTTTTGCCAAAAAAATTCTCACCTGAATCTGATCAAACCTCTAGAGCCAGTTACCGATTTACAAACACACGGAATGCAGAGCACTTGTTAAGCTATGGCATTCCCATTGCAGGGATGCCATCAACAAAATCCAGACTACTGGAAATTCTATGGTACAAACAAATTACGAGAAAAAGAGATGAACAGATGTAGATATTAAAGGAGACTTAAAAGACACATCAAGCAACTGCAATGTTAAAAAGAAAGACATAAACCTAATTGGAGAGTTGTATACTTATTTTATTTTATTTTTGTTTTGAGATGGAGTCTTGCTCTGTCGCCCAGGCTGGAGTGCAGTGGTGCCATCTTGGCTCACTGCAACCTCTGCCTCCCAGGTTCAAGCAATTCTCCTGTCTCAGCCTCCTGAGTAGCTGGGATTACAGGTGCCCACTACCACGCCCATTTAATTTTTGTATTTTTAGTAGAGACGGGGTTTCCCCATGTTAGACAGACTGGTCTCAAACTCCTGACCTCAGGTGATCCACCCAACTCGGCCTCCCAAAGTGCTGGGATTATTGGCATGAGCCACCGCACCTGGCCTACACTTATTGTCTCTAAAGATATTAAGAAATCGGATTTTTAAGGTATTATAATGGTATTGTGATTGTTTTTTTTAAAAAAATCCTTGTCTTTAGAGATACATACTAAATTATTTATGGATAAATTATTATATCTGAGGTTTGCTTCAAAGTAATAGATGGAGGGAAAATAGGTAGGATATAGATAAAGCAAGATGGGTCATGAGTTGATAATTTTGAGACAGATGATGAATGCATTGGGATTCATTATTATTCTGTCTTCTTTTGTATATGTTTGAAATGTTCTATAATTGAGAAAAATAAATAAAATCACTGGAAGGCTCACACCTTATCTGCTCTTTAGACTTTAATACTAATAGCTGAAGGAAGACCAGTGACATACACTTGTATTTTCACTCCTTTGGCAAACAATGCAGAAGAATTTCCCTTTCACTGTAACTGCAAAATTAACCTACAGATCGCTGAAGGCTGTCTTTAAGCCACTATGACAATCTTAATGAGCATAACATTTTGCTTCAACCCTACTCTTCTACCAATGCTGTAAAGCTCTCCTAGAGTCACGGTGGACCCATGTCATATAAGTGACTGACCCTCAATAACTGAATAAATGACCTGAAGAAAGTGAATTTCTCTGACAATTCTATAAAGATTCTTAAAGATAGGACTATTCAAAACAGCATGGTGTCCTGGAAAGAGTCCAACAGGCCTCAGGTTGAATCCTGGCTCTCCTACTTTCCAACTGCCTAACCATGTGACCCTGTGTACACTACTGAACGTCTCTGAGCCTGAGGTCCCTCACCTCTACAACGGGGCTAGTCACAGGACTATTGTGAGGATTAAATGAGCTACTGTTGCAAGTTACCTAGCATAATTTTGGGCTTCTATTGGATACCCAATAGCTACCTGTAAATATCACATTTGAGCTTACAGAATGATGAAGTTATAAGTTGAGACTGCCTGCTGTGACTTCTGCACTAATTATAGGATGCCTTTAGTCAAAGCTTGTTCAACCCACGGCCCATGGGCCACATGCAGCCCAGGATGGCTTTGAATGTAAACTTTCCTAAAACATTATGGGATTATTTTGTGATTTTTTTTTTTTTTTAGCTCATCAGCTATCATTAGCATTAGTATATTTTATGTACGGCCCAAGACCAACGTGGTCCACAGAAGTCAAAACATTGGACACCCTGCTTTAGTCTCTGTTTCCTAGACATTGAAGAACTTGCTCAGGTTGTAACAATGCACATAATTGAGACCTGTACTCTTGAGTATCACTGAGACTCCTCATCTCTATTTCTTCTACAAGGTTAATTGACCAATTTACTAGAAAGATAAAATGTTAACTACATTGAGACTGTTCTTATTTTGTATCCTCATTTAATACCAATTAGGACAAACATAATAATGCATTAGCTATGTTTAAATAAGACTATATTTTCTAGCTATTTTATTAGCCTGATGACTTCTTTTTTTTTTTTTTTTTTTTTGAGACGGAATTTCGCTCTTGTCGCCCAGACTGGAGTGCAATGGTGCGATCTCAGCTCACTGCAACCTCCCCCTCCTGGGTTCAAGCGATTCTCGTGCCTCAGCCTCCCGAGTAGCTGGGATTACAGGCGCCCACCACCACGCCCAGCTAATTTTTTTGTATTTTTAGTAGAGAAGGTGTTTCACCATGTTGGCCAGGCTGGTCTCAAACTCGTGATCTCGAGTGATCCACCCGCCTCAGCCTCCCAAAGTGCTGGGATTACAGGCGTGAGCTACTGTGCCCAGCCACCTGATGACTTCTTAATACATTTAAATTCCTTGCTTTAGGGTGAAGTTGACAAAATTTTTGAGTAGATTATTTGTTGGCATATAGGGTTTTCATATTGAAGGCTTTTGTTCTTGATGACAATAGAAAGAAAATGCAGGACCAGTCAGTCTAAGGTGAAGCAAAGTCAAGGGAAGAGTCTACTAAATTTTGTGCATCCATGTAAATTTTATCACCAACTACATTCACAATAACATCTTCAATAATTTACAATAATGAAAAGAATTTGTGGTAGCACGAACTTGTAATCCTGGCTCCTCAGGAGGCTAAGGCAGGAGGATCCCTTGAGCCCAGGAATTCGGGACCCCATCTGGGCAACATAAGGAGATCCCATCTTGGCCAGGTGTGGTGGCTCACACCTGTAATCCCAGCACTTTGGGAGGCCGAGGCAGGCAGATCCCTTGAGGTTGGGAGTTTGAGACCAGCCTGGCCAACATGGTAAAACCCCGTCTCTACTAAAATACAAAAATTAGCCAGGCATGGTGGCATGCACCTGTAATCCTAGTATTTAGGAGGCTGAGGCAGGAGAATCACTTGAACACAGGAGGGAGAGGTTGCAGAGAGCTGAGATCGCACCACTGCACTCCAGCCTGAGCGACACAGCAAGACTCCGGATCAAAAAAAAAAAAAAAAAAAAAAAAAAAAAAGGAGCTCCCATCTCTAAAAAAAAAACCAACTTTACAATAATGTAAAAATCATTGGTTACAGATCAGCCCAACTACAGGCCAAAAAATCATAGACTTCAAAATGATTAATTATGAGTTGCCAGTCTAGTCTCTTATTTACATTACTCTAATTCTAGAAGAAGAGAATGTGTGGCTTCACACTGCCACACACCCCCACACTCACACTCACACAATCACACAATGGGGAATGGAATGGAAAGGGGGAGTCCATGCAGTGTGCCCTCCTTGAGATCTAAATGGTTGCATTTTTATCAGCATTTTCTCTCCTTCCTCAGTTGAATTCTAGGCTTCAAGTTTGCTGTAGAGTAGGTTTGCAACAAAAATAGGCTGGAGGACTACTGTGTGGGGTTAATCTTGGAGGGGTACACCTGGGAAAGGAACAGCCACTCTGTGGTATGGATTGGGATGGCTATCGCAGGTCATGCTGAGGGACTGCCTTCCTTGTGAAGTACACTATCTCACTTTATGCCCGTGCTACTTGCCATGAATACATTTAAAAAAAAATTTAAAAAGAAATTAACAAAGACAATTTAAGTAAAATAGCATCTATGAAAGACAAAATGGTAAAGTGCAAGAATGCGTAAATAAGATCAGTTAAGTGAGCATAACAAAAAGATGAAAGACAAAGTCCAATGGCTACAAGGGTACAAAGTAATGGCCCCCATTAGATTTTTTAAACTAGGATAACTGCAGCTGACCAGTAAACATCACATAAAAATGTTCTGCCAGGACCCGGATTCCTTAGGACTGAGGTCCTCAAAGGCATAGCAACAGAGCAGGGACCAGTGGCCATGGTGTCAACAAACACATGGATCTCTATCTATAGGATTTGGTCTGCATCCTCACTACAATCCCTGATGATTCACACTTTCCAGACACACTGGCTACCTTCCTGTTCCTCAAAGAAGCCTGATTTTTCTGTCTCAAAGTGTTTCCATTTGCTGTCTTCTCCCGGAAGGATTTCCCCTAGATCTCATGGCTTCATGGCTGGCTTGTTTTCATCAATGGATCTCAATTTAGATATTATGTGCTTAGAGGGGCCTTTCCTGACCATCCTATTTAGAGTGTTCTCCCCAAGGAAAGGACACCTACTTCAATAAATGGTGCAGGAGAAACTGGATAACCATATGTCGGAGAATGAACCTGGACTCCTACCTCTCACCATGTACAAAAATTAACCAAGATGGATTAAAGACCTAAGTGTAAGACCCGAAACTTCAAAACTCCTAGAAGAAAACCTGGGAAAAAACTTTTTTAAAAGACACTGGCCTAGGCAAATAATTTATGACCAAGTCCTCAAAAGCAAACACAACAAAAAACAAAAAATAGACAAATGGGACTTAATTAAACTAAAAGGCTTCTGCACTGCAAAAGAAATAACCAACAGATTAAACAGACAACCTACAAAATAGAAAAACAATTTGCAAACTATGCATCTGACAAAGGGCAAATATATAGAATCTACAAGGAAATCAAACAGCTCAAGAAGAAAAAACCAAATAATCCCATTTTAAAATGGACAGAAAATATGAACAGACTTTTTTCTTTTTTTTGAGATGGAGTCTCACACTGTCACCCAGGCTGGAGTGCAATGGTGCAATCTCAGCTCACTGCAACCTCTGCCTTCCAGGTTCACGTGATTTTCTTGCCTCAGCCTCCCAAGTAGCTGGGATTACAGGTGCACACCACCACACCCGGCTAATTTTTTGTCTTTTTAGTAGAGACAGGGTTTCACTATGTTGGCCAGACTGGTCTCAAACTCCTGACCTCATGATCCGCCCGCCTTGGCCTCCCAAAGTGCTGGGATCACAGGCATGAGCCACTACGCCCAGCCAACATTTTTCAAAAGAAGACATACGAGTGGCCACCAAACATGAAAAATACCCAATATCACTAATCATCAGAGAAATGCATTTTAAAACCACAATGAGACATCATCTTATACCAGTCAGAATGGCCATTATTAAAAAGTCAAAAAACAACAGATTGGCAAAGATGTAGAGAAGGAAATGCTTATACATTGTTGGCAGGAATGTAAATTAGTACAGCCTTTATGGAAAACAGTATGGAGATTTCTCAAAGAACTAAAAATAGAACTACTATTTGATCCCTCAATCCCACTACTGGGCATATACCCAAAGGGAAAGAAATAATTATATCAAAAAGATACCTGCACTTGTATGTTCATCATAGCACTATACATAATAGCAAAGATACGGGATCAACCTAAGTGTCCATCAGTGGAGGACTAGATTAAGAAAATGTGTACACATACATGCACATACATACACACACCATGGAATACCAGTCAGTCATAGAGAATGAAATCATGTGATTTGCAGCAACGTGGATGGCACTGGTGACTTTAACAGATCAGAGGGTGGGAGAGTAGGAGGGGTAGGAGGGTTGAAAAATTACCTATCGGGTAGTATACTATTTAGTGATGGGTACACTAAAAGCCCAGACTTCACCAATATGCAATATATACATATAAGAAATCACACACCAAAATCTGTCGGGGTTGGGGGGTGATGGAAGGGAGAACATTAGAACAAATACCTACCTAATGCATGCGGGGCTTAAAACCTAGATGACGGGTTGAAGGGGCAGCAAACCACCATGGCACACATATGCCTATTAACAAACCTGCACGTTCTGCACATGTATCCCAGAACTTAAAGTAAAATAAAAAATAATAATAATAATTAAAAAAGAAATCTGTACTTGTATGCATTAAATATATAAAAATTAAAATACATAAAAAACTTAAAAAGCAAAAACTTAGAAAAATAAAGTGCTACCCCCAAGTCACTCTATCATCATACTGTTTCTTCATGACATTTCTCTATCTAGACTTGTTTATTGTCTTCTTCCTCTCGTTGAAATATGAGCTTCATAAAACAAGGGAAGTCACCTATATTGTTCCATACCATATTAATATCATCCAAGTTCTACAGAAATTGGCACTTTTTTTGGTAAAGGGCCAAATAGTAGCTACGTGGGGACTTGCAGACCATACAGTTGTGTCACAACTCTGCTGTCCTAACATGAGAGCACCCACAGACAATACGTAAACATAAGGACACAGTGGTATTCTAATACAAACTTTATTTACAAAAGCAGGCAACTGGCTGGATTTGTCCTGCCACTGTAGTTTGCCATCCTCTGCTCTAGAATGTTATACTAGAATATAGTACTCAGCATAATATTTTCAAATGAATTAACATAAACTTTATTTTAAACCTGGATTGATACAAGGTCATGATTGTCTCCTTGTTACTACATCCAATCAAATGACCAATATATACATATATTGCTTTGTCATAAATCCTTAGTCCTAACATATCAAGTGAAAGTTGCACTAAATTTGATGGAGGGAACTCAGTTTTTTCAATGTGCCTTCACTTGGGCTTAATCTTTACTCTTTATCTTACTATTTTTCATTTCTAAACTCATATAGGTGCAGAGCTTTCTTAACACAAAGCAGAGCCCATGGCCAAGGAAAGGACGTGATTTCCAGAGTCTGTTTCTACTACTACCCTAAAAGTACAAATACTTTGAAGAAATGTAGTAAACTGATTTAAAGTCATAATACATTGTAAGTGAGTATTTTTCTCAAGATAAAACACAAAGATGCTAGGTATATCAAAAGAAGGGATGCTTCAGAAGAGAACCACACTAAAAGGATATTACACTCCCCCCAAAACAAAGCTTGCCTACTTCATAATTTTGATGAGGGCTGGCAGACTAGCACTGCAGAGGCAGTAGAGACAATGAGAATACTCACCCAGGATCAGGAGATCCAGGCTTTAGCACTGTCATCTATTAATCGGTCTTCTCTAACTCCTCTGAGACACACTTTCTGAACCTATAAAATCTACGATATGTGACAGAGGGAGAGAAAGAGTATCAGTCAGATCTCTATTTTTAGGTTTAAGATTCTTAGATTATGCTAATCATCACTTTATATAGCACCACATCCATGTAAGTACCTAACACACAATTAGTCTATGTTATTGTACACATGTTCAATATGGGCTTGCCGTACAGCTAAGAAACAGATTCCAGCTTTTGTGTAATCCATACAAGAGAACAACAAAAGTAAATATTATAAAATCATGTAAGTGATGGCATGTTAAATTTTCCATTGATAAATAAGTGGGAATTCATGTTATACCCAGTTAAGACCCTTTCCCAGTTATATCTGGTTAAGATATGTTTCCAGTCCTGTGTTTATACAGGTAGAACCACTTCCTTTTTTAGAAAAATTAATTTATTTATTTATTTTTGAGATGGAGTCTTGCCCTGTCACCCAGGCTGGAGTGCAGTGGCGCTATCTCGGCTCACTGCAAGCTCCGCCTCCTGGGTTCAAACAATTCTCTTGCCTCAGCCTCCCAAGTAGCTGGGATTACAGGTGCCTGCCACCATGCCCAGCTAATTTTCGTATTTTTAGTAGAGACGGGGTTTCACCATGTTGGCCAGGCTGGTCTCAAACTCCTGACCTTGTGATCCACCTGCCTCGGCCTCCCAAAGTGCTGGGATTACAGGCGTGAGCCACCGCACCTGGCCACCACTTCCTTTTTCTATTCAATAAAATATTGGTGGGGAAAAAGACCCTCTGGCATTTGCCGTCTCATTTGTTCCTTTGTTGTAGTGATAAGGAAAGCCATAAAATAATATTTTAAGAAACAGATAAGATATAGATGACTTTTTAGATCTCCTTCTGGCCTTATGGGTTGATGTGTATTTTTAGAGAATAAAGGTAAAATAATGATTATCAGGCTAAATGGTAATATGGAAGTATAGGGATAATTCAAAGTTTAAGAATTCCTTCCCCATGTTTACCTGGTGTGCTTTGCAAGGTTTAGATGACATCAACGATACAATTTTTGCAAGCAACAGCTGCAGGGTTCTTGGAGGTCGGTTGTCACTTAAATTTTTTTTTTTCCCTTCATGTTGTTAGAAAAATAGACTAAAGCTTTCCCTGAATGGATAATGGAATTTAGTTTCTCAAAATATCGTCCATGGACTGCCTGGCTGCACCAGTATCATTTGTGGTGCTTGTTCAAAATTCATATTCCTTAGAAATGGAGGTTTCACCACTTCAAGACCCATAGAGAGTCCATTATACTTTATGCAGGGTCAGAGATGCCTCTAGAATGAAGTAGATACTCCCGCAATGTGAAACTGATAGCAAATATTAAACCCAAAGCAAAACCAAAAAAAAATTCATATTCTTGGTCTGTACCTGAGGTCATCTTGATGGATCTCAAGTATCCCTGTATAGTATTAAACCCTCTGGTGCTACTTATACACAATAATGTCAAAAAATCACTATCTAGATTAAGAATTCACATTATACTGCATCAGATTAGTGATACAGTGAAATTCAGGTCCAGAGTTTTTATCATTCAATATCCAAAAGACGTGGAAGCTACTTTTATAGCTTTCAAATATAACACATATCAAATAGAAGAAAGAACACATGTAAAACAGAAAGAATAAAATCATTCCAAGGAAAAACAATATTTGGGGACTATTCGTGTGAATTTCCTTCAAGTCTCTCAATATCATAATATAGATCATCACAGGTTCTAAAAACTCCTAACAGCAAGGACTGTGTTTTTCTTCATCACTGTAACCCTAGCTGTTACCAAAATGCCTAGCACATAGTAGGCACTGAAATCTTTGCTGAGTGAACAAAGTAAGTGAAGCTGAAATCAAATTGTATCTTTGATTTGGGCCACACTTTTTTATAAAAATATGTCAGCATTAAATAGAATATCACTTTCTGATTCTCAAATGCATCAAATTGATAACAAATCAATAACTAGTACTTTTGTACCAGATATTTTTCTAGAGTTTTACCCATATTAATTTAACCCTAACAGCTACATGTAATGTTAAGTGCTATTTTATCCCAAATTCGTAAATCAGGAAACTGGAGCATAGACAGTTTAGGTAACCAACCCAATACCACACACCCAGTATGTGGCAGAGCTGACTCCTGAGATTTTTATCAGACTAGGTTAACCTGTTTATGGTCATAAAATCATCCGCCTTTTATAAACAAATATATGCCTAATATTTACCACTTCAGCTACAGAAATTCTATATTAGGAAGAAAAACTCTCTATTAGGAAACTATATATTAGGTGATTGTATGACAGTTAAGATTTAGCCCCGGTACCTACAGTTACTCACTCTGCTACTGCACAAAACTCTGCAAGGGCTCCCACACCGCCCCAGGTTTGGGATGCTAAGTGTATGGTGCAGGTACCTCCGTGCACAGCCACACGGGCTGCTCTCAACCCCAATAAACATGTTTACCACATGAGCCTCACATGTGGTAAACTTTTTTTTTTTTTTTTTTTGAGACAGGGTCTCATTCTGTCGCCCAGGCTGGAGTGCAGTGGCGTGATCTCGGCTCACTGCAGCCTCCACCTCCAGGGCGCAAGCCATCCTTCACCTCAGCCTCCCGAGTGGCTGGGATCACAGGCGCAGGCCACCACACCTAGCTAATTTTTGTATTTTTTATTTAAGAGGCGGGGTTTTGCCATGTTGCCCAGGCTGGTCCCGAACTCCTGACCTCAAGTGATCCGCCTGCCTCAGCCTCCCAAAGTGCTGGGATTACAGGAGGGAACCACTACGCCCGCCAACTTCCCATGCTTGAGGGAGAAATGGAAGAAAGTTCATGTAATACTCAGGCAAGTCCAATTTTTTCGACGTCTTTCATTTGGGCCACACACACAACTAAAGTAACTAGAAGCGCAGGCTCTAGGAGGCCACCGTTCTGTTTACAGTGAAGAGGGTGCACTCACCGTCGGTGGTGTCCGCTGGAAGCCCCGCGTCAGGCCGGGAGGGGGACAGAGACTCTTGCTCAGGGCCGTTATCCGAACTGATCCGCTTCCCACCGCACCCCCAGAGAAACCCACCCAACCCCCTAAACCTAAAAAACCCAGACTGCGCAAACCTGCACGAACAGAGCCATTTCCCCCTAATGTGTGCTTCAAACCCACCGAAGCCCAACTGGAAGCAAGACCAGCGTGCCCGCCCTGCACGATACTGCTTTTCCCCGCGGCAGCGGCTGCCGATCTGGGCAGCGGGTAGATATTCCTGGGGCTCCGTGGACGTTGAGCCGCCGCGCGAAACCGGCGCCGGCTGGACCTGCAAATCGCCGCCCGGCCGGCAGGGGACGCCGCAGACGCGAGGGCGAGGTCGGTCGCCCAGGAGGGGGCGCGCGAGGCCGCAGGGGCGGGGGGCGCCGCCTCGCTTGCCCTGCGCCCCTCCCCCGCGCGCCCTCCTGGCGCGGCGGCCGGCGAGGCCCCTGTGGGAGAGGGGGCAGGGACGAAACGGCCCCGAGGCTCGGAGCGCCGCGCGGCCGCGGCAGCGCGAGCTCGAGGGGGCGGGGAGGCGCGGGCGGGCGGGCGTGCGCGCGCCGGGCGTGGGTGTGGGTGGGGGTAACCGGCGCGGGCGCCGAGATAGCGCCGGGCAGAGGGACCCGGCTACCCTGGACAGCGCATCGCCGCCCGCCCGGGTCGCCGCGCCACAGCCGCTGCGGATCATGGTGAGTGGGGCCGCGCGCCGCCACCGACACCGCCGCGCTTTCTTTCTCTCCTGGACCCACGCACCGGGCGGGAAAGGGCCGAGCGGGCGACGGCGCGGGCGCTGCGGGTTCGCCGCTGGAACCCGCTACCCTCGGAGGGGCCGGGTCCGCGCGGGCCTGGGGAGCGGGTGCTGAGCGTTTGGGCCGGGGGCGCGCGGGTCGGCCCGAGGCCCGCGGGTCTCGGGAACTTTGTCTCGGTCCCCTCTCCCCGGTCCCGCCCCGGCACCTCGAGGCGCCCGCTCGCGCCCAGTCCCCTGTTGCATGCACGGGGCCGGGCGCCCGGGATGCCCGAGGAAGCCGCCCCTCCTTCGCGGCGGCCATTCCCGCGCGCAGCCCACCCTCCGACCCTCCGGCCCCCCGAACCTGCTCTCGCCACCGCCCGCCGACGCCTGGAGCGGAGAACGGCGTTTTCCGCGCGCGGCACACACCCTGCCTCGGGAGTTCTGGGGTTCGGGCCCTAACGGTCAAGCTCTTGCCGCTCTCCTCCCTTCACCGCGCCTGCACCCCGGGGGTGTGTCTGTGCGCTCGTGGGTGCCTCCTGGGTTTGCAGATTGGCTTGGGAAGGGGCTGGGTTTCTATCAGTGTCTGGGCTCGGAGGGGCTTCTGGTGTGTTCTTTCCGACAACTCCTCTCTCTGCCCGGTTTCCCAGGCGAGTCCTCCACTCTGGATTAGTAACGCTTCTTTCTCCTCGGCAGTAAGCTCTGTGTGTGTGTGTGTGTGTGTGTGTGTGTGTGTGATTAGTAACGCTTCTTTCTCCTCGGCAGTAAGCTGTGTGTGTGTGTGTGTGTGTGTGTGTGTGTGTGTGTGTGTGTGTGTGTGTGATTAGTAACGCTTCTTTCTCCTCGGCAGTAAGCTCTGTGTGTGTGTGTGTGTTCACCCGTGTCCGATGAACTGTGTGTGTGTGTGTGTGTTCACCCGTGTCCGATGAACTGCCTGACAGTTTTAGCAGTAGAGCCTGGTTCTTTGGTTACAAAGGGAGAACATCTGTTGTGCCATCCTCAAGGGACTGGTCTTTAGGCAAAATGTGAAATCCGCGTTTGTCTTCAGTGGTGCATATTCAGTGTTTGCCTCACCCCCTTCCCGTAGGGTTTTCTCTCCACTTCAGCGCTTGTTAAAATAAGCGCACTTCCTTTCTCTTCCCCACTCCATCTGATTTTGCTCTGGCTACCCTTTTAGGCACGTACCATCTGCCTGATTATGTGTGACCACTTAATCTTAAAATTCCAACCTTTCCTACCCCGCCCACCACAGTGTATATTCCCTTTGCCTGCTTCATTTGTCTTCTCTTGAGCATGTATTAGTTAGCGTACTGCATATTTTGTTTCTTTAGCTTGTTTCTTGAACGTCTCCTCTACCAGAATATAGGTTTCAGGAAGACACAGATTTTTGTCATTTCGTTCATTGCTTGCTAGATTTCTAGTACCTACAGCAGTGCCTGGCGCACAGTAGGTACTTGATAACTCTTCTGAATTAACCCAATAAAGCAAGCTGCTTTAAGTTAATGCACAGGTGGGGAGTAACTGCAAAGATTATGCAGTTGACATTTGTAATGATGAGAGTCTCAAGTGAAGTTTGGGAGGAGGGAGATACTCCCAACAGGAGGGACCCGATTTTGGCAGCCTTCAATGACGAGTCTAGGCGGCTATCTCTTATGCCTGGTCTGTCGCTTCATGCTCTTTGCACCTTGGCATCAGAGTGGACAAAGCATTTTTCGGACCAACTGGCTCTCCTTTTGGGCTCTGAAGCTTTGTCCTAAAGGATAGGTAGGAATTGTAGTGAGTAAGGGAATAAGTCCAAGGAAATCTCTTTAGCTGAATGGAAAAGTCATGGGAATGTTAACCTAAAAGAGCTAAAATCAAGGGCAAGCTCTTGAAAGCTTTATCCTGCCCAAGTGTGATGCTTCCTGTTTAGATAAGTATTTCTCAGAAACTGTGGGTCTTCAGAGGAATTTTTTTTTTAATACCCAAATCCAAATTGTATTACTTTTTTCTTCTTTGTTTTTTTGTGGCAGGGTCTCACTCTGTCACCCAGGCTGGCATGCAGTGATGCAATCTTGGCTCACTGCAACCTCCACCTCCTGGGCTCAAGTGATTCTCGTGCCTCAGCCTCCTGAGTAGCTGGGATTACAGGTGCACGTCACCACACCAGGCCAATCTGTGTATTTTTGGTAGAGACAGAGTTTCACCATGTTGTCCAGTTTGGTCTCTTAACTCCTGACCTCAAGTGATCAACACCCACCTTGGCTTCCCAAAGTGCTGGAATTACAAGGCATGAGCCACCATGCCCGGCTGAAATCGTATTACTTTAAAAAAAAAAATGGGCAGGGAGTAGGAAAGTTAGGGGGTTGAATTTATAAATAACTTAGTGGGTCAGTTCAGAGAGACACCCTTTTCAATACATGTCCAGTATGAACTGTCTTGTAAGATATCTCTGCTAGTTAGTCTTATTATTCCAAAATAAATATTTTTTCTTTCAAATTTCCTTTTGTTTTTCTATTTCTATAATGTGGATTTATGGCAGTGGTTTTTTAAAAATTAGTCTGGAGAAATGTATTAATTGGAAACAAATTGTTTAATAAAATTTACATGAGTAAGTTTTTGAAAATTATGTAATTATAGCTATGACTATGTAAGTTCGGCAGTTCTGTGGTTACCATCTTTCCCAGGTAGGTAGTAGAAATTAAAGGTAAAAAGGAAAGAAATATAAGTTTGTCTTTGATATTAAAACCAATGAACCAACCAAAGATGAATGAAAGATACCTTATTGACTTAAGTTTATATTTGTAGGATATTTTACTGTTAGGATTCCTAGGATTCCAAAGTATCCAGCCTTTTTCTCTTTCGATTCTTCGAACGTATAGCATTTTCAAGGAGTAAAAAATCAATTTTTAAAGTATCCAGTTGGGTAAGCCTAATTTTTGGTTCTTCAACAAGGGTTCCATTTAATCTAGTTTCCTTCAAAACGTTTTAGTCAGTTTGGGAGGTTCAGGTGCTTTCATGTTCCGAAAGAGAATGTTGAAAATGTGTCAAGTAGATATTATGTATCTAGTTATGTTCAGAAAACAGGGCCCTGCTATTCAGGGTTAGGTGGATGATCGTCTGGGTTGGACAGCTGGTTATGTACCATCTAACTTGACAGGTTTGCATTTCTGGGAGTAGACATTGATAAGGGGAAAGAAGTTGCACCAGAAACTTCTTTAATGGCCCAATGTGGTGAAAATACGCCAGCATCAGTAGCTCATAGTAATTCTACAGTTACAGATTCACGCATTTGTAGCTTTTCTTCTTAACTGAATTGGGACATAACTGACTTTGACAATGAACAATTCTAATAAATAGTTAATTTAAATATGACATTTAAAATCTAACCATTTAATAATTGGAGAGCATAACTTGTTCTGAAATTTATGTGACAGTTTAGAACCTGAGATCTGAGGTCATTCGTGGGCTTGAATCCTGACACCAGCATTTAACTGTGTGACCTTGGGCTTCAGTATTTTATCCTGTAAAAGATGATAATATTTCATAAGGTTTTCGGGAGGAACAAATATGATGGTGCCCTTTATGTGTCTAAAACAGTGCTTGGAGTGCTTAGTAAATATCAACTATTATAATGATGTGTGTTCTTTTTTCTCCCATATCTATTTTAGTTGAGACACTTCAGAATGATGTCTCTGTCCCTTTTGTGGTCTTAATATACGACTAATATTGCTGTCCAATAGAAATATAACATAAATCGCATATGTAATTTTCAGTTTTCTACTAATCACATTTAAAAAGTACAGAGACAAGTGAAATTTGTTTTAATAATGTTATTTAACCCAATCCATGCAAATATTTCAACATGTAATCAATGCAGAAAAAGATTTTTCTATTGTTTTTTTTCATAGAAAATCTTCAAAATCTAGTGTGTATTTTATGCTTAGAGCGCATCTCAGTTCAGGCTAGCCGTATTTCAGCGGCTCAGTGGCCACCTGTGGTTAGAGGCTACCGTATTGGACAAAGAGCTCTAGATTGTACACAACTTCCAAGTTTACCTCTTAAAGCTCTTACACCGTTTCCACTAGTGAGAACCTCACTGCCACCTTAAACCTAGCATTACAAAAAGAAAGCTACTCATCTTTCAGACTCTCTTCTCTGTTCCCTTTTGCTGTTAGTAATTCCACCAGCTCTTCAGTCTACTGTGTCTGAAATCTGATTCTTACTCTCTTTTTTATTTTATATTGTTTGTTGTCTAATATTCTCACATTTTTACTTGAAAATATTTCAAAATCTCTTTCCTCCGCCCCTTGAGCCCCCTTTCCACCATTTTTGCCTTTTCTACAGATCTCCTCTTTTGTAGGCTCTTTGTTTTAACTTTTTTACTTACTGTCTCTTGGAAAATGTATATCTCTCGCTGAATCACTGGGCTCCACATTCTCTCCATTCCTTCCTCAGCCCTTTTTCATGTTGTCAGAAATGGTTTCTATTTTATAGGTTATTCCTACCCTTAATACCTTTCCTTTGTCAAATATCCAGAGAAGTATAATTACTTTCACAGATAGTCTGATAGTAAAATGATCCATTCAAGAAAAGAAGCACAGATAAAGGAGAAAAATAAGCTAGGGGAAGGGAAGATGAAATCATTCTTTGAGTTTTATTTTCCTTTCAGGAAATATCAGAGGGAATCGATTCTAGTAGTCTGTAGTACAGTAGAGAAATTATATGACAATTTATTTTATGTTTCAAAATAGCTAGATGAGAATTGTAATATTTCTAACATAAGAAAAGATAAATGTTTGAAGTGCTAGATATTCCAGTTACCCTAACTTGATCATTACATTGTATACATGTACCAAAACATCACATGTACCCTGGGAATATGTACAACTATGATGCATAAATTAAAAAATAGTAACAAAGAAATATCATGGAACTGATTAATAATCACAATCACCACCACCACCACAATAGCAATGAAACTTGATGTTTATGCAGTGCTTTCTAAGAAACAGGGCACCTTCCTCTGTGCCTGGTGAACAGAGGGAGAAAACAAAAGAAAGGCACTGGACCAAGAGTTAAGAAACCTGGGTTCTAGCCCTAGCTTTATTATTTACCAGCTCCATTCCCTTGCTTAAGTTGCTCTGAGACACTGTTTACTCACTTGCTAAATGGTGTATTATCTCTGTCACAAGATTGTTTTGTTAGAATCAAATGGGGCCTCAGCATCTTTACATTGGCTGCCCTTTGGCTGTATACATCTTTCCCCCAGAGAGCTTTATGTCTGTCTGCTTAATACTTTCATGATTAGACCTACCCTAACCACTCTACTAAAACTGGAACCTGCGTTACCATATATCACACACCATATTCACACACACAGTTGGATATGTACCACACCTGATCCTCTTACACTGCTTTATTTTTTTTTCCACAGCACTTAAAACTAGCAGTTTGCTAATTTACATAGCACTTGGAACCATTTAATCATTAATCTCTCGATAAATTTAAAATTATTTAATTATCACAATTCAGTTTGGGCATGTTTCAGTAATACAGCTGCTTCATCAATACAACATCTGCCTGTGTAACCTTTTAGTAAATGATAATATGTATTCCTACAGCATATTTACACTTCATAGTCATATTTGTGGAAAGGGCCAGGTTATGTCATTTTTAAATAATTTAATCCATATTTCATCATAAGTTTTTAATGAAATTAAAATGCATATGTATTTCTATAATTATATTTTATAATCTATAGATTATGTTCTTATTTTTATACAAATCTATACTTATAGCATTAAGTTCTTGCTGAAATTAAAAATGATTATCTTAAAATATAAACAAAGCTATGATATATGGATTTGCTGAGTAATTTTATTTTTATTTTTATTTATTTATTTATTTTTGAGCTGGAGTCTTGCCCTGTCGCCAGGCTGGAGTGCAGTAGCACAATCTTGGCTCACTGCAACCTCTGACTCCAGGGTTCAAGCGATTCTCCTGCCTCAGCCTCCCGAGTAGCTGGGACTATAGGCGCACACCATGCTGAATAAATAATTATTTTTACTTTACATATATGTGTGGCTTTTAGTTAGCATAACTTAAATATGCTTCAAGTACTGTATAATAATACTATTTTACATTTATTAATCAGTTGAATGTTTTTCAATGCATTTTAATCCACCTTAACTCTTTCTGAAGCCTCACAAAAAAACTTTTGTGAGAGGCAAGTCCTGTAGCAACATACCTACTTTACAGTTTCAAAGAAGATAAATGATTTGCCCAAGGTCACATACTAGAGGTAGCAAAACCAGCTCTAAATGTTCTAATTCCAAAATAACCACCTCTTCTGCTATTCCATATAGCCTTAGCCTTTGGGAAAGGCAGTAGTACTTTTCCCCATTATTATATATGAAAATGGAAAAATCAGAGTGACTTCCCCATGTAGTTTCTTTCCCATAAATTACAGGGATGGATAGATAGATAGATATGGATATATACATATATTGCATATATACACTTAAACATATTAAATATATAAAGTCTTAAGTTTCATTTCATATATACAGAAAATGGAACCTGCAAAGGAAAATATTTGAAATGGAGGTGATTGTGAACAACATCCATATGTACTTATCAAACTTAATCCACTGACTAATATAATTTAAGGGGAACAAAGCTTTCTTTTGGATAAAATGGTACACAGACATAGAAGAACATTGAGTGGCCTGAGTGACTTGAGGGCTCACTGCCTATAAATGAGCAGTACTGAGCATATGGCTGGTACAGTGCTCCCTTATAATAGTAATTTTCAAGAGAAGCAAGGCCATCACTTTTTTTTTTTTTAGTAGAACGAGTGTAGTATTCAAACATTAATCAGAACAGCAGTAGCTTTACACAAAAATTTTGATATCATATATGAGTATTTACTATTTGGTTTTATTTCCAATACTTTAAAGATTTAAATCTGTTGAATTTTCCACGTGACTAAGCAGAATTTGGTTAATGAGATCTTGGAGTTTAACATGCATTATGACAATCGGGAGGAGCCTTTTTTTTCTTTGGCAGGGTCAAAGAGCTTATTGACCATTACACTGAGGAGTTAGATTAAAAGTTAACTCATGCCGTCTCTCTCTCCCTCTCTGCCTCCTCTGTCTCTCTCCTTCTCTCCCTCTCTGCCTCTCTCCTTCTCTGCCTGTCTCTTTCCCTCTCTGCCTCTCTCTTTCCCTCTCTGCCTCTCTTGTCTCTTTCCCTCTCTGCCTCTCTGTCTCTCTCTCCCTCTCTGTCTCTCTCCTTCTCTGCCTCTTTCCCTCTCTACCTCTCTGTCTCTTTCCCTCTCTGCCTTTCTGTCTCTTTCCCTCTCTGCCTCTCTGTCTCTTTTCCTCTCTGCCTCTCTTCCTCTGTCTCTCTCTCCCTCTGTGCCTCCTCTGTCTCTCTCTCCCCATCTCTCTTCCCCTCTTCTTCTCTCTATCCTTCTCTCCATCTCTCTCCCTCCTCAAAAAAAAAAAAAAAATTAACTCATGCTTTGAAAGAAGAAAACAGAATATGTCCATAAAGCAAAAGTAAAATTAGGCTATTTTCAATTTTCCTGAAAATTCAGTTCTGAACAACTGATGTTCTATTTTGTCTCTGGAAGGTCTATGCAGAGTGTTCTCCAAGGCATGCTGGGACAAACAGG
Source organism: Gorilla gorilla gorilla (assembly GCF_029281585.2). NCBI lineage: Eukaryota > Metazoa > Chordata > Mammalia > Primates > Hominidae > Gorilla > Gorilla gorilla. The sequence continues at coordinate 28,705,134 of NC_073229.2, read as the reverse complement.
AAGCCAATACCTTGATCCTTTCTGCTCCCATTCTAGAAGCTTTCCTGAAATTGTTACAGGGAAGACATTCTCTTGGATCTGTAGCTTCTTTGACTTTTGGAAATGCAGATTTCATGACTGTTCTAATGTCAGTGATGAATTTATGCTGAAGAGGGTGCTTTGGGATGTCAGAAAAATACTCAGTTGGCTGTGCTTTCCTCCGGGGCAACGCAGTCGAAATGGTACATGTGGGCTATTTCACATCTCAGTCTCCAAAGCCCTGGGAATTGTTATTCCTTTGTAAGGAAGAGAATGCCCCCTTTCCTCTGGCCTTTTCTGTATTCAGACTCCTAAAAAAAATGGCATACATCACAAGTCATTTTGAGATTTACTGCCTGAAGTCTGCATCAAACTCATGAATACAAAGCAACCACACTGGCTTCACTATATTTTGGAAGCCATGTTTCTCTGTTAAAAAATAGCAGGATTATGACATCAAACCTTTTAAAGTCCTGACACTTCTACTAAAATGCTATCATGTTCCTTTTGTAAATTAGGTTTACTATCTCATAAATCACTTTCTGTTTACAATTTTAAAAGTAAGCAGAAACACCCTATTTTAATACATTTTGTAACACTAATCTTATCAGTACTTGCTTCGTGTAAGACAGAACATATGTCTGTAACAGTCTTAAGTCCTTAGTGTAAACTTTGGAATTAATATTTTGCATTTGTTCTCCTTTTGAAGGAAAGAAATATGCTCTCTACGTTGAATACATATTCTTTAAAATTGCTCTCAAGGAGACATGCAAATACGTTGCCTCAGTCATTTTTTTGATTAGATACACTCATTGTTCATTCATTCAGCACGTGCTCAGTACTGCTCAATTAGAGGCAGTGTGTAAGCACTGTCAATTTAAATATAAAAGACAGCCCCTGCTTCATGAAATCTGTAGTACAAAAAGAGATTCCTTTGTCTCTTCCAGTGCAAGCATACTTCACAAGTCAGCAGTGTTTGGACCACTCAGTCCAGTAAATGTGCCTCCGTGTCCATGTGCTATTCCATCCAATAGAAAGACTTAGTCTAATAATGCGACTAGTAATATTATGACAAAAAAAATCTAGACCCTACAGCGTAGGTAACTTTTATTCTTTATCATGGCAAGAATGTGTTCAGGACCAAGAGGTGGCTGGTAGCTAAAGAGCCAACATCACCGGGATTAATAAAGCTGAGATCAAGACTATGTGTGACACAACAGTACTCAGCAGTCAATTCAGTGAGAGGAGAAAATGATGAAACTGATTGTGTGAAAGGATGGATAGAAGGAGCATGGACCTAGGAATCTGACAGATATGTTTAAATGCACATTCCTAGGCTACGTGAAGTCAGACCTACAGAATGAGAATCTCTGAGGAGGGGCCTAGGGATCTGTATACCAACAATCAAGTGCACACAAATTTGAAATCTTACGCTCTAGGGGTCCAAATGAATGGGAAGAACTTCTAGCAAAATCGTTTTGTGTATGTTTCATGAAGGGGTTGGATTTTGGTATGTAGGGAAGGAAGGAATATAGGATAGAACAGAACAGTCTATTTAGGAGAAATAACTGGGTGAAGGCCCCAGAAAGTAGTAACACAAATATATTTATGGAACACTATACTCTGAGCAATTTATGGACAAGGCTGTTTTCACAGAGCCTAGCACAGATTAGGTGCTCAGTAAGTGTTTTTAATTATTATTTTATTTATTTATTTATTTATTTATTTAGAGACAGAGTCTTGCTTTGTCACCCAGGCTAGAGTGCAGTGGTGTGATTTCGGCTCACTGCAACCTCCATCTCCTGGATTCAAGTAATTCTCCTGCCTCAGCCTCCAGAGTAGCTGGGATTACAGGCGCATGCCACCACGCTTGGCTAATTTTTGTATTTTTGGTAGAGACTGGGTTTCACCATGTTGGCCAGGTTGGTTTCGAACTCCGGACCTCAGGTGATCTGCCCGCCTCGGCCTCCCAAAGTGCTGGGATTACAGGCCTGAGCCACCACATTTAGCCCTAATAAGTGCTTTTTGTTATTTATTTATTTATTTATTTATTTATTTATTGAGAAAAAGTCTCATTCTGTCACCCAGGCTGGAGTGCAGTGGCGCAATCTCAGCTCACTGCAACCTCTGCCTCCTGAGTTTGAGTGATTCTCCTGCCTCAGCCTCCATAGTAGCTGGGAATACAAGTGTGTGCCTCCATGCCCAGCTAATTTTTATATTTTTAGTAGAGATGGGGTTTCACCATGTTGGCCAGGCTGGTGTCCAACTCCAGACCTCAAGTGATCCACCCACCTCGGCCTCCCAAAGTGCTGGGATTACAGGCATGAGCCACCACGCCCGGCAGTAAGTGTTTTTTAAATGTGTGAAGATTGTGGACCAACAGGATAATGGGATTTATGCTAGGAGAGAGAAGTCAGATTTTAAAGAGTCTTGAATTTGAGGCTAAGAAGTTTCTTCTAGATTTTGTAGGTAATAGAAAACAATTAGGCTTTTGAAATGAGGAGTCAAATGATGAAATATCATTTAGGAAGTTTAATCTTATTTTCATAATATACAGGGCTGGGAGAGACTGGATGGGGAGGTTATAAAGGGGCTGAACTAATATGTCACTTCTTTCCACTTATTTTCATATTGCCAGCTTCTGAAAAAATTCTCTCTTTAACACTCCTGGATTCAGTTCCCTCCTCCACTTCTTACTAATTGTTTAGTCATTTGAATATCAGTATCCTCATGGCTAAAATATGTATACTCACACATAGTGAAGATTCCCTGATAGTAAACACTCAAAACTGGTGGCTGCTACCCACAGAAACTTAATCATGTTTATCTTTACAATCCTAACTTTTTTCTCTATGCCTGGAATAGAGATTTTTATAAAACAATCTTGATTAGTCCACATGAATTTACATTTTTAAAAATTCTCATATTCCTGTCATGATGGATTTTAGTTTCAACATTAAGGATTTTTCTTCTGGGGAGGATAAAAAAAGTGATAAAGGTTTTATTCTCTGATTTTTGTTTCTTCCTCTTCGGGTTACATGAGTTTTATTAGAGTAATCAGTGAAAATTGAAAATCTTAACTATATGCTTTTTTCAAAACAACTTTTCTTATTGAGTGGTTCTCACTTATGCACTCATAAAACTGAATGTTTTTTGAAAATTGTTTCATTGATTTGAAACACAACTTTAGAAAATCTTAAGAGCTCCACATAATCAGATTAAACCTTAGCTATTTGCCCAACCACCTACATCAAATTGCCTGTCTTGAGCTCCTCAACAGTGCTTAATCTAAAGCCTTAACCCCTAAAAACTTACCCTCAAGAAAATATATCTTTCATCCTCTGTCGTACACACTGCATTCTCATTATTTCAGTTATGAAAATCCTAAATACATCAGAAACTCTTAAGTGTATTGGATTCGTGTATTGTGTTGGAAATAATGAGGAAAAGAATGCATATATGCACATAACTTCTTTTTTAACTTTTTCTCGGTCAGTTTGGAAATAGTGAAAATTGCCTAGACTTAATACACTTAAATAGTGTAGGAGTAAAAAACCTAAATAAGTGGAGAATAGACTTTGTGTCATCTAGGAGGGGAGAATGTTAGAAGGGGGTAAGATAGGTAGACATTTAGGGGCAGTAAATAGACCAGCCTGGCTGGAATGAAGTTTACTGTGTAAGGGACTGGTCGAAGAAAAGGCTAGAGGAGTACTTGGAACCAAATGGAATGAAGTTTCTGGGTCTCTGGTATGGCTTGATTCCCTACCAGCTTATTTCAAATAAAATAATTACACCTCTAATTTGTGATCAACTCCAGAGGAACTTTCTACCACATTCCTAATGATAGTAAGTTAGAATACCATATGTTAGTATGTTTCCATTTATAGAACACTTTCAGGGCATTGTCTTAGTTGCATGTTATTAGTTACTTGTTTATCTTTGTTTACTTGTGTATTATCCGTCTCCCTTACTGCAATATAAACTCTGTAAGGGCAAGAACTTCTTTATTGCTGTAACTTCAGCACTAGAAAGGTACCTGCAGACAGTAGATGCTCAAATAATACTTGTCTGATAAATGAACAGGCATGTAAAGTCACTTTCCCATGTTTGAAGAAACTGAGACTGAGAGAGATTATTTCCTTCAGAGTCATAAACTAGTAAGTGATTGGCTGAATCCACGGATGCAGAATTCATGCATACAGAGGATGACTGTATTTTGTAATTGTTTGAGGAATATTTGATTATCCTTTTTCCATTGGAAAATATGTGGCATGTGCAACTAAATTTCCAGGATTTGTCCATGGTTTAGTACACAGAGTAGAAAAAGCTAAGGATTAAACTTAAATTTATGTGACCCTATAGAGGCCCTATCCTAGTCTCCACTACATTTCTTTTTTTTTTTTTTTTGTATAGGAAACATTTATCCAAATTGTGTAAAAAGATGTGAAAATTAATTTTGTCAGCCATTAGGAGAATATGTTCTGCTATTTAATAATATGATGGAACAACTTTTCTTATGGCCTTGAAGTTCTTTCATAGGTAAGACCTTAACCTTGCGCAGGAGCCAGGTGGAAAAATAGAATAAACTCTACATGATATGGATGACAAAACTGAAGCACAGAAAAAGTAACTTCTCTACATGTCTGTAGCCGACGGAAACCTGAGCCCAAGTCTTTGACTTTTAGTTCATTGATACGTACAAGAGGAAAACATCTGTGGTTTGCTGTAGTGATGCAGAAAGTTTGGAATAGACAACCAGATTAGTGAGGCCAAAAGAGAAAGTCTGGTGCAGATATGGGAACTTGCTATAAGAGAGGAGTAGCACTACAAATGAGTGTGGAAAGGACTGTTTGAGGAATGATGTTGGGACAAATGGACTTTCATATGGGACAAAATAAAATTAGATCTCTACCTGATAACAATATGCAAAAATAAATTGAGATCATTTAAAAACCTAAAGAAAAATTGAGCTTTGGAACTGTTAGAAAATAGAGGTTATGGCAGGAATAATTTGTTAAGCAAAATTAAACACAAACCATAAAAAGTGACCTTTGACCACATCAGAGTTTGAAAATTTTGAGATGACAGAAGACACCTACAGATTTTTTCTTTTTAAAGGAGGAGAAGTTATTTGCAGTGTATATAACAAAAGATTAGCACTAGGAATGTGTAAATGACCCTTATAAATCAATAAACAGAAGACAAGCCATCCATTAGAGACATGGGTAAAGGTGATTTAATGGCAGCTCACTGAAGAGGAAACCTGCATAGCCAATAAATATTTAAAGACATACGCAACTTCAGTAGTAATAAGGAATTGCAAATTAAAACCATGTCAGACTTATGAACTTGGCAAAATTTAACAATTCTGACAGTAGCAAGTTCCATACATTTTTAGAGCTTTGTGGTAGTTTTCAAATAAAAATGTATTCCCCAATGTAGCAATTCCACAGAGATTTATTCCCAAAGAAATTCTCATTAATAAACATAAGGAGATTTGTATAAAGCAGCATTTTTTGTAATAGCAGAAAAATTGGAAATAACCGAATATATCCATTAGTAAGGAAGTGGATAAATGACAATATGGAATATTCATAAGATGGAATACTATACAACAGTTACAGTGAATGAACCAGAGCTGCCGTGTCAACATGAATAGATCTCAAAAAAAAAAAAGTTGAATGACAGAACAAGCTGCAGAAAGATAAGTGTGCTACGTTATAGTGCATATAAATCCTTAAAACGTACAAAACTATTTTTGCTTGTGAATATCTGCATGTAAATATATAAAACCATGGACTGGAAGGCTTGACATCAAGTTGATTACAGCAGTTATATCCGATGAATGAACAGGGGACACAGGATTGGGAAGATGTACAAAGGGAGTGAGAACTTTATCAGTTGTGTTTCATTTCTCAGTGCCCAGTACATATTTATTTAAATTAGTTTAAAAAGATTTGAATGGCCGGGCACGGTGGCTCACGCATGTAATCCCAGACTTTGGGAGGCTGAGACGGGCAGATCACAAGGTCAGGAGATCGAGACCATTCTGGCTAACACAGTGAAACCCCATCTCTACTAAAAATACAAAAAAATTAGCCGGGCGTGGTGTCGGGCGCCTGTATTCCCAGCTACTCAGGAGGCTGAGGCGGGAGAATGGCGTGAACCCAGGAGGCAGAGCTTGCAGTGAGCCGAGATCAAGCCACTGCACTTCAGCCTGGGTGACAGAGCGAGACTCCATCTCAACAAAAAAACAAACAAACAAAAAAAAGATTTGAAGCAAATATGACACAATTTTAACATTCATAAGTGATGTCTATTTTATTATTCTGTACTTTTTCATACCTTTACACTTTTTCCCCAAGTTAAAAATAAGGATCTAGGATCTGCATTGGAGTCCCAGATCAGAGGTCTGTTAAGAATAGCACATCTAGGACAGATGAGCTACAGGGCAGGAGGGCCTTCTGTTGTTTTCTTAGACCCTAATCCTTCCTTCTTGGCTGACTGAATTGGCATCTAAAAGGCCTTACCAGGTCAGACTCCACATCCATGCAGTTTTAGAGAACTAAAGGACAAGTTGTATTAATAGAAATTTGTGTTTGTCATTCTTACCATCAGTGAAAGGGATAAGCATATTTTCTCATGTGTGGAAAGAGAGAGAATAGCCAAATACCAACAATAGCTGCAACCAATTACATTTATTAAATTCTTACTATGTCCCAGCATTGTCATAAGAACCTTTACTGTATTCCCATATCCCCACAGCAACCCTGGGAGTTGGTACTGCCATTCCCTCTTTACAAATAGGGAAACTGAGGCAAGCTGGGCAGTGAGCATAAAGGAATAAGGAGAGCATTTCTACTCAAACAAATTGCACACCATAAATATTTGTTTCCTACTTGTAAGTCAGTTTTGAAAGGGTTCCAACCCACGGCATGCAGTGTCCTCTCAGTGTTTCTCTTTTCCCACAAAAACTAATTGACCATTGAGAATAGTTACGTTGACTGTCAACCAGTGAACAATGGTAAACCCCAAACTGGAATTTTGTTATTCTCCCTTTTATACCACTGCACTTTCTCTTCTGATTTTTCTTTAAAAAGACATCACTCTTGAGACAAGCACTGATTAATGAAGGGACATTTCTGCTATACGATGTCACTCCCCTTAGATTATCCAAGCCTGATACAGTGGGAGTTGTGAGGCTACGACAGTATGCCCCTGCACTGGGATTTGAAAATGCAGAACACTGAATCAGTGACTATCTATTCAACTTCTACTCTGTGTACAGGCCTGTCATAGATGATTTTACAAGTATGAAATCATTGAGTCTTCACAACCACACTGCGAAGTTAGGATAATTATTCTCATTTTATAGAGAATGAAGATATGTTCAAAGATAACGTTTGGCCCAAAGTTGTGCAGCGACTTAGTGTCAGAGCCAAAACTAGAACCTGCGTAAAACTCCTGTCCTTTGCAGTGAACCACACTGAATGCCAGGCTACCTCTTTTTTTTTTTTTTTTTTGAGATCTCCCTCTGTCGCCCTGGGCTGAAGTGCAGTGGCGCGATCTTGTCTCCCTACAGCTTCCGCTTCCCAGGTTCATGTAATTCTTGCGCCTCAGCCTCCTGGGTAGCTAGGACTACAGGCGTGTGCTAACACTCCCAGCTTTTTTTTTTTTTTTTTTTTTTTTTTGTAGAGACGAAGTTTTGCTGTGTTGCCCAGGCTCATGCTACCTCTTTTAACCATAGCCTTAAGTGATGCCCCACCCTGAACGATACTCAGGACTGATTAAAAATAATCACCCCATGAATGAGTGACAAGAAGATGCTACAGTCTCATTTACCAGCTCTATGAAATCAGGCAAGTTGCTTTACCTCTCTAAGTCTCATTTTCCTGATCTGTCAAAGGGGGATAAACATACCTGCCTTATAGAGTAGTTTCGAGAACTAAATGAAGTAATAGTGAGATAATAGGATATAATGTGCCCAGTACAATGGCTGGTATCTAATAAACACATTCTAGCTCTTTATAATAAACATATTACTATTATTACTATCATTTGTAGTTTTTATAATGAAGAAATCAGTGATGGGGGGCAACTCTGAACTGGCAATTAGAAAATTCTTGGTACATTATTTTAAAGTGAAAAAAAAAATACCATAAAAAGCAAGCTTTCATGGCTGCTGTGGGGTAGCTAATGTGGGATAATTTAATTTTTTTCTTTATAAACCAATCAATAGGTAAAAAAGAAAGCCCATAACCATTCTTCCACTTGGAGGCAATATCCTCTTCTGATGGAGACAGTTTCTCTGGACGGAAGCCACCCAACCACAGATCGGCCTGTTTGTCCACACCTGCGTCTAGTCAAAGGCAGAATCTCTATAAAGTGGCCAGACTAAAGAGTCAGATTAACAGGATGTAAGTCAAGCAATGGCTTACCTTCCCAGCCACAGCAAATGAGGCAAACAGTGTTCTAGGATGACTTAATCTATTATGGCATTAAAATGATATATCCAGATCTAAAGCTAGAAACCAAATCTCCAAAGAGGAAAAGACATCCTATAACCAAAGCAACTTATACATAGTTATAGAGGAACTCTATTGTCATCAGTTGCTTGATGGAAAAGAAGAGAAACCCATGTGTGTAGGTTTTTTTTCCCCCAAAGTCCAAATTAGACCCATTTGGAGGAATGGCATTTGGGAAAATAGCAAGGCTCAGGCAAAAGGAATTGGGTATACCAAGAGAAATACGATGTTCAGAGTAAGAAAGATAATAGTTCTACGACATTCTGAAAATGTTCACTTCTGAGGGCTCTATTGAAAGAGAAATGTTGACAAACTGGAATCAATTTAGAAAGAATGCTGAAAAAGGTGAGAGTCTGGAGCTCATGTCCTTTATATGGGCATGTGTCTAATGCCTAATACCTAGTAGATGTTCAGTTAGTGCTTATGGAAAGTAGGAAAGGTCAGTCCACATAGTAAAGCAGAGAAAGGCAGGGAGGGAGGGAGAGGAGAACGGGATAAGTTGAATTTCCTGAGGCTGCTTGCCTAAGAAAGGTGGAAGCAGGGGGTGAATTAATACCTCTAATCAAATATCTGAAGGGCTCTCGTGTGGAAGAAAAATAATACTAGTTTTGTGTAACTCCAGAGGAAAGAATTAGGATTTATGGGTAACAGTTGAATGGGGAAAGATTTTTAGCACAAAATAAAGTAGGACTTTCTAAAAACAAGAAACATTTTTAAAATGGAATGTGCTACCTTACAGAGTAGTAAGAAGTCTTTCCAGTAAAGTGGGTAAATTTCTATCAGAATTATTGTAGAAACCAATTATTTCCGGCTTTGGGTGGAAAGTTAAAAATTCCATGACTCTCCCATATGACGAGAGCCAATAAGCTGCTCCTACTCATCTGAGGTTTAAAAAAAGTCACTTGTTTCTGAGCTCATTTCTGTTCCTAACAAAGACTCTGGACCATGCAGAGCTCATTCTTGAGCCTTTACAATGCTGTGTGATGGGAAGTGAATTTCTATAGTAAAAATCGATGTTGATTTATACTATACTTTTAAAGTTATTTTTCATAAAACATAGATGGTAAGCTTAAGAAGTGAGAAGCATTTACACCAAAACTTTTAAAATATTATTTTATCTAAAGATATAAATCTCTTGTTGGTCAAAGGATACAAAATTTCCATTAGACAGGAGGTTCAAGAGATATATCGAAAAACATGGTGATTACAGTTAAGTGTTCTCACTACAAAAAAATGATAAGGATGTGAGGTAATGGATGTGTTAATTAGCTTGATTTCACCATTCCACACTGTATGCATATTTCACATCATATGCACCATAAATAAATACAATTTTTGTCAATTAAATATTTTAAAAGATAGAAATCTCTATGTAAGGATAGTTAATCTATTAGATATAAATAATACTCCATATAGCTATGTAAGGTTTATATGAAGAAATCAAGCTATGATCCACAGACGGCAATAAATCCTGTTATTCTATTCCATATGCTGCATACACAGAAAGCTAGAGGCCTTTTAGCACGAGGTAAGAGTGTGGACAAAGACAAATGGAAAAAGACAAATGACAAAAGTGCTAAAAACAGCTTCAGTTTCCCTACAACTCCTAGTTAGTCGAGTGAAACAAAGGAGGCTCTCTAAGAATCAGTTTCTTGGTGGCTGTCCTGGATGTCCGTAGTATAACACTTCACTCCTATGTCCAGGATTAACGTGCAACAGTCTGCTTGCCTCTCCTGTTATAGCCCAGAAGGATCACAAAAGGATTTCCTGCCACATGCTGCCCACCTGTATCTTGGCAGCCTAGCACAGCCCGACCCAAACGGCACTACTACTTGCTGGTTACAGGAGCCATTTGCATTTTCAACCATGGCTATTTTAAGGCTATGCAAATGAGTTGGCGGGACTTTCTCCTTTAAAAGACAATGAAAAAAATTCATAGTCTAACATCTCCTTCTTTAACTTTTCTAATACATCTAAACCCAATACACACTTATTTTTATGTAATCAGAGCAGGATACTTTAAGTCTTCTCTGGAGACTAATTTTAATTTTGGCTGCCCTTTGAGGAACAGTTAGAACCACTCATCAGGCTGCTAGCACTAGCAAAGGGGAAGCCACGCTGTCATAACTGGCTCTTGCAGTCGCTACTTCCACTTCACCATCCTGAAAACTTGATGGCTTATCTGCTTAGGAAACTCAGGAATGTTTCTCACCACCCCACTTCGCCACCCAGAGCCACTACCCATTAGAGTTACTGAACTGACCCTTTTTCTTTTAAAGGTTGGAAGCAAAAAGACTATAAATCTTTTACAGTTGCGTTCATTACAGCAGTTAATATTCTCTATAATGATACAGTTCTAAAAAGCATTATCTAAAAAGAAAAATTATTTTTGAGAGCTGAGAGGCTAAAACTGGGTGAAGACTTCTGCAGAGAAAATATTTTTAAAGTCATAAAACCATGAAAATAACAACTACTGTACTTTTTATTTTATAGAAATCAAGTAGTATCTAATAGACAAGACATTGATCCATAAACTTTTTAAAGAAAATTTGGTAATCTCTTAAAGTATTTGTATGGCTTTGAATGGGTGTGCTTTTCTAAGTTTGTTTTAATTTTTATGATACACTTATAATTGTTTCAAATAGGCATTTGTTCATTTTAAAACTACTAGAAGTTACACTGAAGAAAAGCATTCAAAAGAAGACTTTTGAACAAAAAAATTGTTGAATGAGTGAAATGCCTGAAGTAGCTCAATTTACCAAACAGAAATCACTCAGTATTACAAGGCTGCAGATTTCAGTTTTACTGATTTCAGTTCTGTCTGCCCAGTTCATTTCCAAATTTGTATCAGTTTTACATACTTTAGACACTGGCGCCATATATGAAGCTAAAAAAATTAGCATACTTGTTTATTTTGTTTTATATTCTTATTTTTAGTAGTGGCTTCAAAATTCTTGTATAGGCAAAGAATGGGCTGGCTGTCAGGGTTGGCAGCGTGGATGGAGAGTGGGAACCCGAGGGGAGGGCTTGAATCTGCTATTACTTAGCCCTTTAAAGAAAACTGAGGAAATATGATTTTTCTCTGCAAGGAATGGTGTTAGAGGTCAGTGGCTGCTAGAATTTATGAGATTACGCCGTTGCCCCTACAAAAACATTGCTTTGTGCTACCATTGCACACTGCGAATTCTGCTAAGTTTAACAAGGCCACTGAAATCTTTAGTTTCCAAGGTTGTGTGTTGGGCGGTAATCTATCCCTTCTCTCTGAGTTTCCTGAAATACAGATGCAGAAGAAAGTTTCAGAAAGAAACAGTTTCTCTCGAATGTATACATGGGAAATCCAAACAAATTTGTCCGTTGAGGTTAGGAACAAACTCAACATACCTTTCCTCCAGTTAACCAACCTGCTTTCCAAAAAAGCCAATTTAGGTTAAGGTTACTTTTGAGAAATTTGTACTTTTTGTTTCAGAATCTGTAATAATTTCATGTTTGCTGATTGCTGATATTTGGTCAACAATACTGTAGAGCCAGTTCTTACTTTTTGTATGAATTGGCACTCTGCCTACTGGCTTCAAGAATTTAGAAGAAAGCAGGAGAGGAAAGAATAGGAATGATGGAAGAATAAAGAGACTCATTATCATTGTCTCTTTAAAACTGAGAGCTAGAAGGGGCCTTGGAGATGATTTTATTCAGTAATACTAAGTACTTAGAGAATATATGTACATAGTTTTGTCCTGTAATACAAAAAATAGTGGTGTCTAGGGACCTAATAATAGGAATATTAAAATGATTAGATTTACTTAAGGAACATTTCATATTATAAGGTACTATTGGCCATTGGATATAAATGATTTATCAATAAGAAAAAGGATAGTAGTATTTCATAAAAGTGTTCATTTAGCAGGATTCAAAACAATATCCAAGAAGAACCTGGAGAGAAGATTGTGTGTGACACAATGCCAATTTTAAAATGGGGGCCAGAGGCTTACATTTACATAATTTTCTTTATTTTGACTCAATCATTTTGGCAAAGGCACTGGCTTAGCCACATATGGTGTATAGCTTGTAATAAATAACTTTGTCTTTTGCCTCTCGTCATCTGTAAAATAGATAATACTCTTCACCTCTTTCTTCCCTCCCTCCATAGAGTTGTCTGTCTTTATTCATCAGCTCTATATTTGGAGACTATGTTGGGCTGATGATTGAACAGTGATGAATGAATTAAGGTGAATTACAAGGATATCCTAGAAGATGCTTAAACTAACATGAAATTCAATTATCTAAAGTTAGTTTGTAATACTCTAACCATCATAGAGGCCAAGTATAGTGTTTTACCAATTTTTTTGCTCACATAGCTCAGGCTGCATTTTTCTTTTTAGTGATCTATTTTCCTCCTAATGGTACTAAATTTGATTTGACATTATTCAGATTTAAATGCTGAGGGAGAGGTATGATTTTCCTTTACCTCCTAGAAAAGAGGATGCAGTGAAGGCAGCTCACCGTCACTTTGATGGTAATGTCCTGCCAAACAAAACAGCGCGTGCTGAAGATTTCATTCAGCAGGCATGGAACCCGAATTGCTCAATAAATCCCCATATTGGTTGGTTTTATAGCTTAAAAGAAGGAAAATATAAAATAGTCTGTCCAGATGACTCACAGATTGTCTCTTGCTCAGTATTAACAGTAAAATAATAATCCTTTTGATTACCATAAATATATCAAAATATTGTAGCTATTTTCAAAATATATAGAAATACATAGAAATAATTTAGATGTGATTGTTGTCTAAAAAATTAGAAATAAAATTTGGCCCATATTTTTTCCAAGAAGTCATTAAAAGCTTTCCTTTGTTTTCATATTCAAAAGGATACCACTTGTACATGCAGAATAGCCAACCTGCTTCCCCTCTGGTCAGTACTTGATAACCAGAGCACACACAGACAGAATCTCCTTTCATTGCTGCTCTTAATTGTGAAAGAGTTTTATTCTTCCCCATGTTCCCAAATCCAGAAACTGGTACAGTTCCAAGGTGTCCTGAATACAGATATCTAGCTTTGGATGAAATCTCCAAGGAGTTTTATATTCACTCACCACTTCCTGTGGAAGAAGAAGTTGTAATAATCATTACAAATATCTTGAACTGCAAACTTAGCAGCATTGTTTTCTTTTCTGTTTCAGACATATTCAGCATTGAATCACTGAATAATTTTATTTCTAATTATGAAATTGAAGCTTTGGCAGATTTCATCTTATTCACTTGAAATTATAGCAAGTTATTTTATATATTCTAATGAGATCAGAATGTTACAAGTATGTGTTTGGATTTTATTTCCATACTCTCGGAGAGAAGGCCATAACTTGAAAAATGACTGGAAAGAAACTATTATAGTCATTATTAAGAAGAGACTATTTATTATAGTCATTATTTAGTAAAGTGAGTTTCCTTAAACTTGGTACATTTCTGTGTAACCAGTGAATTAATTCACAAGTCATTTAAGCTTCGTGAATATATTTTAAATGTTTAAAATCTATTTCAGAAGCTTAACCAATAAGATTTAGTTATATCTGATAACCAAGCACCATTCTGTGCATCAGTGATACACAGCTGAGTGGCAAACTCAAAATTTTTTGTGTGTATATAATTTATGTTTCACCAGTTCTTTCCCCAGCTCCTCACAAATTCCCTGCACCTGTTCTTCACCATTGACGTACACACATACCCATACCCAGAGATTTTTTTCAAGAGTTCTCCTGGGATTGATTGTGAGTGATTCTGGTCTGTCTTTTTCACGCCATCTGTGGGGTAGTCCTCTTCTCTTGCTCAGGCCCCTCTCTGCTGGGTAAGACCCCCATATCCACTGAGCACCCAGCCCTGCATGTGTGGAGTGCCGGCTGCCTGCTGAGCACAGTACTTGGCAGTGCTCACTGCTGTTCATACCAGGTGTCCCAGACTCTGCTGGACACCGATTCTTGTCTAGCTGGACACAACTTCTGACACAGGAGGCTTGCAGGTAACACACTCCACGCAGCATTCTGTGGAAACGTTGAGGAGAATACCTTTCTCCTCTTTTCTCTTCTGGTAGAGAGATCACAAGCACTCCAAGGGCACCCCCGGTGTCTTATGTGAGTACATCCTATTCTTTTTCATCACAGCCTCTCTCTCCCTGGGACCCCTGGGGAATGGAGCCATGAAGAATCCCAAGCGACAGACCCCCTATTACACTTAACATTACTTTACTCCTCTCATGTTCAGTTGGTGCTTTGTTACTGAGACAGCCCTGTCAGCATCTGACACTCCACCAACGCACCTCCTTAGGATGAGCTCCCTCTCAAGCGTAGCTCAGGTTCTCGTGCAAAGGGGACTGTCCTGCCAGTTTGCAGAGGATTCTGAAGCCAAAAGGTGAGCCAGCAGCACCAGCCACCATGTTCAGATGAAACAGATGAACGAATGCACACAAGCCCTATAACACACTAGAAAACTGCTGTTTAAAAGATATTAATGATATTAATAATTTTTTAAACCTTGGTATTTACCTCTTAAAAGTCTAAAATAAAAAGGTTTTCGGTTTTACTAGTTGGTTTCTCCTGAGTCATGGTGTGTATATTTTTAGTATTACTGCTGCCTCAATACCTCTCTGGTTTAAAATAGTGATACTTTCCCAAAGCTTTCTCCTTGTCTCTGTTCTCTCTTCCTACTCTCCTACACTCTTTACTTGCCAAATATATATTAATACACATACAATTCTGACACCCCTCTGAACCTGAAGAAGAGTGTTGTCAAAGGAAAAAGAGGTCAAAAGTGGACCCTTGAGATTTTCTAGCCCCATTCCTGGTGTGATTCTGTTACTTGTTCAATAAAAGACGCTTTTCACAAATGCTTATTGAGAGCTCAAATGTGTGCCAGGCAAAGAAGATCTTGACTAGTTTGGGAGAACAAGGGGGGCCAGGGAAAACCAACAGAGTTAGGAGGCATATCCAGGCAGAGGGAAGAACACATTTAGTGGCACATGCGGAGAGAACAGGATGTGTTGGAGGAACTCCAAGTAATTAGATATGCCTGGAACAAAGAGGACATCTGAGGATTTGGAAGGAGCAGAGACTTAGCAAAGTGGGTGGAGGTCATCACATTCTGGCCCAGTCTGCCAAAGGAGTTAATAGCAATTGTTTAATTTTTAAAAGTTTTTCAGATTTTAAGTCAGATAAGAATGCTAGTTCCTCTTGTAACATACAGCTGGATACCAAGGAATTGAGGTTAAGATGCATAGTGTATACATCCAAACTACTATAGCACAGTTCACTGAGATGGACTTTTCCTTCCACTGAGCTCTGTATTGTGTTAGTTCCGTCATATTTAAACGTTGATAATAGTGACAGTAACCACACTTGTAATGATAAAAATAATGTTTGTCACTGGACCATGCTTGCTTTAGAGCTTTGGTTTTTGTATAAATTTAACCTATTAGGGGGAAAAATGCTGTTTTACTGTTAAGACATGGCAGTCTGACCAGCACTTAGGACAGACTACTGCACATCCACTGAGGGAAACCCCTCATGGGTTTGTTTGGGTTGAATAAAATCCTTCTCTTACTGTGGGCTTGGAGTCATCTTATTCCTCTGAGGTATGTTAGCAGATAAAGCAGAATGGAGTAACTAAAGAGCTAAAGGACCCTCTTGTACCCCTTCCCTGAGCACCTGGGAAAGACCCATATGGAAATATTAGACAGTGACTGGCTTTACTGATGTTTTGAAGATAGTCGGATTCTGGTAGCTTAGCATATGTAATGTGAACTTCAAGATTTATCCAAACACTTATTGCCAATTACTACAGAAAGTTGGGTTGATTACTCTTATCACTAATCTTTGTATCAATATAAAATAATACGTATTTGATGAAAATTTAAGTTACTTTTCACTTAAGAATTTCTCAAAGAGGGTCATACTTTTTAGTCATTTTATATCATGATATCATCTCATTTCTCTCACCTTTTATTTCAAGTGGATAGGAAGAAACCGACCCTTTGGAAACTGATTTTTTTTTTAAGACTTAAGGAGGAACTTGTACAACTTTCCTCTGTAAGTCATTTTGCTAACAGTTTTTTCTTTAGTTTTTAGTTGTAGTATTTTAATTATACAATTAATATATTGATAATGATTTATTGTTAAAAAGTAAAATGATACAAGCCAGGCCTGGTGGCTCACTCCTGTAATCCCAGCACTTTGGGAGGCCAAGGCAGGTGGATCACCTGAGGTCAGGAGTTCGAAACCAACTTGGCCAACATGGTGAAACCTCATCTCTACTAAATATACAAAAATTAGCCGGGCGTGGTGGTGCACACCTGTATTCTCAGCTACTCAGAAGGCTGAGGCGGGAGAATCACTTGAACGCAGGAGGCGGAGGTTGCAGTGAGCTGAGATCACACCACTGCACTCCAGCCTGGGCAAAGAAGTGAGACTCTGTCAAAAACAACAACAACAACAACAACAAAAACTAAAACGATAGAGACATATACAGAGTAAAAAGTTAGTCCCTCCCTTTTCCTTCTCCCCATGCCCACTATCCTCCTTGTCTCTCCAGCAGTAGTTACTGTTAACAGTTTGATGTGTGGTCTCTGGCATTTGCTTTATGTGTATACTATACGTACTTGTACATAAATGCCTAGGAAAGTAGATTGGAGTTTGTAAACAATTTATTTCTCTAAATCAAATCCCAGAAAGCAAAGTTTGTGCTTTATGTTATCTGATTCCACTCTGATTTTCTTTCTTACAGGAAAGCATTCTTTAAGGCTTAGGAAACTATAGGAATTCTTTGAGGCTTTTCTTTTTTTACCTAGTTTATTTAACTTATTTTTGTTAGTAATTTGAATAAAGGTGCCAAAATTTTAAAATATACTAAACCTGGAGGGAAAAAATGTCTATATTTAGGAATTTGGACTAATCTTGTCAGCATGTGATGGTGAGGCTGAAATGAAGAAATATTCAATAGGGATAAAAATTTTAAATTGCATTTAAACTTTAAAAATGTGTTATAGAAGTTTAGGATGTAAGACTTGATTTCAGCAGTAGTTAACTTGAAAATAACCTGGTGATGTTTGTTGGCAAGGACTAGCTGATGCAGTGTCTGAATGCAATCTTATGATAACTGTAATAGAAGTATAATATCCCGATTAAGAAGGCACAAACCTCTTTGTACCCTTCCCTAAGCAGGCCACTTTCAGAATACTATATTCAGGTACAGGAAATATAAGGTAAAAAACAAGTAGCCCAGAGATTTTATTTCTGTTTGGAGCAATATGGATACTATCTAAGTGGGTTTGTATAGCCCACTAATTACTAAATGCTTTGAAATTAATGGTTATATAATAAGTATAAACAAGTTTGAATTTCATCAGATAGCTAGATAATGAAATACTTGGTTGATTTTTAGAAAGTAAGCAAGGACTTGGTATTTTTGTAATAGAAGCACATCAAAAAATCAATCCTTTAACTATAATCTAAACCAATTTCAATAGCCTGTGCATGGTCTCATTGTTGCTACTCAAAATGTGACCTTTAGCCCAGCAGCTTCAGTATCGCCTGGGAGCTTGTTAGAAATGCAAACTCAAAGCTCATCTAGACCAATTGAATGAGAACCTGTACGTTAACAAGATCCCCAGGTGACTTAACGAACATTAAAGTTTAAGAACCTGAAAAATTCTGAACCCTCAACTGTGTTCAATGAAAGCTTTAAAAAGTCCATAAAGATGGTGTCTCCAGACTTCTTGTGTATCTTCTTGAAGCATGATGCAATAGTTTGGTAAAGAAATGAGAAAAGTAAAAGATGAGGCAATCGTGGTGGCTTATTTGACTCTTGTATTGTCCTTCTAGGCAATACCAGTATTCTTACCTTTTCACATTTTTTAGTATAGGTTGGAATTATTGATAAGTAGTGATAATTCCTAGGATGACTAAATAGAAAAATGTTATAGAAAAAAATAAGATCACTAAGATCCCATAATGTATCATAGACTTATAAAAGGGTTCATTCTATTCATGTTAATTGCAAGAGAGAATAAATTTGATTCTACTTTAAAAATATATAGGCAATTTTTTTTCTGTGTTCTTTGGAAGAAAACTTCCAAAAAGAAATTTAAAAAATAAAATTGGATCCAGTTGACCCTGAGAATTAACTGGGAGTTAAGAATGTTAAGGCTCTTTCAAAACACACTGAAAACCAGATCATGTGTATGAAAATATAACTAGGAATGTGAAGTATATGAAATGGATATCGTGAGTATTGTAAAGGTTCAAATGAATGAGTATTTGATTAATTCATTCAATAAATATTAAGTGCCCATTATGTGCCAGGCATTGTTCTTGGAACTGGGGCTAACTGGAGCTTAGATTTTAGTGGAGGACCCAGCCAATACACAAATTAACAGGCCAGTGGAAGTCTGGGTAATACGTGCTGTAAAGAAAAAATAGAGCAGGTCAGGCGATGGTGAATGACTGCACCACAGGCCAGGATGCCACAAGCAGATGCTTCCCTCTTCTTTGGTAACTAGGCCCTTGAGATGATGGGGAGATATGTAAGGAGTTACCATTTGGCCAGACTCTGAATAAAACACAGAGCCATGTGCGGGAAGTGGAGCATAACCAAACTGCAGCAATAGTTCTGTTCTTAAAGTCCTTTTATCACCTTAATTGAACGGGACTGTCCTGTGGCCTCAGGGCTACCTAGGATGCAAATAAAATCACCCACTATTGGCTTTGTGGTATCCTGAGATACCACAGCACAAGAAAGGGGCTTGAGATCCGCAGAGATCATTCTCCGCTATCCAAGCTCTGAAACCCTTCAGTCTGAAGGTTGAAAAACACTGATTCATTGTAGTTCAAGTCTCACCTGACAGCACCACTCTTGAGTCTGCAGTCTCAATTTCCACATCTGTAAATTGGGAAAGATAGCCAACTTGCAAGGTTATTGTGACAACCATAGAGAGTATGTATCAGGTGCCTGACACGTACTAAGTGTTTAATAAACAGTAGCCAGTATTACTCCCCATGAGGGTTAGCTTATTAACATCTCATTTCTAAGATGTTAGAAATGATCCTCAGATTCCTTAGAACCTAAGGTAGACAGTTTCAGCCTTATGATATTACTAAGATACATAATAGCAATTTAGAGTTCCCATACATAAAAGATTGTTCTACCCATTGCCTACCCTCACCCTCCAACTTAGCTCATTACTCCCTCCAGAGAATAGTAGTCGGGAGGTAGGGATGAGAGTGGATAGGCCCCGAAAAGTCAGTTTAGGGGTGTCAGTGTAAAATGTGCACAGATACATATTGTGTGAAGTCAGCTGCATGACAGCCAAATAATTTTATGCATTTTTATGTATCCACTCTTATCCATCCTGTAAACCTAGTTTCATTCACAAAGGTGAACACATTTAGTTTCTTCAAATACATGAGAGACTGGCTGGGAATAATCCCCCCAGGAGTTACCAAAAGAGGTTTCAACATTTGAAGGCCACCCTGAGCCATGGGAACAATGGAGAGGACTCACTGTGTGACTCTAGTCTGTCTCCGTTGCCCCTGAGAGGAGATAACACCTTCTCTTCTCTCAGTTCTGTACAGCTCAGCCTTGACCTTGAGGTTCCTGGGAAGTTGTTAGAATTGTGTTAGGTTAGTACGAAATCTATTCATTCCTAAGCTGATCAGATCCCATTTCCTGACTTCTTGTCATTGAATACTTCACATTTAGTTTACTCTGAAATGTACGTTGAAAGAAAAGGCAAAGTCTTTTTGGATGCTGTGTTTCAAACAGTGTGTTTTGTGATCTTAATGGTTTTTGCTAATTTTAAAAAGCAGTGAGTTGGTGGTAGAAAATAGCTGTTCTCATCGAATGTGTCTTTAAAATGTTCTATAAAACTATCAACAAAACAGGGCAAACATCAAGATCTTGAATCACTGGATTTTTATACAACACAATGCCCATGGTAGACAAATACCAAAAACCAGAAAATGCCTAAAACGTAAATTTTAAAAAGGAAGGTAAAGAAGAAGGAATGAGTAAAAAAGGAAGGGAGAAGGGGAAGAAGGAAGAAGGAAATAGAGGGGAAAAGGAAATTAAAGGAAGAGAAGAAAGAAAGGAAAGAATAAAATGGAATCAAGAGTCCTATCCTTTAGAGACCAGAGAAAGCGCAGGCAGAATTTTATGGTGGGGTTCATTTCTGCCTTGCGTCCTGCCTCAGCTTCTGTAGAATGGCCCTTAATCATGGTGGCAGTGATTCTGATTGCAAGGCAGCCTTTGCTGAAGAAAATCTGGCCATCAGGGTTTTGAGGATAAAGCAGTGATCACAGACTTAAACCTTTAAGAGCCAACTGGGAAATGCCCTCCCGTTTGAGATGCCCTGGTTTGTGCTGACCTCCAACTGATAGAGTTAGGGATGGGTGGAAGTCCCAGTCAGCATCAGGCTGGCAAAAAGTGCCCAAGAAGTGTGTCCCTCTTGGCTCTCCTGTTTCCCACCTACCCACAGAAGGCAGGCATGTATGGTGAGCCAGTCTACCAGCACTAGGAGCTGCACATTCCATGCCAAGAAGACCCTCTCAGATTTCTATAAGAAGTCAGTCCTGTGAGACTGCCTTACATGGATCCCTACTACCTCCAAGTGGTGTATTTATTGCCAATAGAAGGGACAGGTCCAGGGCATCCCTGGATATTAGGCCACACTGATTCCTGGTGGTAGCGATGGACGGGGCATTAGAGGTGGTGCTGGTGCTGCTGGCTGTAACAGTGGTGTGATGAGGTAGGGGAGGCCAGCTTGCTCTGGGGTGCTCAGAATATGGCTCTTCAATTACATAGATCCATTTTTGGTTGTCTTGAGTCTTTTCTGCACATTTTACTTTCCATATGGAGTCATTTCCCTTTGGCATGAAGAGCATCTTTAGCATACTATGTAGTGCAGTTCTGCTGGTTACAGATTCTCTCACTTGGGCATATATGAATATGTCCTTATTTAGCCCTCATTTTTGAAGGCTATTCTGGTCTCTTCTTCTGCAGTCCCCAGCCAACCACTGATCTCCTCTCTGTCACTATAAGTTATATTTTCTAGAATTTCATATAAATGGAAACATACAGTATGTAATTTTTGTGTAGCTTTTTTCATGCAGAATAATTTTGAGATACATCCATGTTGTGTGTACATCAATTGTTCATTCCTTTATATTGCTGAGTAGTATTTACTATATGGCTATACACAATTTGTCACCTGTTGGTGGACATTTGGGAGTTTCTGCTTTTTAGCAATTACAAATAAAATTGCTATGAATATTTGCGTTCAAGTCTTTGCATGGGAATATGCTTTCTTTTCTCTTGGATGGATACCTGGGGGTGGAAAACTGGATCATATGGTAGGTGTATGTTTATGTTTTTACCAAACTACTGAACTGTTTTGCAAAGTGGTTGTAGCATTTTACATTCCTACCAACTGTGGTAAGTAATCAGGGGTCCAGAGTTAAATAAGGCTCTCCTTGCTACCAGTCTTTCCATTCTTCTCATATTTGCTGTACACAGCCACAAATTGAATTCCAAGTCACTGAACACAGACTTTCTTGTAAGGGCAAGGAGTTGTTCTGGAAGTGGATCCAGGGTTATTTCGCAGAGAATTCTGTGGCCTGGGGAACTTGAAATGTCATCTGGGGAGGCGAAGTTGTGGCCATAGGGAGGCATGATCCCTTGGCTCAAAGGATTTTTTTTTTTTTTTTTTTTTTTTTTGCTTTGTGGAGGGATGTGGCCAAAGGATGACCAGAAGGGGGCCTTGAAAGTGTGGAGCTCAGGCCAGTGCCTCTCGCTCAGGTCTAAGGGCTATACTGTTCCCTTCTCATCCACCCAATTCCAACCATCTTGAAAAACCCATCCTGCATCCGCACACCTGTATCTTCTGTCGTGTGGCAGTTCTGTGTGTCCTCCTCCTCTCGGTTGTTTGCTGTTTGACTTTCTATGTCTCACTTTCCCAATTTGTGCATAAACTTTTCAGTCAACTACTCTGCCTCCTTTTCCTTCATATGTATGACAAAGTGTTATGTACACGAATGCTGTTCAAAAATGTGTCAATGAAATGCATGGAGTTTGCTGCTTTTTCTCTGCTTCTAAGTTGGTGTTAATCTTCAGACATTGTCCAGCACACTTGACATTTACATACAGAATCTAGTGTGCAGCTAGGACTTCCTGGTCCAAGCTCTGCCCAGTTAGCCTTCCTAATCTCACCCCAGTTCACTAACACTGCAAACCTCTCTGTGCTTATGCTATGTTTTACTATTCCAGTGTAAACCTCAGTTTGTTCCCCTGACATCACCTCATCTCATCATTGCCTTTTTAGACTACTTCCTTACTAACTATATTAAGTAACCCAGAAATAAAGAGAGAATTTTTATCAGGTTTCTGATTTTCCCAGCATTGGCTGTGGTTCTGCCTGTCAGATAGGTCACTAGAGACCCTGGCCATAAAAACATTTCCCAAGGGAGTCATGCCTCAATGTGTTTTATCTATGTTAATCTTTCTTTCTGATGTGTTCTTTCTTTCCTTCTCCATCTGGAAAATGTCTCCAGTCTTTCAAAATTCAGCCACAGCATTATCTCTTCCAAGAAGGCTTTACTTTTTAAGAGATCTAAATTAAAGTATGTTTCTCTATCCTTTATAGCACATCTCTTATAATATTTAAGACACTGGTACTGCAATTTTTTTATTTATTTGTGTATTACTCTCTCTCCACTAAAAACTCTGTGACGATAAGGACCACATCTCATTTGACTTTATTTTTCAGCATTTAACAGTGCTAGTATATAAAATCCTCAAATAATTGGTTAATGAATCAATAAATTAATGAATAAAGGAATGGAATGCCTCTTTTTATTCATCGCTTTCCTTTTCTGTTCTCCACATCTTCCCTTGTTTTACTTTTGTTTCTGCCCTTCTTCCACTGTGACTAAATTTTTGCAATATAGAAATAATATGGGCTTTGTGACCTTTAGCGTTTTCTTAGCTCTACAAATGTTGGAAAATGGATTTTGAACCTTAGCAAACAAGCTGAAACAGTTTAAACATTTGTTTGTGGGTGCAGCAATGGAAGAAAGACTTCATTGGCATTTGTTATGGTGGTGAGTACATTTGTGAGGTTAAGATTCTTTGCTCAAGACTGAGAGGCCTCTGGTCAGCCGCCCCCATTCTAAAGCAACACAGATCATATTCTGTCACGCTGAGATCTCAGGTAACTGACCTTTCTCACATCGGGGGCCTCCTGAGATGCCCTACATGGAAACAAAGATGAACATACTGTTTAAAAATTTTCAGGCTTGGTTTAGCCCAGATATTTTTTATAAAGATATTATGAAATAATGAAGATAAAGTTCCTTATATGCTGGCCAGCAATAGTAGGTGCCAGTCAATGTTAGTCATCATCTTCATCCTCTTTCCCAAGCTTTCTAAAGTTCCCGAAGACATACGTTTCCTTGAAATTTCTCTCAGGATCAGAGTCACAAATAAGGAATAGGTCCAAGTGATATGTGCCAGGCAGCAAACATGCCGCTCCTCTTTTTCAGATGCCAGCAAATTAATCATCTGTTTTGGCACTTACAACTTTTTTTGAGAGTGAGCTGAATCTAATGCGTGCTCCATATCAACTTCCCGAGGCTGTCATGCTCAGCTCACACACAGTCAGGGACCAACCCGCTGGCCCCACTTTCCTGGAAATACTGGTAATGTTCTGACTTCTCCTCTGGTTGCTTGAGGAGGTGCTGTAGACCTCTGTGGCGGGGATGGGAAATACCTGAACGGGTATTTTGAGCAGCGTGAGAGCAGACCAAGCTGGCAGTATTCCGGCTCCCACCTGAATCCAGTGAAAGTGACAATAATTAATCGGGTGTACCCAAGTGGCACTATTTACAGTAATATAAAGTAGATGTTAATGTGTAAGAAATAGTTTGAAAACAAACAGAACATAAATAGAAAAAATAGCTGTAATGCTCCTTACTTGAAAAACAGTCCTACTTAAAGTTTTAGATTCAGTTTTACGAAGTACAGTTCAGCCTGAATTTTCATTTAAAAACTGGATTTATGAATATATTTTGTGGAAACAGACGTTCTCTATTGCCTACCCACAACTGTTATTGTAACAAGGGAAGTTGCTTATGGAACAGCTTTGCCTATAAGCATTTTAGAGGTAAATGGAATTTAGGTCAATAACCCTTCAATGTTTTTTTTTTCTTTTTTTTTTTTCTTTTTTTTTTTTTGAGACAGAGTCTCACTCTGTCGCCCAGGCTGGTGTGAGGTGGCGTGATCTCGGCTCACTGCAATCTCTGCCTCTCGGGTTCACGCCATTCTTCTGCCTCAGCCTCCTGAGTAGCTGGGACTACAGGCGCCTGCCACCATGCCCGGCTAATTTTTTTTTGTATTTTTAGTAGAGATGGGGTTTCACCATGTTAGCCAGGATGGTCTCGATCTCCTGACCTCGTGATCCGCCCGCCTCAGCCTCCCAAAGTGCTGCGATTACAGGTGTGAGACATCGCGCCTGGCCAACCCTTCAATGTTTAAATGCACCAAGTCTGTTCTCTAGGACTCCTCTTGCCTAAGGAAATAAGAGGAATTGTTTCCTTCCAAATCTTTATAGGCTTGTGAAAGGTGAGGATGCATTTACTGTCCTCTTTCCTTAAGTCTTTGCAGTCAAAAGTCCTTGAAGCTGGGACCCTTTGAGAGTCTGTCAGTTACACGTTGTTGGTAGTGGCTTGTTTTGACAGTTTCAAAAAAAGAAGAAAAAACCACTTAAATCATTTTTTCTTTCTCTTTTTAGGAGCATCTAAAGGCCTTTGATGATGAAATCAATGCTTTTTTGGACAATATGTTTGGACCGCGAGGTCAGTGAATTACTTGAGAACTTAATGTGGAAGGAACACAGGAAGAACACCATTTAGTTATAGAAAGGGATTATGTTATTTCTGGGGTCTTGGAAATAGTAAGGTACTTAATATTTAGAAACTTAACTTCCTCAACTTTGATATCCTTCCAGAATGTCCAGAAGATCCCATTTCTCCTCCTGCTTAACCTCTCCTGGGATTAAAGAAGTTCTGGGAGCAGGAAGCAGAGATAGAATGAAATGCAGTGCTTTCCTCCAGTGTCTGTCTGGCTACAAAGCCGGGTTGTAACTTTCCTTCTAAACGATGCTGCTTTCTTGTTTCCTCTCCACTGCCCATTCATCTTCCACCTTTCTTACATGCTAGTTATATGTGACATTTCTGCCCTTAGATGCCTTGATAAATTCCCTTTAAAGATGTGTGCGCTGGCTGGGCGTGGGGGCTCATGCCTGTAATCCCAGCACTTTGGGAGGCTGAGGTGGACAGATCATGAGGTCAGGAGTTCAAGACCAGCCTGACCAACATGGTGAAACCCCGTCTCTACTAAAATTACAAAAATTAGCCAGGCGTAGTGGCTTGTGCTTGTAATCCTAGCTACTCAGGAGGCTGAGGCAGGAGAATCACTCGAACCCGGGAGGCAGAGTTTGCAGTGAGCCAAGATCACGCCACTACACTCCAGCCTGGGCAACAGAGTGAGACTCTGTCTCAAAAAAAAAAAAAAAAAAAAAAAGATGTGTGCGCTTTCTCTGCCCGGGGCCCGTAGGTAGGATGAGCTTAGACATCTCTCCATCTTTCCTTCATCACCAGTCGCTTACTGTACTGCAGTGGCCTCCTAACAGGTCTCCCCTCTTCCACTCTTGCCCCCTTCCAGTCATTTATTCAGTGTCAGCTGGAATGATATTCTAAAGACCTAAGTCATATTGCATGGTACTGTAGCTTAAAACTCATCAATGTCATCCCACTGCTGTCAGGTAAAAACCAAACTTCTTATCATGGACTGTGCACCCTTGGGCTGTCTAACCCCAGCAACCTCTCCAACTCAGTCAGTATCCGTCGTCCTCACTGGCTTTCATACAGCTGCTCAAGCCATCTTTTAATTCTGCAAATATGTAAAATTCTTTTACATGCTATTCCTTGAGCCTGGAATTCCTTCCTAGGATCTCCTACCTCTCCCTCCAGATGAGTCAGTTCCTGTCACACTTGAGGTGTCAGCTTAAACGTTGCTTTTTCAGTTGGGCTTTGCCTCTCTAAGGTACAGTAGTCCCCCCTTAGCAGCAGTTTCACTTTCTGCAGTTCCAGTTACCCGTGGTCAACCATGGTCCAAAAATAGGGGAGCACAATACAGTAAGATATTTTCAGATAGAGAGATGACCACATTCACATAACTTTTATTATAGTATATTGTTATAATCTCTTACTATGCCTAATTTATAAATTTTCCATAGGTATATATGTACAGGAAAAAGCATGGTACCTACAGGGTTTGGGAGTATCTGCAGGCTCAGGCATCCAGAGGGGTCTGCTGTGGTCCCTCATCGTTCTGTTTCAACCCTTGTTTACTTCCTTCAGATACTTCATTGTTACCAACAGCGATTTCTCCCAGGAGGGCAGGAACCCTGGCTGTTTTACTCACCATTTATCTCCAGGGTTTATTACAGTTCTGGGAACATATTCAGCACTGTATATTTTCCAAATAAATGAAAGAATTCTAGACAGAAAGTTTCATTTTACTTGAGCCTTACTGGCTCACAGAACTGTGGAAAGTCCTTAGTTCTCTACAAGTTATTTCCTCAGCCCTATTGGAGGAGTGAGAGAGCAAGGAATGAGGAGGTTTTCCTGTTTCTCAAGATCTTTAAACAATCACTTGAGTATTTAGGCCATTCGCCATTTTCTCCATGGGCTCTATTAACTGTTCTAAATGCATGACTATATAGTTTTAATATAATGATACTGATTCTATACAGCTTTGAAAAAATCCTTTCACATAGGTTTTTTTGCTTTTTCCATTTAACCTCCTGATGACTCTGTGGGGTAGGCAGGGCAGAATATCTTTATCTTCTAACCTACTTTTACTATGTTCTCTCCCTAACAGTTATAGTGGGTAGAAAGGAGAACAGCTCAGTGTAGAGGGCATGACCCTCTCCCTTAGGCATGCAGGACCCGGGACCCCTCTCTTAGGCATGCAGGACCCGGGACCCCTCCCTTAGGCATGTAGGACCCAGGCCCCCTCCTGTAGGCATGCAGGACCCGGGACCCCTCCCTTAGGCATGCAGGACCCGGGACCCCTCCCTTAGGCATGTAGGACCCAGGCCCCCTCCCGTAGGCATGCAGGACCCGGGACCCCTCCCTTAGGCATACAGGACCCGGGCCCCCTCCCTTAGGCATGCAGGACCCGGGACCCCTCCCTTAGGCATGTAGGACCCAGGCCCCCTCCCGTAGGCACGCAGGACCCGGGACCCCTCCCTTAGGCATGCAGGACCCGGGACCCCTCCCTTAGGCATACAGGACCCAGAGCCCCCTCCCTTAGGCATGCAGGACCCAGGACCCCCTCCCTTAGGCATGCAGGACCCGGAGCCCCCTCCCTTAGTTAGGCATGCAGGACCCGGAGCCCCCTCCCTTAGGCATGCAGGACCCGGAGCCCCCTCTCTTAGTTAGGCATGCAGGCCCCGGGGGCACTCTCGCTTAGGCATGCAAGATCCAGGAGGAACTATGATTTGTTGGTGACAGTGGTTTTCTGTTTGACACTTCGACTATAGTTAAACAACAACTTGTCTGCGCCAAGTTCACTGAGCTTTGCTGCCAGTAAGATTGGCGTGATCTGGAATTATGTGGATGTGGGATCAATTGAGGAAAGGATTACAGTTGTTTACTCTGCATTGGTCATTTTATGGAATTTTCCTTTGTAGCAAGGAGATTGTAAAATTGACAGTTGACAGTGGAATCAGATGAGCTCCACACTGACAAGGTGTTTAGCATGTAAGCCATCAGGAATCCTTTTTTCTTCCTAGAAGTCTCACACCCTGATGCTGACTGGCACATCACCGAATAAACCTCTCGGTGTCTCCTAGCCTCTTCTGATTTTGCCCACACCATGTTAGTACCATCAAGGGGTATTGTTCTGCGCAAATACTGACTCAGAGGAAGAGCTAACACTTCTCAAGTCCCAAAGATAAGAAAGTTTATTACAAGCATTTGTTCCTATCTTTTGGCTAAAACAACTATGATTATCCTTAACAACTGTAGCAAACATTTACAGCACTGTGACAAAACAAAAACATCAGGTGCTATATTAGTTTGCAGTATGTGCTTGACTCAATGTGCCAATGGATATGCATTTAATGAATGTTTCCTCTTAACTCAGCACTACGTGGGTATGAGTCAGACAGAGTAGAGATATAAGACCTAGTGGCTGTCTCCTGGAGCATATACTATAGTTGGGGAGGTAAAGCCAGCACATCTGAAACTACTGGAAATCAATTAAATACTAAACCATGTGTGTTTGTTTCCTAGGCTGCCATAAAAAGTGCCACAAACTGGGTGGCTTAAATAGCAGAAATGTATTCTTTCACAATTCTGGAGGCCAACAGTCCGAAATCAAGGTGTCAGCAGAGCCTTGTTCCCTCTGAGGTTCTAGGGAAGATTCTGTACCATGACTCTCCGTAGCTTCTGGTAGTTGGTGGCAATCTCTGGTGTTCCTTAGCTTGTAGATGCATCACTCCAATCTCTGCCTCCCTCTTCACATGGCCATCTTCTCTTTTGTCCTTTGTATCCTCTCCTTCTTATAAGGACACTAGTCATTGGCTTAGGGCCCACCCTAATCCAATATAACCTCATCTTAGCTAGATTATATCTGCAAAGACTCTATTTTCAAATAATGTCACATTCACAGATACCAGGAGTTAGGACTTGAAGGCATCTTTGTGGGGGACACAATTCAGTCCAACACCATAACAAGAAGTAGCGTAGCAGTTTAGTGCAAGTCATTTCACTTTTCTAGGCCTCTACAGCTCAATTTTTCTTAAGGGTAAACTGGGATGATATTATCACCTATATAATGGGATTGCTTTGAGAATCAAATAAGTTAATACATGTAAAAGGCTTCAGAATAGTGCCTGGCACAGAATAAGTGCTCAGTAAATGTTATAGTAACAGTATCATAGCCATAATAATATGTGAATTAGAAAATGATAATAATTGTCTTGCTATGCATATGAGGAGCTATAAATACGAAAACACAGTAGGAAATGTCTCCCTTCAGAAGTCAGGACCTTTATCTGGGCATTAAAAGATGAGTAGGGTTCAGATATGGAGATGGACATTAGGAAGTGACGCACAGCACAGACTTATGACAGGTGATTGCAAGCCTGCTGTATGAAAGGTGGTATCTGTTAGTCACATGAATGCTGAGAAGAGCTTTCTAACCTTTTTATCTCTATCACCAATGGGAGATATTTATAAAATAAGTGATGGGACAGTCAGAACTTCAGAAGGCACTTGCCTTGTAGAAATGGTACTCTCTGTAGGGCGGGTGGTTTAACAAGAGGCTGGGGTATACAGGGTAGGACGTACCAGAAAGAGGGACTTAGAAAACAAAAAATTCAAGAAAAGGCCATTGCCTGTTGGTGAAACCAGCTCACTACAACTCCATTTGTGGAGGTTAAAAGCAGCATGCAATTTTTATAATTCTGGGCCAAATCATTTTCTTTATTTAAACAAACAAAAAGAGCAGAATAGAGAACACAAATCATTTAGTGTCTACAATGATTTTCAGGTGTTACTAATTATATTGTAGCTCTATCATGTGGGTTTCATTTAGGCTTTTAAATATTCACTCTGCAGTGTAAGGGGCCCTGATGTATTCAGCTGCTTGCCTCCCTGCTGTGTAAACGTCCAGTCCCATGGCCAGATCTGGGTCCTCAGTTCTGAATCACAGCTCCCAGGCTTTGCCTCTGCTGTCTGCAGCCTCCAGGCTTGCTGCACTGTCATCCTATTGCTTTCTCTGAACCAGCTGAACTCTAAACCCCTTCCATTACTGATACTAGGCAAATTTGGAGCTGTGTGGGCTTTAGGAATTAGGATACAGTATCGATATGCCTTCTTTGCTCTGACTGCTCTGATCTTCTCCATGGGAGGACAGCTGCAAGGTGTATGACATGGGGCTGGGAGGCAGATGTGACTGGTTCAAATCCTGACTGTACTGCCGACTATGATGTAGCCTTTTGAAAGTTACTAAAGCTTTCTGAGCTGTTTTTTTTTCCATCCCTAAAATTGCATAATAGTACTTACTTCATATTAATTTAGAGTAAATAAATGCAGTAACTGTTCCAAAATAGGCATTCAAGAACTGTCACTTCACACCTTTACTTCTTGTCCCTTTCATTCAGTGTTCAGCCTAAGCCCTGTTTGCTCCATGAAACCTTTACCGATTCAGCCCCCACAGGCTTCCTCTTCCCCTGAACTCTAACCCCAGGCCACCCTACCTAATGTTGTATGGAGTTGTTCCCTGTTGTGCTGGTGTGTACAAATGCAATGTATGTGACAATACTGATGACTGAACAGGAGCATCATTCCTCAGGATCCTCACTGTATGTGTTTCTTTTCAGATTCTCGAGTCAGAGGGTGGTTCATGTTGGACTCTTACCTTCCTACCTTTTTTCTTACTGTCATGTATCTGCTCTCAATATGGCTGGGTAACAAGTATATGAAGAACAGACCTGCTCTTTCTCTCAGGGGTATCCTCACCTTGTATAATCTTGGAATCACACTTCTCTCTGCGTACATGCTGGCAGAGGTAAGTGTTTATGTAGCCAAAGCTGAAATCCAGTAACTAGCAGTTTTTATTAACAGAAACAACCACATCTAGCCTGGCAGAACTATGCAAGGTTACTTTAAGACCTAAAAACTTATTCCAGCATTTGATATTATTCTTTCTGAAAATCCTGGAAGTCCTTGTTTATAACTTGAATCTTTCTTATCCCAATTTAGACCTATTTTTTTTTTTTTTTTTGAGATGGAGTCTTGCTCTGTCATCTAGCCTGGAGGGCAATGGCACAATCTCAGCTCACTGCAGCCTCCGCCTCCCAGGTTCAAGCGATTCTCGTGCCTCAGCCTCCTGAATAGCTGGGATTACAGGTACTCCCCACCATGCCCGGCTACTTTTTGTAATTTTAGTACAGACAGGGTTTCACTGTGTTGCCCAGGCTGGTCTTGAACTCCTGATCTCAGCTGATCCTCCTGTCTTGGACTCCCAAAGTGCTGGGAGTACAGGTGTGAGCCACCACGCCTGGCCTAGACCTATTTCTTTAGTCTCTAGTCTAATTATAATTTAGATTCACAATGTAGATCAAATGGGCCTTTCAAGATCATGTTACAATTTTCTCCTTTTACAGATTAGGATACTGAGGCTTAGAAAAGTTTCATAATTTGCCTGAGAATAGACAGTGATTAACCGAGTATTTTTAAAATTAACTGAAACATCATATGCAGTTAGTTTTACTGAAATGCCAATATATATATTCCCTTAAAGAATACTCTGTATGTCTTTGGAACACTGACGTTTTAGCTCAGCTCTAGTGGCCCTTTGTTACATCCTGTGCTCCAAATTCCTCTGTGAAGCACCAAAAGAAGGTCATTTTACAGGAGAAGGAAGAAGGATGATTGCCCCGTCTGTACAACCAAGGTTATTTTAATGTAATAGAAGGGGAAATCTAAAAGTGTTAAATAACTTGCTGTAGCAAAAAAAAAAAAAAAAAGAGGGACAAAGAGAACAAAAACAAAAATTTTTAGCGATTTTATAGCTTGTATAAAATCACTCATACAAGCTATAAGCGGTGGATAATGGCACAAATATAGCTGCCTTTCTGGTGATCTTGAATTCTAAAAGAAAACAAATCCTTGCCTTAAAATGAAGGTTCTCTTGAGAGTTTATTCTATGCATTATTCTAATATGTACCATTCTTAATAACTATTAATATTACCATAAATGACTGGAATGAAGCTCTCATAATGGAATTTTAGGCATCAGTCAGTATAGGAGATGGAATTTTGGGGTCAAAAAAGCCATGCTGACAACTTTTTTTTTTTTGAGGCGGAGTCTTGCTGTGTCGCCCAGGCTGGAGTGCAATGGCGAAATCTCAGCTAACTGCAACCTCCACCTCTGGGTTCAAGCAATTGTCCTGCCTCAGCCTCACAAGTAGCTGGGATTACAGGCACCCACCACCAATCCTGGCTAATTTTTTTTTTTTTTTAGTAGAGATGGGGATTCACCATGTTGGTTAGACTGGTCTCGAACTCCTGACCTCAGGTGATCCACCCGCCTCGGCCTCCCAGAGTGCTGGGATTACAGGCGTGAGCCACCACCCCCAGCCGACAACTCTTAAAATTATATCACATAGGTGCTCACGAATCTACTTGACACTGAAAGGACCATTTTTATTTTAGGTTGTCTACTAGCTGAATTTTAGCTCCCTAGATGAGTTAGCAAGATAGTAATTTATGGGATTCGTTTCTCTATATAGCAGAAGGAAAGATACTCTTGGATTGTTTTCCATAAGTGACAGCTGCACACTATTTACAATAGCAAAGACTTGGAACCAACCCAAACGCCCATCAATGATAGACTGGATAAAGAAAATGTGGCACATATACACCATGGAATACTATGCAGCCATAAAAAAGAATGAGATCATGTCCTTTGCAGGGACATAGATGAAACTGGAAGCCATCATTCTCAGCAAACTAACACAGGAACAGAAAACCAAACACTGCATGTTCTCACTCATAAGTGGGAGTTGAACAATGAGAACACATGGACACAGGGAGGGGAACATCACACACCCGGGCCTGTTGGGGGGTGGGGAGCAAGGGTAGGGAGAGCACTGGGACAAATACCTAATGCATGTGGGGCTTAAAACCTAGATGAGGGGTTGATAGGTGCAGCAAACCACCATGGCATATGTATAGCTATGCAACAAACCTGCACATTCTGCACATGTATCCCAGAATTTAAAGTAAAATAAAAAATAAAAAAGAAGTGACAGCAGCAGCAGAAGGGCCAGCCTGCATGTCCAACCACACCAGCAGTTCTAGTACCTGTTTGGGTGGAGCTTTGGTGTAATGGAGTCAGAAGATACAAGTTTGTTTTGGCTCTGTCACTTTCTGTGTAATTTTAGAGCAGTTACTTAGACTTTCCAAACCTTAGGCAACTTATCTATAAGGCAGAGATACAATATTTCTCCTACATAACTCTTGAGTGACTTGTAAGGATTAATGACTTCTGTTCAATCAGCATGTAGTGAGCTTTTCCTAGGCACTGAATAGGAAGCCCTGAAGGTATAAGATGGATAAGACACAGCTTCTACACTTGAAGAGCCTATGGACTAGTACAGGGTAGGAGTTGGTAAATGTGAAAATGCTTTGTGAATTGTAAAGTGCTAGTTGAACAGTAGTCACCATCAACAGGAGCAAGAACAACCGTTTAGTTGTTGAACAACGAGGTAAATGTCTTCCTTCTAGGAAGAACGTATCTGCACTGAGCCCATTGCCTACCACTGATTTTATCTACTGCTTACCCACTCTTTCTCTTACACTTTGTATAGGTGTAAAATCACTTAGTTCAGTTCAAAATCACTACCATTGATTGCCACCCAGTCTCCTCTCTTTGATTGTGACCTCTTTCAGAGCAGGCAAAAGGTCTTCTTTGACACTCTGGGGGTATGTTTAATAGATACTAGTCAGGTGACAGACTGATTTAACCTTGCTAACTTGTTAGGGGTCAGCAGATGTTTGCTTAAGCCAGAAAGTCACCGCAATAATTATTAACAGTCTTTCAACAAATATGTATTGAGTTCCCACACTGTCAGATTCGACTGTAGATTCTAGAACACAACCTTTGCCCTGTGAGAAAGAGTGGGAGGCTGGTGATGGGGCAGCCTCTGAAAAGGTGACATTGGAGTTGAGACTGAATGACACAGTGGACAGAGGATCAGTGGTTCAAGATGAGGTGGAAAGATGGCAGATGACATTGGGCCCTTGGAAGGAATTTGGCTTGCACTCTAAGTGTAATGGAAAGCTATTGGAGGATTTTAATGACGGGAGTGCTATTATCTCCCTTTTAAAATAGATCACTCTAGCTCCCACATAGAAGATGGACCATGAGGGTGAGTTGGCAAGAATGTTAGCAAAAGTCCAGTTAGGAGATCATTGCAGTACTACAGGCAACAGATGCTAACATCTTGGATTAAGGTGGTGAAGATGGGAAGAAGCTGGTGGATTCTAAGTATATTTTGAAGTGATTTAGTCCACACCTCCTTACACCTAACCCTATTTGACAGCCTTGCTTCCTTTTCTTCAACACATAGGTTGGATGACTCCTACACCAGTAAGGGGATTAAGAATGGTCCAGGGAGAGACAGAGCCTCTCTAGCTTGGCTGCCTATTCATAATTGTCAGGTAGTTCTGCACAGATGCCACAGGAATGGGGACAGCCCGGATAAATCTGACTAAAGCAGGAAACATGGGGAAACAGAATATGCCCTGTCCTCTCCACAGTCAGGAGTTACTCTATAACTGTATTAATGTGCGGAGTAGAGTTTAGAGCCCCTTACTACAGAACTACAACCTGACCATAGAGGTTTTTAATTAATCCTTGTACACAAAGTTAAACAGCTTTCTTAGTTGGAAAAATGCACGAACACACCAAAATTTATATGTAGTTTAAGGTCTTTCTGGGTCCTCTCTAGCCAGTCGCTGATTCCCAGTTGAGAACTAAGAGCATAAATCCCCTGGGAGATACTGGGAAATGACCTGATTTGTAGTAGATCCCATTCAGGAAAACCCAAGGTTTTCTTCTTTCACTGGACTTATTTATATTGATCATCTTTAATTAGCATGATGTTAACAGAAAGGGTTTTTGTTAGAAGGAAAGAGAGGTATATCAGGACAGTGAAGAAGTCTCACAAAGGTTCTAAAACATTCTAAATGTTATTTAGTAATCTCTCTCTCTCTAACAATTAACATCCAAACCCTCTCAGCTGTGTATATGTATTTTAATGGATATTGTATATGAATTTTATACGTCTCTAAGGCAGCAGAAAATATTAAATCGTAGGCCTTTCGCCTGTAATACCTGATCCAAATCAATACCAAATGCCTTATATTCTAGAATTTTAACTTTTTACAGGGAGAAAACTTCTTTCATAGCATTTTCAACAAAGAATAAAAAAGCTCATTTTCTCATGAGGTGGAAAGTACACCAAACAATGAATTAGGAAGTCTGAATTCTAATCATCCTTCTACCACTTTCTAGTCATGTAATCTTGAGAAAATCATACACTCATCAAATGTTTACTGAACACTTACCTTGTAGCAGGTACTAAGCAAGGAACTGTAAATACAAAGATGAGCAAAAACAGATGCATAAATTTTTTGGAGCTTGTTGGTTTTTGAGAGTAATGGGGAAGACAGACATTAATCAACCACCAAATTGTTTGATTACCAAGTAGCATAAATACAGTGAAGAAAATGGTTTAAGAACCTTACTGAACCCTGTTTTTAGTATCTGTAAAATGGCAATATATGTATTTTTAAAAACTATTGAGATGATTAAATATATTTAAACCAATACAAAATATTAAACTTTTACTGTAGTTTTCTCACAGTTGTTTTCAACTAATTCTACATTACACTTGTAGAAACATGACTAGGTAATTCCTTACATAAAATTTTGTGACTCAAATGATAGTTAAAATCTGTTATTTTGGCCAATGTAGTTAGAGGTAACATATATTAATTAAGGAAATAGCCATTGATTTCAGTTCAACAGCAGGAAATAAGTCCCCTGATAATAGGTGTTTGAGGATAGGATTGAGACAAACTCAAATTCTGGGAAATTCCTACTCAAACTTTGAACAGATGCCAGAGACATGAATGGGAAATTCAGTCTATATCCAAATTCTTGTGCTGATGTTTGTTTTTCTTTCTTTCTTGGTTCTTTGGCAGCTCATTCTCTCCACTTGGGAAGGAGGCTACAACTTACAGTGTCAAGATCTTACCAGCGCAGGGGAAGCTGACATCCGGGTGAGCCACTAGAAGCAAATCAACCAACTATAACCAGTTCTCATTGACAAGGAGAGGAGGTTTTCTCCTTCCAGATAGAGGGCCGAGGCTAGAATTAGATAAGAAAGGGGTTCCTGTTCTAATAGAAATGCTTGGTAACAAAGATGATTTCCAACTATCCCTCTATAGGGGACCAACTGAATAAACCACAGCACATCCACATAGCAGATGCCTCTACCAAGTGGAGTGAGGAAGAGCTCTATACCGCTACAGAATTGTCTCTGGGATATAGTTACATGAACAAAAGCAACTTGCAGACCGTGTTTATAGGATAGCACCCTTTGTGCAATAAATGATATGAATGTGTATGTGTATTTGCTATATTTTTAAAAAGAAACGAGAGGATAAACTAAAAGCTAATAAAAAGTGTTTCTGCTGGGCATGGTGGCTCACGCCTGTAATCCCAGCACTTTGGGAGGCTGAGGTGGGTGGATCACGAGGTCAGGAGTTCGAGACCAGCCTGGCCAACATAGTGAAACCCCGTCTCTACTAAAAATACAAAAATTAGCCAGGCATGGTGGTGGGCACCTGTAGTCCCAGCTACTCAGGAGACTGAGCCAGGAGAATCGCTTGAACCCGGGAGGCGGAGGTTGTGGTGAGCCGAGATTGTGTCACTGCACTCCAGCCTGGGCAACACAGCAAGACTCCATCTAAAAAAAAAAAAAAAAAAGCATTTCCTTTGAGGGGAGGGAACAGGGCAGAGGGGATACAGGGGAAGCCAGAATTCTCTGAATGTACTTTCTGCTTATTTGATTTTGGAACCACTGAGTGCTTTACATTATTATAAAACAAAATTAAATTTAAAAAGAAAGCAAGGCAGCCGCCCCCTAAAAGTTGGAAACAAACTTAAATAAATCAATATACCTATATATTAAGTTGGTGACATAATCACCCAAGGAACTATTTCAGGTGACTTTAAAACAGTTTTTTGACTGAACGCCCCTAGTGAGATATATCTTAACAGTATTCAGTAATTTTTTTATTGTTAATAACATCGGTATTGCATTTTTGACACTGTGATAGTACACTATGGGATAAATTAAGTGTATAATAATGTTAATATCTGTAGGCACTTCGATTTGAAACATGGAAAAAAAGAGATACCAATAAAAAAGTTAAACTAAAACTCATTAATGATAGATTCAAATTGGAAATATCAGAATTAACTTTATTCATTTTAAAAATTTTTAATTTTCAGCTCTGTCTACAGAAAAGGCCTAGTCTATGACAACCCAGTACAACGAGCAGTGATTACCCAGATTGTGCTCTCTAAATAGAATTTTCTCCAGAAAAGATTAGGTTTCTTAGATAATGGGCCTCTTCCTGGTTTGGGGCGGGAAATGTTTATAAGATGAACCCAGGATATCTATGAGAAAGCGAAGCAGCTATCCAGGACTACGAGGATCATCACAAAAAGAGGAGTTGCCTGGAAGGGACCCCACTGCCTAAAAATGGAGCAGGTTGAACATCAAAAAGAATACTGACTGGAA
This sequence comes from Gorilla gorilla gorilla, assembly GCF_029281585.2. Classification (NCBI taxonomy): domain Eukaryota; kingdom Metazoa; phylum Chordata; class Mammalia; order Primates; family Hominidae; genus Gorilla; species Gorilla gorilla. Next base: position 28,667,105 of record NC_073229.2, on the reverse strand, counting down.
TTAACTGAAACATTAAATATGTAAAAAACTGTGAGTTTAAAATGATACTCATTTTAAAAGCTCTTATTGTTACCTTTTGAAGGTTGTTAGAGCACCAATTCATTTTAGGAAAAAAAAATTAGAGGGAAAGAATTAAACATTTATCTTGCCTTTCATATGTGAATTTCCAAATAGATGAAAAGGGAAAGTTCTTCTCTAGAGAAAAGAAAAATGCTTAGGTAACAATTAGAAAAATCACCATTTTGCAACTCCTAGTGAAATAATGGATCGTATTAGTCTGTTTTGCATTGCTATAAAGGAATACCTGAGGCTGGGTAATTTATAGAGTTTCATTTTGGCTCATGGTACTGCAGGCTGTACAGAAAGCATGGTGCTGGTATCTACTTCTGATGAGGCCCTCAAGAAGCCTATAATCATGGTGGAAGGTGAAGGGGGAGCAGGCATGTCACATGGCAAGAGAGGGAGCAAGGCACAAGGAGGTCCCAGACTCTTTCAAACAATTAGATCTTACAGTAACTCACCACAGGAGGGGCACCAAGCCATTCATGAGGGATCTGCCACCGTGACCCAAACAAACACCTCCCACCAAGGCCCCACCTCCGACATTGGGAATGACATTTCAACATGAGATTTGGAGGGGACAAACATCTAAACTATACCATGGATCTAACAGCAATCACCTGTGGATGGTAAAACTATTCGGTGAAAATTGAATAGAAACTTCATAATGACTGGACTCAATACCTGAACTCACTGTTCAGTCTGAATATCAGTGGAACAGCCAGAAATTACGTACCTCCTGATGTGAGGCAGTAGGAAGTAGACAGAACCCTCTGAAGTATTTGTACCAAAAACATTACACCTGAGTCTAATCAAGCCTGTAAATCTAATTGCCAGTAACAAAACGCATGTGTAGAGAAACAAGTTAAATGATACTACGAAACAATCATACAAACCTGTAATATTAGAAATTCTTTATAAAGGATCTAGTTTTTCTAAGAAATAAAAGACATGAAAGAATGGGAGGAGCAAAGAGAGAGAACTGTTATTGGTTAGAAGAGACTTAAAAACCATTTCAAACCAGTGGAAGATGGACCTTGTTTGGATCGTGATTTAAACTAATTATAAAAAGACATTTTTGAGACCGAGAAATTTGAACATGGACTGGGCCATTAGAAGATACTAAAGAATTGTTAATGTTGATAGACAACATAATGACTTCCTGGTTATGTTAAAAAGTCTCCCTATCAGAAGGATTTATAAATAAAGTGATACCTGAGATTTGCTTATAATATTCTATACTTCCCACTCCCCTGCCCCCCAAAATGGTGGGAAGTGGAATTGATAAAAACTAGATTGGAATCATATTGAAAATTCTGAATTTCGGCATTGGATGCTGAGTGTTCATTTGACTTATTCTCCCTGCATTAGTGAATGTTTGAAATTTTCTATAACTAAACATGACATATTATTAAGACACGGTAAAAACCATTTAACTAAAATCTTTTAATATCAAGATGGACCTTTTTTTTGAGACAGAGTTTCACTCTTGTTGCCCAGGCTGGAGTGCAGTGGTGCCATCTCGGCTCACTGCAACCTCTGCCTCCTGGGTTCAAGCGATTCTCTTTTCCTCAGCCTCCCGAATAGCTAGGATTACAGGCACCCGCCACCACACCTGGCTAATTTTTGTATTTTTAATAGAGACGGGGTTTCACCATGTTAACCAGGCTGGTCTTGAACTCCTGACCTCAGGTGATCCACCTGCCTCGGCCTCCCTACCTCAGGTGATGCACCTGCCTCAGCCTCCCAAAGTGCTGGGATTACAAGCGTGAGCCTCCACGCCCAGTCAAGATGCATTTTTTTTTTCTTTTTTGAGGCAGAGTCTCACTCTGTCCCCCAGGCCGGAGTGCAGTGGCGTGATCTCGGCTCACTGCAAGCTCCGCCTCCTGGGTTCACACCATTCTCCTGCCTCAGCCTCCTGAGTAGCTGGGACTACAGGTGCCCACCACCACACCCAACTAATTTTTTTGTATTTTTAGTGGAGACGAGGTTTCACCTTGTTAGCCAGGATGGTCTTTATCTCCTGACCTCGTGATCCACCCACCTCGGCCTCCCAAAGTGGGACATTTTAAAAACGTCTTCAAAACTGCAATACAAATAAAGTAAGATATAGTGATTTCTCTGCACCCATTTTATTTCTAATGCATTACCACAAACCAGTGCATTTTGGGATACCATACAGTTCTCTCAAGGTTGTTTTATATTTATTTGTAGTTTAATATTTCTAAAGGTTAATTATCTCATCAGACATTAAGATGGTTGCGGCCGCACCTTATGATGGTCTTCTTGGGAAGTAGACAGTAGAGCATGATATTTTAATTTCAAGATTCCTATTATGTAATGTCTTTAAAAATATCTTATGTTTAATGTTAGTGGTAAAAACACAGTGCCTTTAACTAAAGAAATGTCTCCCTATAGATGAGACTGACTTGAGGGCCTTAGGAGGGAAAGGATGTGTTAGCATGACCTCCCACCATTAGCAAGGATGAATAACATCTTGATTTTTAATCTAGTCATCTGAGGAAAAGACACAAAAGATGTAGCCATAGACTGCCCTTGGACAGTCTAAGAGACAAAAAACATATATACTTTAGAAGAGCAGAGGAAAGTTATAATTTAATGTAACAAATAATAATGACCTCCTGTTGAGTTCTAGGCCCTGAGCAAATGTGAGTGACAGTTTCTGCCTTTGAGTGATTTGCAATCTATTGATAGATTCGTAACACTAGCTACAGTCTATTATGGCTATTGATTATGGAGCCACAGTTAAAGTAATTTGAATACAAATGAAGCAGCAGTTCAGCCTGAGAAAGGAAAGGGCTGGGTGAAGTTCCAGAGAAAAGGTGGCATTTAAGAGGAATATTAAAGAATATGCCAGACCTGAAGTAGGAAAGGAGTGCTGGGAGCAGAGAGAAGAGTTTTCATTGCTGGAGGAGGAGTAAGCAGGCCACTGTTCCAGCACACAGGACACCGTGGTGGGGAGCTTGCAGGAGGCTGGTGGGAACAGCAGCCACCCAAGCCCATGGGAGATCCTGGGTTCAAGCCAGGAGTCATGAACTTGGTTCTGCAGATGCAGAGGAGGAATGTGATCACACATGTGTTCTGAAAAAATAACTCATCTCTCACTAGAGGTGGGGAGATTGCTTGAAATAAGGAGAAACTGGAGACAAGGACACCAGGTGAGCTGCCTTTTCAGCAGTGAGAAAGAAACAGCAGGAAAGCACAGGCAGCAGGCAGAAGGCCGAGCAGTGGGGCAGCACCAGGAACACTGCCATTTCTCACCCTTTTCTCCCCTTTACAAATTTCTATAGGTAGCCAAGGTGCTTTGGTGGTACTACTTCTCCAAATCAGTAGAGTTCCTGGACACGATTTTCTTCGTTTTGCGGAAAAAAACGAGTCAGATTACTTTTCTTCATGTATATCATCATGCTTCTATGTTTAACATCTGGTGGTGTGTCTTGAACTGGATACCTTGTGGACAAAGTAAGTTATTTTGTTAATTTTTCCATTTTGAGGAATGGCTCTTAGAGACCACTGGTGCTGTCCTGTATTAAGCATCGCATGCAGATCAGGAGAGCATGAAGGGAGGCCTAGAGCGCTGGCCTCGCTGCAGCAGGATGCCCATGTCTGCCAGGGGCCATGTATTCTAGTGTCTGGTCTTTGATACAGGCAAAATCTGGGCCGAACCTTAAATTTAAAACTGTTTTCTTTTCCACACATCATATGTCGCATGGTCAGAGGCACATACCCCAGTGGGAGCTGCTTCACTCCAATCCCGGGAGCTGTTTTGACTCCTGTGGAAATACATCACCTTCCGCAGTCACCACTTCCCCATGAAACAGATCGAGGCATTTCAGCTTTTAGGGTTTCTTGTTTTCACATTCTGAAAAATTAAGGTTACATCTCGGAATGACCTACCAGATTTTCCATTTTTTAAAAACAGAGTTACAATAAGAAATACATTTTATATCACAACCCAGTGCACTCATTCATATTTGTTCCTTTTCTTTTTTTTTTTTTGAGATGGAATTTCACTCTTGCTGCCCAGGCTGGAGTGCAGTGGCACGATCTCAGCTCACTGCAACCTCCACCTCCTGGGTTCAAGTGATTTTCCTGCCTCAACCTCCTGAGTAGCTGGGATTACAGGCGCCCACCACCACGCCCAGCTGATTTTTTGTATTTTTAGTAGAGACAGGGTTTCACTATGTTGGCCAGGCTGGTCTCGAACTTCTGATCTCAGGCAATCCACCTGCCTCAGCCTCCTAAAGTGGTGGGATTACAGGCGTGGGCCACTGCACCTGGCCCTTCTTCTTTTTTAAGAAAGACAGGGTCTCATTCTTCTGCCCAGGCTGGAATGCAGTGGTGTAGTCATAGCTCACCGCAGCCTTAACCTCCTGGGCTCAAGCCATCTTCCTAGTTAACTGACTACACGCATATACCACCATGCCCAGCTATTTTTTTTTTTTTTTTTTTGGTAGGTCTGGGCATAGTGGCTCACGCCTGTAATCCTAGCACTTTAGGAGGCCAAGGCAGGCGAATCGCTTGAGCTCAGGAGTTAAAGACCAGCCTGGGCAACATGGCAAAATCCCATCTCTACCAAAAAAAAAAAAAAATTAGCTGGGCGTGGTGACATGCACTTGTAATAGCGCAAGCTCCTCGGGAGGCTGAGGTGGGAGGATGGCTTGAGCCCGGGAGGCAGAGGTTGTAGTGAGCTGAGATCAGGCCACTGCACTCCAGCCTGGGAGACACAGCCAGATTCTGTCTCAAAAAACAAAACAAAACAAAACAAAAAAGTGTAGACATGAGATTAATTATATTCAACCAAAGCAATATACTCTTACATGATTTCTAGGCCCCATGACCCAGTGTCTAGAGACATTAATTCCAACCAGTTGTTTGCTTTTAAATGAGTGATTTCATTTTGGGAAACAGGTTTCAAATGAAAATATATACATGGGTAAAATTACTCTGTGCTAGTGTTGTCTTATTAATGTTTATGGTCCCACTTGTATATGAAAATGTGGTTACGTTAATTGGATAATGTATATATAAGAAGTTAAATAAAGTATGTAAAGTATAACTTCAGCCACATTTTAGAACACTGTTTAACATTTTTGCAAAACCTCCTTGTAGGAAAAGAGAGCTCTCTACATGAAGATGACTTGCTTTATATTTCAGATTTTATTTTAAAAGCCGTGTCTGTTAAACAAGAAAAAACACAAAAGAACCCAATTCCTGGTTCATAATTCTGTATTCTTACTCACTTTTTCAAGTTACCTATTTTGTTGCATAAACTAATTGTTAACTATTCATGGAACGGCAAACAAATGCCTGTTTAATAAAGAATTTTGACCAAGCCTATAAATGCCATTTACATTATTTTCAGTATTGTTGGTTATATTTAAATTTTCTTCATAATAAAGCACACTTTTATTTTTTAAAAAAGTGTAGACACAGGGTCTCTCTGTGTTGCCCAGACTGGTCTTGAACTCCTGGGCTCAAGCAATCCTCCCCCCTCAGCCTCCTAAAGTGCTAGGATTACAGGTGTGAGCTACTATGCCTGGCCCTCATTCATATTTCTCTGTTTTGTATGATATTTTATGAAACAGTATTTACCCTGGCTCTATATGATGTACTGTATATATTTCTTAATCCTGTTTTACAAAGAGTTGATGACAATTCTCACTGCACTGACTTCCCCATTCACTAATGGGCCAGTTATGACCTACAGTTTGAGATGCACTGAGCTATAGGGAACAGTACTCTCTATTTGATACTGTCTTGTTCTCAAGAATTTAGAAATACTATATGAAAAATCAGAACATGTAAAACTTCAGTCAAAATAACTTTGTTCCAGGATTTAGGATCTTGTAGAGATGATATTAGGGAAAAAAGAGCCCAGGGATATTTGGAGTATCAGTGACTTGTGAAGGTACAAATGAACACTAGAGTGAGGGAGGAAATTGCTGTGAGTGCAGGGGGAAGAAAGAAAGAATTGATCTCTGTCCTTCTAGACGGGTAGACATCCATTTCTTGAGTTTAGTTATTAAGGAAGGACAACTATAATCAATATTAGAGGAGAATTACCAAGGTTAAGTATTTTTATGATTGTCAAGTTTCATTACAAATCACTAAGCATCTAAAACCCAAATCATCACTGTGTACATAGTCCTGTAAATACTGTGACAATTTCTGCTTAAGAATATTAGAAAAATGATACTTTGTTTGACCTACCAGAGCAGACTTTCAATTTTTTGAAATGCCTTAATCTGTATCACAGTGAAATGGTGACTGTGGAAGGTGCTGTATTTCCACAGGAGTCAAACATAAGCAACAACTACTCATGGTTCATTAATTGATGGAAATGAAAAGTCATGTAGGTAAAGAAATACCACTAATACTATGCTGCTTGGTAGTCTGAAACTCTGTTTGTGTTTTCATATAAATTCAAGCGCCATAACAGTTTATTTCAGCCAGTATTGGTTGAGAATTTACTCTATGCATGCTATTGTACCTTTTGTTTCTTATTTATTAATTTGCATTAGGTATCCAGATCACTAATCTAGGATTAAAGAACCAGGCTAGAGAATTTAAATTGATTTATTAGCCAGCATATGTGCGGTGCTTTTTAATTCATATATTATCTCAGTTAATTTCATCCCAAACTTAAGAGCTAGTTATTATTATTATTATACCTATTTTCCAGGTAAGAAAATAAAAATTTACAGTCAAATCAATGTCTCCAAGGGGACATAGCCAATAAATGGCCCTCTAATGCCACAATCCCTCCCACCACAGGATAGCTCGCAGAACAGCCATCTGGATCCCAGGCTGACAGCTGAAGAGCATTCACTTTGTGCCAAGCATTGTTCTAAGCACTTTCATGTACTGATGAAATCCTCACAACACTGAGTTTCCTTATTTCCAACAAGTGATGCATCTGTGGCATCTCACCTCTTGCAGCTAAATCCTTTCAATGCTTAGCTGACCCAGCATGCTACATGACCCTTTCTCCGTGATTTCCTGAAGCCTTATTCACCTATGGTGGAGGCAGTTACAGAGACGTTTCATGAGGTTGATGGCAGGGGCCTGGATTTTAGACATCCCTCATCCTAAAAGTCTCTGAATGGCCAATCACTGGGAAGGTCTCGCTGGCCAGTTTCTCCGCCACTCCAGCCTTCTCTGTCTCCTTTATTCTTTCTCCAGCACCTCCTGGTCCCTAAGTGTCTTTCAGGCAGAATTTATTTACTTAATTATGAAAGCAATATATTTTGTCTCTCTAGCACCCTGTTCAGCCATGTACAAAAGGCTCTTTCTATGTCAATATGTCTTATCAAAGGTTTAGCTAAAAAGCAAAGATAATTCTGTTTCAGAGGAATTCTGCCAACAGCTTTAAGCTAGTATTTCTTTTCCCCCCTCAGTAGCTGATAGTAGTGACAGTTAAAGAGACAGTAAAACGTCGTAGATAAGGTGTTCCCCTGTGTGGGGGGCATTCTGAAAAACCATCCCAGGCTAGTCCTTCTATCATGGAGTTTTTGGTGAATCCTAGAACTGGCACAGTAATTGGGGAATTTATTAGTGTGGATTTTGTTATATGATCATGTCATATGTGCTACTCATTTTCAATTACCATGCAGAGAGAGAATCTCACTTGACAAAGAAGAATGAACAGTCCTTCCTGGAAGAATAGTGATTTTTATACTGTACTTTTATAGGTTTCTTTGGACCAACACTGAACAGTTTTATCCACATTCTTATGTACTCCTACTATGGACTTTCTGTGTTTCCATCTATGCACAAGTATCTTTGGTGGAAGAAATATCTCACACAGGCTCAGCTGGTATGTTGTCCCTTCTTTTAGCTTTTCTCCATGTGGCTCATGGATGGGGAAAGGAAATAGAAATCTTAGAAGTCAGAGGGCTTTTTATGTGTGATGAGGCTGCCCATTTTTTTTCCAAAATTGGCCTTTTAAGAATTAAACTTTTTGTGTTGAAATGCCCTTTGTGCATGCTATTAGCTTATAATGGAAAGTTCCTTGCTTTGAAATGTAGATGAATACTTTTCAAATTAATGTGTAAGTTAAATCCTTTTTGTCTAAATAATTTTAACTGCGACTTTCCCATGAGGAAATCATGGGCAATTTCACATACTAATTTCAAATAAGATTTCTGGATGAGGGGGCTGCTTCAGCAGCTTTGTTTTGTTCCTACATAATTCCAAGAGTCCTAGGAGTTGATTTCTGAATTGATCAAGCTTGGCCGCAGTGTCTGTGTGGCACAGCCTGGCTCGCTCACAGAGATGCCCTCTCTGCCGTCCCCAGGTGCAGTTCGTGCTCACCATCACGCACACCATGAGCGCCGTTGTGAAACCGTGTGGCTTCCCCTTCGGTTGTCTCATCTTCCAGTCATCTTATATGCTGACGTTAGTCATCCTCTTCTTAAATTTTTACGTTCAGGTACGTGGAATGTAAATATTCAGCAGTAAAATGTAATTGATTGGCACTATTTTTTTTTTTTGGAGACAGAGTTTCGCTCTTATTGCCCAGGCTGGAGTGCAGTGGCATGATCTCAGCTCACTGCAACCTCCGCCTTCCGGGTTCAAGTGATTCTCCTGCCTCAGCCTCCCAAGTAGTTGGGATTAGAGGCCCGGCTAATTTTTGTATTTTTAGTACAGATGGGGTTTCGCCATGTTGGCCAGGCTGGTCTTGAACTCCTGACCTCAGGTGATCTGCCTGCCTTGGCTTCCCAAAGTGCTGGGATTATAGGCGTGAGCCACTATGCCCAGCCTAGATCATGCACTTTTACATTATATATTTAATTTTACTGATTCAATATTATAGTAGCACATGCTTGTTGATAAATTCAGGTAGCAGATACACAAAGTGAAATTTGCACTCCTAACTCCTCTCTCCACACCCTCCTCCTCAAAGGGTAACCACAGTTAATCTAGTGGGCATTTTTAAAAACATTTTTCAATGCATGCACATAAGGTTTTATAAAAAATATCATTGGATTATATATACAGTTCTCAATTTGCAGTATGTATTTGTACCATGCTACCAAAGTCTGACATCTGAAAGTTAAAAACGTGTATAGTAAGACAGATCCAGGAAATGTGAATGAGCAAAGCAAGGGCTTCTTCAATGTTTTTAATTTATTGAATTTCATGTTTAAAAATTGGTTCCTTATCAGCTACCCTGATGTTGCAGACTCACTGTTTATTTGGAAAAAAATTCCTTTAAGGCAAACCAGGATGGAAAGGTCACACTGACTTTTTTATCAAGTGTCATTTTCTTTTTAATTAACAATTTAAATGGAAGACAGCTTCGAAATGCAATTTCAAAGCCACTCTGTTGTACAAGAACTGATGAAAGCTATAACAGAGAAGAGGCCTCAGGTGGATGTAGATTTTAAATTGCTCTCTTTTGTAGGCTGGGGAAATGGAAAGCTTAGTTTAAAAAAAAAAGTACATTTATATTCAAAACTATACTTTTGAAATTGTATTCAACTGTATTTTTTTCAGACTAATAAGAAGTGCTTTATTTTTTAGTTTGCACTTGCTGAAAGTTAACCCATAGTGGTTTTTATTTTTATTTATTTTTTTGAAACAAGAGTTTTGCTCTTATTGCCCAGGCTGCAGTGCAATGGCGCAGTCTCGGCTCAACACAACCTCTGCTTCCTGGGTTCAAGTGATTCTCCTGCCTCAGCCTCCCAAGTAAGCTGGGATTACAGGCGTGTGCCACCACGCCTGGCTAATTTTGTATTTTTAGTAGAGACGGGGTTTCTCCATCTTGGTCAGGCTGGTCTTGAACTCCTGACCTCAGGTGATCCGCCCACCTTGGCCTCCCAGAGTGCTGGGATTACAGGTGTGAACCACCACGCACATCCCCATAGTGGTTTTATACAGTGTGGAACAGTGGAAACTGAACTTTGACAGCTTTTCAGGTCTTGTATTTCTGAAATTGGACTAGGCTGTTATAAGAGATAAAGGTTTCCTTTGAAGATTTCCAAAGAAATAATCAATGATGAGACCAAACAAAGCTATGCGTGGGTGCGCAAACCCCTGCCCCCACCTTCCCAATAAACGCTGAGTGTTAAAGGGAAGGTAAGGGAGTGATTTTGGTACCTCGTGTTGAAGACTAAAGAGAAGCATATAGCCCAGCAAGAGTAGGTAATGGCATTCAAAGCCTTAGCCCTACATGCTGGTTCAAACTGCATCTTAGTTCTGAAGTCAAGCATATAATTTAAGTTTGGATCCTTGTTAATACTATTGCTTTAAAAAAAAAAAAAAGTAAAAATGAGATGTGAGATCAGGTATTTTGTCAGAATAGGAAGGATATGCCAAAAACAAGATCAAGCCAGAATCCCAGGTATTGGTATTTTAAAATAACAGCACTTTTTCCACTTGAATTATTTTTAAAAGTTTTATCTTTCCAAGTGAGCAACTAATGCAGAATACTTTGAATGCTAACCCCAGAATATACAAATCGTGACCTCTAATAGTCATTGAAATACATGCATTTGTTTTGGTCTTTATTTTTAATCTTTAACCAGAAGTTTAAAAATGATATTATAAACATGAAATCTAGGCAGAAATAAAGATGTTCTTTGAAACCAATGAGAACAAAGACACAACATACCAGAATCTTTGGAACACATTCAAAGCAGTGTTCAGAGGGAAATTTATAGTACTAAATGCCCACAAGAGAAAGCAGGAAAGATCCAAAATTGACACCCTAACATGACAATGAAAAGAACTAGAAGAGCAAGAGCAAACACATTCAAAAGCTAGCAGAAGGCAAGAAATAACTAAAATCAGAGCAGAACTGAAGGAACTAGAGACACAAAAAACCCTTCAAAAAATTAATGAATCCAGGAGCTGGTTTTTTGAAAGGATCAACAAAATTGATAGACCGCTAGCAAGATTAATAAAGAAGAAAAGAGAGAAGAATCAAATAGATGCAATAAAAAATGATAAAGGGGGTATCACCACTGATCCCACAGAAATACAAACTACCATCAGATAATACTACAAACACCTCTATGCAAATAAACTGGAAAATCTAGAAGAAATGGATAAATTCCTCGACACATACACCCTCCCAAGACTAAACCAGGAAGAAGCTGAATCTCTGAATAAGAAATGGATAAATTCCTCAACACATACACCCTCCCAAGACTAAACCAGGAAGAAGCTGAATCTCTGAATAGACCAGTAACAGGCTCTGAAATTGTGGCAATAATCAATAGCTTACCAACCAAAAAGAGTCCAGGACCAGATGGATTCACAGCCGAATTCTACCAGAGGTACAAGGAGGAACTGGTACCATTCCTTCTGAAACTATTCCAATCAATAGAAAAAGAAGGAATCCTCCCTAACTCATTTTATGAGGCCAGCATCATCCTGATACCAAAGCCGGGCAGAGACACAACCAAAAAAGAGAATTTTAGACCAATATCCTTGATGAACATTGATGCAAAAATCCTCAATAAAATACTGGCAAACCGAATCCAGCAGCACATCAAAAAGCTTATCCACCATGACCAAGTGGGCTTCATCCCTGGGATGCAAGGCTGGTTCAATATATGCAAATCAATAAATGTAATCCAGCATATAAACAGAACCAAAGACAAAAACCACATTATTACCTCAATAGATGCAGAAAAGGCCCTTGACAAAATTCAACAACGCTTCATGCTAAAAACTCTCAGTAAATTAGGTATTGATGGGACGTCTCTCAAAATAATAAGAGCTATCTATGACAAACCCACAGCCAATATCATACTGAATGGGCAAAAACTGGAAGCATTCCCTTTGAAAACTGGCACAAGACAGGGATGCCCTCTCTCACAACTCTTATTCAACACAGTGTTGGAAGTTCTGGCCAGGGCAATTAGGCAGGAGAAGGAAATAAAGGGTATTCAATTAGGAAAAGAGGAAGTCAAACTGTTTGCAGGTGACATGATTGTATATCTAGAAAACCCCATGTCTCAGCCCAAAATCTCCTTAAGCTGATAAGCAACTTCAGCAAAGTCTCAGGATACAAAATCAATGTACAAAAATCACAAGCATTCTTATACACCAATAACAGACAAACAGCCAAATCATGAGTGAACTCCCATTCACAATTGCTTCAAAGAGAATAAGATACCTAGGAATCCAACTTACAAGGGACGTGAAGGACCTCTTCAAGGAGAATTACAAACCACTGCTCAATGAAATAAAAAAGGATACAAACAAATGGAAGAACATTCCATGCTCATGGGTAGGAAGAATCAGTATCATGAAAATGGCCATACTGCCCAAGGTAATTTATAGATTCAATGCCATCCCCATCAAGCTACCAATGACTTTCTTCACAGAATTGGAAAAAACTACTTTAAAGTTCATATGGCACCAAAAAAGAGCCTTCATTGCCAAGTCAATCCTAAGCCAAAAGAACAAAGTTGGAGGCATCATGCTACCTGACTTCAAACTATACTACAAGGCTACAGTAACCAAAACAGCATGGTACTGGTACCAAAACAGAGATATAGATCAATGGAACAGAACAGAGCCCTCAGAAATAATGCCACATATCTACAACTATCTGATCTTTGACAAACCTGAGAAAAACAAGCAATGGGGAAAGGATTCCCTATTTAATAAATGGTGCTGGGAAAACTGGCTAGCCGTATGTAGAAAGCTGAAACTGGATCCCTTCCTTACACCTTATACAAAAATTACTTCAAGATGGATTAAAGACTTAAACATTAGACCTAAAACCATAAAAATCCTAGAAGAAAACCTAGGCATTACCATTCAGGACATAGGCATGGGCAAGGACTTCATGTCTAAAACACCAAAAGCAATGGCAACAAAAGCCAAAATTGACAAATGGGATCTAATTAAACTAAAGAGCTTCTGCACAGCAAAAGAAACTACCATCAGAGTGAACAGGCAACCTACAAAATGGGAGAAAATTTTCACAACCTACTCATCTGACAAAGGGCTAATATCCAGAATCTACAATGAACTCAAACAAATTTACAAGAAAAAAACAACCCCATCAAAAAGTGGGTGAAGGACATGAACAGACACTTCTCAAAAGAAGACATTTATGCAGCCAAAAAAACACATGAAAAAATGCTCACCATCACTGGCCATCAGAGAAATGCAAATCAAAACCACAATGAGATACCATCTCACACCAGTTAGAATGGCAATCATTAAAAAGTCAGGAAACAACAGGTGCTGGAGAGGATGTGGAGAAATAGGAACACTTTTACACTGTTGGTGGGACTGTAAACTAGTTCAACCATTGTGGAAGTCAGTGTGGCGATTCCTCAGGGATCTAGAACTAGAAATACCATTTGACCCAGCCATCCCATTACTGGGTATATACCCAAAGGATTATAAATCATGCTGCTATAGAGACACATGCACACGTATGTTTACTGCAGCACTATTCACAATAGCAAAGACTTGGAACCAACCCAAATGTCCAACAATGATAGACTGGATTAAGAAAATGTGGCACATATACACCATGGAATACTATGCAGCCATAAAAAATGATGAGTTCATGTCCTTTGTAGGGACATGGATGAAATTGGAAATCGTCATTCTCAGTAAACTATCACAAGAACAAAAAACCAAACTCGGCATCTTCTCACTCATAGGTGGGAATTGAACAATGAGAACACATGGACACAGGAAGGGAAACATCACATTCTGGGGACTGTTGAGGGGTGGGGGGAGGTGGGAGGGATAGCTTTAGGAGATATACCTAATGCTAAATGACGAGTTAATGGGTGCAGCACACCAGCATGGCACATGTATACATATGTAACTAACCTGCATATTGTGCACATGTTCCCTAAAACTTAAAGTATAATAATAATAATAAATATATATATATAAACATGAAATCTTATTAGAAAATCCAGTGCCCAACTGGGTGCAGTGGCTCACACCTGTAATCTTAGTACTTTGGGAGGCCAAGGCGGGTGGATCATCTGAGGTCAGGAGTTCAGGACAAGCCTGGGCAACATGGTGAAACCCCATCTCTACTAAAAATACATAAATTAGCCGGGCATGGTGGTGTGCACCTGTAGTCCCAGCTACTTGGGAGGCTGAGGCAGGAGAATCACTTGAACCCGGGAGGCGGAGGTTGCAGTGAACGGGGATCGTGCCATTGCACTCCAGCCTGGGCGACAGATCGAAACTCTGTCTCAAAAAGACAAAAACAGAAAATCCTGCGCCCAACAAAATCACGTACTGTTTTAACTATATGCACTGTTAAAGACAAGGTCTTATTAAATAATCTTTTTATTTTTCTCTTCAAAATATACGCATCCAACAGACATACCGAAAAAAGCCAATGAAGAAAGATATGCAAGAGCCACCTGCAGGGAAAGAAGTGAAGAATGGTTTTTCCAAAGCCTACTTCACTGCAGCAAATGGAGTGATGAACAAGAAAGCACAATAAAAATGAGTAACAGAAAAAGCACACATACTAGCCTAACAGATTCGCTTGTTTTAAAGCAAAGACTGAATTGAAGGTTACATGTTTTAGGATAAACTAATTTCTTTTGAGTTCATAAATCATTTGTACCCAGAATGTATTAATATATTGCTATTAGGTTAATCTGTTAACTGAATGCTTTGATCAGCATTGAGGTGATGCTGACCTCCGAGGACCTCAGAACTGGTGCAGCTTCTCTCTCCCTCCCTCCCACAGACTGAACCTTTCGCCAGAAGCTGTCCTTATAACGCCTTACACGCATACACAGCCAGGAAACGTGGAGCATTGTTTCTCACAGAAAGTCTCCAAATAAAAAGGGTTTTGTTCAGATTAAAATGTTTACAACAAAATGTTAATTATATTCTAAATACAGGGTATGTTCTAATCTATATTAAGCAATAATGCCGGTGCATAATCATTCCATTTGTTCCTTTAGCAATCAACCCCAGAAAATATTAAAATGGGATCATACACAGAAGATAGAAAAATCTAGCAAAACTTCTCTTTCTGTAAGCCAGTCTTGTCTATCAGATTCCCACAACCACTCCTGATTCTAAATTTAGTGATATGGTAATGAAATTGGTATTTCTTTTATTTTAAATATTAGTTATTCTAAGGAGGAAAAAAATGCTTCTGCAAGATTTTCATAATTCAGGGGCTTTGGATAGGATTGTTCCTCTGTTTCCCTAATCATTCATCTGTTCATGTCTCCCTCTTGTGCCAGTCAGCCTAGGTTATAAAGATGCCATGCTCCACACCACGAGCAGTGTACAAATCTGGCTGCCCGTTTCCTTTCTGAGCAAGCACTGGAGTCCACTCCGACCTTTTTCTTTGAACATGCATGCTGCTGGAATATGTATAAATCAGAACTAGCAGAACTAGCAGAGTGATGGGAGCAAAATAGGCACTGAATTCGTCAACTCTTTTTTGTGAGCCTACTTGTGAATATTACCTCAGATACCTGTTGTCACTCTTCGCGGGTTATTTAAGTTTTTGAAGCTGGGAGGAAAAAGATGGAGTAGCTTGGAAAGATTTCAGCACTGAGCCGTGGGCCGGTAATGAGCCACAATAAAAAATGCCAGTTTGGCAAACTCAGCACTCCTGTTCCCTGCTCAGGTATATGCGATCTCTACTGAGAAGCAAGCACAAAAGCAGACAAAAGTATTAATGAGTATTTCCTTTCTCCATAAGTGCAGGACTGTTACTTACTACTAAACTCTACCAAGAATGGAAACAATATTTTCTGAAGATTTTTTTGAAGATTAATTTATACCCTATAAAATAAAACTTGTTAGCTTCGATGAAGTCACTTCATCTTCTCTCCTATTTTTTTAAATAAGTTTTTAGGTCCTGACACTGACATCAAATACATGCACACCAGAAAGGCATTTCCACCACCGTCCCCACTCATTAGCGTCCGGAGTACCTTTCTCTCTCGGCTTTTTTCCCCGCCTGAGCTCTAGTTTTAAACTTTCTCCTGTTAAAAAAATTGTACTTTTATTTCATGTAAACTGCCCCTCTGAGGATTTGGGCATATTTTTTGGAAGGTGCCTAATGCTTAGGATAGTCTCTAGGGTGATGCACTGCACCTGCTTCCTTCACTTCAGTGTGGCCGACCCATTTCTGTTGAACAGATGTCTCCTGTGTGATACCCCTGACTCTTACATTTATCTTTCTAAATCATTTTCTGAAGCTGACTTGCTCTAGGGTGCTTCATCACCGCTTCCATCTTGCATCACCTTATAACTGTACTGTCTTGTTCTCTCCCAGCAATTTATTTTAAAACAAGGGCTAGCTTCAAGCATGACTGTTACGGCTCCTCTGTGACAAAACACAAGTTGGACCAAGGAGAAAGCCCTTTGGAGAAACTGGACCCTAGTTCAGTTTAGATCTCAAATATAGGCTGAAATCTCTTACCAAAGTGCGTTACAGGTAAAAATGAGACTTAGAAGACAGACTGGTCTAATATGCTCACTGGTCATCACATTCAGCTTATTCTTACGTGCCAGTGAGGCCCTAAGGTCTCAGTGCACAGCATACCTGCCACTCTGGATGTTTTCCTGGGCTTCATATCTGTATGGCAAGGAGGGAGCTGTCCTTCAGCAGACAAAGTCAAGCAGCTTTAAGTACAAGGCAGCTTGAAACCTCTGACTGAAGTGAAAAATATGGGTAGCTTATACTTTCAAACTAATGCCAGTGACTAGAGAGAGGTTTCATTCATGATGTGTATTTCCAATTTGGTCTTTAATTCAAGAGATGCTTCATAAAACACTTATAGCCTTAAACCATTCAAGGGCTAATTAAAAAAATAGTTATGAAATCTTAGCCACAAAAAATCAGGTAAACATTTTAACCTGTCGTTAAGTGTTGTAACTTCAAAAAACCAAAATGCTTATTTTAATGTGATTTTTCTAAAACTATTGAAAAATTAATACTTCTATAATCTATTAAAGAAAAAATGGAGAATGTTTTCTCTCAAATTTCCTCTGACCCATGGGAATGAAAATACTTAAATACTGTAAAGCATATCTATTAATAATTCCCCCAATTTTTTAAACTAACAAAATGGAATGTTAACTGAATGGAATTAAACATAGCAATTGTCAAGCCATCAAAATTATATATTGAACCACTTAGGTATGTTACGGGGTAAAGTCCTCACCCCTGCATTTGAGAAATATTTTATTATTTTTATTTTAAGGCAAAACAGTGTTTACTGTGATGGGCAGAACAGCCTTTTGTATCTAGGAGTCCTTTTGAGTTCTTTCCAATATTTCCATGTCGTTCGTGAATGTTTCTGGGGGCTTCCTTGTTTGGAAAATATGGATATCGCTTTGTTTTCCTTTGAAAGTAATTATATCTTAAGAACATAGTATCATGAATGGAGTAGACAGGGAGGCTGCAGAAGCCATTTTTCTTTGTAGATAAAAAGCATTATCTATGATTGTTGTATAATAAATTGATTTTTACATTAAATGCATGTTGCGAGTTTTATTTGGTTCAAAGCAGTTAAAATGTATGCCTGCATGGAATTCCAAATGACCTATCACTTGGGAGTTATTTTTACAATAAGGCATTGTTTTAGCCATGAATTTTAGACATTTAATTCTTCTCTTGTTTCAGTGAGCAATGGATTATATCATTACCTTTACATTGTATTCATATGCCAAGTTAAGCTGTTTCAAAAATGGCCATTCACTAGAAAAATGTAAGATTAGTAGAGGATATAAAGATGATAATAAATAAATTGCTATATAAAGCCACCTAGGGAGGAGCACTAGATTTGTTTGAGGAGAAATTTTTAGGCAGGAACGACATCGTGCAATGCCCTGAAACCCAGGATACAATTCACAGAGCACCTGCATGGGGAGAGAGGTGGTCAGCTCAGCTCGGGAGGAGATGTAGGTGAGTGAGGCCTGACTGTGAGGATGCCTGGGAGAGTTGAGGCGAGGGGCAAGGACCACAGGTTGGCATTTTGTCAGTGTAGAGAGTCGAGTTTTGAATGTGATATTAAGTATAATGAGACACAGATCCTAAAGAAAACTACAAAAGATGTGCTCAAAGTCTGATTAAAAAATTGCTTAAATTCCTGGATAGTGACAGGTGGGACAGGATAGATTTTAAGGAAGGGCAGGAGGAGAAGAGGGAATAGGAGAAGACTTTATTTTAGCTATCTGAATGGGGGCTAGAGTTTGGGGTGGGAGGTTAACGTTTTAGAGGAGCCTTCCCTTTGTTATTTTAAATGGTGGGTGGAACTTAATAAAACTTTGTGTTTAAAAATAAAAGATAAATCCTATGTCTCTATGGCAAGCCTAATAACTGTTGTCACAAACTTAAAGAGCTGCTTATTCAACAAGCGTTCACATCAATAAGCCTCTTAATTCCTTTATGCAAAGAAACAATTCAGCATGTGTTTTTGTTACAGCAGGCTCTCTTCCAAGACAAATTATATTCCCATATTTAAGGAAGAGTTTCTCTCCAGAGTATGCAAGGAAATAATCACTCCTAGGAGACTAACTACAGTCACCTCAGGATTCCCTGACCTTCAGTAAAACATGACTTTCAGTCATAGGGGGAAAAGGCTGAAAGCTATTGATTTGTAGGTCATTTTTCCATCCTCAATTGCACTGCAGAACACTGGAATAACACTGAGAGGACAAGGAAGTCTGTAATCCGTACCCTCATTGAGCAATTGGTAAATGCGGTCATTGTGGATCTAACGAGCAACCCACTGGGAGCCTGTTCTGAAAGTGTCTGTGACCACATTTGGTAGGCTGAGGAAGGCGAAGCTTGTCACACATCCCTTGATGTTGCATGTGCCATGGTCTATAGCTACCTGGATGACTTGAGATGGGCATTTTCTCTTGTAGTTGCCATAATCACCATCATTCATCCTTTTTCTTTTTTTTTTTTTTTTTTTTTTTTTTTTTTTTGAGACAGAGTCTCACTCTGTTGCCCAGGTTGGAATGCAATGGTGTGATCTCAGCTCACTGCAACCTCTGCCTCAGCCTCCCGAGTAGCTGGGATTACAGGCATGTGCCACCACTCCCGGCTAATTTTTTTTTTTTTTTTTTTTTTTCAATAAAGACAGGGTTTTGCCATGTTGGCCAGGCTGGTCTCGAACTCCTGACCTCAGGTGATCTGCCCACCTCAGCCTCCCAAAGTGCTAGGATTACAGGTGTGAGCCACGGCACCCAGCCCACTCATCCTTTTTATTCAGCCTATTAACCTGGCTGGCCCCTGAAGGCATTTGAATTTGTGATGCCTATACATTGAACAACAAAAGGAGAAAGTCTACAGAGTTTCGACTGGGCCCATATGATATACTTACAGGGAGATGAACACAGACTTACCGGCAGTGGCCCTAGAAACAAATGATAGATGTTGCAGATTTCTCTGAGACTGAAGCACTGCACTTAAGACAGCTCATGTGGAACCAGCTTCTATTCTTTTCAAGCTAGTTTAGACCTATGGAGTTTGATAAACTCTGGAAATAGTTATATTCAGTCGAAAAATTCATCAAATCTTGTCCAGTGCTACGTATTGTGTTAGGGATATAGAATGATCTAGATGAAATATCTGTCCTCAGAGTTCATAGTCTAATAAAGTAGATAAACATTTAGTTATAAAATAAGTATTGAGGCTGGGCACAGTGGCGCACACCTGTATCCCAGCACTGTGGGAGACCAAGATGGGCAGATCACCTGAGGTCAGGAGTTCGAGACCAGCCCGGCCAACATGGTGAATTTTCGTCTCTACCAAAACTACAAAAATTAGCCAGGCGTGATGGCCATGCCTGTAATCCCAGTTACTCGGCAGGCTGAGGCAGGAGAATCACTTGAACCTGGGAGGCAGAGGTTGCAGTGAGCCGAGATCACGCCACTGCACTCCAGCCTGGGCAACAGAGTAAGACTCCCTCTCAAAAAAAAAAAAAATATATATATATATTGCCAGAGAAACATTCCTAAAGGAAGTAATGCCTGAGGTTAGTTTTGACGGGTGAAGAGTTCAAATAGACTTCAAAGAAAGTGGTGTCCCAGAAGCCAAAGAAAAAGAGAATATTTAAACAGAGAAAAACGCTGCAAGGCAGCAAGGTGAGCAACTAGTGAAGGGGGGAGAAAGGCACTGAATTTGGTCCTTGGGAGGCAGTTGGCAAATTACAGGGGGCTTTAGAATGAATGGGAAGTCAAAAACAATGATGAAGCAAGCCACATGAAAATCCTTCCTAAGAACTAGGGATGTGAAGGAACAGTTACAGTAGTTGCTGAAAGGGAGGAAGAGCTAAGGGGTGTATGTGTTGAATACTTTCAGGAGCATCTGAGTGACTGCAGCTGAGATGGAGGAGGAAGCAGTAAGAAAGAAGCCGGCCCCTTGCTCAGCTCATGGGGCAGGGGCAGGGGATGCTTCAGGTGCCTTTGTCACCACAGGGAAAAATGCCCACAACAACATGCTGGCAAGACTGCACAGAAAAGGGAATGCTTATACCCTGTTGGTGGGAATGTAAATGAGTTCAGCCCCTGTGGAAAGCAGTTTGGAGATTTCTCAAAGAACGAAAACCTGAATTACCACTCAACCCAGCAATCCCACTACTGGGTATCATCTACCCAAAGGAAAATAAATTGTTCTACCAAAAAGATGCCTGCATTTGTATGTTTATCCAGCACTATCCACAATAGCAAAAACATGGAATCAACCCAGGTGCCCATCAACAGTGGATTGGATAAAGAAAATGTGGTATATATACACCATGGAATACTACACAGCCATAAAAAAAGAATGAAATCATATCCTTTGCAGTGACATGGAAGCAGCTGGAGGCCATTATCCTAAGCAAATTAATGCAGGGGCAGAAAACCAAATACTACATGTTCTCACTTACATGTGGGAGCTAAACCTTGAGTGCACATGGACATAAAAGGGGAATAATTGACACTGGGGACTCCAAAAGGCAGGTGTGGGGGAAGGTTTTCAATTCCTATTGGGTACTATGCTCACTATCTGGGTGACAGGGTCAACAGAAGCCTAAACCTTAGCATCACACAATATACCCTTTAACAAACCTACACATACACCCCCGAATCTAAAATTTAAAAAGTTCTTAAAACCATAGAGTTCAATAAAAACTTAATACGATACAGGAAAGAAGACACTTCCCTATAGTCATCTATGGCCTCTAGCAAATCCCCCTGAAAGCAGTCTACTAGAGCCCTGAACCCCGCAAAAAACTGGCCCCGATCTCTGTCACAGGAAGAAGGTTGGGGAAGGAGTCAAGAGGGGAGGTTGGTTCACGCAGGCCTGGTTGGCTGAGGTTCCAAGTGCAAAAGCCAGGAGTTCATCTGCTGCCTGAGGGCAAAGCAAATCCTCCGGGGAGCTGCTCGGAGGATGGAAGGTCAGAGCACAGAGGAACACCTAAAATGACAAATGAGGCTGAGGCCACAGATGGCAACAGAGTCTGCTGGGGTAGCTACAGGGCTGTTCCCGGCTACGAGTGAGTCAAAAAGGAAGGGAGCCTGAGTGCAGGGCTGGGAATGGGCCCAAAGGCTGGCTCAGTCCCCAGGGTCAGGGTGAGGAAGCTGACGCTGCTCTTCTTCCCCGAGGGCTGGATGTCAGCATCTCCAGGATGCCTCCTGGTCCAGCCTTCTCTCCGTGTTGCCTGGAAAAGCACATCGATTCCTGCATCCTACCACCCCGCCCTGCCTTTCCAGGCCAGGGGAGCTCACACACCACCTGGCACAGCACTCACCAGGCTGTTTTCCTGTTTCTCTGTGTAAGTGTTGGACTGATGTCTGTCTCCCCATTAGACTGCCACTCCTTGCAGGCAGGGGCAAAATCACATTGAATCCTTGGCACCCAGCACAGCACGTGGCACACAGGAAGTGCTATAAGGATTCGCTGAAGAAGACAATGTGCAGTAGAGCCTCTCTAGTATTTCCAAAGAGATGTCCCCAATATCTCAAGTTCATGGTTTTTGCAACTTCCATCAACCCATCCTCAAAATTAGCTCTTTAAATCTTACACCTACCATAGCCTCTCATCTCTGTCCCCTCTTTTTCATTCCCAGTCCTATTTTAGTTGAGGTGTTTATTGTAACAGTAACCTCCCACAGTGTACTGAATGCAGCCTTCATATTGCTACCAGATTAATCTTCCAAAACCACTGTGCTCCTGACGTCTTCAGTGGCTTCTTCTCACCTACAGAATAAAGTCCTTCTAATCAAGCTGGTAAAGACACTTTAGTTTGGGCCTAGCTAAATTTAATTCCCACTAATACCCCATAGTATTATGGCCTCAAACAAATTCTGCATTTTTCTTCTCTGTTCTTATATTCATGAAAGCATCTC
Source organism: Gorilla gorilla gorilla (assembly GCF_029281585.2). Taxonomy (NCBI): domain Eukaryota; kingdom Metazoa; phylum Chordata; class Mammalia; order Primates; family Hominidae; genus Gorilla; species Gorilla gorilla. Next base: position 28,644,699 of record NC_073229.2, on the reverse strand, counting down.
TTTCCTAATCCTAGAAAAAAACTCCTTCATCCTTCAAGATCTATTTCAAGTGATACCTCTCCTCCAGGAAGCCATCCTACCATCCCAACAAAAATGACTTCTACCTCCTCATAATCCCGATGGTGATCACTTTACACTTCATTTTGGCACTTGTCACATAGAGCCTTGATTTACAGTGACCTGGGTGTCTTACTGTCCTCTCTAGACTAAGTTCCTTGCAGCTAAGATAGCGTCGTATCCATCCTAACATCTGCCATGTCAGCTTACTCAAGGCTTTGTAGAGAACAGTGCTCAAATATATGCTCACTAGGTGCTGGAAGTCATACAAATTCTTCAGACGTACTTCAGTGAAGACAGTCCATGTAATGGCACGGAAATCCATACACTCTCAGGTCATGAGAAACTGTGAGCCCTGAACTGGATATACCTAAACGAAATGAAGTTAGTTAACCTCATTCATATTTTTTGGACAAAAAATAAGTGCTCTTGGCTGGGTGTGGTGGCTCATGCCTGCAATCCAGCACTTTGGGAGGCCAAGGCAGGCAGATCACCTGAGGTCAGGAGTTTGAGACCAGCCTGGCCAAGATGGTGAAGCCCCGTCTCTACTAAAAATACAAAAATTAGCCAGGCGTGGTGGTGTGCGCCTGTAATCCCAGCTACTCGGGAGGCTGAGGCAGGCGAATCACTGGAACCTGGGAGGGGGAGGTTGCAGTGAGCCGAGATCGGGCCATTGCACTCCAGACTAGACAACATGAGCGAGACTCCGTCTCAAAAAAAAAAAAAATTATATAGAAGATGGCAAAATTGGAATTATAAACATTGTTTTAGACAAATTAAACTATAAATAACCTACATAATGTAACTAAGTTTTATTATATAATGAATAAAGTATTCAGTCCGCAGTCTTTCACTTCACTTATCCAGTCACGAACAAAGTTACTTTGTAGATGGCCTTAATTATGTAGGCTCCATTTTTCCAAAATAAATTCAAATGCTTACCTGTATGTGCAATTTCATCCACTCAAACTTCACTAGAGCATTTAGTAATTAATAACAACATGATGAAGATCTCTCCCCTGCTAAAGGTGACACTTTTGTTGAAGTGCTGGAGAAATGAGAATATTTGCAGATCAAATGAGACCTCCTAATAAGTTTATTTTCAAAACATATCACAGGCTGGGCACGGTGGCTCATGTTAGCAATCCCAGCACTTCAGCAGGCCAAGGTGGGTGGATCACGAGGCCCAGAGTTCAAGATCGGCCTGGCCAAGATGGTGAAACCCCGTCTCTACTAAAAATACAAAAATTAGCTAGCCGTGGTGGCACACGCCTATAATCCCAGCTACTTGGGAGGCTAAGGCAGAGAATCGCTTGAACTTGGGAGGCGGACATTGCAGTGAGCTGAGATCGTGCCACTGCACTCCAGCCTGGGTGACACAGTGAGACTCTGTCTCAAAAAAATTAATTAATCAATTAAAACAAATGTAAAGCCACCATTTTTACCTGAGCTATCTTCATCATCTTCAACTCAAATTTCTCCTTCCAAGAGACACATTAAATTGTATTTATACAGATGCTGCTAAAGTGTTTTATTCACACAAAACTTGAAGACATTTCTCAAACAAAAAAAGGCCATTTTACTTTTATAAAAAAAAAAGCAACACCACTCCAAGTTGTTTAACATCCTGAACTTTCTATTAATACTATCTGACCAAATTTTAATACAAAAGGTTAATTTTTATGAACAAATGGATAATAACCCAATTGCAAACTACCAACATATATTCTATCTGAACGCAGCAGTTCCCAGGGATGATGTTTGGAGGGGAGGAAATTGAATGCGTACAGAGCACGGAAGTCTGGCTAACATGGCCTGAGCCAACGATAACCTTGCTGTTTCTCTTCGTCTTCAGGCAGCCCAGGCTGGCAGGAAAGGAAAAGGAGAGCAGTAATTAGTCAAGGCCAAACTGTCCTCCTCTAAGTCCCTAAGAACCCTGTGAGCCAATAGGAGCATCATTCCTTTTCATCCGCTACATCTCACTAACTCAGGTATTCAGTGAAGCATCTTACATGGTTGTCAAAAGCTCATGTCAGTGTCCTCGGCAGAAACTGCCTGGTTATCCTCAGAAATCTCTTCAACACATGCCACTCTGAAGATGTACCTGCCATCTCTCGATAGTCTAACCTAACAGGTGATTTTGTTGGATGTTGGAGATAAGACAGCTCTTTCTCTGTTACAGCACCAGATGAAGTGGGTGGCCTGGCTTTAGGGGCCACACTAGGAAAACTACATGTTGTTAATAACCAGACTGGCAATCAGCCCTATTATTATTATTATTTTGAGATGGAGCCTCACTCTGTCACAAGGCTGGAGTGCAGTGGCACAATCTTGGCTTACTGCAACCTCTGCTTCCTGGTTCAAGCGATTCTCCTGCCTCAGTTTCCTGAGTAGCTGGAATTACAGGCGTGCAACATCATGCCCAGCTAATTTTTGTATTTTTAGTAGAGACGGGGTTTCGCCACATTGGCCAGGCTGGTCTCAAACTCCTCACCTCAGGTGATCCGCCCACCTCGGCTTCCTAAAGTGCTGGGATTACAGGCGTGAGCCACCATGCCCCCACCTATCAGCCCAATTAGATGCTCATAAATAAGAGGTTGGTAGGAGTTGATATCAACTGAGGGAACAGATTCTCCCATCCCACCCAAACTCCAGGGCACATGCCTATTGAGAAGAATGGCAGAATCACCTGAGCGATATAAGTTATTTCTCCATTTTTTTCTGTGTGCAGCATGTGTAATTTAATTCAGGCATGACAGACATGACCAGTTACCTATCTAACCCCTGTTTCCTTATTAACAGAAGCCCCCACTTTTGGGGAGTGCTGTGACACACTCAGTCAAATTTTCACCTCTCCAGATTCCCTTGCAACTAGGGTGAGCCATGTGACCTAGTTCTGGCCACTATAATGCAGACAAAATCTATCAGCCTGGGCTTCCAGGAAAACTGTTTCCCTGATTTTAAAAAGTGGGGAGGAAGCTGGGCATGGTGGCAGATGCCTATAATCTCAGCATTTTGGGAGGCTGAGACAGGAGGATAAGTTGAGCCCAGGAGTTCAAGACCAGCCTGGGCAACATAGCAAGGCCTCATCTCAAAATAGACTAAATAAATAAAAAACGAAAGAGGGGAGGATGTTGGCATACATCTTTTACCTTTTAGTTTTACTCAACTCCTTCTTCCTGCCTAGGGTGTAGAAAAGATACCTAGAGGTACAACAGCCATGCTCTGATTATAAAATTCCCAAGTCACAAAAAGAACGGTAAAGCAAAAAGCTCAAAGAACCCAGGTCCCTAATGACTACTTAAAGCTGCTGTACCACCAGCCCTGGACTACGCTGCTGCTCTTCACAGGGAAAAAAGTAAAAGCCCTATTTGGTTTAGCCGCCAGAGTCCAATTTCTGCTACTTGTGACCAAATGTAACATGCACATTTAGTTCACATTTAATCCAGTTCTCTATTGGAGCTGGGAATTATTCCAATATTCTTAGCCCAGATTAGTCTTTTTTTAATATCCTCTTTTAGTCTTATTTTGATTTGGAGATTTGTTGTTATTGCTATTTCCTCAAAAGAAAACAGTATTTTTTTCCTCAATAATGTAAGTAATTCAAGGTACGTGTACAAAGATATTCACTACAAATTTTTGAATAATAATTAAAAATAACCTGGATGTCCATTATAGGGAAAAATATATAAGTTATAGCATGTTTATAAACTATTTTGCAGTTATTAAAAAATAAGATCTTGTATTGCTAAGAGGCGAGTCCTATTTTTATTGCTGAGTGAACTAATAATATATATTTAGTATATCATTAATACATATTTATAGGCTGGGCGCAGTGGCTTATGCCTGTAATCCCAGCACTTTGGGAGGCCAAGGTGGGTGGATCACCTGAGGTGAGTAGTTCAAGACCAGCCTGGCCAACATGGCGACACACTGTCTCTACTAAAAATATAAAAAATTAGCCGGGTGTGGTGGGAGGCACCTGTAATCCCAGCCACTCAAAAGGCTGAGGCAGGAGAATCGCTTGAACCTCAGAGGAGGAGGTGCAATGAGCTAAGATCGTGCCACTGCACTCCAGCCTGGGCAACAAGAGCGAAACTCCTTCTCAAAAAAACAAAAACAAAAACATATGTAAGTATACATGTGTAAATATTTGTATATATTCTTGTGTAAGCATCACAATAATCTTTGGAAGAATATACTCCCAACTATCAAGAGGTGGTTGTCTCTGGATCATGGATAAGAGGAAAGGCTGGGGAGAGCAAGAAATTTAACTCTTTATAAACTTTTATGTTGTTTGTTACACAAAGTTAATTCCTATCTTTCTTTCTTTTTTTTTTTTTTTTGAGACAGAGTCTCACTCTCTTGCCCAGGCTGGAATGCAGTGGCACGATCTCGGCTCACTGCAACCTCTGCCTCCCAGGTTCAAGCGATTCTCCTGCCTCAGCTTCCCAAGTAGCTTGGACTACAGCCTCGTGCCACCACACCCAGCTAATTTTTTGTATTTTTAGTAGAGATGGGGTTTCACCATGTTAGCCAGGATGGTCTCGATCTCCTGACCTCATGATCTGCCTGCCTCAGCCTCCCAAAGTGCTGGGATTACAGGTGTGAGCCACCATGCCCGACCCCCTATCTTTCAGTAAGTTGTAAAAGCACAGAATGGCCTAAGATAGAAATTAACTTTACTTTAAATATCACCACACAGAAATAAACCCAGCTGACATTTCTAGAACATCCATTTAGAATCTAGACCTCTTACTTCGCAGGCAAGTACATAAATACATGCAAACTCTGATCCTCGGTAACCGCCTTCCCCCAGCCCAGTTATCTCCACACTTGATCTTAGCCAAAAGGCCTGGGGGTGATAGCCCGATTATCTCATTAGTCACTCCTTCTCATCCTCTTGCTGGCTTCATCTCCCCTACCTGACTTCAACACACTGGAGTAGCCCAAGAATGTTGTCCTGGGCTTCCTCTCTATACTGAGTCCCTAGGTCAACTTATCCAGTCTATGTCCAGCCCCCAGCCATGAGCTTCAGTCTCAGATATCCAGTTACCTACATGACAATGCCATTCAGATGCTGAAATCACATATGGAATGCATGTCCTGAATCTCACCTTTCATATCTATCCTCATCCTTCCCCGGCCAATCAACTGGACCTTTCCCAATCTCCTCCACCTCCTTAAGTGACAGTGGTTTGCACCCAGCTGCTTAAGCCCCAAACCTAGAAGCTGCCCTTGATCCTGCCTTTTCCCACCTGTCACATCCAAGCCATCAGCAATCCTTCCAGATCCTTCTCTACTGCCCATATCATCCAATTCCCCACCCTGAAACATACATGCCTTCGAAAATAGTCCTTTGACTACTACCCATTCATTGCAATTGGAATAAAATCCAAACTCCTTACCACGGCCTGTAAGGTCCTGGGTCACCCCCACCATCCACACCCACACCCTTCCTGACTTCATCTTATGTACTCTGCCCTTGCTCCTTCTACTGGGGCCTTCCCTAAATTCTTAGAATATACTAAGTATATTAATATACTTAATCTCAGAGCATCTGCCTGGGCCATTCCCTCTGAAATGGGCTTCCTCAGTCTTCCCTGCTGCTGGCTCCATCTCGACCTTCAGATTTCAGCTCAAATGTCACATCCTTAGAGAGGTTTCACTTGGTTTCCTCCTTCCACGCTGTGAGTCTCTCTCTTATCCACAGTGTTTTCCTTCTTAGCACTGGCATGAATCCTCATCTGTTTCCTTTATTACCACACTCAATCCTATAGAATGTACACCATGAGGTCAGGGATCCTGTGGGTATCGTTCTACCCCAGCATCTAAGACAGTCCCTGGCACCTAAAAGACTTAGCTGTTTACTGAGTAATGAGCAGGCACATACTCATATAACATTTCATACAGGTGGGATCATGTTATATATGCTACTTTGCGACTTTTCACTTACTGTTAAACATCTTCTCAAGTCAATTAATATCATGTAAATCTTTCTTTGTAGTGGCTACATGGCATATCATATGACTGTATTTAGCTGGGCATCTAGGCACTTTCCATTATCTCCCTATTATGATCAAGTTTGTAATATATATTATTGCACGTATCTTTGCACATGTCCAATTTCATCTTTAAGATAATTTCCGGCCAGGCGCAGTGGCTCACACCTGTAATCCCAGCACTTTGGGAGGCCGAGGTGGGCAGATCACGAGGGCAGGAGATCGAGACCATCCTGGCTAACACGGCGAAACCCCGTCTCTACTAAAAATACAAAAAAAAAATTAGCTGGGCGTGGTGGCGGGCGCCTGTAGTCCCAGCTACTCGAGAGGCTGAGGCTGGAGAATGGCGTGAACTCAGGAGGCGGAGCTTGCAGTGAGCCGAGATCATGCCACTGCGCTCCAGCCTGGGCGACAGAGCTAGACTCCATATCAAAAAAAGAAAAAAAAAAAGATAATTTCCTAGAAGGGGAATTATCAGGTCAAAAATAACAAAGCACAGTCTTGGACATGAAAGCAGTTTTTAAAAAAATCACCTACTCGGTTTACTCTCAAGTTAAAATTAAACTAAATACATGTTTTGCAAAAATAACTACTATACTCTTCAAGGTAAATAGAATTACATCCTTATAAAAATATACTTGGAGATGGTCTGCTTACAAAATGTACTTTAGACCTCTAAATTGAAGAAAATCCCCAAGTGGATATCTGTATAAAAAGCCCTATTATTAAATGCTGGGAGAATGAACAAAATAATATTCAAAGAATCCAACTGAGTGGGAGGGTTGCTGTCCTTCAAGAGACTGCATCTAAGAAGAGAATAGTTGGTGGTTGTCTCACACATTCCATACTTATGTACTCTGTGATCCTCCATGACTCTGCTAGAAAACTCACGAAGTGGTAACACCATCAGCTGATGGACCATTCAGCAGAACACAGGGCTCTCAGAGATAACCATAAGCTCCCTCCTTCAAAAAGCTTCGAAAAGTCAGTTCCATTGGTCTCAAATCCCCTTGCTTTAGTAGCTGCTGAAAGACAGTCATCATCCCCCACACCCTCACCTGATGCTGTGTGTACATCTCCTCCTGGATCCCAGTCTATCTACTGCTCTTCCCTGCCTTCCCCACTCCCTGAGGTCTTCCTCTCCTGCCCCTACAATTCAATCTGTCAGCAGCAAACAAATATCCTCAGCCTCTTCTGGAAGAAAATATTTCCTTTCCTCTTTAAAACATGGCTGGTTTCTGAAGGTACCACCTCCCCTGACACCCTGACTCAACTAAAAGCTTTTTTTCCTCTGATATCCCATGACTTCCTGGCCAGGCAGAGGGGTAGCATTCCCCTTGCTCCCCACTGCCACATGCAGGCATGACTCTTGACTCTCACAGAAACCTCCCTGCTGATGTTTATGTCATCCATCTGCATTCTACTATCAACCTCCTGGCCCCTTTTTCCACTGGGCCCTGGTTCCTATCAGCTTAGCAGTAATTACAACACTGTCATGAAGCATCCGTTTTCAAGCTCTGGCTTCTTGGTTCTTCAACTCCTTCCCTCCTCTAGCAGTTTCTTCAGTGCCACCACAGCTATGTGCACCCCAACCTGTTATCATCACAGATGTCTTGATTCTCAACATCCCACATTCCGACCACATCTTCCTGGCCTTTCGCCATCACTTCTTCTCCTTGTTTATCTGGACAATTTTATCCACTGGAAATGCCCATCCATTGAACCCATTACTTTATAACTGGTCCATCGAAGGAACTGGCTTCTATTTCTCTTTCCCTGTCAGACAAAGTGCATCACTCTAACAACTCCTGAGCAAACACTCTCAATTTCTTGGACTGAGATTGCCTCTGGATTCTGGCAAAACCACTCCCCTAGATGAAGCCTTCTCTCTACTTTCTTTACACCTGAATCTGAGCAGAATTTTGCTGGAGAAAAATCATGCAAGAAAGCTCATTACAAACCTCAAAAGGGCACTTAAGGCCCACCAGAAGTCACTAGAATCAGCACTATGCTAACTAGGAAGAAAGAACCGAAATTATTGTTAATGACTTTAAATGTTTTGCCATTAAGTTCAGTATTGCTGCAGACATTCTATCCCTAGTTTTCTAAGAGTCTTATTGTTTATTGGTTGGATTTTACTCATGAATGGGTGATGAATTTTTATCAAATGTGTTTTCTGAATTTACTAGAATAAGTATGTGGTTATTCTATTGATCAGGTAAAAATAAATTAACAGATTCTTAAATGTTAAACCATCCTTGCATGTATGATATCCATCTACTTCTAATGGTTTTTCTTTTTTTCTCCTCAATACACACACACACACACACACACACACACACACACACACACACACACACACACACCCTCTACCCCATACACATAACTAATACTGGTGGAGTATGTTTGCTAAATTTTTAGCATTTTTGTATTTATGTTCATTTGAGACTGATCTATAATTTTCTTCTCAGGATTGTCCTTGTCCTGTTTTGGTATCAAAGTCATAGAAACTTCCTAAAATAAACCGGGAAGCTTTCTTTTTTTCCCTTCTTCCTTGGAATCATTTGTTTATGGATTACTTATTCCTTATAAATTTGATAAAAGTTATATTAAAAATATCAGGACCTGATGTATCTTTTATAAATTAAGGATGGGCTTTTTATACTACCAATTTAATTTCTTTAATTATGATTCTAGGTAATGCATATTCATCTAGGAAATTGTTCATTTCGTCTAAGTTTTCAAATTTATTGACATATTGCTGTTTCTAATATATTCTTATGCTTTTTAAGGCCTCTATGAATTGGTTATTTCTACATTTCAATCATATTCATCTAGAAAATTGTTCATTTCATCTAAGTTTTCACACTTATTGACATATTGCTGTTTCTAATATATTCTTATGCTTTTTAAGGCCTCTATGAATTGGTTATTTCTACATTTCATTCAAAATTTCATTATGCCTTCTCTATCATTTTATTTTCTTGATCAGTCTGAAGTGGAAGTTTGTTTATTGCATCTAGTCTTTCTAAAGAACCAGGTTTGGTTTTACTCCTCCTCCTATGGTTTCCATTTTGTTTATTTCAGATTTGAAACTCATTATTAACTCCCTTCTAATTGCTTTGGACTTGTACCAGTACTCTTTTTTCTAATTTGTTTTTCAATCATGTTCTATCTACTTTTTCCCCTGTCCTTGTCCTTACACATTAGAATCAGCTGGTCAAGTTTCAAAAAATAACCCTGCTGGGGCTTTGGGGAATAAAAATTATTTTACTAATTTAGGCAGAATGGACGCCTTTATGTTATTCCATCTCCCATCCATTGGTCCTGATTTTAGTGATAACGCATTTAGAATATCACGATTATGCAGAATACTGGCTTTTGGACTGAGATTTATCATACTACAGAGTAACTAATCGCTACTATTTTATTAGGTTTTATGCAAATTCAAAAACAGATGTAGAATTTTCAAATGCTTTTGGAAATAAAGATAATCATAATGATTTTTCTCCCTAGATCTATTGGTAATTAATGTATTAGTAGATTCCCTAATATCGAACCATCTTTGCATTCCTGGAATAAATCTCACTTGGTCATGACCATATGCTGCTAAATTCTGTTTGCCAACACTTTATTGAGAATTTTGGTGTGGTTGTTGTTGTTGTTATTATTATTATTATTATTGAGACGGAGTATTGCTCTGTTGCCAGGCTGGAATGCAGTGGCATGACTTCAGCCCACTGCAACCTCTGCCTCCTGGGTTCAAGCAATTCTCCTGCCTCAGCCTCCCAAGTCGCTGGGATAACAGTTGCCCATCACCACACCTGGCTAATTTTTGTATTTTTAGTAGTGATGAGGTTTTACCATGTTGGCCAGGCTGGTCTCAAACTCCTGATCTTAGGTGATTCACCCTCCTTGGCCTCCCAAAGTGCTGGGATTATAGGCATGAGCCACCAGGCCCAGCCTAGAGTGGTTATTTTAAGTGAGATTGTTCTGTACCTCTCTTTGCAATTTTTGTTGCATTTTGACATGGTAATGCAAGATTTATGTTAAAATTAGGAAATTTTTAATCTTCTATGTGCTAGAATGGTGTGAGCAGCACTAACATTATCCTTCTTTTAAAAAACTAGAAGAATTCCTCTGTAATGTAATCTGGATCATACACATATTTGTAGGGTACTTCTCTGACAACTTTGTCTCTCTCTTCTATGAAGATTTGTCTGCTAAGGTTTCCCATCTATTTAGAAGTCCATTTTGTTAAACTGTATTTTCCTGGAAAATTGCCCAGTTACTCCAGGTTCCTATCAAGACTTGGATGTGCACAGACATCTGCCAGTTAAAATGTTAAATAAACTGTAGTTCCTGTTTGACCCACATATTCTTCCCACCCTGAGTCTTCCTTATCTAACTGGCAACACCATCCATCTCATTGCAAAAGACAAAAACCTAGAAGACTGACTTCATTCTTCTTCCTTTACCTACTGCTTCCAGCTATCAGCAATTTATTAACTCCAGCTCCAAAATATATCTGAAATCTATTTCTCACCACCTCCACTGCTATCCTCCTGCTTAGAACCACCATCTTGGACACAAAACGCCTTCTGGTTGGACTCTCCTCATCCAGTCTTCATTCCTCCCATCAATTCTTAACATATCATCTAGAGTAATTTTCTTAAAATATAAATCAGATTATATTATCCTAATCTATTCCTAGATTAGGATAATCAATGGCTTCACCAAAAACCACATATATTTTCTCTAACCCTTAGTATAAAATTCAAACTCCTCAACATGGACAATGAAGCCTTACCTCGTTGAGAGTCTACCATCCTCCCAATTCACTTCAAATAACTGCTTCCCTTACTCACTGTTTCTCAAAGATGACCATACCTGACCCTGTTACTTTAAACCACAAGACTAGTTTCTTCTTATTCTTGAAACCTCATCTTAAATGTCATTTCCTCAGAGAGACCTTGAAGTGTCTTAAGCTGACACTTCATACCACTGCTCTCTGCCAAAGCACCTTGTTAATGTCCCTCAAAGCACTTGTTGTCATTGTTTTGTTTACTTGCCATTTTTCTATCTTCCTTCAAAAAATGTATCTTTTAATGGGTTGCCTCCATTAAACACGTTTGCGTATTAACTACTGAACAGGCTGAACATACCTAATCTGAAAATCTGATATCCAAAATGCTCCATAATCCAAAATTTTTAAAATGTCAATGTCAAAGAAATGTTCACTGGAGCATTGTGAATTTCAGATTTTTGGATTAAGGATGCTCAACCAGCGCATATTCTGCAAATATTCCAGAATCCAAAAACATCTGAAATCTGAAACACTTCTGGTCTCATGCATTTTGGATGAGGGATACTCAACATGTATCTCTATGCCCATCATAGTGATTGATGTAGGGTAAGCATTCAGTTATAAACACTTACTGAAGGAATGAGCCAGACCCAAAAGGATAATTTCTAAAATGGGATAAATTGCTATAAAGGAGAAGCTCTGCCAGGCACAGTGGCTCACGCCTGTAATCCCAGCACTTTGGGAGGCTGGGACAGGCGTATCACGAGGTCAGGTCCTCACTAACATGGTGAAACCCCATCTCTACTAAAAATACAAAAAATTAGCCGGGCGTGCTGGCGGGTACCTGTAGTCCCAGCTACTCAGGAGGCTGAGGCAGGAGAATGGCGTGAACCTAGGAGGCGGAGCTTGCAGTGAGCCAAGATCATGCCACTGCACTCCAGCCTGGGTGACAGAGTGAGACTCCATCTCAAAAAAAAAAAAAAATGGAGAAGCTCCGCTGCAGAAATATCATATGAACAAAGCGTTACAGTATCTCTTAGAGCTTGCTCCCTGCCCTGACCCCAATTCACATCCACTGAACAATGCAAATCTTTGCACCTACCTGAGGGCTGCAATCATAAAACCAGGCTTTGGCTTTCTTATGAAGTCTGAGTTGAATTGAACCTGGAAGAAATTGGTCCATCTCTTATTATATTCACATTAGACAATTTAAAAACAAGAACATACATCTAGATACATCTGCATATCAGAGTTATTTCACAGACCATTATATTACTTAATTATAGACACCAACACCCCAGGATATTAACATAAGAGATTAACATGTTCATTTGATTCCATTTTATGCATTCTCTCTGTCAGTACCACAGGCCCACAACATATGCAGAGGTATTTCATGGGCACCATCAAAGCACTGAATCCCTAGCACCTTGTAGTTCTAAGCTAGGGGCTGAAATAATCCAGTCTGAGGGATATTCTTTTCATTTCTTTAACCAAACACATACGCCATCACTGACATGAAAACATAAGATAAGGACAGACAAGGGATACCTGTTTGACCTTGAATGAGGCTTACTAACCTCTTGTAAGGCCCTTTGCACATCAAGCACTCAGCCCAGGGCCAGGCACCCATAAGCACTCAGCGTGAGCTAAGAGAATCACCATCATCCCTCACTGGCAAGCAAGAGGAAAGTTTTCTTAGGTGTTTGTTAGAGAAAAGAACAAACACAAAACCCCAGGGGAGGTATATTTAGGAGATGGTTGTTTTTAAGGTATTTAAATTCACACAGGGACCTGTTATGAAAGGGAGATGAATGCAAATAGTAATTAATATCTTACAGTGTTTGAAGAAACAGTTGCCTAATATTGGGGATTTAGTCAAAATAAATGAATCCCCCAGGTTTCAGAAGACTAGGGGATATAATCTTCTCTAGTGCTTAACACAGTGTGGCTTTTTATCAGCTGTTCTCAAAGTGTGCCCGGGGAACCCCTAAGAAACCAAAGGTTCTGTGAAGTCAAAATTATTTTGGTAATAATAATAACATTAAGACACTATTTGCTTTTTAAATTCTTACTCCCTCAAAAATGTCCAGGGGAATTTCCCATAGGCTACATGACTCACAACAGATTAAACTCAGAAACAGATACGAGAATCCAGCTGGCTTCCATTAAGCCAGACAGTAAAGAGATTTGCAAAAACATGAAGCAATGCTGTTCTTCCCACATGCTTCTTGTTCTGAAAAGTCTAGTTATTTTTCATAAAAATCTGTTATTTATATCAACACGAAAAGGTTTATTGTTGTTATTTTAAAATAAGTGTATTTAAAAAAAATCTGTCTCAATTTTTAATACGAAAAATATTCACAGATAGAACCCACATAAGCAAAAGGTCTTTGGGGATCCTCAATAAATGTTAAATATGTAAAGAGGTCTTGATTCCAAGACCTTGGAGAACCACTAACTACCAACCATGGGTATTAAGTGAAGATGGTTTAAAAGGTGTCATCACCTTTAACTATACACAGAAGGAGATGGTGTGTGAGGGATTGTGGAAATGGTTCATACAGTCATCATCATTAACTGTGTTAATTGGAGTAAAAGGCAGGATGGATAACTCAAATTTTAAAAGATTTTTTTTTTTGCTTTGGAATATATGCATAGGTTTTAGGAAGAATATCCTTCCTAAAACTATGTGCCTTAAATTTCTGTGAAAGCAGCTGATTCTCAATTGGAAGATAAAGCTTTAACTATTATAAATTTATATAGGGATTCCTTTTGATTATTCGAGTGGGAAAGAACACTAGAATTTTCCCGCAGGGCAGAAGTAGAGGATCCAGACTCAACTCTCCCCTTCCTTGGGCTCTGGAAGATGGGACGCTATCCCAAATGGATAGAAAGAGCTTCCCCAGAGGATGTATTGATGAATTACAGTGCAGGGAGCCACAGCAGGATCAACCCATTTGTTGTTTTAAAAAATGTGTAAATGAGTAAAATAGTCTATCAAAAGCACAATTTTGTATATAACTGAACATTTGTATAAAACTGAAACTGTTTACTTAGAAACCTAAACATTTTTCTCAAAATCTAACCATTTTAATTTTTAAAAATACTGCTTAAAAATAAAAAAATTGGGATTTTAAAAAAACACAGAAAATTGGACATCAGGCTTTTCAAGATTTACGCCTCTCGAATGGTATCATTAGCCGCACTCTGTCCTCAGGGAGGTGCCACAGAAGTGGCCGGTTCAAAAGATGCAGCTATTTCATTAGTTATGGGAGTTTTACCGTCACCAACTGCCCATTCTCTAGCTAAAGCATTACCTCATACTTCAACCAAGATTCTTCTAGAAAGAACACCTTTCAAAGTACCTCAGCACTTGCAGATCACAGAAAGATTGCAGATCAGCAGACTGTTTCCCCCAGAATTCCTAAGATTGAACAAAAGTTTTGTTTAAGTAGTTAGCGTTATTTTTCCCTGGGAAAGATCCAAAGTCAGAAAATGTTCCACACAAAAAGAACTTACCAGAACCTCCTTCTCAAGGTGTTCCAGGGCCTGAATATCCTGCTTAAGACTGCTCAACTCTTGAAGAACCAAATTTTGAAAGCGCTCTAGTTTATTGAGTCTAATAAACATAAAAGGAGTAAATATCATTGGGATGGCTTGGATGTGACAGCAGACTTTCTTAATAAGTCATCTGATTACAAGGATACCTCAGACTCTTCTCCAGACATTTCTTGTCATGGGAACATGTAGTGTTTCCCTTCTCTTCCCTCCCCTTCCTGCCTGCTCATCCCCAATCTGGAAACCTCACTATGCAAACTCTCAGGTCATCTTTTTTTTTTTGAGATGGGAGTTTCGCTCTTGTTGCCCAGGCTGCAGTGCAATGGCGCGATCTCAGCTCATTGCAACCTCCACCTCCCAGGTTCAAGGGATTCTCCTGCCTCAGCCTCCATACTAGCTGGGACTACAGGCGCGCGCCACCACGCCCAGCTCATTTTTTTCTATTTGTAGTAGAGACAGGGTTTCACCACGTTGGCCAGGCTGATCTCAAGCTCCTGACCTCAGGTGATCCGCCTGCCTCAGCATCCCAAAATGCTGGGATCACAGGCGTGAGCCACCGTGCCTGGCCTCAGGTCATCTTTCAATAGCAGCACAGAGGAAGCTGATTTTTTTTTAGTAGAGAACAAAAGGACAGATGACTCCAGGGAAGATGAGACTGAGGCTCCCCATCCCTTCCTACCTTCCACTTGCTCCCCTTTCTCCTGCATTAAGCTGGCCCTGAAACCTGTGGTCAGGAATGAGCTAATACACTCTTTTCCCACATCTACATTTTAACTCTAACATTTCTAAGAGTCACTGTTCTTTGTCTAATGGTCATATTTGCTTATTTGTTAATTTTCTTATTTGCTTGCTTATAGTTTGTCTTCTCTATTAGGTCAAATGTTTCAATGAAAAGCACCTAAAACTCATCCTCACCTCACTCTCATACCAAGCACAGGGCCTGATATCCAACATGGCCCAGTGTGCATTTCCTGAGTGAATACACAGATAACTGTGTGCCCCTGAAAGAGCATGGGAATTCCACAGATCCAAAGTCCTTCGTGGGCTTGCTTTGACATTCAAAGGACATTGCATGCACACCAGACTTTGAAAAATAGTAAAAATTTCTATTCAAATAATGTATTCCATCCTAAGAAAATTTCTGTCTCAGTTAAGCAAATCAACTTGCCATTCCTTTCTTCCCTTCCTTCATTTATAGGCCATTCTCTCCAACAAGGAACAATTTCTACTCTCACCTTCCCTGTGCCATTCAAATCTTTGTTTCTAAAACCTCACTCAGGAAGCACTTCCATTGTAATCACTCTGAATTAACTCAAATCACCACAGAAACCCATCCCTCCACTACCTTTCCTCATCCCTCTGAAATCCTGGCACCTCTGTATTTCTTGTTACATGTTCATAAGGGTGTGTGTGTGTGCACGTGCATGTGCAAATGTGTGTACTGTGTGTGTATGGTGTTTTTTCTTTCTTTTTTTTTTTTTTGAGACAGAGTTTTGCTCTTGTTGCCCAGGCTGGAGTGCAATGGCATGATCTCAGCTCACCGCAACCTCCGCCTCCCGAGTTCAAGCGATTCTCCCGCCTCAGCCTCCCAAGTAGCTGGGATTACAGGCATGCGCCACCACACCTGGCTAATTTTTTATTTTTAGTAGAGATGGGGTTTCTCCATGTTGGTCAGGCTGGTCTCGAACTCCGGACCTCAGGTGATCCACCCACCTCAGCCTCCCAAAGTACTGGGATTACAGGCATGAGCCACCACGCCTGGCTGGTGTTTTCTTACTGTGGTAGAATACACATAACATAATATTTATACCCTTTTAACCATTTTTAAGTATAAAATTCAATGGCATTAAGTACATTCACAGTGTTTTGTAACCATCATCACTGTCCATTTCCAGAACTCTTCCACCATCCCAAACAGAAACTCTGTACCCATTAAACAACAGCTCCTCCTTTCCCCAACCTTTGGCAACCTGTGTTGCACTCTCTGCCTCTATGAATTTGACTATTCTAGGTACACCTCATTTAAATGGAGTCATATAACATTTGTCCCTTGTTATCTGGCTTCTTTCCTTTAGCATAATGATTTCAAGGTTCATCCATGGTATACAGCACATGTCAGAATTTAATTCTTTTTTAAGGCTGAATAACAGACCATTGTATGGATATAGCATATTTCATTTAGCCAGTATTTTTAACATATATTTCCATGCTTGCCTTCTCTTCATAACTGGATAATGATTTTTTTAAGAACAGCATTTTAGTATCATGGTAGACCATGAGGAGGCTTAAGATGGACATTTAGTTCAAACCCTTTTCATATGAATGAAGAACCAGAAACCCAGAAGGGTTAAATGATGTATCAATCCTCACATCTGCTCAGGCCCCAACTCCTCAGGGCCCTAGCACAGTGGTCATGAGATAAACGTTGTTGGTGAGTGATCACACTTCCACGACCTTGTTTTGAAACCTAAAACTTACCTGAACAGTTGCATCTGGTTTAAAAGTTTTATTAGGCAATCCGGTGCTTTCTTTGCATTTTCTGAATTAAGCGGACGCTTTCTGTACCTAAGCTAAATCATAACAACAATAACAAGATGATCACATTTGAGTTTAATATAATTACATAAGTTGAGTGCATGCTTTGTGTTAAAAAGATGCTGCCAGCATGTAATAATATTCATAGCAAATGTGAGTGCTAAGCAAGTGTGATCAGGCATCATCCTATACACCCGTCAGGTATTACCCCAGGTTCAGGACCAATACAGAACAAGCTGAAATAGAAAAATTTACACTCATGCTACCTGATATAGTTTGCATATTTGCCCCCACCCAAATTTCATGTTGAAATGTAATCCCTGATCCTGGAAGTGAGGCCTGGTGGGAGGCGTTCGGGTCACGGGGGCGGATTCCTCATGGCTTGGTGCCATCCTCACAACAGCGAGTCATGACACCTGGTTGTCTGAAAGTGTGTGGCACCTCCCCGCCCCTTGCTCCTGCTCTCCCTATGTGACACGCCTGCTCCCCCTTGGCCTTCCACCATGAGTAAAACTCCCTGAGGCCTCCCCAGAAGCCAAGCAGATGCCAGTGCCATGCTTCCTGTATGGCCTGCAGAACCTTGAGCTAATTAAACCTCTTTTTTAAAAAAAAAATAAATTATCCAGTCTCGGGTATTTATTTATAGCAATTCAAGAATGGCCTAATATACTACCAATACACACAATGAATACTATGAATAAATTTCTATTACTAATTGGCTTACATTGGTACCACAGAAAATAAGACTCTGGAGATCTAAGTTAATTAAATGAATGTTGGTTAGAGTAATATACTTTTCTCAAATGTACTAATAAATAAGTCATTTGGGATTATAAGTAACAGGACAAAAAAGGAAAAGACTGAAATGGTTCCAATATTCATCTTGTAGACAAGATTTTGGGATGGGCTGTATGCACAGTGTCTCAAAGGTCTGCCACCACTCAGCCGGCCACCAACCCACAGTCCACCTCCGTCTTTGTCTCAGATTGCTCTCTCTTTTTTTAAAAAAATAGAGACAGAGTCTTGCTCTGTTGCCTAGGCTGGAGCACAGCGGCATGATCATAGCTCACTGTAACCTTGAACTGCTGGACTCAAGGGATTCTCTTACCTCAGCTTCCTGAGTAGCTGGGACTACACATGTATGTCACCATGCCTGGCTAATTTTTAAAAACATTTTTTGTAGAGACAGGGTCTCACTATGTTGCACGGGCTGATCTTGAACTCCTGGCCTCAAGCGATTCTCCCCCCTTGGCCTCCCAAAGTGCTGGGATCCACAGGCATGAATCACCATGCCCGACCCCAGACTCCTCTCTAGCCCACTTGGTTCCCTCCTTCCCCTCCTCCTTGTCTATCACTGTGACCAAATCATTGCTTTCTGGTAGTTCAGTTGTCTGAAAATGCTACCAATGAAACCAAACTATCAGTCTGATTTACATATAGGTCCACTTGGTCCCACTGGGGCAAATGGACATGGAATAGCTGTCTTATAAATACAAACCACAATTCACGAAGACTGAAATCAGTGACCATAGCTAAGACAAATACCCCTCCCCAAACACTTAGAAGGAGTTTCACATATGAAGGTCAACAACAGCATTGATAAGTAATATGAACTTGTTACTTTAAATTCATAATGAACTACCTTTTCCTTCTTTCCTCTTTTTCAGCTTTGTTGAAGTATAATTGACAAATAAAAATCAGGCCAGGTACAGTGGCTCACACCTGTAATCTCAGCAGTTTGGGAGGCTGAAGCAGGAGGATCACCTTAGGCCAGAAGTGTAAGACCATACTGGGCAACACAGAAAGACCCTATCTCTACAAAAAATTTTAAAAAATTAGCCAGGTGTGGTGGCATGCACCTGTAGTCCCAGCTACACGGGAGGCTTAGGTGGGAGGATCACTTGAGCCCAAGAGTTCAAGGTTAGAGTGAACTATGATTTCACTGCTGCACTCCAGCCTTGGCAACAGAACAAGATCCTATCTCTAAAAAACTAAAAACAAAAGTGTTATGTATTCAAGGTATACACATGATTGATATACATATAAACTGTGAAATGATTACCACGGACCAAGCTTGGTGGCTTACACCTGTAATCTCAGCACTTTGGGAGGCCGAGGCAGGTGGATCACTTGAGCCCAGGTGTTTGAGACCAGCCTAGGCAACATAGTGAGACCTCATCTCTACTTAAAAAAAGATTTTTTAATGATTACCACAATCAAGCAAATTAACATATTCATTACTTCACACAGTTACCTTCTTGGGGGGTGGTAGGAATACTTAAGATATACTCTCTTAGCGAATTTCAAGTATACAGTACATTATTACTAACTATAGTCACCATGCTGTATGTTAGGTCTCCAGAACTTACTAACTTGTAACTGAAAGTTTGTATGCCCCATCCAACATCTCCCATTTCCTCTACCCGGACCCCTGGTAACCACCCTTCTACTCCCTGTTTCTGAGTTCAACTTTTTTTAGATTTCAATATAAGTGAGACCATGTGGTACTGTATGGCTTATTTCACTTAGCATAATGTCCTCCAGATTCATAACGCTCTAGTTTTTTAAGTTTTGTGGACTACTACCTCATATTTTCTTTTCCGTTTTTTAGTGAAGTTTTCAAAGGTTGGGAGAATGGCAGAACCGTTCAAGTTCTCTGGCATAACTTCTAGGGATGAAGTGGAAATTCCTTCTGGAAAACAAAAATAAAACATGGAATAAAACTAACAAAGTGTTCAAAGTAGACTTGCTCAATTCATCAGTTGCCCAGAGGATGAGTTATTTGGAAGCACAGATGCGAACCATGGAAGCCCCGCTGACTGCCCGGACATGACCTCGCTCTCTGGCAAGTGCTCATTTCTTCCATATCTTCCCAGCACTTTAAATCGGGGCAACTGACATTTTGTCTAAGAAGCAGGCCAAGGTGTTGTAATAGGTTCTAAGGAGGACATATAGCTAGGGTATTTCTCTGATGTAACCGCTTCTGGGTGCCAGTCTTCAGAGGGCTTGCAAGGGGTCTGGTGCTGTTCTGAGGGATTTGCAAGCATCAATTAAGTCTCACAAAAATTGTGTGAAGTAGGTACTGTCAGGATTCCCATTTAACAGAGCTCGCATAAGTCTTGCATGCTCATACCAGCAGCTCCTGGATTCAAATCCAGGCTGTCTGGAATCAATGCTTTCAAATCTGTTGCATTGGAGCCCTTTGTTTCAAAATGCGTGATACCATCTGTCCAGAAGGCCAGCCTCAAACATGCAGACATTCCAGATCATTCTTCTTAATCGGTATAGATATTTCTCACACAAAAATTTGGTTGATAACTATCAACTATATCAGAGACCTATAACTTTAGGAACCCTTGGGCCCTGAAAATTCCCAGAAGGAAGAGTTAAGAGGAAGAAATAAAAATGCTAGGGGATAATGGCACTTGCTTTTATCTATAATTTGTGCAACAACTTATTTGTCTCTGAAAGCACAAAAGCTTAGTTTTTAGGATTTTGTAGCTACTATGATCTTAAAACTATACCTCCCTTGTGATTCATGTTGTTACGTCCTGTGCTGACCCATTTATCCCACTCCTACTTGAACCACTGGCTGGGTGCATGATGTTACCTGGCAACTCTCTTTCTTCTGTTATTGAGAAAGGGGATCCCGGAGCAACCTCTTCTTCCAATCTTGATTGTTGTGACTTAGCAAAACTACCTTCTGGTATGTCTAAAGGCAAACAGAGCACATTTCCTTTTGACCCGAAATTATCTTGTTCATTTTTTGGCAGTTAATGTCTTACTGTGAAGAGTACCATCTGAAACTTGTCCCCTGCCTGTTGCTAATGAGTTATCATTCGGTGCATTGACTAGGCACAAACCAAGTATCGAAGCACGATGTCTACTGATACCTGAACGTGGGAACAGGCATCCCTTTGATGAGCTCAGTTACATTTAGGAACACTCTGCCTAGCACAGACCCCTCACTAAGCAGAGCGTTCCTAAGTTAGGCAGTAATGGTAGACATCAAAAGCAACGCTTCCAGGGCTCTGAGCTAAATAGCAAGACAGCAAGGTTTCCAGGCAGATGGGCCTTTGGAAGTGCTTCAGCTCACACCCCGGAGCGCGCCATCTGCTGGTGACACGGGCACATCGGCGCTATGCTGAAGGCTACGTCATAAACGAGGCCATCTTGCCTCCTCACAGCTCAAGTGATTTTGAGAGACTCGAACATAGATTCCCATTTCAATTCAGCATAACACTAAATATTTTCCATTCTGATGTTCACTTTTATCCCAGACATGTCTGGTCCTCATCATCTTATCAATGGCACCACCATGGTTCACAGAGCCCTGGCTTTATGCTCAACTCCTCCTTTTCTTTGCTGCCCGCTTCTCCTCCATCCTCAAGGTTCTGCCTATGGAATGAATCCCTCCCTCTCTGAGTTCCTGCCCAAAGCCATCTCCCTAGAGGAAATCCTAAATCCTTCACCTTCAATTGTCACTTCCAAATCTCTCTCTTGCCTGAGCTCTCTCAAGTGGCCAACTTGTGTCTCCAAGTATTTGACATCTTTACTTCAAACCCCACTCGAGTCTATCCCTCCCACCTAAAACCACTCTCTCCCCCCCACCGTACCTTTAGTTGTGACATCATCTGACTTCTCTTTTGTCACATGCCTGTCTAGTTGCTGTTGGTTTTTCTCTCTGAAAGTTCTGGAATTCAATTTCACTAATTCGTTCCATGAATATGTGGACGTTACTATGTGCGAGAGGCAGGGTGATGCGGCTGGCAGATAGTGAGAGGTAAAGACGAAGTGACCCTTCCTCCACTCTGCTCCTGATATCCTGGTCTCCTTGTAGTTCCTTGGACATCCCAGGCACGGTCTTACCTCAAGGCCTTTGCACTTGAGACTCCTCTGACCTCTGACCAGAGCACTTCCCCATAGATCTGCACCAAGGATTTCTCCATCCATCTAACCTTAAATTTCAATGTAGCCTCCCAACTCTTCACACTGTCTTCCCAGCTTAATTTTCTTCTCAGCCTTTATCACATGCAACATACTACATGTTTTACTTGTCCATCATCTGTCTCCCACACTAGAGGGTAAGGCCCAGTGAGGGCAGGCATTTTGTTTTCTTCACTACCATATCCCTGACACCTACAGAAGTGTCTGGCACATAGTAGACACTCAATAAACATTTGTTCAACAAATGAATAGATGAATGCTGCAGAATACCCAAGCTCCTACAAATAAAACACCTGATATGCCCAATGGAGATCTCAATACAACAGATAAGAGTTGATTTCAATTCTCTTATTCTAATTCTCCTAGTGGTGAGGGTAGAGGTAGAGAAACATCACAAGCTTTAGAGATCTAAATAGCCACTACATATTTGCTATAGTGGCCATGCTTTGGGCTATTGCTACAAATTTGCCACTAAGAAAAAAAAAAGTTCCAGAAGGGGCAGAACAGGAAGTAAGGAAAAGAAACTGCCTTTATTAATAGACAAATAGAAATTAATACATTTAACACTTTAAGACAAATAGCAGTTAATACATTTAGCACTTTAAGATCTGATAAAACTACCGTTTGGAGGAATCTATAAATATATGAATTTGGAAAAAAAAATTATAAATGAGAGGTAAGAAATACCAATTGAGAAAGAAAAAGGATGATCTCAAAGCAAAAAGGATTAAACTAGTAATGATAGTAACTAGTAATAACTATTAAGGACAGACCTCATGGGACACCCTAATTAGTATTCTATAATAGTACTTTCATAAACTGAAAAATTCATTAGAGATCACACTCCCATTCTGCAGAACTTAGAAAAGAAACAGCCAGTATCTGGCCTCTCTGTAATAAAAAAAGAAAAGAAACATATTAAGAAATACTCTTATCTGTGAGAGGCATCTTATAGGAGCTAGTACCTCTTTTCTTCTCATTGCACTTAGGTGTGTCCATTTGTTTGAAGGGTTTGGATGGATATTTTCTGGGGGGATCCCATCACTTCAAGGGCAAAGATTTTTAAAAATAAAAAAAAAGAACCCAGTTACAACTCTATCCTTTTCTTACAGCCTCAAGGCAAACAACATTCATGCTTGCATGTTCCGTGGTGTCTATACCGCAGTCAGGGCCAAAAGAAACCACTTAAAAAGGATTCCACCTAGCCTCAATTAGGCACTGATCAATCACCACGTTTCTTTTCCTTACTACCTGTTCTGCCCCTTCTGGAACTTTTTTTTTTTTTCTTGGTGGCAAATTTGTAGCAATAGCCCAAAGCTTGTCCTTGAATTTCAATGTTCCACCCCCATGCATACCTGGGGCAAAGCAAGCAAGGCATCTGTCAGCACAGACACTAGTTACATCCACCAAAGAGAGAAATCCAGGAACATCGTGTAAATAACCTGGTCACCCTTTGAATGAATTATGCGGAATTTGTGAACCTACTAACAAGGGATCATCCAGTTGGATGGCTTCAGGGACATGGAAATCACTAGACTTTTAGAAACCTTCTTCGAAGTGGCAGTGCTGGTGAAGTTCTTTACCTTTACCAAAGGCATGGCTCTCCAGAGAGCACAGGCTCCTGCAC
The DNA here is from genome assembly GCF_029281585.2 of Gorilla gorilla gorilla. Classification (NCBI taxonomy): domain Eukaryota; kingdom Metazoa; phylum Chordata; class Mammalia; order Primates; family Hominidae; genus Gorilla; species Gorilla gorilla. The sequence continues at coordinate 28,621,163 of NC_073229.2, read as the reverse complement.
AAGAACCAGCACTTCATCAGGAGAGGCTGCAGGTACTAAGTGATGTCCTTGGCTCAGTTTTGTTTCCATGGTAACTGTATGCCACTTTTCACTAGCACATTTCAACATTTTCATAACAGAGTTAAAACTACATACACAGAACACCTCAAAAATAAACACAAACGTAGTCAAGTCATCTTAAAAGAATGTGAAATCCATGTGTATGTGTTGGTGGCTGCAGAGGGGGTGTGCTCCTGCTCTCACAAGAACCCGGCTTTCTTCATTTCCAAGAAAAGTGAAGACAGGTACAATCTGAGGAGCTTCTGAACTTATCTTGGGTAGCCGACTGGGCACAAGTTTCAGTGAACGTATGTTTGGCATCTGTGTTGTATTTTTCAACTTACAAAACTTCTGTTAAAAACAATGTTTAATGCCAGACCTATGGTTAACAGCCAAGTTCCCTTAAGTTAAGGCATTTTTTGAAACCTTGCTCTGAAGTGACACCCTGTGGTAAACAATGATAAAGGCCAACAGTCTTTCCTGAGCAAGAACAGAATCTACCAAAAGATCCTCTGTGGTTTTTACAGCACTTTCCCAAGGCAAGTACTTTGTTTACCGATGTTTATTAAGTGCTAAGAGTATGACAATTTAAAGACTATCTTTACTGGTTTGAATTACTCAGTTTGATGGGAACTACTAAATATCTTTTGTATAGATTAATGCAATTAAGAATGGATAACTCAATTGATAATAAATATTTATTTGTGACTACATATAAATGCTTAAATAGCAAATCAAGCAGAGTTTCATCATTAAATGTTGGGTTTTCTTTTTGTTTGTTTCTTTTGAGACAGGGTCTTGCTTTGTCACCCAGGCTGGAATGCAGTGGCACGATCACAGCTCACTGCAGCCTCATCCTGCCAAGCTCAACCACCCCCATGTCAGCCTCCAGAGTAGCTGGGAACACAGGGACACGCCACCATGCCTGGCTAATGTTTTTATAATTTTTGTAGAGACAGGGTCTCACTATGTTGCCCAGGCTGGTCTTGAACTCCTGAGCTAAAGCAATCTTCCTGCCTTGGCCTCCCAAAGTTCTGGGATTACAGGCATAAGCCACCATGCCCAGCCTTAAATGTTGGGTTTTCTAAGTTTCTTACTCCATTCCCTTGACAAATACTTATGGAGTGTGTCTATATGCCGGGCACTGAGCTAGGAAGGAGCTATCCTCCTGACTCCTTCCTGATTCTGGAGACCTCTCCAAGAAAGTAGATGAAGGCAAAATTCAAAATCTTAAAAAAAAATTATCCTCTGGCTGGGCATGTGGCTCATGCCTATAATCCCAGCACTTTGGGAGGCTGGGGTGACAGATTGCTTGAGTCCAAGAGTTCAAGATCAGCCTAGCCAACATGTCAAATCCCTGTCTCTACGAAAATTACAAAAATCCACTGGGCGTGGTGGCATGCACCTGTAGTCCTACCTACTTGGGAGGCTGAGGTGGGAGGATTGCTTAAGCCTGGGAGATCAAAGGCTGCAGTGACCCGAAATTGCACACCGTACTCCAGTCTATCTGAGGGTCCCTCTGACACAAGTCTCTTCTTCTCTCCTAGCTTCTGTTGGAGAGCTGGAGGAGAGGCTCTAGTTAAAGGAGGGGCTCCTGCTGATCATACTACAAAAACAAAAGACCAATTGGACCTTAGACTGTATTTTCTAAAAGAAACATAAATCCTCTAATGAAAACGCTAAAAATATTTTTTAAAGTAATTCAGGCAAAAAGAACAAAAGGACAGTGATACCAGGAGGAAAGATGCAAAGAGGAATTGTGAGCAAAATGATAAAATCTGAGTGTAAATCTAATAAAACACTGAGTAAAGTAATACCAACAGAGAACATTTTACGAATTAAAAAAACTAGAGAAGCAGCCAAAGGGTCAGAAGAATAAGTACGGCACAGAACGCTCATGAAATTTGGATACAGTTTTCGACCATAAGGCAAGTCAAATTGGGCCTTAATATAAGCCCCAATAAATTCTAAACAAACAATATTGTACAGACTGTGTTTCTCTGACCATGTTGCAGTAAGTTAGTAAAAGGTAATGAAAGGACAGCTTTAAAATAACCCATATGTTTGGAAACTAAATGTTCAGAAATGTGATTGAAGTTAGTGCTCAAAGGTCCTTCTTCTGTTTGGGATATGGTGAAAACATTTACTTGAAGCTTTTAAAAGTGTGTGTGTTAAAATTTCTAGGGTTAACTTTAGAAATAGGGGACGAAAACTTCCAAACTAGGAAAAGGGGGGAAATGATTAAAAATGATAAATCTAAATGAAGGCAAGGACAGAAAGAATAAAAGAATGAGAATGTGGGACAAAGACAAGAAAACTCAATCCAAATATATCAATGGAAGCACAATGGATGAATTGCTCCTATTAAAAGAGATTGTCAGATCAGATTTTTTTTTAATCCAGATATAAGCTCTTTATGTGATAGTCAGCAATTCACAAGGATGAAAAAAACGACTGAAGGTAAAAGAATGGCAAAAAAAAAAAAAAGATGTATCAGGTAAATATTAGCCAAAAGAAAACTAGTGTTGCTTTATTGATATTAACTAAGTAAGAAAAGTTACTAGAGATGAACAGTCACTTCCTGATGCACCTAGTAGCACTGCCTCAAAACATATAAAATAGAACAAAGGGATATAGATAAGTACATACAGAACACTCATGAAATTTGGATACCGTTTTCAGCCATAAGGCAAGTCCAGTTAGGCCTTAATGTAAGCCCCAGTAAATCTAAAGGAAAGATATTGTACAGACTGTTTCTCTGACTATGTTGCAAAAAGTTAGCAATAAGTAACAAAAGTATCCCATATGCTTGGAAACTACATTAAATTTTACTAAATAACTGGGTTTTTAAAAATACATAAAAAGGAAGAACTACTAACCATTGATGGTAACAAAAGCACTAATATCAAAATGTGATATAGCCAAAGCATTTCTAAGAAAACTTAAATGCATTTATCAAGAAAACAGAAAGGTTAAAAACAAATGAGTATTTAACTCAAAAGCTGGAAAAAGAGCATCAGAATAAACGTAAAGATATAAGAAGTAAAAATAGAAAAGAGCAGATAACAACAGAAGAGAAAACAATAGAAATAAAAACAGAGAAGAGTAACAAACCAAAATACCAATTCTTTAAAAGATGAGTTAGGTGGACCTCTAGTAAAACTTATCAAGAGTCAAAGATACAAATAAGCAAGTACACAATAAAAAGGAAACAACTACAATGATTAAAATTAAACATTAAGAAGCACACTAAAAAATATGATGCTAAGAGAGGCATTCCTAGAAAAACACAGAATTCCAAAACTGCCCCAAGAAGAAATAGAGAAGTTGGGTATATCAGTGGCTATTAAGGAAATTGAAATAATGTTTTCCCCCAAATTCCCCAAATTCCCAGGTGGTTTTACAAACTTTTAAAAAATAGTTAGTTTTTATCGTATATAAACTTTTCCAGCAAGAGAGAGAGCTGCCCAGCTTCCATCCACAGGCTAGTGTGACACTGATTCCAATGCCAGATAGCAGTAGGAGAAAACTACAGGTTTGTTCCACTCATGAGTGTAGATGTAAAGCTCATTAATAAGGTATTCACTAAATAAGTCCAACAATGTATTTTTTTTTAAATGTACCACAATCAAATGAGGTTTATCCCAGGAACACAAGTATGGCTGAACAACATAATACCTATTGATATAATTTGTCATATTAATAAGCAAAAGGACCACCATACCCTTCTACTCTCTGTTTCTATGAGTTGTACTTTTAAAAATTCCACATATAAGTAAAACTATGCAGCATTGGTCTGTGTTTGGCTTCTTTCACTTAGCATAGAAGGGTGGTTACCAGGAATCAAGGGGTTGGGAAAACGGGGAGACGTTGGTCAAAGGGCATAAACTTTCAGTTATTAAATGAAAAAGTTCTAGAGACCTGAGATATGAATGGTGACTATAGCTAATAATAATGTATATGTACTTGAAATTGGCTGAGAGAGTAGATCTTTATTATTAACACACACATACACACACACAAAGATAACTATGTGAGGGGATATGTAAATTAGCTTGATTACGGTAATCATTGCACAATGCATATGCATAACAAAATATCACATTAGATACCTTAAATATATACAATTTTTATTTGCCAATTATTCCTCAATAAAGCTGGAGGGAAAAAAAGAAACCAAAGGAGAAAATTCATTTGATTATCTTAGTTGATGCAGAAAAATGCATTTCATAACTTCAATACTTATGTATGATTTTTTAAAAACTCAGAGCAAATTATGAGTAGAAAGGAACTTCTTTAACCTGGTAAAAATTCAATACCAAAAATCTACTGCAAACATTTTACTTAACAGAGAAACTTTAGATGCATTTGCTATAAGATTAGAAAAAAGACAAGGATGCAGATTTTCACTGCTATGTTTAAGACATACTAAAGATATTGGCCAATGCTATGAAGAATGAAAAATAAGAGATGTAAGTATCAGAAGGGGAGAAAGAATCTATCATTTTTTGCAAGTAATAGAATCATCTACTTAGGACAACTAAGAGAATCAACAGATAAATTATTTGACCTAATAAGAGTTCAGCAAGGTTGCCAGATACAGGGTTATTTTATAAAAATTAACAGTATCGCTCTACTTTAGCAATAACAAATTTTAAAACCATAGTAACAAAATCATAAATACCTAGGAATTACCCAAAAATACATAAGCCCTTCACAGAGAAAACTTTAAAACTCAATAAAGGACGCAGAGAATGACACAGATCAATAGACATTTCATACTCTTGTGTGGGACGGTTTAATATTTTAAAGATGTCACTTCTCTTTAAGTTAACTTATATATTTAATGCAATTTCTATCAAAATTCCAGTGAACTTAAGTAACTTGATCAACTTGGTCTAAATTTATATGAAAAAATAAGAAGTCCCTTGAACAACTAAAGTCGACTTTGAAAAAGAGGAAAGAAGATAAACTACTCTATTTAAACAAAGAAAAACAAGCTCAAAAATATCTTCAGGGAATAGGAACTACACAAAAGGACCTAGTAGCTCTAGAAAGAACCAAACAACTTCTAGAAATAAAAAATAAAATAAACATTCAACGATAGGTCCAGTATTAGATACTGGTGAACAGGTAGTTGTGAAAAACAGATGAAATTATCTAGCATGCAAATGAAGTGAAGGAATAGAAAATATGTAGGAGTGGGTAAAAGATGTGGAATCTAGTTGGAGTTCAAGCAGGAGAAAGAAGAATGAGCCAAAAGCAATATTTGAGGAGATAATTGCTGAGAATTTTCCAGAACTGATGAAAGACATGTCACATGTTCCAGATTCCCTACAAATGCCAAGGAAGATAAACAAAAAGGTTTATCTTAGATGTATTTAGACTTACTTAGACAAATTTTAACAAGTGGAACATTACCAAGGATAAATGGAAAAAATCATATATATATTGAGGAGGAAAAAAAAAGGACAAATTACCTTTGAAGAATGACTGGTAGATTGACAGCTAAATTTTCATCAGGAAGAATACAAAACAAAAAGCAATTGAATAATTTCTTTGATGTATGATAGAAAAAATCCTGCCAATATGGTATTCTTCACCCAGTAAAAGTTAATTCAAGAATAAAGGTTGAATGGGCATTTTCATAAAGCAAAAATTCAACCTCAAGTTTTAAAATAAAATTAAAGAACACCAACACATTATGTGGTTGGGGTAGGCCAATGGAATTCAAGGATCTTAGGTCTATATAATCTGGAGGAAAAGTAACACTAAATTAAATTTAGGCTTAGAAATTTACACGTTATGGAAAAGTAACACTAGATTAAATTTAGGCTTAGAAATGACACATTATGATTTCTAAGTTAATCAGTAAATGAAAAAAGAAATAGAGTATATAACTACAAATGAGTAGAGGTAAAAAATACAATAAAAATACTTATGCAAAATGAAAAGAATGACAGAAAGAAAACAGAATGGTTGGGGCACACAAAGTACAAAACAAATTGGTAGATATAATCCAAGTATGGGGGAAAGTACATGAAATGTAAATGGACTAAATACTCCAATTAAAAGACGTACTATGAAATGAGGGGCAAGGAAGTCCAAATACAGGCTGTTTACAAGTTATATATATAACATTATGAAACACATACACATATGTCAGTCATGAAAAGACTTTTAGAAATTATACCACGCAAATTCTAAACAAAATAAACAGACTTCAAGACAAAAACATGACTAGATATAGGGGTCATCACTTCATAATGATAAGAGTTTTAATATGCCATAAGGCAAATATACAATAAGGTAAATATTTTACTTTTATCTAAAGACTTACTCTTTTTTTTTTTTTTGAGATGGAGTCTCACTCTGTTACCCAGGCTGGAGTGCCATGGCACAATCTCGGCTCACCGCAACCTCTGCCTCCTGGGTTCAAGTGATTCTCTTGCCTCAGCCTCCCAAGTAGCTGGGATTACAGGCATGCGCCATCACACCTGGTTAATTTTTGTATTTTTAGTAGAGACAGTGTTTCCCTATGTTGGTCAGGCTGGTCTTGAACTCCTGACCTCAGGTGATCCACCCACCTTGGCCTCCCAAAGTGCTGGGATTACAGGTGTGAGCCACCACGCCTGGCCTAAAGATTTATTCTTTAGAAAAAAGATTTATAGGAAGCAAAAATTGAACAGAACCAGAAGAAAAAAACCAGCAAATCCACAATCATAGCGAAAGATTTTAATACACTTCTCTCAGCACTCGATAGAATAAGTAGACTGATTAAAAAACAGTAAGAATGTAAGATTTGAAGGACATAGTTAAGAAAAGTAACCTAATGAATATACATATATAGAGACACTGCACCCAATGATTGTGAAATATACTCTTTTAACCACAAATTAATATTTTTAAAAATTGGCATACACTAAGCCATAACGTACATCTCAAAACTTCAAAAGGTATAATCATACAGACTATGTTCTCTAGTCACAATGCAATCAAAGTAGAAAACAATAACAAAAAGATAGCTAAAAGCTCCTATACGACTGAGAATTAACAAATATACTTCTAACCAACATTTGGATCAATGAAGAAATCAAAATAAAAAATATTTTAGGCCGGGCACGGTGGCTCATGCCTGTAATCCCAGCACTTTGGGAGGCCAAGGCAGGCAGATCACCTGAGGTCAGGAGTTCAAGACCAGCCTGGCCAACATGGCGAAACCCCGTCGCTACTAAAAATGCAAAATTAGCCGGGCATGGTGGTACATGCCTGTAATCCCAGCTACTTGGGAGGCTGAGGCAGGAGAATCGCTTGAACCTGGGAGACGGAGGTTGCAGTGAGCCAAGATCACGCCACTGCACTCCAGCCTGGGTGACAGAGTGAGACTCTGTCTCAAAATAATTAAAAAATAAAAAATAATATTTTAAAGTAAATAATGACAAATATTATATATTATAATGTGTGGGATTCACCTAAAGCAGTACTTAGAGAGAAATGAATAGCATTAAATGTAGTAATATAGGAAATAATATATAATATCTTTTTGGTAGGTAAGAATTTCATATGACTAACCACAGAGGAAAGATGAAAGAGAATTTATTAAAATTAAAAGCTTTGATTTATCAAAAAAAGCAATCTTAAACAGATTATACAGAGAGAGAAGTACAGACCACACAGTGGAAGAAGATATTTACAAGCCACATAATCAAGGACGAGTGTCCAGAATGTATTACGAAGAATTCCTAGGAATCAATATAAGAAGATAATTCTATAGACAACTAGGCAAGACGTGTTAGACACTACACAAGAGGAAATTCAAATGGCTAATGAACACACAAAATTATGCTAAATTTCAATCAGGGATATTTGAATTAAAACTTCAGTGTCCACACACACATATATCAGAAATTTAAAATACCAAGTGTTGGTGAGGATGTAAAGCAACAGGTCTCTCATATACAGCTGGTGGAAAAGTCAAAGATACAGTCACTTTGAGAAAGTTTGGCATATGTAAAATTGTTAAAGGTATACATATTCTATAACCCAGCAATTATACTCCTAAAAATGTGCCTAGACAAGATTTTTAACCTGTGTATCAGGAGAGAGTTCATGATTCTTCATAGTGGCATTATTTCTAACAACCCAAACTGCAAAAATCCAAATATCCCACAGCACCGGAATGGATTTTTAAATATGGTATTTTCATGTAACTGAATGCTAAATAGTAAAGAAATATACCTCAATTACACACATTAGCATGAATGGATCTCACAAATGATTGAGCAAAAGAAGCCACATATAATGTATACAGTATAATGTCATTTGTTTACATTTAGAATCAGATAAAACTAAACTGTATATTATTTAGGGATACATACAGAGAAAGCAAAATTATAAAGAGAAGTAACTGAAGGATTTTTACAAAAGTCATAAGTCATTACCTCTATGAGGGATGAAAGAAATTAATCAGTAATAATCTGGTATGGAAGGATTCTAAGCCAATGGCAATTTTCTAGTTCCCAGTTTGAGCTGTGATTACACAGATGTTCACTTTATAGTCATTCTTTAAACTGTACACATCTATCTCTTCTGAATGTATGGTGTTTCTCACAACGCAAAAATGAACAAAAAAGCAGAGACTCAGACATAAAATTAAGGGGAGGCGGTGGGATGGGTTTCAGGTAAAGCATACCAGGATTTTGAAAGCAATAGTAATGTTATATTCCTAAAACAGGATGATGGTTTGCAGATATTTGTTGCATTAATATTCTAAATATCCTACACATATTTATAACTAGTTGAATCCTTTCGATACGTAATTTTAAAAGTAGAGAAAAAAATGCAGTCAAGAAACATCATAAACAGTAGAAAAGTATTATATTAACTCATTACATTATATTAGATACAACATTGTGAACCAGACTGGAAATCTTCATACCACTGTTAACATAAGTAAATGAACTCAGAAGTTTTAATAATTTGACCACACAATGTTTTAGAACATTTCTTATAAACCACAAGTGACCTACATGCTTGAGAATGAAATAAGCTCTGGATGAGATCCTTAGCAAAGTACCGCCACTGTGCCCTCCTGAGGCTGGAGAGAAGGTGTGACTGGCTGGTGGAATTCAGGTCCCAGGCTATACCTTCCTTAGCACAAGAGGTCCTGGTTCCTGAATGGAGCCCCCCATTTTTCCTCCTAACCTTCATGAACATTTAGAACTAGTAAGCAGCTCACACTGCTCCCTCCACGGCCTGGCAATAGTCACTGTGCAAAGTGACTTGATCTGCAATCTGAGTAACAGCCCAGTCTGCCAAAATCAGATTAATTTCATTTTATTCTGCAAAAAAAAAAAAAAAAGTACTATTCTCTTACCTCCGTCTTCCAAGTTTCTCAGCTCATGTTTCAAGCTAGTACTTTCTGTTAGTGATTCTTGGTTCATAATCTTAAAAACAAAACAGACCACAAATTACGTCCTTTATGGCAAAGCCAGAAACAAGTGGTGTACTCGTTAAAAGGAATAGCCAATGTGTTATGCAAATATGATATTAATTCTGGAAAATCAGATGAATAACCAACAATTAAATAGTACCTTAGGTTTTTCTTCATCTTCTGAGTGCTTCAAGGAAGAGAGCTCGCTCAGTGAGTGAGGATCTTGAAGCTCTGAGCATTAGAGAGAAGTTTCAAGTGAATACACGCCAAGTAACAAAGCAATAAGACTTCACTCATTCTAGATATTAAATCTGTTCATCAAAAAAAAGGAACACAGTTCTAAGTGAAACAAAAAGCTACTGACTGTGTCTTTCAGGACATGAATTCTTTTTTATTATACTTTTAAGTTTTAGGGTACATGTGCACAACGTGCAGGTTACGTATGTATACATGTGCCATGTTGGTGTGCTGCACCCATTAACTCATCATTTAACATTAGATATATCTCCTAATGCTATCCCTCCCACCTCCCCCCACCCCACAACAGGCCCCAGTGTGTGATGTTCCCCTTCCTGTGTCCATGTGTTCTCATTGTTCAATTCCCACCTATGAGTGAGAACATGTGGTGTTTGTTTTTTTGTCCTTGCAATAGTTTGCTGAGAATGATGGTTTCCAGCTTCATCCATGTCCCTACAAAGGACATGAACTCATCATTTTTTATGGCTGCATAGTATTCCATGGTGTATATGTGCCACATTTTCTTAATCCAGTCTATCATTGTTGGACATTTGGGTTGGTTCCAAGTCTTTGCTATTGTGAATAGTGCCACAATAAATATACGTGTGCATGTGTCTCTATAGCAGCATGTTTTATAATCCTTTGGGTATATACCCAGTAATGGGATGGCTGGGTCAAATGGTATCTCTAGTTCTAGATCCCTGAGGAATCGCCACACTGACTTCCACAATGGTTGAACTAGTTTACAGTCCCACCAACAGTGTAAAAGTGTTCCTATTTCTCCACATCCTCTCCAGCACCTGTTGTTTCCTGACTTTTTAATGATTGCCATTCTAACTGGTGTGAGATGGTATCTCATTGTGGTTTTGATTTGCATTTCTCTGATGGCCAGTGATGGTGAGCACTCTTTCATGTGTCTTTTTGCTGCATAAATGTCTTCTTTTGAGAAGTGTCTGTTCATATCCTTCGCCCACTTTTTGATGGGGTTGTTTTTTTCTTGTAAATTTCTTTGAGTTCATTGTAGATTCTGGATATTAGCCCTTTGTCAGATGAGTAGATGGCAAAACTTTTCTCCCATTCTGTAGGTTGCCTGTTCACTCTGATGGTAGTTTCTTTTGCTGTGCAGAAGCTCTTTAGTTTAATTAGATCCCATTTGTCAATTTTGGCTTTTGTTGCCATTGCTTTTGGTGTTTTAGACATGAAGTCCTCGCCCATGCCTGTGTCCTGAATGGTATTGCTTAGGTTTTCTTCTAGGGTTTTTATGGTTTTAAGTCTAACATTTAAGTCTTTAATCCATCTTGAATTAATGTTTGTATAAGGTGTAAGGAAGGGATCCAGTTTCAGCTTTCTACATACAGCTAGCCAATTTTCCCAGCACCATTTATTAAATAGGGAATCCTTTCCCCATTTCTTGTTTTTGTCAGGTTTGTCAAAGATGAATTCTTATTAGGTTTGTACATCTGTAGTTAAGATTAACAGCCAGTTACTTCAACTAGATCGGCACCTTAAGGAGCTGCCCATCTGGCCTCAAATAACATGGGCAGGGATTCTTCCACCTCAATCTTGTGATCCTTCTCTCCCTTAGAAACCCCTCCCTTATTGCCTCTTACTCTTTTTTGATGATTTGATATACATATATATGGTGTAATGATTATCACTTTCAAATCGATGAACACATCCATCACTACCTGTGCTGTATATCACATCCCCAGAACTTGTTCATGTTATGCCTGAAAATTTATATCCTTCGAGGACCATCTCCTCTTTCCCCCCACCTCCTAGCACCTGGCAACCACTGTTCCATTCTCTGTTTCTATGAGTTTGACTTTTTTACATTCCGTATATATGTGAGATTATATAGTATTTGTCTTTTAGTGACTAGCTTATTTCACTTACTATAATGTCCTCCAGGTTTATCCATGTTGTTGCATATGGCCTGATTTCCTTCTTTTTTAAGGCTGAATAGTATTCCATTATTAATATATACCACATTTTCTATATTCATTCATCCACTGACCAATGCTTAGGCTGATTCCACACACTGGCTATTGTGAATAATGCTGCAATAAACATGGGAGTGCAGATCTCTCTTCAAGATGCTGATTTTATCTGCTTTGGATATATACATGCAAGTGGGATTGATGGATTCTATACAATTCTAATTTCTTTGAGAAAACTCCATACTGTTTTCCACAATAGTTGCATCAGTTTACATTCTCACCAACAGTGTACAATTGTTCCCTTCTCTCCATACCCTTGCCAACACTTGTTATCTCTTGTCTTTTCGATAATAGCTATCTGGACAGGTGTGAGATATCACATTATGGTTTTGATTTGCATTTCTCTAATGATCAGTGATGTTGAGTACATATACACATTAGCCATTTGTGTATCTTTTTTGGAAAAATGTCTATTTAGCTTCTTTACCCATTTTTAATTAGGTTATGTGTTGTCTTGCTTTTGAGTTGTGGAAGTTATTTTGAATATTAACCCCTAATCTATTATCAGATATATGATTTGCAAATATTTTCTCCCATTCTTTAGGTTGTCTTTCCATTTGATTGATTGCTTTCTTTGCTGTGCACAAGATTTTTAGTATGACATAGTCCCAAAAGTTTATTGTGCTACTAGGGTTGTATGCAAAAAATCATTGCTAAGACCAATGTCAAAGAGCTGTTTCCCTATTTTTGTCTAGTAGTTGTAGTTTTAGATCTTAAAGTCTTAACCTATTTTGAGTTGACTTTTGTATATGGTATAAGACAAAGGTCCAATTTCATTGTTTAGTATGTGGATAACCAGTTTTCCCAAAACATTTATTGAAGACGCTTTCCTTTCCTCATTGTGTATTCTTGGTGCCCTTTTCAAAGATTAAGTGGCCATATATATGTGTAGGTTTATGTCTGGGCCCATAATGTTATCTTGGCCTGTGTGCCTGTCTCTATGGCAGTAGTATACTGTTTTGATTACTATAGTTTTTAAATACACTTTGAAATCAGGAAGTGTGATGCCTCCAGCTTTATTCCTCTTTCTCAAGATTGCTTTGGCTATTTAGGGTCTTTTGTGGTTCCATATAAATTTTAGGATAGTTTTTTCTATTTCTGTGAAAAATGCCAGTAGAAATTTGATAGCAGTTGAACTGAATCTGTATATTGCTTTGGATAATGAGGACATTTTAACAATGTTAATTCTTCCAATCCATGTACATAGGATATTCTTCCATTTATTTGTGTCTTCAATTAATTTCATCAGTCTTATAGTTTTCAGATTATGATCTTTCACCTCCTTATTTTTATGTTTTTTGTAAGCTATTATAAATGATATTTTCTTTTTTTTGAGATGGAATCTCATTGTGTCACCCAGGCTGAAATGCAGTGGCGTGATCTCAGCTCACTGCAACCTGCACCTCCTGGATTCAAGCAATTCTCCTGCCTCAGCCTCCTGAGTAGCTGGGACTATAGTAGTGTGCCACCATGCCTGGCTAATTTTTTGTATTTTTAGTAGAGATGAGGTTTCACTGTGTTAGCTGGGATGGTCTCGATCTCCTGACCTCATAATCCACCTGCCTTGGCGTCCCAAAGTGCTGGGATTACAGGTGTGAGCCACCATGCCTGGCTGAGATTTTCTTGATTTCTTTCTTAGACAGTTTATTGTTAGTGTCTAGAAATGCAATTGATTTTTGTTTTGTTTTGTTGAAACCCGGAAGCAAACCCCACAACTGATTTTTGTATGTTGATTTTGTATCCTGCAACTTTACTGAATTCATTTATTAGTTCTAACAGTTTTTTGGTGAAGCCTTTACGGTTTGATATATGTAAAATCATGTCATCTTTAAACAAAAACAATTTAACATCTTCCTATTTGGATGTCTTTTATTTCTTTTTCTTGCCTGGATAGAACTGGGTAGGACTTCCAGTACTATGTTAAACAGAAGTGGCAAGAGTAGACACCTTTGTCATATTCCCGATCTTAGAGGAAAAGCTTTCAGCTTTTCACCACTGAGTGGAATGCTACCTGTGGACTTGTCACATTTGGCCTTTTTAATATTGAGGTACATTCTGTATGTACCTAATTTGTTGGGAGTTATTATGAAAGGATGTTAAATTTTGTCAAATGCTTTTTTTGCATCTATTGAAATGATTCTATGAATTTAACCTTCATTCTGTTAATGTGGTTTATCACATTTATTGATTTGCGTATATGGAAACTCCTTGAATCTCAGGGATAAATCCTACTTTATCATGAGGTATAGTCCTTTTAATGTGCTATTTAGTAAGTTTTGCTAGTATTTTTGAGGGTTTTTACATATATGTTCATCAGAGACATTGGCCTGTAATTTTCTTTTCTTGTAGCATTCTTATCTGGCTTTGACAAGAGGGTAATGCTGGCCTCATAAAATGGGTTTAGAAGTGTTCTCTCCACCTCAGTTTTTTGGAAGAGTTTGAAAAAGACTGGCATTAATTTTTCTTTAAATACTTGGTAGAGTTCACAAATGAAACCATCTGGCCCTGGGCTATTCTCTGTTGGGAGGTTTGATTACTGATTTGATCTCCTTACTCATTATGGGTCTATTCAGCTTTTCTATTTCTTTATATTCAGTCTTGGTAGGTCACATGTTTCTAGAAACTCATCCATTTCTTCTAGGTTATCCAATTTGTTGGTGTATAATTTGTTTGTTGTAATCGCTTATGATCCTTTGTAGTTCTGTGGTATCAGCTGTGGTATCTCCTTTTTCATTAATAATTTTTTTTGAGTCCTCTCTTTCTCTTGGTTAGTCTAGCTAAACGTCTGTCAATTTCATTCTTTCCAAACACAAACTCTTAGTTTCACTGACCATTTCTATTGTCTTTCTAGTGCCTACTTCATTTATTTATGCCTTAATATTTGTTATTTTCTTTGTTAAGCTGACTTTGGGTTTAGTTTCTTCTTTTTTCAGTTTCTTGAGGGGTGAAGTTACTTTGGATTTTCCTTTTTTCTTAATGTAGGTATTTATTGCTAATAAACTCCCTTTTTAACACTGCTCTTGCTGCATCCCATAAATTTTGGTATGTTTCCATTTTCATTTATCTCAAGATTTTTTAATTTCCCCTTTAATTTCTTTGATCCATTGGTTATTCAGGAGTGTGTTGTTTAATTTCCATGTATTTGTGAATTTTCCAATCTTCCTCCTGCTATTATTTCTAGTTTCATACTGCTGTGATCAGAAAAGACCTCTGAGATTATCTCAATCTTTTCAAATTTGTTAAGATGTATTTTGTGGCCCAACATATGATCAATTCTGGAGAATGTCCCATGAGCACTGTGCACTGGAGACGAATATGTGTTCCACTGCTGTTAGATGGAGTGTTCTGTATATGTTAATTAGATTCATTTGGTCTACAGTATTATTCAAGCCACTGTTTCCTTATTCATTTTCTATCTGGATAATCTATTGACTGTTGAAGGTGGGGTAACTAAAGAACTCTGTTATTGTATTGCTATTTCTCTCTTCAGTTCTGTTAATATTTGCTTTATACATTTAGGTGCTATAATGTTGGGTGCATACATATATTTACAATTGCTATTTCCTGTTGATGAATTAACCCTTTTATCATCATCTAGTCTTTGTCTCATGACAAATTTTGACAGAAAGTCTATTTTGCCTGATGTAGGTATAGCCACATCCCTGCTCTCTTTTGATTGCCATTTGCATGGAATATCTTTTTCCAACCCTTCACTTTCAGTTTATGTCTGTCCTTAAGGTAAAGTGAGTCCCCTGTAAGCAGCAGATTGCTGAATCTCACTTTTTTCTATCCATTCAACCACTCTGTGTCTTTCGATTGGAGAATTTAATCAATTTAAAGTAATTATTGATAGGTAAAAACTTAGTATTGCCATTTTGTTGATTGTTACTCTTTTGTAGTAACTTTATTCCTTTCTTCCCTATCTTGCTCTCTTCCTTCCTTTTATTCTTTTTTTTTTTCTTTGTGAGATAGAGTCTCACTCTGTCGCCCAGGCTGGAGTGCAGTGGCACCATCTTGGCTTACTGCAACCTCTGCCTCCCGGTTCAAGCAATTCTCCTGTCTCAGCCTCCCGAGTAGCTGGGACTACAGGCACCTGCCACCATGCCTGGATAATTTTTGTATTTTTAGTAGAGACGAGGTTTCACCATATTGGTCAGGCTGGTCTTGAACTCCTGACCTCAAGTGATCTGCCCACCTCGGCCTCCCAAAGTGCTGGGATTACAGGAGGGAGCCACTGCGCCTGACCCCTTGTATTCTTTAATGTTACATTTTCCTCTCTACTTTTTGATTTTCCCTACTTATTTTCTTCCAGTGGCAGCTATACTAACAGATTGTTATTGAAGTACTCACTAAATATCATTGTATGCCTGGCAATGTGCTGAACAGCAGAATAATGAACAATATTAATATTGTTATTAATAATAATAAAATCATATTATTAACAAACTTAAAAACACAGACAGTCAAAATAAAATACAGTGAGGGCTAAGAAAAAGCCTATAGGTTAAGGGTTGGCAAACTCTGGCCCCCAAGCCAAATCCAGTCCTGATTTTATAAATAAAGTTTTATGGAAAGACAGCCACCCCATTTGCTTACATCTTATCCATGGCCAATTTTGTGCAACAACTGCAGAGTTGAATAGTCACAACAGAAACCATATGGATCAAGTCCGGCCATGGTGGCTCACGCCTGTAATCCCAGCACTTTGAGAGGGCAAGGTGGGCAGATCACTTGAGGTCAGGAGTTCCAGACTGGACTGGCCAACATGGCGAAACTCCGTCTCAACTAAAAATACAAAAATTAGCCGGGCATGGGAGGCTGAGGCAGGAGAATCGCTTGAACCTGGGAGGCGGAGGTTGCAGTGAGCCAGGATCACACCATTGCACTCCAGCCTGGGTGACAGAGCAAGACTCCGTGTCAAAAAAAAAAAAAAGAAAAGAAAAAGAAACCATATGGATCAAAAAGCAAAAAATATTTACTATTGGAACCTTACAAAAAATGTTTACCAACCCCTGCTACAGGTCATCATTTGAGATGTCTTGCCTCTTTAAAAAAAGAAGAGACCAGCAATTCTTGGGCTCGAGATGATCTCAAATGGCAAAATTAAAACATCATATCCTCTGTTAATTTGCTAATAAGAGACATTAAGGTAAAGAACAATGTTATCTTCATATTTTCTTTAATAGATATTAAAATAAAAATGTTTTGTTTACTTCAAACTACCTTTCCCAAATATAAATTTTTTCCTATGTAAGTCAACAGAAAATCATGTACCTGTTTTCTGGGCAGAATCTTCAGCAGTCAAAAAAGCAAAACTATCTTGGAATTTTTGTTCAGAAGTCTTTGGAGATGTGGTGTTATTTTGCTCGGGTATTTCTTTCTCTGATGGTGATAGAAGCTTAGCCTAAAATATAGTATCTTTTTTAAGTGTTAACATTCATAATTAAAAACAAGTTATCAAAATATTCTAAGACATTTTCAATATTACTTTAAGAAGCTTAAGTATTAGATGTACTCCATTTGAAAATAAATGCTAATTCTACTAAGAATTTCTGTGTGTTTTTAGTTGAGGGGTGGATATTAGCTTAATGCCATGGTACTGAATCTGAACTAGATCATTTACTCTTTCAGGAGATACAGAAATGAAAATCTCATGAATCCTTGGAAATCAGAAATTCTGTTAGGTAAAAAGAGAAAGGCTGGCACCTGATCCCAGACTCTGGTTTTTACAGTTGGAAATGATCTTACAGATTCTTGAATTTCCGATTTCCAGTTATCTTTTTTAAGATGGAGTCACTCTGTCACCCAGGCTGGAGTGCAGTAGTGTGATCTCAACTCACTGCAACCTCCACCTACTGAGTTCAAGCAATTCTCGTGACTCAGCCTCATGAGCAGCTGGGATTATAGGCACACGCCACCACACCCAGCTAATTTTTTTGTATTTTATTAGAGATGGGGTTTCGCCATGTTGGCCAGGCTGGCCTCAAACTCCTGACCTCAGGTGATCTGCCCGCCTTGGCCTCCCAAAGCGCTGGGATTACAGGCATGTGCCACCGCACCCAGCCAATTTCCAGTTGTCTTCTAATTGCTCTGCATTCAAGTACTGCTCCCCTCAAATGGACAATAGATTCAAACCTTGACTCTTTGAATTATTTTTAAAGTATATATTGAGACAGAAATGTTTTCCTTAGGAACTACAACATTACTATTTTCATTAATTTAAAATTACCTTAAAGACATTTTCAAATAATAGTACTTTCATTAAATACATTAATAAAAACCAAAGGGGAGGGAGAATAAAGCAAGCTTATTTCAGAGATTTAGTTAAGAGAGAGACAGAGTGCACAAGACAGAGACAGAGGGAATGTGCCTGTCTAAAGTCCTAGGGTCAAAGCAAAGCGACTACTCATTTAAACATTCCTCCTCTACCTGCCTCTATTCTATTACAGCATGAGAACTGATCTGCCTAATGATCCTAGTGAAAATCCTAAATGATCAATGATTCAATTATATTTCCTTTACTCAGCTTACTAAGCTAAGAAAATAAAATATCTAACAATTAGAATTAGTGTAAGGGGATACTAGATTTAAATTTTAATTAGCAGGAAAATGACATTAACTAAATCCTTCCTTCTTGAGGATTGAGTTAATTGAGATTTTACTGCAGTAAATAAAATTCTGACTGCATTTTTACTGAATAGGAAATTTCTCCTTGTGCTTTCGTTCAAAGTTTGGTATAAATGCTATTGAGCTTCTCTTTTTAATTTTTCAAAGACACATCTAAGAAAAGTAGCCACAAAAAAATAAATGCTAAGATCCTAAGACCCCTGAATTGGAAGAACGTGAAGTCATATTTCAGTAGATAACTCCAAGTGTGGTCTCGAAGTGTGGTCTAGACTGGCACATGAGCAGTATCTGGGAACTTGATGGAAATGCAAATTCTCAAGTCCCATCTATTCAATTCAAAACTCTAGGGACAGGACCCAGCAATCCATGTTTTAGCAAGCCATCCTGGTCATTGTGATGGCCACCAGTGTTTGAGAACCACTGCTCTGTATCAGGGGTTGGCAAACTAATCTGTTGCTGTTCTTGAAAGCAAAGTTTTATTAGAACACAGCATACCCATGTGTTTCCATTCCGTCTCTGGCTGTTTTCTGGCTACAAAGGCAGAGGTGAGTAGTTGCCAAAGAGACTGCATGGCTCAGAAAGCCAAAAGTATTTACTATCTGGCCCTTTACAGAAAAAATTTGCTGACCTGACCTCTGCTGTAAATTATTCTCTTATACAGAGAGAAGTATATTTTTGAATACCAGTATTTGTAGAAAGTCAGCAATGCCCTCACTGAAAATCAACATAGATTTCTTGCCAGAGGCACAGCTTAAATTTATAGATTTTTTAAGCTGTGGCAAGGCACGGTGGCTCACGCCTGTAATCCCAGCACTTTGAGAGGCCAAGGCAGGTGGATCACTTGAGATCAGGAGTTCGAAACCAGCCTGGCCAACATGGCAAAACTCTGTCTCTACTGAAAATACAAACATTAGCTGGGCGTGGTGGCAGATGCCTGTAATCCCAGCTACTCAGGAGGCTGAGGCAGGAGAATCACTTGAACCTGAGAGGTGGTGGTTGCAGTGAGCTGAGATCGCACTACTGCACTTCAGCCTAGGTGACAGAGCAAGACTCTGTCTCAAAAAAAAAAAAAAAAAAAAAGATTTTTGAAGCTGTGGTATTTCTTTGGTGTTTATTTCAAATAAAAGCTGTATTACTAGAAACTGTTCTTTGGGTCCATTTCTAACTGATAACTCATTATTTCAGGTTGAACTATTCGATGAATACTTACTTACTTTGGCTCATAGGTTTAACCCACCCCTCTCCTTACAGAGCATGAGAGCCCTTCAGGTGGACAGAGGGCAACACATCCCAGGCTGATGGAAGACAGAAGATGAAGATGTGATTAAAACCCTAACCAAACTATTTCTGCATGAGCAAGCGGGGCACTGTCGATACTCTCAGAATCACAGCAGCTGCTCCTTATAAACCGCTCTGAACTTGCTGATATACTCTGTACTGTATACATAGCTCATATGACACAAAACACAAACCAACTGCTGAGAGAGGTAATTCAGTGAATAAACGGCAAAAAATGGCTTTGAATTGGTGCAGACACTGCTGTCTCTATTCTTAACTACTTTGATATACAACAAGGATAAGTGAAGGGAAATGAAGAAACTTTGAGGGTTTATTCAATATTTATATAAGCCCAAAGGTATCCTAAGCACTTGCAAAATAAATGTCTAAATAATTAAACCATTAAAAGCTTTAGAAAAAACTAAGGGAAGAACTAAACCAACAAGTTTACATCAAAACATAAATTCAAAAGAGTAAATTTGCAGGAAATTGGAATAGCCCAGAATTTTAGCATCATTAATAATAAACGTCCTCCAGCAACATTTGGGAACAGTTAAAAAAAAAAGAAGACCCTCAATCTTGTTTTTTTTGAGACAGGGTCTCATTCTGTCACCCAGGCTGCGGCGCAGTGGCACAATCTCGGCTCACTGCAAACCCCACCTCCTAGGCTCAAGCTATCCACCCACCTCAGCCTCCTGCGTAGCTGGTACTATAAGCATGTGCTACCACGCCTGGCTAATTTTTGTATTTTTTGTAGAGACGGAGTTTCACCATGTTGCCCAGGCTGGTCTTGAACTCCCAAACTCAAGTGATCCACCCGCCTTGGCATCCCAAAGTGCTGGGATTACAGGCGTGAGCCACCACGCCCAGCCTAAAACACCTTAAATACTTACCCAAGAGTCATATTAAACATTTAGAAGACCTTGAAATTTCTATTGGCGGTGATTCACATATCAGTAAACCAATATTTTGTTTTTTTTATATTTCTGAAAGTTGTTTTTGGAGAAATAAATGCAGTTTAACTCATAGGGCACACAGCAACCCAGATACAATGTACTTACTTGGTCTTTCTCATGGCCACTGCCACTACTGGGAGGGAAAACTGGCAAGACTAAATTGAAAGAAAACAAGTGCACAACATATACATTAACTCATGAGGCATAAAAATTCTCTACTCCGTCTCCCAATATGCTAAGGCTAAAAGCAATTCCCACTTCCTACAGCTTCTGGAAATGTCTACTCTTAAGATCCTTTCCTGATTATTCAACCTTGTCCCTCACCACTCAGTTCCTCACCACTCAGCATGAATTCTCTGCTCTAGACTTTGTCCCTGAATGTCACCCTCACATGCTTGTTGTGTCCTTGTAGTTTGTTTTGAGACAGGGTCTCACTCTGTCGTCTGGGCTGCAGTGCAGTGGCACGATCACTGCTCACTGAAGCCTTGACCTCCTGGGCTCAAGCAATCCTCCTGCCTCAGCCTCCCCAGTAGCTGGGACCACAGGCGCACACCACCATGCCCAGCTAATGTTTTAATTTTCTAGAGGTGTGGTCTCACCACATTGCCTAGGCTGGTCTCAAACTCCTGGGCTCAAACAACCCTCCCACCTCGGCCTCCCAAAGTGCCAGGATTAGAGGCGTGAGCCACCATGCATGCCCTTGTAGTTTTACCTACCTAAGAATGCTTCCCTTTCTCCTCTTCACATTCTATTCTTTTTTCCAAGGGTTAATTCAAGTCCCACCCACCTCTTCCTTAAAGATTTTCCTGATGATTCCAGCTCATGACAGATTCCTCTTATCTGAATTTCTACTCCATTTATACAAAACTCATGAGTAACAATTGTTGGTTAATTTCATGTTCTTCTGTTTCATGTACACAGTACATTTTGCCTTTCCAGTGTAACTGTAGCAGGGAAAGCTGGCCCCATAACCATATATTTCTTTGGACCCACTCCCATTATATACTGAAAAATAAATATCTGATTTGAAAATCACTATTTGAAAAGTGATTCAAAAGAAGACATGCCAGACTTACTTCTCAAATTACTTCTGGTTCTTGTCTTCTTTCTACTGGAATATGATTTTAGGGATTTCTTTTTCTGGTTACTGGTCCAAGATAGTTCACTGGTACTTGAATCTTGATTACTCTCAGAGAAGAGATGTTTTCTGTAATGAGACTTCTACAAGCACAGATCAGAAATGAGAATTTTTAGAGGGGTGTTAGTGCCTCTTATGTATAACTAAACATATTCTACAAAGCTAGAGATAAGAGAAGTACCCTTCTAGAAGACTGGGCTCTCTTATATAATATAAAGGCAAAGAAGTATGGAGTGGAAGAAAAGGATTATTCCATCAGTCAATTCTCAACCAAGTTGCTGTTGTACAGGATGACAAAATCCTTTCTAATAAAACGTTTGCAACAGAAGAGATGGTGGACGACTGCTCAAAAGCAGACCAATCTCAATATTGTGCCTAATACTACTTCAAAATACTAAGTCAGATGGCAAAAGAAAAGTATGGGAATATTTTTTGCAAAGACAAGCCTCTCTACATTTTAGAAGAACCAAAACCAAAGAGGAGAGTTATTTCTTTTTCTTTTTTCTTTTTTTTGAGATGGAGTCTCACCCTATCGCCCAGGCTGGAGTGCAGTGGCGCAATCTTGGCTCACTGCAACCTCTGCCTCCTGTGTTCAAGCAATTATCCTGCCTCAGCCTCCAGAGTAGCTGGGATTACAGGCACATGCCACCACCCAGCTAATTTTTTTTTTTTTTTGTACTTTTACTAGAGACGGAGTTTCACTATGTTGGCCAGGCTGGTCTCAAACTCCTGACCTCAGATGATCCACCCACCTTGGCCTGCCAAAGTGCTGGGGTTACGGGTGTGAGCCACCGCACCCAGCCCAGGAGGGTAATTTCTGTTTAAAACATAAAGCATTTTGAAATTAAGCCTGGATTATAAAAGATTAGAGATTTAGGGCAAGTTTAATCTTTCTGATGGATTATTCAACTGCACTTTGATATTTATATTTTTAAAATTTTTGTGTTTTTACATTAATTTTCATAAATGCTGTGATGAATACATGTTTGTGCTTGATTTTAATATGGAGCTTGTTTTTTTGAGTTCTGTTTGTTGGGTATCTTCAGGGCCCAGTCCTCAAGCCCTCCTGCCTCTCAAGGGGCTGTAGCATTCAGCTGCTAATAGTTCATTCTCATTTCAGGCCAGGGAGGAGCTAAGTCTCACTCCCAAACATTAGGCTCCTTCAGTCTCTAGATCCCAAATGAAGAAATGAGGCAGAGGCCAAACAAGTCATGTATTCCAAGGAAAAGCCGAGTTGAATGAAAAGAGAATACACAGCCGGGTGCGGCCAGGTGTGGTTGCTCATGCCTGTAATCCCAGCACTTTGGGAGGCCGAGGCTGGTGATCACCTGAGGTCAGGAGTTTGAGACCAGTCTGGCCAACATGGCAAATCCCGGTCTCTACTAAAGATACAAAAATTAGGCAGGCATGGTGGCATGCCCCTATAATCCTAGCTGCTCAGGAGGCTGAAGCAGGAGAATTGCTTGAACCCAGAAGGCGGAGGTGGCAGTGAGCCAAGATTGTGCCATTAGCGAAACCCAGTCTTAAAAAAAAAAAAAAAAGTAAAGAAAAGAGTATACACAAACATGGAGGCAAAAACAATCTCAAGGAGGGGATGGTCAAAAAATTGACAGATGGCTGATGGGACATGGTGGCTCATGCCTGTAATCCCAGAGATTTGGGAAGCCAAAATGGGAGAATCTCTTAAGTCCAGGAGTTTGAGACCAGCCTGGGGAATGGAGCGAGACTCCATCTCTATAAAAAATTTTAAAATGAGCCAGGCGTGGTGGCACCACCTGTAGTTCTTGCTACTCAAGAAGCTGAAGCGGGAGGATCACATGAGCCTGGGAGGCTGAGGCCGCAGTGAGCTATAATGACAGAACAAGGCCTTGTCTTAAAAAAATTTTTTTTAAATTGACAGATGGTTGGCCAGGAGAAAATGGTCCATGAACCAGGAAAGGTGGCTTCCACCTGTCACGGTCCCAGTGGAGACAGATAAGAAACTTGAGCCCCACTCCCTGTACTCACGGGTTGTTGCGGGAAGTCAGGGACCCCGAACGGAGGGACCGGCTGAAGCTATGGCAGAAGAACGTGGATTGTGAAGATTTCATAGACATTTATTAGTTCCCCAAATTAATACTTTTATAATTTCTTATGCCTGTCTTTACTCAATCTCTGAACATAAATTGTGAAGATTTCATGGACACTTATCACTTCCCCTTGTGATTTCCTATGCCTTGTGATACCCTTGTGATTTCCTATGCCTGTCTTTAATCTCTTAATCCTGTCAGCTGAGGAGGATGTATGTCACCTCAGGACACTGTGATGATTGCATTAACTGCACAAATTGTAGAGCATGTGTGTTTGAATAATATGAAATCTGGGCACCTTGAAAAAAGAACAGGATAACAGCAATGTTCAGGGAATAAGAGAGATAACCTTAAACTCTGACTGCCGGTGAGCCGGGCGGAACAGAGCCATATTTCTCTTCTTTCAAAAGCAAATGGGAGAAATATCGCTGAATTCTTTTTCTCAGCAAGGAACATCCCTGAGAAAGAGAATGCACCCCTGAGGGTGGGTCTATAAAATGGCCCGCTTGGGTGTGACCATCTTCTATGGTCGAGACTGTAGGGATAAAATAAGCCCCAGTCTCCCATAGCGCTCCCAGGCTTATTAGGACGAGGAAATTCCCGCCTAATAAATTTTGGTCAGACCGGTTGCTCTCAAACCCTGTCTCCTGATGTTATCGATGACAATGGTGCCCAAAACTTCATTAGCAATTTTAATTTCGCCCCGGTCCTGTGGTCTCGCCCTGCCTCCATTTGCCTTGTGATATTCTATTACCTTGTGAAGTACGTGATCTCTGTGACCCACACCCTATTCGTACACTCCCTCCCCTTTTGAAAATCCCTAATAAAAACTTGCTGGTTTTACAGCTCAGGGGGTATCACGGAACCTACCGACATGTGATGTCTCCCCCGGACACCCAACTTTAAAATTTCTCTCTTTTGTAGTCTGTCCCTTTATTTCTCAACCTGGCCGATGCTTAGGGAAAATAGAAAAGAACCTACATGACTATCAGAGGCAGGTTCCCCAATAACAGGTGGCTCAGATTGGTCATTTAAGTCGAGAGTTATTAGGCAGCGGTCATCTTCAGCACTCATAAACTCCACCATGTTAGTGGATTCTTCTGCCTGCTCTATACAAATTAAGAAAAAGACATTTAATATAATAACCGTGCACACGCTGACATACTCACCAGTGGTCTTCATGGGATGTCCCCTCTGGTACCTCTCCATTCTTTGGTAAGACCTGGTAATTAGGTCCTGCCTCAAACCTCCAATCAGAAAGCTATGGGTACAGGCTGGCATGTTGGCTCACGTCTGTAATCCCAGGACTTTGGGAGGCCAAAGTGGGCAGATCACTTGAGGCCAGGAGTTTGAGACCAGCCTGGCCAACATGGCAAAATCCTGTCTCTGCTGAAAATACAAAAAATTAGCTGGGCACGGTTGCACACACCTGTAGTACCAGCTACTTGGGAGGCTGAGGCAGAAGAGTTGCTTAAACCTAGGAGGCAGAGGCTGCAGTGAGCCAAGATCGTGCCACTGCACTCCAGCCTGGGCAACAGAGCAAGACTCCATCTCAAAAAAAAAAAAAAAAAAAAAAGAAAAGAAATCCATGGGCACTTGGGAAAACAGCCTTACTCAAAAGAGAAACATGGTCTAGTGCAGGGCTGACTTTGTGGGTAGACAAGACCTTCCCTACCCCCATGTCCTGCCTCCCCCAAACCCCATCATTTCTTCTTTGTCATTTCCAGTTGACCCACAAAAGAGACCTTAACAGGCGTAGAAAACAATTCAAGGCTATCAGCAACTCTTCTTCCTCCAGAAGTGCCATCAGACATGCATCACTCATATGACCACAGGTTTCCAGTGACCTCTTCCAACTAAGGTTTCATCGCTTTTACAGAAAACTCAGGGTCAGAATTTTGTTATTTCCCAATATACCTGTTTCTCTTTCAAGGCCACTGGGACTCTCCCTGTCTTCTTTATCAGACTTACTAAAAAGTTCTGAGGAGATTTTCGTCTGGTCAGGCAACATCTGAAATGCAAGACAAAGGTCAACTTTGAAATGTAGTCATCTTTAAAAAAAAAAAAATTTAAGGAAAACGTAAAGCTTAGAACAAAACACACTGATAAATCAGAAGTTAGTCAAGTTTACCAGTTTGTCCTCTCCTGAAGGATCATTCCACTGTTTCCGGCTTCTCCAGGCCCCACCTCCCTCCAGGACCAGCTCGGGCTAGCCATTCCCCTGCTCCAAGCACTCTTTCCTGGTGTCTTCCCAGCCTCTCCTGTCTCTGGCCCAGGTCTTACCCCATTGGGTAACATCTAACCGCTGCTTCTCTCAGGCACTGAGTCTCTCTCAGGATGAGTCTGTAGTGAGTTCCCAACTATAGGGTCCTCAGTCCAACCCCTTTCCCTAGAATAGGGGCCTCCTATTCTAGGAACTACAGCTTTATCACAGGAAAATCCTCATTCTCCCCTCAAAACATTATTATTCATTTTGTGAAATGTGGAAAGACATATGATTTCGATGTTTTTGTGAGTTAAGGCAAACTTGTCTTCAGAACATATGTAATTTGATGGAGGAAGTGTTTTTTACCAAGTGACTGATTTCCCCTTTATTTCTCATCCTCATCCATGAAATGGCCTTTCTGTAAAAAGACCATGTCATTAAAATAAGGTGAGTTTTTAGAAACTATTTTCAGAGCACTTTGCTACATATAAACACCTTCATATACAACTCAAACCAAAAGGAAGCCAGCCCAAGACTTCCTTATCTGGTCTCTGAGCTCTTAATTCAACTTTCTATGGGCCAGTACCACAGTATTTTTTGCCTTTTGTCACAAATTTCTTTGCCCTGTCTACCATCTGTGATACAGAAAGGTTTCTTGTTTCTGTCAATAAGTAGGAAACAGAGAGAGATGGAGACCACAGCAATCTAGAGAAGTACAGACCATTTCCACAAGATAAGACCAACAGGTACAACTGTGGGAAAAGTCCCTCAGAAACTTTATTCCTAATGACTCCCTGATATGGTCTGGCTGTGTCCCCACCCAAATCTCATCTTGAATTGTAGCTCCCATAATTCCCACATGTCATGGGAGGGACCCCATGGGAGGTAATTGAATCATGGAGATGGGTCTTTCCCATGCTGTTCTGACAGTAAGTCTCACAAGATCTGATGGTTTTATAAAGGGGAGTTCCCCTACTCTCTTGCCTCCTGCCATGTAAGATGTGACTTTGCTCCTCCTTTGCCTTCTACCATGATTGTGAAGCCTCCCCAGCCATGTTGAACTGTGAGTCCATTAAACCTCTTTCCTTTATAAATTACCCAGTCTCTGGTATGTCTTTATTAGCAGCGTGAGAACAGACTAATACACTCCCCCTAGGTCCAGGGGGAGCTGAGAGAGACAGAAATGCCAGTGTCCTCAGGACTCCAGGAAGAAGGTGGTAACAGGGTGATATTATCCTAGAAAACCTTTCAGCTGTTCACAGTTAGTAGAGTAAAGCATTTCAAGGAACAAAGAGGCTTTCTATCCTACCTCAAGACAATGACCCATCAAAAGGGAAAACTGGGATTTAAATCCAGAACTCTAAACTCTTTTTTACATGGCATTCGAAAGACCAGGTTTTCTGCTTGATCAAATATTCACATCAAAACCCAACAAGGACATTTAATAGACATGAAACATACTAAAACATGTTTAAATAATCCAAAAGAATGAAACCTGCCACCTGTTTGTCTTCTCCTAAAGCTTGAATGGAAGCTTGTGATATGTTGAACTGCAAATCAAAATGGATTTCTATTTTCACGACTTCTTTGTAGCTGATAATCATGGGCTTCTTCAGGTAAATGATAAGTATCTTTATCTTCTCCGTTTCTAAGAGAAAATATGGAATATCAATGCATAGCAACATACTTCAATGTTTTATTTTAAAATTTTATCATTTTAAATAACTATGCTAGGGTATTTGTCCAGATTTTTCTGTGGTAAGAAGTTGAAAAGAAATCATATTAAATAACACTACTTTGAAATTGTCCTTTAGATGCACGTGTATTTACACATATACACATACTACACAATTAAGTGGTTGATCTTGCAAACATTCGAAGTAACTTACCTTAGCAGCAAAGAAATGAAGATAGTTTTGTCTTCTGCAATTCAGTTTCTTTAAGAGCATTTTGTTTATACAAGGCTATCATCTGCAACAGGTATTTTATTCCCAAATATACTATACACAATATTCACTCTCTCTCTCTCTGAAATTCTACTTATTTCTAAAATTGAAAATAAAACTCACTGTCCCCAATGTGCAAAATGGAATAATCTACCACTATTTCAATGGACTCCACTTGAAGAAGAGACAGAAACACCTTAGAAAAAATTCTGTAGGCCAGGCGTGGTGGCTCATGCCTGTAATCCCAGCACTTTGGGAGGCCGAGGCGGGTGGATCACGAGGTCAGGAGATGGAGGCCATCCTGGCTAACACGGTGAAACCCTGTCTCTGCTAAAAATACAAAAAATTAGCCAGGCGTGGTGGTGGGTGCTTCTAGTCCCAGCTATTCGGGAGGCTGAGGCAGGAGAATGGCGTGAACCCAGGAGGCGGAGCTTGCAGTGAGCCGAGATCGTGCCACTGCACTCCAGCCTGGAGGAGACAGCGAGACTCCGTCTCAAAAAAAAAAAAGAAAAAGAAAAAGAAAAAAAAAGAAGTCTGCGCCTCCCAGCACTTTGGGAGGCCGAGGCGGGTGCATCACGAAGTCAGGAGTTCGAAACCAGCCTGACCAACACACTGAAACCCTATCTCTACTGAAAATACAAAAATTAGCTGGGCGTGGTGGTGCACCCCTGTAATCCCAGCTACTCAGGAGGCTGAGGCAGGAGAATCGCTTGAACCCGCTAAGCGGAGGTTGCAATGAGCCGAGATCATGCCACTGTACTCCAGCCTGGGTGACAGAGCGAGCCTCCATCTCAAAAAAAAAAAAAAAAAAAGTGTGTTTCAGACAATAGCCTCCTTGCAGGCTCCTCCCAGGTCACCGGCCCTTTCCCGACAAATTGTAATCGGGCTTAGAAGAGAAAATAGCTTAGACCAAATTCACAAAGTGTCCAAGAATACACCACATTAAGTACAAGGTAAGTCGGAAGAAGCAGAATAGAAAAGGCAGCAAACTCCAGGAAAGAACAGGCAAAGCTAATGGCCACAAATTAATGAGAAGGGAAACAAGGGGGAAAAAAAGAGTGAAACATACATGAGTCTAAATCTGTGAGGTCCAACTCATCAGAGTACTTAAAGCATGCCTAGTACTAACTGAGATGCTCTGTAAGCATAAAATACACATCGGATTATGAAGACTCAGTACACAAAAGAAGAATGTAAAATGTATCATTAATAATTTTAAAATATTGATTACATGTTAAAATAATATTCTGGATATTATTATTCCAGGATATAATATTCTGGATATTATTACTCCAGGATATAATATTCTGGGTTAAATAAAATATATTAATAAAATTAATCTACTTAATCTACTTTTTTAATCTACTCAAATTAATCTACTTTTTTCTTTAATGTGACTACTAGAAAATTTTAAATTAAGTATCTGGCTCACCTCATATTTCTATAGGACAGTGCTGGTCTAGAGTAAGCCTCCATGATCTCCCCAAAATACTAATCTTACTAGACATTTTACTCATCACCCCAGGGAAAGTCTATAAAACCATGCAACAAAAGTAATCTTAAATATCTTAAAAAGTAACTAGCTAATTGTTAGCCCGGCATGGTGGCGGGCGCCTGTAGTCCCAGCTACTCGGGATGTTGAGGCAGAAGAATGGCATGAACCCGGGAGGAGGAGCTTGCAGTGAGCTGAGATTGCACCACTGCACTCCAGCCTGGGCCACAGAGTGAGACTTAGTCTCAAAAAAAAAAAAAAAGTAACTAGCCAACTGGGCCGTGGGATCAATGCAAACATATATAAGCGTCAGAAGAAATACCATGAGGGCTACATCAAGCTTCCAACATACTACACTGCCAACTCCATAACCAGAAGGGCTATGATACAGAACAAAAGTCTTACTTACAGAATTTACTAGACAATCATCAGTTTCTTTGGCTATAATAATGGAAAGAGTAATACCTACTTCCTGTAGAAATTGTTAGGCACTTTGTAAATTAAAAACCATGAACCACAGAAATGTGATCTATTCATGAAGTTACAAAATATTAACTTTGGCAAGTTGACTCCTGAAAGCTGTAACTGAGTACCCACATTCTTAAAGAAAATAATGATTTATTTTTACCTTTTTCCTTTTCCCCTACCTCTTACTTAGCTCTTTAGGAATGCAATTATGGAAAACAAACAAACAAACAAACAAAAACATCAAAAAGTGGTCGGCCGGGCGTGGTGTAATCCCAGCACTTTGGGAGGCTGAGGCGGGCAGATCACGAGGTCAGGAGATCAAGATCATCCTGGCTAACACGGTGAAACCCTGTCTCTACTAAAAAATACAAAAAATTAGCCAGGTATGGTGGCGGGCGCCTGTAGTCCCAGCTACTCAGGAGGCTGAGGCAGGAGAATGGCGTGAACCCGGGAGGCGGAGCTTGCAGTGAGCCAAGATTGCGCCACTGCACTCCAGCCTGGGCAACAGAGCAAGACACCATCACAACAACAACAAAAAAGTGGTCAAAGGACATAAACAGACACTTCTCAAAAGATATTCATGCAGCCAACAAACATATGAAAAAAAGCTCAACATCACTGATCATCAGAGAAATGCAAAGCAAAACCACAATGAGATACCATCTCATGCCAGTCAGAATGGCTATTATTAAAAAGTCAAACAACAGATGCTGGCAAAGTTGCAGAGAAAAAGGAATGCTTTTACACTGTTGGTGGGAGTGTAAATTAGTTCAACCATTGTGGAAGGCAGTGTGGTGATTCCTCAAAGACCCAGAGAAAGAAATACCATTTGACCCAGCAATCCCATTACTGGGTATATGCCCAAAGGAATACAAATCATTCTATTATAAAAATACATGCACACCTATGTTCATTGCAGCACTATTCACAATAGCAAAGACATGGAATCAATCTAAATGCCCATCAATGATAGACTGGATAAAGAAAATGTGGTACATATACACCATGGAATACTATGCAGCCATAAAAAAGAATGAGATAATGCCCTTTGCAAGGACATGGATGGAGCTTGAAGCCATCATCCACAGCAAAGTAACACAGGAACAGAAAACCAAACACCGCATGTTCTCACTTATAAGTGGGAGCTGAATGATGAGAACACATGGACACATTGTGGGGAACAACACATACTGGGGCCTGGGTATGTTGGGGAGAACATCAGGAAGAATAACTAATGGATGCTGGGCTTAACACTTAGGTGATGGGATGATCTGTGCAGCAAATCACTATGGCACACATTTACCTATGTAACAAACCTTCACATCCTGCACATGTACCCATGAACTTAAAAAGTTGAAAAAAAAAAAAAAAAAGGAATGCAATTATAACATTTACCTTCTTTCCATGAGGCACTCTCTGTGCTGCAAGCTCATCTAACTATATGTTTGCTTAGAAATTCTAAGGAGGCCAGGCACGGTGTCTCACGCCTGTAATCTCAGCACTTTGGGAGGGCGAGGCTGTTGGATCACTTGAGGTCAGGAGTTAGAGACCAGCCTGGCCAACATGGCAAAACCCCATCTCTACTAAAATACAAAACTTAGCTGGGTATGGTGGTATAGGCCTGTAATCCCAGGTACTCAGGAGGCTGAGGCAGGAGAATCGCTTGAACCCAGGAGGCAGAGGTTGCAGTGAGCCAAGATCGCGCCACTGCACTCCAGCCTGGGTGACAGAGTGAGACTCTGTCTCAAAACAAAACCAAACAAAACAAAAAGAAAAAGAAATTCTAAGGAACAAACATTGAACCAAACCAGGCACCCCCTGAGATTCTCCCCACCAGGAGATTGCCTTGAGACAACAGTCAATGTACAACCTAGTTCTGCCCATGATGGCACCAGCCAGACCACCTGATGGATAAGACATCAAAGCAAGTCATGGAGACCCCACACTTCCTCACTCTCTCCCTTACATGCCATTCATGCCAAGTCCCCTTTAAAAGCCCCTGCTTTCTTGCTCACCCATTGCCTGCAAACAGACTTGGTGGTTTTGGGGGTAGGGGGTACCATGGGAGTGAGACCGGCCCTTTGGATTGCATGGGAGCTGGGTGAGGCCTGTGACTGCTGACTTTTCCCCATTTCCCTGACAACCTGCATGACTCAGCAGAGACAGCCATAATCCTCCTAGGAACATAACTCCATTGACCTGGGAACCTCACCCCTATCCCCACAGCAGCCGCAGCAAGACCCACCCAAGGAGAGTCTGAGTTCAGACACTCCTAATCCTGCCCCCACCCAATGGTCCTTCCCTACCTATCCTGGTAACTGAAGACTAAGGGAATATACTCTTGGGAGTTCTAGGGCCCCGCCCACCGCCTGTTCCTCCCCACACTACCATAGCTGATGCTCTCTGGAAATCACCACCTACCAGCAGAAGGCCAACCAGCACAAAAATAGAGCATTAAACCACCAAAGTTAAGAACCATCACACACCCCCCTGCCACCTCCATCAGAACAGGTGCTGGTATCCATGGCTGAGAGACCCATAGACAGTTCACATCACAGGACTCTGTGCAGACAACCCCCAGTACCAGCCCAGAGCCTAGTAGACTTGCTGGGTGGCTAGATCCTGAAGAGAGATAATAATCTCTACGGCTCGGCTCTCAGGAAGCCACAACCATAGGAAAAGAGGGAGAGTACTACATCAAGGGCACATCCCATGGGACAAAAGAATCTGAACAACAGCCTTCAGCCCCAGATCTTCCCTCTGACAGAGCCTACCCAAATGAGAAAGAACCAGAAAACCAACTCTAGTACTATGACAAAATAAGGTTCTTTAACACCCTCCAAAAATCATACTAGCTCACCAGCAATGGATCCAAACCAAGAAGAAATCCCTGACTTACCTGAAAAAGAATTCAGGAGGTTATTTATTAAGCTAATCAGGGAGGCACCAGAGAAAGGTGAAGCCCAATGTAAGGAAATTAAAAAAGCATACAAGAAGTGAAAGGAGAACTATTCAATGAAATAGATAGCATAAATAAAAAACAATCAAAATTTCAGGAAACAATGGACAACTTACAGAAATGCAAAATGCTCTGGAAAGTCTCAGCAATAGAATCAAACAAGTAGAAGAAAGAAAGTCAGCCGGGCATGGTAGCTCACGCCTGTAATCCCAGCACATTGGGAGGCCAAGGTGGGCAGATCACGAGGTCAGGAGATTGAGACCATCCTGGCCAACATGGTGAAACCCCGTCTCTACTAAAAATACAAAAATTAGCTGTGTATGGTGGCACGTGCCTGTAATCCCAGCTACTCAGGAGGCTGAGGCATGAGAATCACTTGAACCCAGGAGGCGGAGGTTGCAGTGAGCTGAGATCACACCATTGCACTCCAGCCTGGCCACAGAGCGAGACTCTGTCTCAAAAAAAGAAAAGAAAAAAAAAAAAGTCAGAGCTCGAAGACAAGGTCTTCAAATTCACCCAATACAACAGAGACAAAGAAAAAAAAATAAGAAAATATGAACAAAGCCTCCAAGAAGTCTGGGATGATGTCAAACGACCAAATGTGAGAATAATTGGCACTCCCGAGAAAGAAGAGAAATACGAAAGTTTGGAAAATATATTTGGGGGGATAATCAAGGAAAACTTCCCCAGCTTTGCTAGAGACCAAGACATCCAAATACAAGAAGCACAAAGAACACTCGGGAAATTCATCGCAAAAAGATCATTGGCGAGGCACACTGTCATCAGGTTTTCTTTCCTTTTCTTTTTTTTGTTTTGAGATGGAGTCTCGCTCTGTCATCCAGGCTGGAGTAAGGTGGCGCGATCTCGGCTCACTGCAAACTCCTCCTCCTGGGTTCACACCACTCTCCAGCCTCAACCTCCCAACAAAGGAAAGAATCTTGACAGCAGTGAGACAAAAGCACCAGGTAACCTATAAAGGAAACCTATCAGATTAACAGCAGATTTCTCAGCAGAAATCCTACAAGCTAGAAGGGATTGGGGCCCTATCTTCAGCCTCCTCAAACAAAACAATTATCAGCCAAGAATTTAGTATCCAGCGAAAATAAGCTTCACATATGAAGGAAAGATACAGCCTTTTTCAGACAAATAAATGCTGAGAGAATTTGCCACTACCAAGCCACCACTACAAGAACTGCTAAAACGAGCTCTAAATCTTGAATCCTGGAAACACATCAAAACAGAACCTCTTTAAGGCATAAATCACACAGGACCTATAAAACCAAAATACAATATTACAAACAAAAACCAAGGCATATAAGCAAGAAGTAGCATGATGAATGGAATGGTACCTCACATCTCAATACTAACATTGAATGTAAATGGCCTAAATGCTCCACTTAAGAGATAGAGAATTGCAGAATGAATAAGAATTCACCAACCATCTGCTGTCTTCAAGAGACTCACCTAACACATAAGGACTCACATAAACTTAAGGTAAAGGAGTGGAAAAAGACATTTCATGCAAATGGACACCAAAAGCGAGCAGGAGTAGTTATTCTCGTATCAGACAAAACAAACTTTAAAGAAACAGCAGTTAAAAAAGACAAAGAGGGACATTATATAATGATAAAAGGCCTTGTCCAACAGAAAAATATTACAATCCTAAACATATATGCACCTAACACTGGAGTTCCAAAATTTATAAAACAATTACTAATAGACTTCAGAAATGAGATCGACAACAACACAATAATCGTGGGGGACTTCAATACTACACTGACAGCACTAAACAGGTCATCAAGACAGCAAGTCAACAAAGAAACAATGGATTTAAACTACACCCTGGAACAAATGAACTTAACAGATACATACAGAACATTCCATCCAACAACCTCAGAATATATGTTCTATTCAACAGGTGCCTGGAACTTTCTCCAAGATAGACCATATGAGAAGGCCACAAAACGAGCCTCAATAAATTTAAGAAAACTGAAATTATTATTATGATTATTTTATTTTTTGAAATGGAGTCTTGCTCTGTCACCCAGGCTGGAGTGCAGTAGTGCGATCTTGGTTCACTGCAACCTCCACCTCCCAGGTTCAAGTGATTTTCCTGCCTCAGCCTCCCAAGTAGCTGGCATTACAGGCATGCACCACCATGCCTGGCTAATTTTTTTGTATTTTTAGTAGAGACAGGGTTTCACTATGTTGACCAGGCTGGTCTTGAACTCCTGACCTCAGGTGATCTGCCCACCCTGGCCTCCCAAAGTGCTGGGATTGCAGGCGTGAGCCACCACGCCTCGGCTAGAAAGTTGAAATTATATCAAGCACTCTCTCAGACCATAGTGGAATAAAACTGGAAATCAACTCCAAAAGGAACCTTCAAAACCATGCAAATACATGGAAATTAAATAACCTGCTACTGAATGATCATTGGGTCAAAAATGAAACCAAGATGGAAATTTAAAAATTCTTTGAACTGAGTGACAACAGTGACACAACCTATCAAAACCTCTGGGATACAGCAAAGGCAATGCTAAGAGGAAAGTTCACAGCCCTAAACACCTATATCAAAAAGTCTGAAAGAGCACAAACAGACAATCTAAGGTCACACCTCAAGGAACTAGAGAAATAAGAACAAACCAAACTCAAACCCAGCAGAAGAAAAGAAATAACCAACATCAGACCAGAACTAGATGAAATTGAAACAAAACAATACAAAAGATAAACGAAACAAAAAGCTGGTTCTTTGAAAAGATAAATAAAACTGATAGACCATGAGTGAGTAAGACTAACCAAGAAAAGAAGAGAGAAAATCCAAATAAACTCAATAAGAAATGAAACAGGAGATATTACAACTGACACCACTGAAATACAAAAGATCATTTAAGGCTTCTATGAACACCATTACACACATAAACTAGAAAACCTAGAAGAGATGGATAAATTTCTGGAACGATACAACCCTCCTAGCTTAAATCAGGAAGAATCAGATACCCTGAATAGGCCAATAACAAGCAGCGAGATTGAAATTGTAATTTAAAAATTACCAACACCAAAAAGTCCAGGACCAGACAGATTCACAGCAGAATTCTACCAGACAGTCAGAGAAGAATTGGTGCCAATCCTACTGACATTATTCCACAAGATAGAGAAAGAGGGAACCCTCCCTAAATCATTCTATGAAGCCAGTATCACCCTAATACCAAAAGCAGGAAGGGACATAACCAAAAAAGAAAACTACGGACCAATATCCCTGATGAACATAGATGCTAAAATTCTTAACAAATACTAGCTAACCGAATCCAACGACATATCAAAAAGATAATCCACCATCATCAGGTGGGTTTCATACCAGGGATGCAGGAATGGTTTAATATGCACAAGTCAATAAATGTGATACACCACAAAAACAGAATTAAAAACAAAAATCACATGATCATCTGAATAGATGCAGAAAAAGCATTCGACAAAATCCAGCATCCCTTTATGATTAAAACTCTCAGCAAAATCGGCATACAAGGGACATACCTCAATGTAATAAAAGCCATCTATGACAAACCCACAGCCAACATAATACCGAATGGGGAAGAGTTGAAAGCATTCCATCTGAGAACTGGAACAGGACAAGGATGCCCACTCTCACCACTCCTCTTCAACATAGTATCGGAAGTCCTAGCCAGAGCAATCAGACAAGAGACAGAAATAAAGGGCATC
The DNA here is from genome assembly GCF_029281585.2 of Gorilla gorilla gorilla. Classification (NCBI taxonomy): domain Eukaryota; kingdom Metazoa; phylum Chordata; class Mammalia; order Primates; family Hominidae; genus Gorilla; species Gorilla gorilla. The sequence goes on along the minus strand of NC_073229.2, from coordinate 28,584,598 downwards.
CAAACTGGTAAAGAGGAAGTCAAACTGTCTCTGTTTGCTGATGATAATGATTGTATACCTAGAAAACTCTAAAGATTCCTCCAGAAAGCTCCTTGAACAGATAAAAGAATTCAGCAAAGTTTCCAGATATAAAATTAATGTACACAAATCGGTAGCTCTTCTATACACCAACAGCAACCAAGCTGAGAATCAAATCAAGAACTCAACCCCTTTTACCATAGATGCAAAAAATAAAATAAAATAACTTAGGGATGGGCCAGGTGCGGTGGTTCACACCTGTAATCCAGGCACTTTGGGAGGCTGAGTTGGGCAGATCACCTGAGATCAGGAGTTCATGATCGGCCTGGCTAACATGGTGAAACCCAGTCTCTACTAAAAATACAAAATTAGCTGGGTGTGGTGGTGGGCACCTGTAATCCCAGCTACTCAAGAGGCTGAGGCAGGAGAATCGCTTGAACCCAGGAGGCAGAGGTTGCAGTGAGTTGAGATCACACCACTGTACTCACTCCAGCCTGGGTGACAGAGTGAGACTCCATCTCCAAAAAAAAAAAAAAAAAACTTAGGGATATACCTAACCAAGGAGGTGAAAGATCTCTACAAGGAAAACTACAAAACACTGCTGAAAGAAATCATAGACGACACAAACAAATGGAAACACATCCCATGCTCAAGGATGGGTAAAATCAATATTGTGAAAATGATCATACTGCCAAAAGCAATCTACATATTCAATACAATTCCCAGTAAAATATCACCATCATTCTTCACAGAATTAGAAAAAACAATCCAAAAATTCATATGGAACCAAAAAGAGCCCACATAGCCAAAGCAAGACTAAGCAAAAAGAACAAATCTGGAGGCATCAAATTACCTGACTTCAAACTATACTACAAAGCCATAGTCATGAAAACAGCATGGTACTGGTATAAAAATAGGCACATAGACCAGTGGAACAGAATAGAGAACCCAGAAATAAACCCAAATACATACAGCAAACAAAAACATAAAGTAGGGAAAGGATATCCTTTTCAACAAATGGTGCTGGGATAATTAGCAAGCCACATGTAGGAGAATGAAACTGGATCCTCATCCCTCTCCTTATACAAAAATCAACTCAAGATGGATGAAGGACTTAAATCTAAGACCTGAAACCATAAAAATTCTAGAAGAATGGGCATGGTGGCTCACACATGTAATCCCAGCACTTTGGGAGGCCAAGGTGGACGGATCACCTGAAATCAGGAGTTCAAGACCAGCCTGACCAACAGGGAGAAACCCCACCTCTATTAAAAATAAGAAAAATTAGCCAGGCATGGTGGCACATGCCTGTCATCCCAGCAACTCGGGAGGCCAAAGCACAAGAATCGCTTGAACTTGGGAGGCAGAGTTTGTGGTGAGCCAAGATCGCGCCATTGCACTCCAGCCTGGGCAACAAGAGCAAAACTCCACTTCAAAAAAAAAAAAAAATTCTAGAAGATAACATTGGAAAAACCCTTCTAGACATTGGCTTAGGCAAGGATTTCATGACCAAAAAAACAAAAGCAAATGCAATAAAAACAAAGATAAATAGCTGGGACTTAATTAAACTAAAGATCTTTTGCATGGCAAAAGGAACAGTCAGCAGAGTAAACAGACAACCCACAGAGTGGAGAAAACCTTCACAATCTATACATCTGACAAAGGACTAATACCCAGAATTTACAACGAACTCAAACAATTCAGCAAGAAAAAAAAAAATCCCATCCAAAAGTGGGGTAAGGACATGAATAGACAATTCTCAAAAGAAGATATACAAATGGCCAGAAAACACGCAAAAATGCTCAACATCACTAATGATCAGGGGAATGCAAATCAAAATCTCTGATCTGCAAAGCCCTTGATCCTAACTACTAGTTACAAGAGAGCCTGGCAATCCGTCTCCATAGAGGGGGCAGGCACCTTCATTTCCTGACAGCCATGTCCTTTCTTGCTAGATGTCTTCCTTACTAACCACAGTTTACTACCTGATTTGCTAGGTTTATCAAGAGAGGAACTAGGATGACATGTTCTCCTCTCCCCATCAGACTCTTTCAAACCAAAGCAGCACTTTGGGGAAAAGCATTGTTAATTGATTGCTGGATCATGGTAGTTCTACTTTTAATTTTGTGAGGATCTATAAACATTTTTAAAATGAAAAAACTAGACAAATAATTTAATCCCAAGGTCACAAAGCATAGAAGTCACAAACCTGTGACAGCGCACCTTCTATCATACCATACAGCCTTCCTACCTCAAGGCATGGTCAAAATATGCCCCAGAATTAAATAAATACACACTGCATATACAACAGAAATAATATTTGGAACTGGACGTGGGTTGTTTAAATGTATCATATTACCTATTATGCTGAAATTCATCACCGCTTCCTTCGGAAGTGTCACTGAGTCCCATAGAGTATTCTTGGGAAAATAAATAAGTGAAATTCATGAGTGCAAAACACATACTTACATAAAAAAGATCTCTAAAGGCTTAGTTCTAACCAAGAATCGAACATCATTACCTCAGCATTGTCTACATAAAAAGTGACACTCTGACTTCCTAGGTTGAAGTCGATCCAAAATTTCTCTAATTTTTCATCCGCTGGTTTTCTCATCTGTAAGAGATCATTTCAGCATGACTTATACACTAAAAATCATGCTATAGGGTCAGATAAACATTATTCCCTTGAAAATAGAATTTGTGCTTTTCCTGGAACAGCATTATCCTAGCATTATAGGGCCTCTCTTTATTGACTGACTCTTTTGTGCAAAACAGAAGGATCTCAATTTTATAGAACTCAGCCATTTCCTCCTCACCCCTCCAAAAATCCCACTATCCTTAGCATATTTGATAGATATTTAAATGTGTCACATGATTCTATCCACACAATTTTTTTTCTAATGAAAATCACGGAGAAAACAGTTCTATGTTGAATCAGTAACAAGCCACACTGTATATGGATGGAAACTTCTGGAGAAGGAGATACTGTAACCAAACATGAGTGATTTGCCATCTATCTTCCAACCATTAGAGTAGAGCTAAGACTTGAAGACTTCAAATTTCCTTCATTTTAGTTATTCTAAAATAAATAGATGCTTATAGTTAAAACAGGGGAAGAAAGATTCTAACAGTATGGTGTTTATAGAAACAGTAAACATCTTCTCTGCCCCTCAGTTTTTCATAAGTACCTTTCCATAGGCACCATTAACAATGCCTTTGTTTCCTCCCAGATGTTTTCTAGACATATATCAACAAGTATACTCGGGAGGCTGAGGCAGGAGAATGGCGTGAACCCGGGAGGCAGAGTTGGCAGTGATCTGAGATCACATGATGGCACTCAAGCCTGGGCGACAGAGTGAGACTCCGTCTCAAAAAAAAAAAAAAAAAAAGTATATAGAAAGCTTTTATTCCCCAACAACAGATAAAACACTAGACTTACTATTCTACAATCCAACTTTCCAATAAGTTGTATTTCTTGGACATCTTTCCTTTGTATCATACATGTCTACCTTTTAATAGCTACAGAGGTGAATGAGGGCTTTCACCCACAATACATGTTCCTGGACGCCAATGTAGGGGTCAGGGTAAGGGCCCTGATGGAAGTGAATGGAAATTTGGATGTCATAGAAAGAAGTAAAACCAAACAGAGAGCAGAATCTTCAGACAACCAAAGGGAAAATACACAGAATTGAGACACAGGAATCAGCCTACCAGACTCAGTTCTAGAGAGAAGGAATGTGTAGTGTAGCCATGAGTTGAAAGTTTAGCTCTGAGAGGCCAAGAAGGGGACTCTGAACCCAAAACAAAGAAATCACGAATGAGGACATTCTGAAGACAGGGTTCAGGACACTCAAACAAAGTCAAGCTTCCAAGACCTCTAAATATTTTAGCCTGAAACTGAGATGCTGTAGGTTAGGGCCCTTTTATACGAAGGACCTTGTTCCTCTAGAAACCAAATGGGGGGTGGGGAAGAAACTGGTCAACCTTGGACTATAAAGTGCAAGGTAGAATGAGAGAGAGAGAAAGGACAGTGGCCCCAATTGTTGAGAATAAGAGGACAGGGCATAAACCGGAAGGAAAGAAGCAAGGAAATCATCCTTTTTACCCCAGTCTAGGCATGAATTATGTTACCCATGAATAGGGTAAAATGAGGCAAGCTTCCTGTAACTGTGCTCATGTACACAGTACAGACCCTAAAATTCCTTTTTCCAGTAGTAACGGTAGAGCCCTTAAACTTACTGGTAATGCATTCTGGTTAGGGTATGGTATGATCGGTTTGAGAACTGAGGTCATTAGAAGACGTTGGCATCCTTTTTTATAAAGCCCTTTTGAGTTATGAGAGCAAAAGTTTGATCTAACCACATAAACCTAACCCCTGGTTTCACTGCATACCACCCTCAGGACCTCCAAGAGAGATGAACATACCTCATGCTCATCAGCAAAAGCAGCAATACACGGAAATGAATACACCCTGCAAAATACCTCACAATTAAAAAAATAAAATATGAATGAATCTTAAACACATCTACAGACGTTCTGCAACAAGCACTTATAACTAGAGTATGCCATTAAGTCTCCTCGTACAGAGTACAATAGGGGGTTTCAAGCCTGCAAATGGAGACCTACTATGGGTAGATTTCAAATCTCCATCTGGCAGTCAGTAAGCCAGGTTTCCTAGTACTGTATCTCAGCCCAGTTACTCAGCCAGATTCCCAAACAAAAGGAGTGAATTTAGCAAATATTGTCTGACCAAGGACTTAACTGTTCACGATACAACTACCTCCAGCAACCTCAAGTCAGGAAATTGTCCTTCATAAAGTCTATGAACTCTTTAAAGAATGTATTATTTTAAAATACCCCAAGTCACAAATATAATAAAACTGATAGAAGTAATTTTTAAACACACTCCAACAAGCCACTAGGCAAAGGGTCTGATCTTCTCAGGTTTCCACTCAATGGACAACTCAGTATACTCTGTAAATGATGTACCCAATATTCTCTCCTAAAATGAAACAGACCCTAAACTGTTCTTTTAAAATATTAGACATTTTCAGAATACAACTAGTCAATAATGCTCAGAGACACAACTTACCTTCTTTGGTCACCAAGTCTGTTGTTCAGGTGATTGAGAAAACGTCTACTGTCCTTCAAAGCAAATGATATAAACTTTTATTTAAAAAAAAATCAAGATGTCTTAGTTAATACTACCTTAGCATATAGAGGCCAGTGTTTGCTTTTAAATGACCAAGGCAGTAACATCAATGAGGCTTTACAAGGATTTGTTATTATATGTTAACAATACTTCATGCCACAAAGAGGAGGCTCCAGGATCATGTTTCCAGAAGGAACCTTTGCTCCCTGCAGCCATTAGATTTTCAGCTGAGGAATACTTAGGTCTCCAAAAGTTAAATGCCTGGTTATGTTTCACTGGGTCAGAAGTGTAAGCAAGATAAATACATCTTACTGATGACCTAGGTTACAATATTTGACCGACCCATTGGGCATCCACCTCCCTAACACCTGCACAGCACTAACCAACCACAAACCTACAAAATTTATTAACTGTGATCTGGGTGTATTATCTACTGCCAACTTTCCTTTTCGGGAGTTCTCTATCTCACTGTCTTCTCCTAGCATATGTTCTAAGAACATAGACTATTATTAGAGTTCTCTAACCAACAGCTCTCAGGAAGAAATTTGTTGCCCCCCAACATTCTAAAAACAAAGAGACATAGATCCAAGTTTTTGTTCCCTTTTGTTAGCAAGAATTGACTGTTGTAGTCAACACTCCTTATGCTCCTGATCTACCATTCAGGAGTAAATAGACATCAGCAGTGTAAGCCTTTCATGTAAAAAAGCAATTCGGGCCGGACGTGGTGGCTCTCGCCTGTAATCCCAGCACTTTGGGAGGCCGAGGCGGGCAGATCACCTGAGGTTGGGAATTGGAGACCAGCCTGACCAACATGGAGAAACCCCGTCTCTACTAAAAATACAAAATTAGCCGGGAGTGGTGGCACACGCCTGTAATCCCAGCTACTTGGGAGGATAAGGCAGGAGAATTGCTTGAACCCAGGAGGCGGGGGTTGCAGTGAGCCGAGATCATGCCACTGCACTCCAGTCTGACCAACAAGACCGAAAGAAACTCTGTCTCAAAAAAAAAAAAAAAAAAAAAATTCAATTGAGAAGTTGATAGCCCTGGGGAAGGAAATGATTTTGGAAACAAGATAATTACATTTCTCTATTTTCATCAAATTTTCCCGCAAATGAGAAATGACAAAGAGCAGAAAGGAAATTAACACGTGAGCACCTACAACAGCCCTGGACCTTTCAGTTTCTCTCACTGAGTTCTCAAGACTCTGAGGTGGGCTTTAGTCCCATTTTACAGACGAGGTCACTCAGGCTTCACAAGTCAACTACCTTGCCAAAATGCATACATCCCATAAATTGGAGAGGTGGGGCTCAAACTCTAGGTTCAACCCAGTTTGGGATAGCCCCAAAGCTCATGGTCTTTCCACTGAGATTATACTGAATCCTGGCTAAATAATTACTTTATGCAGTATATGACAGTAGGCTCAGAGTCTGAGGAAATATAAAGGTCCATATTTAATAAGAATCTTGATTACATAGGAATTTTGACGAGAAAGGTTTGTCAACATGAGTACTGTTATTAAGAATTTTACCTTTTCCTACAAGAGTCTAACCTTCATTTTAAAAACTTTTTAAAAGAAGAGGGAAAATGTTTTAGCTATTTTAAGATGAAGGTGAATACACAACAAAGCCATACGCTATTTTTGTGCAGCTTGAGGACACAATCACAGGAAGCCCAGGTTGCAGAGAAGAAAAAAAAAGTATTGTTTCTCCAAATTGTACAGGCCAGATGGCTCAGAACACAACCACCCCATAATACTCCTCTGCCAAGCCATGTCCATTTCAGCCTCCTGCCATCACAGCAGCTGCCTTCTGCAAGGCAAAAATGCTCTGATTTCTTCTTCAATTCTTCCTACCATTCAAGGTTCATTGAAAATTGCTCACCCTTCCAAGACTTTTTTTTTAACTGGATCCATCAAATTCACCCAGTTCTGTCTCCTATAAAGAAGTCCTAGATGGACATGGTGGCTCATGCCTATAATTCCAGGACTTTGGGAGGCCAAGGTGGGCGGATCACCTGAGGTCAGGAGTTCGAGATAAGACTGGCCAACATGGCTAAACCTGGTCTCTACTAAAAATAAAAAATTAGCCAGGTGTGGTGGCAGGCACCTGTAATCCCAGCTACTTGGGATGCTGAGGCAGGAGAATCACTTGAACCCAGGAGACAGAGGTTGCAGTGAGCTGAGATTGCGCCACTATACTCCAGCCTGGGCAAGAGTGAGATTCTGTCTAAAAAAAAAAAAAAAAAAAACTATCTGTATCCCTATATCTAGCTCACAAATATTCTGTTCATATTACCTTCAAATTGTTTCTCCTAAGTGAGAAACAAGTTTAAGAATGGCAGTGTAATCACACTTAAGCAAAAAAATCCTCCCGTAAGCCCAATGCACAGGAAAGTTCTCAGAGGATGCTTAATAAATATTGGCTAATAAGAAATTCGCATGGCCAGGAATCTCACCGTCTCAAATTCTCGATCCTTAATTTCTTTGAAAGCTTCAGCAATGACTTCATCATCAAACCATTTATGGACAAGTTCATCCCTTGATTTTTTAATCGTCAGTCTACACAGCGCTTCAGAAATAGCAACCTGCTGGTCATAATCTAGAGATTAAAAACATAGTAGACACAGATAATTCTGGGCACAAAGCAAAAAGAAAAAATGAGTTCCAGAGTTAGCACTTGCTCTAAGAAACTCCATCTGAGAAGCCTAGCATTGTGTCTTAAAAATGCATCCTGGAGTAATTAGAATCATTTAAATTCTATTTTTTTTTTTTTTTTTTGAGATTGTCTCACTCTGTCGCCCTGGAGTGCAGTGGTGGCCGGAGTGCAGTGGCCCAATCTCGACTCACTGCAACCTTCGCCTCCTGGGTTCAAGTGATTCTCCTGCCCCAGCCTCCCAAGAAGCTGGGATTACAGGCATGTGTCATCATGCCTACCTAATCTTTATGTTTTTAGTAGAGATAAGGTTTTGCCATGTTGGCCAGGCTGGTCTTGAACTTCTGGGTTCAAGCAATCTGCCCACCTCGGCCTCCCAAAGTGCCGGAATTGTAGGCATGAGCCACCATGCCTAGCCAAAATCACTTAAATTCAGTATTTAAGAAATACAATAAAAATCTAAACAAGAGGTTGGCACATAACACTTTTTAAATAAATAATATTTATGGGTGTTATATTTTAAATATATTAAAATACTCATTCAAAGCAAATCATCAAACAGCCTTAAAAATGTTTCTACTGGCCAGGCGTGGTGGCTCATGCCTGTAATCCCAGCACTTTGGGAGGCCGAGGCAGGAGGATCACCTGAGGTCAGGAGTTCGAGACCAGCCTGGCCAACATGGTGAAATCCCCGTCTCTACTAAAAATACAAAAATTAGCCAGGTGTGGCGGTGCATGCCTGTAATCCCAGCTACTTGGGAGGCTGAAGCAGGAGAATCGCTTGAAAACGGGAGGCGGAGGTTGCAGTGAGCCGAGATCGCGCCATTGCACTCCAGCCTGGCCAACAAGAGCAAAACTCCATCAAAAAAAAAAAAAAAAGTTTCTACTACAAAATAAAATCCCAAAATAACTTGTAGTATTTCACAGCAAAGAAACTAAAACTACATGTAGCAACATGTTTAAATTTCAAACAATTCTAAGGGTAAAAAGGAATGGCATTTATAGAATGCTTTTAAAATCTGCAAAATGATAATGCATGTTGTTTAGGGATCTACAGAGTAAAAGTAGAAAAATATGCTTGGGAACGAAAAACAAATCTGAGTCAAGGAGAGGGAAATGGGATGAGGAACATGGACACAGGGGACTTTATCCATGACACTGTTTTTTTTTTTCTTTAAAAATAGACTTGAAGCTAATGTGGTAAAATGCTAAATTTTGACAAAGCTGGCTGGTGAGTAAATGAGTACTCACGAATTATTCTTTACAGTTTTCAGCATGCTAAAATCTCTCAAAATACATTTAAAATAAAACCCTAATTCCTATCTTCAATTTAACCATAATTTATTCCCCATAGTCCCAAGATGCTCATAAAACCCCCAGTGTCCAATATTTAATATTCTAATACTGAAAATTCTAAAATTTCTTACCACCCACAGTCAAGAGTGTCCTTGCAAGGTCTTTCCTGAAACATTTAGATAAATCACATTTAACTGAAGTGAACATCAAGAGGTAAAACTTTACTACACTAGCATTAAACTTTAAAACCAAAATATATGTTTCTGAAACTATTTCAAATTCAGCATCAAAATTTCCTTAATGCCAACACATATTTATGGAAAAACCTTCTCAAGTTTATATATTAATGATCTAGATGTTATTTTTTAGATGCTAGAACTACTATATACACTCTGAGGTTCTGTTTTCCCTCTTGTAAAGTGAATTCAATTTGATGATCTCTAAGGGTTCATCAGATTAATTCTGGAGTTTTATAATCACCGCACCAACCTGTGAGGGCGTATGTCCTTTTACACAGTTTGATACCTGCAGGAAATGATATGACAGTGATTCTTTCCTATGAGCTGCTTGATCTGATTTTAAAAACTAATCTAGGCTGGGCGCAGTGGCTCAAGCCTGTAATCCCAGCAGTTTGGGAGGCCGAGACGGGCAGATCACCTGAGGTTCGGAGTTCGAGACCAGCCTGACCAACATGGAGAAACCCCATCTCTACTAAAAACACAAAACTAGCCAGGTGTGGCAGCACATGCCTGTATTCCCAGCTACTCGGGAGGCTGAGGCAGGAGAATCTCTTGAACCCGGGAGGCAGAGGTTGCAGTGAGCCGAGAGCGTGCCATTGCACTCCAGCCTGGGCAACAAGAGTGAAACTCCGACTCAAAAAAAAATGGTAATAATAATAATTATTTAGAGATGTAACAGAATTAAGTTATTACATTATTGTAACTAATGCAGACTCTTGAATTGTATATTCACTCAGAATTTCAAATAAATGCTAACAAGTGTGAGTCGATCTTCTTTTTTTTTTTTTTTTGAGACCGAGTCTGGCTCTGTCACCCAGGCTGGAGTGCAGCGGCACGATCTCGACTCACTGCAATGCACTCTGCCTCCCAGGGTCAAGCAATTCTCTTGCCTCAGCCTCCCAAGTAGCTGGGATTACAGGTGCCCGCCACACCCAGCTAATGTTTTGTATTGTTAATAGAGACGGGGCTTCACCATGTTGGTCAGGCTGGTCTCGAACTCCTGACCTCAAGTGATCCACTCACCTCAGCCTCCCAAAGTGCTGGGATTACAGGTGTGAGCCACCATGCCCAGCCGAGTCGATCTTTTAATGCCTGAAATAACTCCCATTTTAAAGGAGAGATTTGTTGAGAAACCTTGTGATAGTTCAGTCTCTTGTAAGAAGCAGCTCGACTTGTTACTATTAAATAGAAACCAGGAAACAGTACCACTGAGCGAAATTAATTCTGCTTAATTTTATACTTGCAGGTTTTACCTTTGAAGTCCAGAACATTCCAGACTTTCTAGAACACACAGACAATAAGGTAGTGTGTTCAAAGATTAGTTTGAAAACTTAGGAGAAAACATGAGATCAGCTGCTCTCCAAATCTAAACACACCACTAAGAGTAGTGATTTCACTAACGTATTAAAAATTTGTTTAGGAAAAATTCTGTGTAAAAACTATATCCTGCAAAGACTAAATGGACAAACACGACAGCAGTGAGTTTCATGCTCACAAATCACCCATTTCAGGCCCTACATTGTGGCCACACACCACGCAAATATTGTGCCATAATGATGTCCTCCGCGCTGGCTGGTTGTTAGCGCAGTCGCGGGTTCAGGTTCCAGCTTCAAAACACGGTGCTGGTTTTGCTGTTTCTATGGTCACACATTACAACCTTACCTCCAAATCTCATGTCCCAAGAATTACGCAACAATGACTTTGGGTCACCAACAAACAAAAAATCCATCACTTGAAAAGCAATCAAAATTCCATGCCCCATTAGTGTAGCTACTGGAAACCTCGGGGCACCTCCTCTTTAGCAGATAATGTGCTAATCACTTTACATGGATTGCTTGATTTAACCTTTACAATAACTATCAAGTAGTATTACTTTGACTCCATTTTACAGGCAAACAAACTGAGGTGTGATGAAGTTAGAGCTGTGCTCATAGACAACTGGCAAAAGTGGCAAAACTAGGATTGGAAGCCACGCAGGCTCTACGGTCTGTACTCTTAACATTCTCCCATGAGTCACTAATTTAGTTCACATTCACAATGAAAAGATACAGCCTGAGAAAACATTTTGCCTCACAACGCTGATGCAAAAAGAAAAAAAAAATACTTTATTAAAAAGGAAAAATCTAGGAATGTCTTTTTTATTTTTTATTTTTATTTATTTATTTATTTTTTTGAGACAGAGTCTTGCTCTATCACCCAGGCTGGAGTGCAGTGGTGCAATCTCGGCTCACTGCAACCTCCGCCTCCTGGGTTCAAGCGATTCTCCTGCCTCAACCTCCTGAATAGCTGGGACTATAGGTGTGTGCCACCATGCCCAGCTAATTTTTTGTATTTTTAGTAGAGATAGAGTTTCTTTTTTTATTATTATTATTTTGAGACAGAGTCTCACTCTGTCACCCTCAGGCTGAAGCACAGTGGCGCGATCTCGGCTCACTGCAAGCTCCACCTCCCAGGTTCACGCCATTCTCCTGCCTCAGCCTCCTGAGTAGCTGGGACTACAGGTGCCCACCACCACACCCGGCTAATTTTTTGTATTTTTAGTGGAGACAGGGTTTCACTGTGTTAGCCAGGATGGTCTCGATCTCCTGACCTCGTGATCCACCCGCCTTGGCCTCCCAAAGCGCTGGGATTACAGGCGTGAGCCACCACGCCTGGCCGAGATGGGGTTTCACCATATTAGCCAGGATGGTCTCGATCTCCTGACCTCATGATCTGCCCGCCTTGGCCTCTCAAAGTGCTGGGATTACAGGCGTGATCCACGGCGCCTGGGCACAATGTCTTCTTTTTACCTCAGCCCGTCTTTATCACCTAGCATAGTGCCTGACACGTAATAGGTGCACAAAGCATTTACCCAAGAGAGAAAGGACATAATCAGGTCTAAGAAGAACACAGACTGAAGTCATACACTCATGAGAGATTTTACCCTTACTACAGCACGTAACTTATACAAAGTCACTTACATAAGATGACACATGCCTTCTGACAAAGGGAATTTTTTTCTCTCTTCTCGAGGGACAGCGTGCAAAATGCAGTTAAAAGTCTTCAAGCCCTTTTTGGAATTGAGAAGACATTCATGGAGAAGAAAGAAAACAGAGACCTATGTACGATCTTCTTTTAGGTTTCTGGAACCGCTGTTATCTGTTTTGTTACTTGCAACTCACCTCCTGTTGAAGCAAATGATTTATAGTCTTTTCTGTCACCAGGAATCCTAAGCTAAGTAGGAAGGAATCCAACATCTGAATTTTCCCTGAAAGTATAATTTCAAAGAATCAAATTTATGTTTGAAAGAGTAAGAAAATGACTCCTACACACGGTCAGAGCTTTTCACTAAGGATGTCGTTCTGGCTTTTCTACAATATAACTCACTTTGCAGGCTGTGCCCCTTACAATCCTGTTGCACTGTCTTCTGGTATTAAGGGTTGTGAGCATGTGCACACATGCATACACGCATTTATTTTACATGGTTCTTGGTGACTTTTTTGAAACCAAATCTTACTTTAGCTCAGGAAAATTAATTCTCTGATACTTTTATTACAGCAGACTTTTTCAACTTTGGCAATATTGATATTTCAAGCCAGGTAATTCTTCTTCTAAGAAGAACTTGAGAACTGCTGTCAAAATGCAGGGGGGAAAGTGAGTGAGGAAAAGATGCATATGAAGATAAAAACAAAGATGCGACAGATAATCTTACAAAGAGGGAACAGAAAGTAACTGTAATGGACTTTTTGGTGGCCTCCCCACCATCCTTCCCCACTCCTCTGTTACGGAGCAATTGTGCTATTTGGGTGAGACCGATCAGTTCCAGGGGTAAATCCGGACTGGCTTAAACTAGGCAGAGGTGGCCCATTTATCTTTTCACAGTGACTGGTTCATCTGGAGGGCAGGGCATCCAATCAGAGCAAAGCTAGGGCTTTCATTTGCTGGTTGAGGAAAGTGAAACTTTCTCCCCAGATGTGAACCAGGAAGCACAAAGTTCTGGTTGCAACCAACAAGGAAACCACCTTGAGAGCAAAGACTAGACTCTGAGAAAGGCAGAACTGAAATTTCGGGCTGCAGAGAAATGGGGCGGAGCCACGCTCTTTCCAAACTGCCCACCTCTAGACTTTTCAGTCCCTTGAGCCAGTAAGTTGTCTTCGTCATTTAAGCCGATTTGAACTAGATACTCTGTTAAACACACCCAAAGCACTCTACCTCAGCAGTTGTTGACTAGAGATGATTTTGCCCCACAGGGCACACTTAGCAATGTCTGGAGATGTTTTTGGTTGTCATGACGTGGGGATGGATGCTGTTGGCATCTAGAGGGTAGAGGCCAAGGATGCCGCCAAACACCCTCTGATGCGCAGGATAGCACCCACGACAAAGAATTACCCAGTTCAAAATATCTATATTGCCAAAATTGAGAAACTCTGCTGTAATAAAAGGATCAAAGAACAAATTTTCCTGAGCTAAAGTAAGATTTGGATTCAAAATAAGTCACCAAGAACCATGTAAAATAAACATGCTTTCAACCCTTAATATCAGAAGATAATGCAACAGGATTGTAAGGGGCACAGACTGCAAAGTGAGAGTAATATTGTATAAAAGCCAGAAAGACATCTTCAAAGGATGAAAAGCTCTGACCATGTTCCTCTCACAGCCTAATACTCTTACGTTTCTTTAACACATTAAACTTGTTGTCATATACAAAGAAGAAGAAATAAGGTACCATCATTTTTTGATGTAATTAAATTAAGGGTAACTACCAGTAAAATAAAAGTAGGACATAAGCCATTCAAATCACTAGAGAGGGATAAACTGTGAAAGAAAGTCATAATCCATATAGCAGAACACAAACAAAAGAATCATAAAAATAAATAAGAAGACATAAGTTTCAAAACAAAAAGGAAGGAGTGATTGTGTCAATTGCAGAAGGAGGTGAGAAGAAATTCAGTGAAAACAGCTTTCTACCTCGGAGAGAGGGATTAGACAGTAGCTCTGCAGAGACTGGGCATAAAGCTCGCACAAGACAACTGTCAAAGGCCACATGTGAAAACCTGTCACTTCAGAGAGGCCAGCCCCGCTAAGGTGACCAGAGTGGGCTCCAAGCACAAACTGTCATTGCTATAGATGGGACTGTGTCCCCCCCAAAATTCATATGTTGGAGCCTTAACCCTCAGTGTGATGGTATCTGAGATGCAGCCTTTGGTAAGGGAAGTTCAGATGAGGTCACGAGTGTGGGATCCTCATGATGGGATGAGTGCCCTTATAAGAGCTCTGGCTCGGTCCAGGCGCGATGGCTCATGCCTGTAATCCCAGCACTTTGGGAGGCCGAGGTGGGTGGATCACCTGGGGTCAGGAGTTCAAAACCAGCCTAGCCAAAATAGTGAAACCCCATCTCTACTAAAAATACAAAAATTAGCCAGGCGTGGTGGCACACGCTTGTAATGCTAGCTACCCAGGAGGCTGAGGCAGGAGAATTGCTTGAACCCGGAAGGCAGAGGTTGCAGTGAGCTGAGAACGTGCCACTGCACTCCAGTCTGAGCCAACAGTGTGAGACTCTGTCACAAAAAAAAAAAAAAAGAAAAGAAAAGAAAAAGAAAGCGCTCTGGCTCTGGCTCTCTGTCCACTTTGTAACCACACAGCAAGAAGCCAGGTCTCTGCCCACCATGTAGGCATACAGCAAGAAGCCAGAAAGAGGCCATCACCAGAATCCAACCATGCTGGTACCCTAATCTCTTACTCCCAGCCTCCAGAGATAAATGTCTGTTGGCTTAGCCTCCCAATTGATGGCATTTTGTCATGGCAGCCTAATTAGACTAACACAGTCATCTAGAACAGTGTTTCCTCTACCAGGGGCAATGAAAGTCATTACAGCATTATGTGAATCCATAAATGCACCAAGCAATGACCGTAGAGTGAATATATAGCTCACATCTGCACTGTTTTTCAAATATGCAGTATATACAAATTGTTGGGATTAATACAAAGCAAGTTTATTTTAAAATGTTACAAAAATCAAAGTAGTTTACCACTGTGCATTTTATCAACCAGTTTTAAAGACAGCAACTGTCATTGTGATGATCATAAAACTTTGACTTGAAAATGTCTGGAACCACTCACTTGAATTATGAGGACCAACCAAGTCAACCAAGTTTTAAAGTCAACCAAGCACAGGGCATGCTTAAGCTTCTGGTACTGAATTTCCTCAACTACCAGATACCATCCATTGCAGAATGTAGTGTCAATTAATGACAGCCTTTCAGAAGAAAACTAAAAACATGTAACATAGAAAAATGACATATCAAGATGGCTCCAATTTCCAAAATGTTTAAATATTTAAGTGCATCTTTGAATCCATGGTATCATAATTCAAATGTCAAATTACTTTTTTTTGAGACAGGATCACGCTGTCATCCAGGCTGGAGTGGAGTGGCACGATCATGACTCACTGCAGCCTCAAACTCTGGGGCTCAAGTGATCCTCCCACCTCACCCTCCCAAGTAGCTGGGACTACAGGTGCACGCCACCACACCCCAATAATTTTTTATTTCTTGTAGAGATGGGGGTCTCACTATGTTGCCCAGGCTGGTGTCAAACTTCTGGATGCAATCAATTCTCCCTCCTCAGCCTCTGAAAGTGCTGGGAATACAGGCGTGAGCCACCACACCCAGCATAATTACCTTTAATTTGAGCTAAATGGAACAAAATCAATCTATCCTCCAAAGTTTCTAAAATTTTACCTTTGACACTCTTGAAAGACAGAGAAAGGCATCTGAATCAGCTCCAAGTTAAATCAGTAGTAGCTAAATTTTTGCATATTTGAATGACAAAAGTGACTTTCCATTACCTGAACAGAGCTAGCCATATGTCAGGAGCAGCAAAATAAAAATGTTTCTCAGACAAATACAAGACTTTTTTCTACAATGAAATGCATTTCCAAATGACACTATGATGACCATAAGGTGGTCAATAAATCCAAATAAAATGTTTAAACTCACTTTACTTTTACATATCATTTTTCTTTTCTCTGTGCCAGAATATTCTATTAATGAAAAATTAATAGCCAATTAGTAGCCAATAATATACTTACCTTCACTACTACTCCTGGAAATAATCTAACAAAAAGAAAGAAAAAGTAAAGCTCATATTATTTTAAAACAGCATGATAAACCATAACATGAATGTATTAGTGCTAACTTTCTCTAACAGGCAGGCATTGACTTTACAGAAGAAAAGCATTTTAGAGAAAGCCTATCTGGGCCTTAATCACTTCCTTAAAATGTGCGTATCACTCTCAATCAGGTGACTAATATGTTTGTATGATAATAAATCACCTCTCATTTTTAACATGGGTTATATATGTTTCTTACTATGTCACATATTAATAATATTCTAATAATAAAACATGAGAGTCTTTTGTTTTGAGACAGAGTTTCACTCTTGTTTCCCAGGCTGAAGTACAATCGCGTGGTCTCGGCTCACTATATAAGCTCCGCCTCCCAGGTTCAAGCGATTCTCCTGCCTCAGCCTCCCAAGTAGCTGAAATTACAGGCGCCCACCACCACGCCTGGCAAATTTCTGTATTTTAGTAGAGATGGGTTTCACCACGTTGGCCAGGCTGGTCTCGAACTCCTGACCTCAGGTGATCCACTCACCTCGGCCTCCCAAAGTGCTGGGATTACAGGTGTGAGCCATCGCGCCCAGCCATGTGAGTCTTTTAACAAAACTTACATATTATAGAAAACCATGTTTTATAAATAACTTGAAGATTCCTGCCAATTATCAATGGCATCTGCTCAGTGAAGCATCCATCCCATCCTTACCAATGCAGTGTCAAAGAAATCTTCTATAACACAAATCAGCGATGTGTCTGAGGCTAGGCCTTCCGAGGTCAGAATTCCTGTTGTTCTTTCAAACCAGGAAACTAGGTACACAGGAGGACACTAATGTAACTACATAAGACTAAATGCTGCCTATTCAATAAAATTGCACAAGACAATTTTCTCATTACAACAAAATAATCTTAAAGATCTTTTCCCATTCCATTCCATTTCAATGAGGCCTGGCTCTGAGGCCTCCCACCAGAACACTTCAGGATGGTGCCATACTACTGCAGAGCTGTCATAAGTAAGCTCTCAGAGATCAGCACAAAATAAGAGTCCCAGCCAGGATCCGTGTCAGAAATTCATACAAAGGGACTAGTGAGGAACATTTAAGAGATAAATGAGGCCAGGCGCAGTGGCTCATGCCTGTAATCCCAGCACTTTGAGAGGCCGAGACGGGTGGATCACTTGAGGCCAGGAGTTCAAGACCAGCCTGGGAAAGATGGTTAAACTTCGTCTCTACAAAAAATATAAAAATTAGCTGGGTGTGGTGGTGCACACCTCTAGTCCCAGCTACTTGGGAGGCTGAGGTATGAGGATCACTTGACCCCAACTTTAGCAAGTGCTGTGATCACACTACTATTCTCCAGCCTGGGGAACAGAGCGAGACCCCACCTCCAAAAAAAAAAAAAAAGAGATAAGTGAGCCTCCCCAGCACAGGGGGAAAAAAACTCTTGCGATCTGAGAATCTGCTGAAAACAAACTATCAAAGAAGACACAGAATTTGGAAAGTTCTCAGAAGTATTCTTGATTATAGTAAATATGCCTCAGGCCTAGGTATCTTTCTTTTGTTAAAAAGCTTCCAGCTAATTAGAGAATTTTTTCCTATAGGAATACATATCCAATTTCATATTAAACTGCTGGGATTGGAATGATTTAAAATAAACTTCTGCAACCTTTCCTCCCCCACCCCAGAATATACAGTATTTCCTCAATAAAGCAAAAGCCATCTTATTTTTCCCATGATTTTAACTGAGACTGGTCACTCTTAGAAAAAAAAAAATTAGAAAAACCCCGCATGCATAGTTAGAAATTATCAGCTGAACATGACATCAGTCACATGAGTTTCTGACGAACAACTCTTGCAGGAGTCAGGCCTTCAAAACTTTGTATACTTTGGGCCGAGAACCTGAGACGCCCCAGCTGAAGATAAACCAGTTTTCAACCTTGGCTGTACATTAGGAAAACCTGGGGAGTTAGGAAACATCCCCCACTGCTGAAGCCTGGGACCTATCCCAGACCCAGTAATCAGAATCACTGGTGATACACCCCCACCTGAGTTTTCTATTTTAGGTTTAAAAATGTTTGTGAGAGCTCTCCAGGTGACTGTAATGTACAGCAAGGTTTGAAAGCCATTACTATCTTCCAAGTAAGGTTTCTTTTGCCTCAAATCAGACAAATACTTATACTAGATTGAATCATCCACCCGTTGAAGGAAGCTTTGCTCCAATAGCACAAGAGAAGAAATGTCCCTCTACGCAGCAGAACTCACTGCTAAGGCTGTATTTTCTCCCTCCCTATGTTCATACTCAAAATTCTATGCTTTTTAAATACATTTTTGTCACCACTCCATCTATCCCTCCAAAGCCTATCACACTCCCAGCACCCTCCCAAATATACTGGTTGAGGAGATACAGAAGTGGCAGAAAGGCTGCACTATCTGATCAATACTTGGGAACAGGAAGTTCTCACTGAACCCATTTATGTGCCCTGGTCACACATTGTCTAACAGACATCCCAGCTCTCCCCACAGTTGTATCACTACAGAAGCCAGACACAACAGCCATGACTTCTCAGGAATATGGTGTCAGAAAAGTTGCTTAATCCTCCCGGATTTTACGGTACAGGACTAAAGATGTTCCTTTCTGTAGGGCTTGTTTTGTTTTGGCGACAGGGTCTCACTCTGTCACGCAGACTGGAGTGCAGTGACACCATCTTGGCTCACCACAACCTCCAGCTTAAGCAATTCTCCTGCCTCAGTTTCCCAAGTAGCTGGGATTACAGGCATGTGCCACCACTGCCCAGCTCATTTTTGTATTTTTAATAGAGACAGGGTTTCACCATGTTGGCAAGGCTGGTCTTGAACCCCTGACCTCCGGTGATCTGCCCACTTCAACCTCCCAAAGTGCTAGGATTATAGGCGTGAGCCACCGTGCCAGGAATTCTTATTCTATGTAGTAGAAGAACTTCCAAGCGCACTTTGCGTTCAGTCTGCAAACACAATTGTCTTTAGAAGTATAGAGGTGGCCAGGCGGGGTAGCTCACGCCTGTAATCCCAGCACTTTGGGAGGCCGAGGCAGGGGAATCATCTGAGGTTGGGAGTTCGAGATGTGGAATATGATGAGGTTTCTCTTCAAATAATCTGATCAATCTTTTATTCTCTAATTCATAGTACCCCCCCCCCTTTTTTTCTCCTTCTTTCTCCTTTTTGCCTTTGTTAGATGCCCAGGCACGCCCAAGTAGCAAGCGTTATCAGTACCAGCTCACATTCCTTTCCTTATTTGAAAAGAGGACTAACTTTCTAGCTCATTACAGACACCCCTTCCCCTTCCTCTCCACTTTCTTTTACGTGCCCACCCTATCTAAAAAGAAAAAAAGCAAATGTTTAGCCAACTGGAACTAGTTTAGATTGTACGACCCGACCCCGGCCAATGCGGAAAGGGTACAGGGGCAGGACTTGCGTCAGGAATAAAGGCCCTCGTGCCCCTTTGTTCAGGTGTGCTCTCATGGCAACTGGCCAAGGAGGCACCCCTCTGCGCAGAAGAATTCCTATTCATACCCCAAAAGGTCAGCTTAGGGTTCCAAGGTACACTTAGGACATCTCTGCCTCATTTCCTTTGAGATTTTGATCTCCTTTCCCCTGCTTCCTGTTATCTGCATAAGTTAGCGTATCAACAGGTCAAGTGGGGTTACATGCAAAATGAAATATATACGGTTTGCATAAGCACAGTCTTTAATTCCCCCTGCAAACACTTTAAAGTCCCTGAGAGGAGTCTGGGAAAGCCTGGAGTTTGCTTTCTCTCCTGAGGGGGTAGCTTCATAATTAGACGCATTTTAGAGTAACAAAGGGCAAAGACAGATCTTGGCCCAATCTGGCCTCAATAAACTTCTGTTACTACAGCTCAAGGGGTAAATCAAAGACATTATTAGCAGCCAGATGATCCTTCCACCCCACTTCTTCCCCACATCTCCTCATCAATAAACAAACTTGTCTCTGGGCTGCAAAAACCTCACCACTAAAAGAGGGGAACTGCAGCAAGAGATGTTGCAGATTCTGCTTTACTTCCAGATGCCGTTATAAAGGCACTCACCATGTTATCTCTTGGTTATTATTTTTAAAAGAATACAAGTTGATAATTTGGGTAACTTTGAATAAGCAAAAATGTTTTTGCTATTTGTTTTTTCAGATTCATCCAAGGTTTAGAAAATGGGAAAAGTGAGGTGTTACAAGGGCAAAGAAAAGTTTTTGACAATCATTTTTCTAGGTCTAATCTTGTTAATAAAGTCTATTAAAATAGTTCTAGAACCTACTCCTACTCATTTTCCCCCAAATTTACTAAAATAATTTAAAATAATAATTACTGCATAGGCTCATCAAGGGGAGTGGTTGTGTCTGACTCGATCCTGTGCACTCCCAAAGTGCCTTCTATAGCAGGTACATCAGGAAATGTATGTCGAATTTAATTTTTGGTTAGACAGAAGCAATAAGAATGGATATCAATTTCTTTTCAAATTGTATTTCAAAGGAACAGAAAATACCAAACTTAACTAGACAACTAAATCCACCTGAGTTATCTAAGTTACCCAAAGCCATATAAAATTAAAATAGGACACTTATCTTTGGGATCAGTCCCTGCCGAATTAGCAGAGGTTCATCTTCTTTCAGGCCATCTATGAGGAATCGCTGAATACATTTCAGCAACAGTGACACAGACTGAAATTCATTTTTATCTAGTTCCTAGGTATAAAACACACTAAGTTAAAACACTTATAAATAATTATACATTCATATTTTGGTCACAAAGCAAATGAACTTGCCTTATTTATTGATCTATCAAGACGGTATAATAGAAGACGATTATATTTTTGAGGAAAGTGGCTCTCTTTCTGTTGAAAGTATTCTTGTATTTTCTGAAATCCTTTATCTTGGAATGCATCCGTAATAAGTGATTGAAGCTGGAAAGATGATAGTTTGCAAATTACTTTTTCCCCAAGAACATTTATTTTATAGTAATATTTCTAACTGATCTCATTATCAATAAGAATTCAGTGTGAAATAATATAGGGTAAATATAGAATGGAGATCTGTATCTTGAATAGTAAACAATCATTTCACAAATGATTGATGTTTCCGTTGGCTTAAGACAAGAGTTCCCAAAATGTGGTTCCTAGACCACCAGCAGCGCTGGCATCACCTGGGGACTTCTTAGCACTCAGACTCAGGGCAGAGCCTTTCACGTGATTCTCGTGCATGCTGAAGTCTGGGAACCACTGACCCAAGGAAAACAACACTTCAGTTTCAGATATCATTAGGTGAAGATCCTCAGCAATGTTGGGAATTCTAAAACACTAAAAATTTCAAGCCTATGATCACTCACTAAGTGACATAAATGATCATAACAGAAGGAAGAAAAATAATACTAATAATTATAGATAATAAGTATGCAAATTGACCATAATGAATGAAATTCATCTTTTCTGCCTGCACATTAGCTAAGACATGCTTCTAAGTATATATACTTGAAGGGCCGGGTGCAGTGGCGCACCCCTGTAATCCCAGCACTTTGGGAGGCCAAGGCAGGCGAATCATCTGAGGCCAGGAGTTCGAGACCAGCCTGACCAACATGGAGCAACCCCATCTCTACTAACAATACAAAATTAGCCAGACGTGGTGGCGCATGCCTGTAATCCCAGCTACTTGGAAGGCTGAGGCAGGAGAATCTCTTGAACCTAGGACGGAGGTTGCGGTGAGTCGAGATCGCGCCACTGCACTCCGGCCTGTGCAACAAGAGCAAAACTGTCTCAAAAAAAAAAAAAAGTATATATACTTGAATAACAGACATTTCCTTAAACATTTAAACTATAAAAGATAAGATTTTTTATCTTTAAAAAAAATCCTACAGGTTAAATTATAATATACAATACTATTTGAATAAGGAAGCAATTTACTATATACAGCCCACAATTCCACTTATTCTTAGTACTGAATTAAAAGGGAACACAGCATTTAAAATTATTCCATTTAAACAGAATGTTTTCTTTTTTAAGTTAACACATAGTGAGCTTTTTTGTACCAAGTGTGTTAAGTGTTCTGCAGATGTTATTATTGAATCCTTACCACGGTCCTGAGACGTTAGGTTCTTTATCTCAGGATAGAAGTAGCAAGGATAGGAAAGGTTACAAACTTACGTGAGATGGCTCAGCTGAAATTCACTCCCTTTTACCTGCTTAAACCTCTGCCATTACCAGGCGCAGGGCTCACGCCTGTAATCCCAGCACTTTAGGAGGCCAAGGCAAGAGGATCGCTTAAGCCCAGAAGTTTGACATCAGCCTGGGCAATATATTGAGACCCAGTCTCTATAAAAAATGAAAAACTAGCCAGGTGTGGTGGTTCATGGCTGTAGTCACAGCTACTTAGAAGGCTGAGGCAGGAGGATCACTTGAGCCCAGGAGGTCAAGGCTGCAGTAAGCCATGATTGTACCACTGCACTCCAGCTGGGGTGACAGAGTGAGATCCCGTTAAAACAAAACAAAACAAAACTTTGCCATGGCTTCCTCTGCATTAAAAATAAACCCAAGTCTTTTGCTTTAGTCTGCAGAACATGGCATGATCTGATCTCTGACAGTCTGACTTCCTTGCTAATGAGTCCTAGGATAAGTCAAGCTCTTCCTTGCCTCGGGGCCTTTAAACTGGCTGTTCTAGGCCTGGGCTACTTCACCCCACCACTTTCCACATGGCTGGTTCCACTCAGATCACAGCTTAAGCATCACTTTTTCAGGTAGATCTTCCAGGACCACCTTATCTTACGTAGACCAGGTGCCTCCTCAACATTCCCAATTATTCCCCATCTCATTACCCTGTTCTTTTTCTTCCTGCTTTCTTTGGCTCTCTGCCAGTCTATAAGCTCCATAAAGGCAGAAGTTGTTTCTAGTTTGTTCAGTATTATCTATCTGCATTTAGAATAGCACAGGGCACAAGATAGTTTAGACTAGGATATTGGTAAGATAGCTAATGGTAAATTGACTAGATATAGTAATAAATTGGACATGAGAGATTAGGGAAGGAGAAGAAATAAAGATTTCTCTGCTTCTGATTTGAGCAACTGGAGGAACAAGTTTGCTAATGACCCAGGGAACACAGAACTAGAAAGAATACATACACTCATATACACATACACACACACACACACACACACACACACAGAGAGAGAGATTATAAAAGAAACTTGATCTTTACCCAGAAAGCATCATCCTGGGCCTTCCCAGTCCTATCTTCCTTAATAGGCTGCAAAGGATCTTTGTTTTTCTGTGTGGAATAAAAATATGTTTTTAAAACAATTTTTATTTCAAAGAAATGCATTTCAAGTTTTAAACACAAAGCAAAAAAAAAAAAAATTAAAGGTTTGTATTGTTTTCCTGAACAGAAATTTTTGTTTGCTCATATTATAGGTCTAAGTAAAATAGTACTTAGAAAAAAGAGAAAAACTTTATCCAACCTTCTTCAGCATGGTCTAAGACAAATACAATACAAACTATCAGAAGAAGCAAAGCAAACATCATTTGAATAAATAATCACACAAAATAAACAAACTCTATAATGATGATTATAAAGTAGAAGTAAAAAGGCTTTGAACTAATAAACCATTTTCAGAATGAGAGCTTGTAAAATAAAGTTAAATAAAAGTGTCTTTAAGGCATCATAGTACCTGACTTCAAAATATACTACAAAGTTGTAGGAACAAAACAGCATGGTACTGGCATAAAAACAGACACATATGTAGACCAATGGAACAGAATAGATAAACCCAAAATAAATCTACTTCTTTATAGCCAACTGATTTTTGACAAAGGTGTCAAGAACATTCAT
Organism: Gorilla gorilla gorilla; assembly: GCF_029281585.2. Taxonomy (NCBI): domain Eukaryota; kingdom Metazoa; phylum Chordata; class Mammalia; order Primates; family Hominidae; genus Gorilla; species Gorilla gorilla. The sequence goes on along the minus strand of NC_073229.2, from coordinate 28,560,293 downwards.
GGGAAAAAGACAGTCTCTTCAATAACTGGTGCTGGGAAAACTGGATATTTATATGTGGAAGAATGAAACCAGATCCCATGTCTCACCATATACAAAAATCAACTCAAAATAAACTAAAAGCTTACACTTAAGATCCCAAACTACTAGAATAAAATATAGGGGAAACACTTTAGGACATTGGTCTGGGCAAAGATTTTATGGAGAAAACCTCAAAATCACAGGCAATGAAAGCAAAAATAGACAAATGAAATTATACAGACCAAAAAGCTTCTTAGAGAAAGGGAAATAATAGAGTGAAGAGACAACCAGCAGAATGGGAGAATATATTTGCAAACTATGCATCCAACAAGCCATTAATATCTAGAATATACAGGGAACTCAAACACCTCAACAGCAAAATAACCAATCCAATTAAAAATGGGTAAATAAGCTAAATAGACATCTCTCCAAAGAAGACATACAAATGACCAACAGGTATATGAAAAAATACTCAACATCACTAATCATTGGAAAATGCAAATCAAAACCAAAATGAGATATTATCTTACCCCAGTTAGAATGGCCATTATCAAGATGAAAAACAACAAATGCTGGCAAGGATATGGAAAAAGAGGAACTCTTGTACACTGTTGGTAGGAATGTAAATTAGTATAGACAATATGGAAAACAGTATGGAGGTTCCTCAAAAAACTATCATAAATCCAGCAATTCCACTCCTGGAGATATATCCAAAAGAAAAGAAATCAGTATGTCAAAGGCATATCTGCACTCCCATGTTTACTGCAGTGCTATTCATAATAGCCAAGATATGGAATCAACTTAAGTGTCCATCAGTGGATGAATGGATAAAGAAAATGTGGTATATTCACACAGTGGAATACTTTTCAGCCAGAAAAAAGAACAAAATCCTGTCATTCATGGTAACGTGCATGAGCCTGAAGGACATTATGCTAAATGAAATAAGCGGGGCACAGACAGACACACTGCATGTTCTTGATCACATGTAGAGGCTAAAAAAGCTGATCTCGGCTGGGTGCGGTGGCTCATGCCTGTAATCCCAGCACTCTGGGTGGCCGAGGTGGGTGGATCACCTGAGGTCAGGAGTTGGAGACCAGCCTGGCCAACATGACAAAACCCTGTCTCTACTAAAAATAGAAAATTATCCGGGCAGGGTGGCGCATGCCTGTAATCCCAGCTACTGGGGAGGCTGAGGCAAGAGAATCGCTTGAACCTGGGAGGCGGAGGTTGCAATGAGCTAAGGTTGCACCATTGCACTCCAGCTGGGGAATCAAGAGTGAAACTCCATCTCAAAAAAAAAAAAAAAAAAAAAAAAAAAAAAAAAAAAAAAGGCTGATCTCATAGAAGTAGAGAGAATAGTGGTCACTAGAAAAGAGGAAGTGAGATAGGCAGAGGTTAGTTAATGAACACAAAATTACAGCTAGCTGGAAGGAGTAAGTTCTAGAGTAAGACAGTACTTCAGGGTGACTATAATGAACAACTTATTGTATATTTTCAAATAGCTATACGAGTAGATTTTGAACATTCCCAACACAAAGAAATAAATATTTGAGGTGATGGATATGCATAATTACCCTGATTTGATCATTACACATTGTATACACATATGGAAATATCACACTACACCCAATTAACATGTGCAATTATTATGTGTCAATTAATATATGTGTCAATTAAAAATAAATGATAAAGGCAAAGAAAAAGAACCATTGTGTTAGTAGATAATTGAGTAGAGGCAAAAGTGAGATAGGAGGAACAGCTAAAGCTACAATTAAAATTCGGTGTTAGGCCAGGCACAGTGGCTCACGCCTGTAATTCCAGCACTTTGGGAGGCGGAGGCGGGCATATCATGAGGTCAGGAGTTCGAGACCAGCCTGTCCAATATGGTGAAACCCGTCTCTACTAAAAAATACAAAAATTAGCTGGGCGCGGTGGCGCGTGACTGTAGACCCAGCTACTCGTGAGGCTGAGGAAGGAGAACCACTTGAACCCAGGAGGTGGAGGTTGCAGTGAGCCGAGATCGAGCCACTGCGCTCCAGCCTGGGTGACAGAGTGAGACTCCGTATCAAAAAAAAAAAAAAACAAAAGGGGGTGTTAATTCATAGCATAAACTGACATCAAATAAACACTATGCTACGTATCTATAATTTCTAAGTTTTGTCAACAAATTCTGAATTAGTGGGAAATACTTCCCATCCCAAAGAAAATATTCCCAGGGGCCTTTATGTTAAGCTTCTTTACCTCTTTTCTCTATAGACACGGCCCTATCTCTCCTTCAGTTCAATTCGTATGCAGAGATGCTCTGCTTATTTTTACTTCTACCTCCTTTCAACCTTCTCTGGCCTTGGTGGTCAGTACTTTGCAAATTCCAAAGAAATGCTTCCTGTTTCTGGAATTTCTGGAGCCACTCTAGTACACCGAAAGTTATCCCCCTTCTGTGAAGATCATGTGGCAGCTTTTGTGGGTAGGAACTTGACAGGAAAATCAGAAAGTGGGATGGTTTAGGCAGAAAAGATCGTTAGATTCTCTGAGATTCAGTCTCCTCATTTAAAAAACATGATGATAGCCGGGCGCTGTGGCTCACGCCTGAAATCCCAGCACTTTGGGAGGCCGAAGCGGGCAGATCATGAGGTCAAGAGACAGAGACCATCCTGGCCAACATGGTGAAACCCCGTCTCTACTAGAAATACAAAAATTACCCTGGCGTGGTGGCACGCGCCTGTAGTCTCAGCTACTCGGGAGGCTGAGGTAGGAGAATCGCTTGAACCCGGGAGGCGGAGGTTGCAGTGAGCCAAGATCACGCCACTGCACTCCAGCCTGGGCGACAGAATGAGACTCTGTCTCAAAAAAAAAAGAAAAGAAAAAAAAAGGTGATAACACCTGTATGGAAGGATTGGAGTGAGGACTGACTGACAGAATGTCTGTAATGTTCTTAGCATAGTGCCTGGCACATAAAAATGGCTCAGTGAATGGCAGCTTTCAATGTAAGAGGGATGGAGAGGGTGAGGAGGTTATGCTTAAGTGCTCTGAATTTAAGCGTAGCTTGATGTTAGAAAGGTTTCTGTCCCAAATCTGTTTCCCCGTGACTGGGAAGATGGCGCCAGGTGACAGATGGATTTTATGGAGAACAAGAGTGAGTTCCTGGATCTAGGCAAGCAGTTACCCCTGGCTATCAGAATCACCTGGGGTCCTCACTAACAAACTAACAAACTACCGGCCCACCGTAGACCAATTAAATCAGAATTTCTACCACCAGGAACCCAGGCAGAAGAATGTTAGAAACACGCCCCACGTGGTTTTTGTTTGTTGTTTTTGGCGTCCCTGGGTGGGCTCAAACTTCATGTGTTTTTATTTTTTATTATTTATTGATAAGTAACAATTGTAGCTTTATCTTAGGGGTTGTCCTTTGTCGTTCGGTTAAATGAAGTCCCAGCACTTGGGGTTGCTTAACACTACTGCACTTTCTACGCAGCAAGGTGGAAAGAGGGCTGGAAAACCGGCTAGGAAAATACGCAAAGCAACTAGAAAAGAACTATCTCATTGCTTTCCGAACACGAATTCTCCGGTTCCCCTTTGCCTGAGCGCTATTTAGCTAGGGATCCGAGGTTTCTATTCTGCCTGGTCTCCCCGCAAGCTGCCAATACACTCCGAGCAAACCCAAAGAGGTGGCGGGGGACTATGCCCAGCACCCGGTCTCTGAGCGAACACCTCAGGGCGGCAGAACCTGAGCCCCAGGGACCCCGCGCCCTCGCGCGCCCTAGCACTGTGGACAGAAGGTCCGGGCCCTTCGGGGGTCACTCACCGCTTGCATAACGAGGCTTCTTCGTTCCTGAAGCGACGCGCCGCTCAGCTTTGCTGCGCTCGGTCGGCCCTCTGCTGCTTCCCCGCCCAAGACCAACGCCCGCTGGGGTCGCTGCGGCAAGAGCCCTGGTGGCGGACCGCTCTTCGAGTCGAGTCTTCTTCCGCAACTGTAATTGACGAATCCGCCCCCTGAAGTTTACTAGAGCTCTGTGTTTTGAGACTCAAGAAGCGCGTGCAAGTAACTAGCGCACACAGGCCAAACCACCTGGGCGCACGCACACACCCTTTAAGAGAAAGCCAGCACTCAAAGGATGTGAACTACGTCATTTAAACGTTCCTTATTTGCGAAATTCCAAACAGATAGGCGTTCGCTGTGTGGTAGCTGTTCCAAGTTTTTGCCCCGCCTTAAAAAGCCAGAGGAGCTGCCGGGCGCGGTGGCTCACGCCTGTAATCCCAGCACTTTGGGTGGTGGCCGAGGCTGGTGGATCACTTGAGGTCAGGAGTTCAAGACCAGTCTGGTCAACATGGTGAAACCTTGTCTCTACTAAAAATACAAAAAATTAGCCGGGCGCGGTGGCACTTGCCTGTAATCCTAGCTGCTGGGGAGGCTGAGGCAGGAGAATCACTTGAACCCGGGAGGCGGAGGTTGCAGTGAGCGGAGATCGCGCCACTGCACTCCAGCCTGGGGGACAGAGTGAGACTCCGTCTCAAAAAAAAAAAAAAAAAAAGCCAGAGGAGCAGTTTTTGGTCCATTGATGTGTGTAGACAGAAGCCGAACCCTTTCCTATGGTAACCAGACTTGTACCCGATATTATTAATACATTCCTGATTTCACACACACACAAAGTGTGTTTGGTTGTTGTTTTTTAAGTACCGTGGTGGGGAGGAAGGGGAATTTTTTTTTTAATCAAAGCAAATAGTTTTGTTTTTGTTTTTGTTTTTTTGTTTCTTTGTTTGCCTATTTCCTTTAACCTGACAAGTATGCGTACCAATGGCTAGGCTGATTCGGATAGGTGGCCAGTTGTGTGAACACGGTGGCAAAATTAAATTGGACTGGAGTTTTCCACAAAAAACAAAAAAAAGACCCCTCCAATCCAAACATTCTTTGTGTAAAAATCAACTTGTATTATAACTAGACCTGTGAGTATTTCAAGTCATAATATGTACAGAAGATATTTGTCTACACCAAGGCAAAACATAACAAAACCAGAACCCCTGTTAGCCCAGGACTTGCACACACTTCTAGTCCGTTCAAAACAATGTTTATGTCAAAGCCTGTCATATCAATTTCCTGGAAAGTATAATGTAAACATTCTTACATTAATTTACCTATTTTAATCTAAACCAAGGAAATTCAAACGCAAGTTTTTTTCCTTTTCAATGAATGGACTTTTGTAATATTAAACTAGTAATCAAGACAGGAACAGCTGTGAGTATAAGCTATTGTGAGTCAATACAAATATAATACCAGGGCAAGAAAGAAACAATGAATAATAAGCAATAAACAAAATACTACAGTTTAAATGAATTTTAAGAGAATATTTAAAAATTAGAGTTTTCATAATATTAGATAGAAAACTTAATCATCTATTATTTTCAGGCTTTTGGGGAAAAACATGTCCTTCCAAAGTCTATGGTGCAATGCATTCAAATCTTTAAGAGAAATTAAAAATAACAGAATAGGCAAAATACCTTTTATCTGTTTTTTTTTTACTTTGATTAGCTTCTTTTACTAACATGTTTTGTCTTAATATAATTTATGGCAACTTGAAATGCATACTCTAATTCTTCTCAAACTACATATAGTAGAGGCTCTATGACATTTCTTTGGATACCAGAATCCCTTTAGAAATTAATTGATTTGCCTTTAACATAAAAAAGTTTTATTTATTTATGTTTTTGACAGGTCAGGTCTCTCTAGGAATATTCCAAAAGCACAGAGACAAGAACTATTCTAGCACTGCAATAAGACCAAAAATTAATTTCTATGCATTTTCAGAGGTAGCTTTAAATCACCATTTTAAAGTTATTTTTAGAACATTTGAAAGGATAAGTTATCTTAGACTACAACATTTAATGAAATACTATAATTTAAATGGATAATCAATAAATTTTCATTCAATTTTGGAAGACAAAACAACACGAAAAGCAACTGAATCAACAGGAGTTACGGGGACCTTTGGCAGACAGTTAATAAGATGAAAAATCTGTGAATGAAACTCGTGGGTGAAGAGTAGACACATCTCTTCGTTCCCAACTAGACCTCAGTGGCGACCATTTGAGAGTGATTTTAATCAGAAACCCTGACTGACAGGACCTTTTAGGAGGGGAGAACTTCGGGAGAAAGGAGGCTGGGAATGAACAAATCACTTTCTTCTGCTAGGACCCTTCGGCTTTGACTGGGAGGAGGACCCCAGCTAGAAGATAAAGGAGGAAAAAATCGCGAGGAACTGCTCAAAGTTGGCCTTTCTCCCCAACAGAGTTCGCTGGTCCGCTGCCACTGGCAGGCTTCTCTGACCGACTGGGATACTTTTTCTTTTTTACTTCCTTTTCTTTTTTTTTTTTTCTTTTTCTTTTCTTTCTCCTTCCTTGCTTCCTTCCTCTCTCTCTTTCTTTCTGTCGTTCTTTCCTTCCTTTTTTTTTTTTTTTTTTGAGACAGGGTCTCGTTCTGTCGCCCAGGCTCGGCGCTATCTCAGGTTACTGCAACCACTGCCTCCTGGATTCAAGCGATCCTCCCGCCTCAGCCTCCCAAGTAGCTGGGACTACAGGCACACGCCACCATGCCCGGCTTTTTTTTTTTTTCGAAGAGACAGGGTTTCGCCATGTTGCCCAGTCTGGTCTTGCACTCCTAGGCGCAAGCGATCCTCCCGTCTCGGCCTCCCAAAGTGCTGGGATTACAGGCATGAGCCACTGCGCCCAATCGCGGGATGGACTTTTCTAAGCAAGCCTCACTGTGCCTTTGGCTGGGGAAGTAAAAGGACAGGGAGCGTAAAAGGACAGGGGAAGTAAAAGGACAGGGAAGTAAAAGGACAGGACCTTAGCTTCCTGAGGTGGTTTCGCTCTTCCTTTATCCGCCTTTTGCCAACCGAAGGCACTAATCCTGCAAGAGGCGTTGGCATGGGCGCCCTCCCGGCCGAGTCCCGGGCAGCACCCGTCCGTGTGCTCAGCACGGGCTTTGCGGTGCCAAGGCCTAGGGTGCGTTGCTTCCCGGGTCTGGAGGATCATGGATTCGGTTCATCCTCCTCTATCAAGGGATCCGCCGTGAGGAGTTGGCTCCTCTTCTCTGGCTAGGGCTGGGAATGGAAGCGTGCAGCTGCAAAACAAGGGCGCGGGCAATAAATTCCAGAAGCACTTTTCCCTGGCCGCCAAGAATCCGGCCTTGGGGTAGTCAAAGAGTGACTTTAGTCACTTCAATCGGTTTTGTTTTGTTTTTTTGTTTTTTTTATATATATATACTGAGGGTCTCCATGTGCCGGAGTAGCCCTGGGCGAATCGGCTGCTCAGATGAAGAAGGTTTCGTCCCAGCCCCGGAGAACCCACATTGTCCTGCGCATCCCCGCACCACCGCGATTCTCTAGTCCTCCAAAGCCTCCCAAGACTGTAATGGAGTAAATTCAATTTCGTCGTGATATTTCCAAGACTATATCAGTAAAGTTTTTTTTTAAGAGTTGTGGGCCGGGCGCGGTGGCTCACGCCTTTAATCCCAGCACTTAGAGAGGCCGAGACAGGCGGATCACGAAGTCAAAAGATCGAGACATCCTGGCCAACTTGGTAAAACCCTGTCTCTACTGAAAATACAAAATTAGCTGGTCGCGATGGCGCGCCTGTAGTTCCAGCTACTCGGGAGGCTGAGGCAGGAGAATCGTTTGAACCTGGGAGGCGGAGGTTGCAGTGAGCCGAGATTGCACCACTGCACTCCAGCCGGGGCGACAGAGTGAGACTCCGTCTCAAAAAAAAAAAAAAAAAAAAAAATTGTGTTCGGGTGGGTGGCAACTGAGAGCTCGCCGAACCACAACCTCTTATTTAACAGATAAACAGATAGGGAAGCTGAGACCCAGAGGGAGCCAAAGCAGTGGAGAAAGCAAGTTCTTGGGGACTTTTCCCCTCTCCCCTTTCCCTCCTTTCCCAGACTCCCACCTACCCCAGGCTCCCACCTACCCCCGGCTCATTTCCGCCCCCCACCTCCTCCAGGTTCACTTTGTAGGACTCCGTTCCTGCAGGGCCAGGTCCCTCCGAAGTCCCCGGGAGCGTGAAGGCGCCTGGGCTCGCGAGCATACGCGGAGGCTTGGCGCACCCTGGCACGTCCCAAACAGCAGAGCGAAGACTCCGAGACACTCACAATAGTTAGGGGAAGAGCCGGCAGTGGAGGCCCAAAATGGGCTGACCCCTAACTAGGAGGCGTGGGCGCGGTTATTCAGGCTAGGGCGCAGGCGGACGGCAGAGGGGCCCACGCACGGTTCCCACGCTCTCCTGGAATTGAGTGTTGGCTCTCAGGGGACTTTGCTGGAAAGCCTCCATCTAAGCCCCTTTCCGAAATCAGGGAAGCTGGAAGCGTTTAGAAAAAAAAAAAAAAAAAAATAGGCCGGTCGCGGTTGCTCACGCCTGTAATCCCAGCACTTTGGGAGGCCCAGGCGGGCAGATCACCTGAGGTCAGGAGTTCAAGACCAGCTTGGTCAGGGTTTCGCATGGCTAAAACCTGTCTCTACTAAAAATACAAAAATTAGCCAGGGGTGGTGGCATGGACCTGTATTCCTAGTTACTCGGGAGGTTGAGGCAGGAGAATCGCTTGAACCTGGGAGGCAGAGGTTGCAGTTAGCTGAGATGGCGCCACTGCACTCTAGCCTGGGCAACAGAGTGAGACAAAAAAGAAGAAAAGAAAAGAAGAAAATAATAAGGTTTTAAACTTAAAGGATACATTCCTACTTACCCTCTCCACCCCCACCCTCTGGCTGCAGCTTCCATTTGCTTCCAGGGCTGAGTTTAACCTCCACCTCCGTTCCTGGGACTGTGGTGGAGGGGGCGACCGGCCCCTGGAGCGTGGGCGCTAGCGAGGTAGGCGAGACAGGGCGGAGCCCCCCGGAGGTGTATCTTTATAAAGGAGGGGGCAGCTGCCAGAGGTCGATGCTGCCGTTCGGGTGGAGACCGTTCAGCACCGCGGCCAAGGACAAGGCCCCGCCCGGGTCCATAACCATTGTCCCCAGCTTCCAGATTTCTAAACAACCTCTCTCTCTTTCTCTGTCTCTGCACCTCCCCTTCACACACCCCACTTTCTTCTTTAAAGAGAAGGAAAAAAATCCACCTGGCGCACCTGTCCTTTTTTCTTCTGTTTTTCAGAACCCTGGGCGGAAAGCGCGAGCGAGTTGGGCAGATGCCGGCGGCCGCGGTGCAGGAAGCGGTCGGCGTGTGCTCCTACGGGATGCAGCTCAGCTGGGACATCAACGATCCGCAGATGCCTCAGGTAAGTGAACCGCGTGTGTGCGGGCACGCGGGGCGCTGTCCATCCGAAGGAGGGAGAATGGCATTCGAGTTCTTGAAGAGTCTGCGGACGGACCATACACACACACACACGCGCGCGCACACACACATACCCGCAAAATTTCTGGGTTTCTGAGGCCCTCTCAAGTGTAGAAAGAAAACTGGACTCTACAAAAGGCTGAGTTGGGTTTAGAAATGTGTCTTCTTGGCCGGGCGCTGTGGTTCATACCTGTAATCCCAGCACTTTGGGAGGCTGAGGCGGGCGGATCATCTGAGATCGGGAGTTCAAGACCAGCCTGACCAACATGGAGAAACCCCGTCTCTACCAAAAATACAAAATCAGCCGAGCGTGGTGGCGCATGCCTAAAGTCCCAGCTACTCGGGAGGCTGAGGCAGGAGAATCGCTTGAACCCGAGAGGCAGAGGTTGCGGTGAGCCAAGATCGCGCCATTGAACTCCAGCCTGGGCAACAAGAGCAAAACTCCGTCTCAAAAAAAAAGAAGAAGAAGAAGAAATGTGTCTTCTCCCAGCAATTTCCTTGTGCTTGCCTGAAGTCACACGCAAAGCAGCAGGAAATGTTGGTCAGTCTCCACATTCCCAGTCTTGGGGAGAGCGGGACGCCTGTCCTTTCACTTCCCTTTAACCAAGGTAGAAATCAGGTGCCTCTCTCCTTATTCATTTACTTTAAATCCGTGAGGAAGCTATGGAGAAAATCTAAGCAGATGTAAATACCACTGCTTCTCATGCAGCAAAACTGAGGTACAACTGTAAAGTGAATCTAATGACCTAAATTTAAAACAAGTAGCCCGACTTGAGCAATTTGTTCAGACCTCCCTAACTGCTCGGAGGAAGGAGGCCCCATAGTCATGCCAACAAGGCCATGTGTACCCAAAACTTACTTCTTCTCTAATGACAAGCAAATCATCATTCTTTTAGGGTGAATTTGTTGTATTTTGCTTTATTTCAATAAAGCAAAAATGGTTTGGAGCCAAGTCCAAAGAATGACTGGGGTGGATGAAGTGGTGAATGAAGTGGGTGGTTTGAAGCCAGTTCCAGAGAATGACCAATTATGATTGGTCACACTGGTTTGGGCCAAAATTGAGTGACGTTGAAGTCCTGGCTGTAGGGGATGGGGGGTGTAGAATGAGAGTTGCTTCCCAACCATTTGCAGATGTGGGCTTCCAGCATTGTTGTGGCACAGGGATAAAAGAGATGTGTCATTTTGTCCACAACTAAAATGTGTCTGATAGGTGTTCAGATGAATAGCAATTCATTGCAACATTGTGTCGCCTCTCATAAAGGTCAGCACTTTTTTGGATCCATATATTTGTAGTAGGTTAGGTGTGTTTTACTCATTTGTTTTTGTTTGTTTGTTTGTTGGGGTTTTTTTTGTTGTTTGTTTGTTTTTTGAGGCGGAGTTTAGCTCTTGTTGCCTAGGCTGGGGTGCAATCGCACGATCTCGGCTCACTGCAACCTCCATCCCCCAGGCTCAAGCCATTCCCTTGCCTCAGCTTCCCGAGTAGCTGGGACTACAAGCATGCGCCACCACGCCCAGCTAATTTTGTATTTTTAGTAGAGATTGGGTTTCTCCATGTTGGTCAGGCTGGTCTCGAACTCCTGACCTCAGCTGATCCACCTGCCTTAGCCTCCCAAAGTGCTGGGATTACAGGCGTGAGCCACCGTGCCTGGCCCACTCCTTTGTTTTAAAGTCTGCCTACTTTAGAGTCACATGGTACCATTTTCATGAAAGTGGACCACAGTACAGCAAGTGCATCTCATTCTGTTTCTGTCCATGTACATCTTCACAGGAAACAATCATATCTTGCATTTTAGAAAAGTCACATCCAAGTAAAGTAATTATGGTTCATCTCTCAAGCATTTGCTAGACTTCCCATGTCAATATGAACTTTTTTTTTAGGGGACTGGTTGTTAAGCAGGAAGCATGTGTGTAATATCTCAAAAGGGCCAGGCACACTGGGACATGGAGAAGTGAAGAAACTTAGCATTTCTGCTCTGGCTAACCGAGTGAGCAAGTTAAACTACCTGTATGACCTTGAGAGAGTCCTTGAATTTGCCTTAGTCTCAGGCTACTTACTCACTTGTCATCAAGTGGTAGAGTGAGATAACCATCTCAAACTCTCCTCCAGGTCTACGATCAGGTTCAGTGTCTATGTGTGTGTGTGTACACACACACACAACATGCCAACACTTGAGAGCAAGTGAAACCCAATCCTTGACATCCTCTATTCTTGTACTGATTTTAAAAATACAATCTCTGTGGCTTCATTGCCAGGGTCACTACCTCAGTAACTCGTGTGAGGCATGGGGGCCTAGTCTACATCCTTAAGGGAGAGCTGAAGAAATGCTGTTTGCTGGAAAATTGTCAATTTGTTACTAAGATCCTTAAGTTAAAATATTCACTTTTAAAACAAAGATATTAGCATTTAATATAAGCTTGGAGTTGATAGTACATCATTATATATTTCATTTGTGACTTACCTTACATTGACGTATTATGTCAATTGTAATATTTCAGAGAAAAGATAAATAATACCTATGGTAGTAATAATGATTTTAACAATATCTTTGTAATTTTGGAAACAAAATCACCCATTAACCTTATTACTGTTAGAATGTGCAGTATTAATGATGTATACAAGTCTGAATTTTCCAACTGTGAATACTTCAGCTTTGCAAATGTTTGATCTAATTTTCCTGAGTGGCAAGAGTGAGGAGGAGATGCAAATGGCTTACTGCTATGATACACTCTTCCGAGCCTTTATTACACCAGCAAAGCTACTGGGTCTGGCTGCTACCCATCTTCTGTTTATATTCCAGCTATGCCACTGTGAAGGTTATCTATTGAACCTCCACTTCCTTATTTAGTAAACAAGAGTAAAGATGTCCATCTTGCAAAGATGTTGTGAGAATTATATATATTGCATAATATGGCTTTGCAGGTCATACTGTTTCTGTTCCAAATATTCAATTCTGCACTGTATTGTGAAAGCAGCCCTAAACATTACATAAAAGAAAGTGCTCAGTGGCCGGGCATGGTGGCTTATGCCTGTAATCCCAGCACTTTGGGAGGCCAAGGTGGGTGATCATGAGGTCAGGAAGATGAAGACCATCTTGGCCAATATGGTGAAACCCCGTCTCTACTAAAAATACAAACAATAGCCAGGCGTGGTGGCATGCACCTGTAGTCCCAGGTAGTCAGGAGGCTGAGGCAGGAGAATCACTTGAACCTGGGAGGCGGAGGTTGCAGTGAGCTGAGATCATGCTACTACACTCCAGCCTGGGTGACAGAGTGAGATTCCATCTCAAAAAAAAGAAAAAGGAAAGTGCTCAGTAAAGGGTGATTTTTCAATGAAACTTATATGCAAAAGTGACATTTATAGCAGTGTAAATAATGCATTAAATTGACAAAGACTACCAAATATGAATACTAAGGCAATGCTCAGTATTTTAGATACAACTTATTATTTCAGCCATGTGGCTCTTTGTTGAGGAGAATGACAGTCCCATATTGCTCTGGGGAGCAGTCCAGTGCCAGACAAGCTCACCCACACCCCAAAGCTCATGGCTTAAGTCCTTCATTGCAGTACCCTTTTAAACTTGGAGAACGAAGTTGAGAGTAGGGAGGGAAGCAGTTCTTTCCTCTCTGACATTACTCTGGGTGCCACTGCTAATGTGACTGATGGGTTTGGCATAGACAGCCAAGTGCTTTTGAAGAAAATGCACTGACTTATTAAAGATATTTACCAGTTAAATTGCATTATTTCAGTGATAGAACATTCCAATCACTTTTTCCCCTGGTACTTTGATACTTAACTTAAAAATGTTTTCAACATTTAAACACACCAAGAAGTGATATAACACAGTGGTAAGAAGTACAGGCTCTGGAATGGGACTGCCAGGGTGCAAATCCCAGAGCCAGATCTTGCTAGCTGTGTGATGTGACCTTGGGCGAGTCGATTAACCTCTCTGGCCTCCATGTCCTCATCGGCAAATTGGAAATAATTGTTTGCCTATAATTTGAAGTCTAGATGAACTAATACATGTATAGCATTTAACAGATAAGCACTATATAAACATTAATTATTACCTGGTTGTCAGGAAGTCTTACACAGAAAGAGTGGCATTTTGGAATTTGACATTACTGGATTTAAAAAGAACCTGTTTATATCCTAATGTGCTTGGAGAAATTTTAGAGCATGATGTGTGCAGTTTGGACTGGATACACTGACCACCCTTCCTTCTGCACTCTTCCAGGAGCTGGCCCTCTTTGACCAATTCCGAGAGTGGCCTGACGGCTACGTGCGCTTCATCTACAGCAGCGATGAGAAGAAGGCACAGCGTCACCTGAGCGGCTGGGCCATGCGCAACACCAACAACCACAATGGCCACATCCTCAAGAAGTCGTGCCTGGGTGTGGTGGTGTGTACACAGGCCTGCACCCTGCCCGACGGTTCCCGCCTGCAGCTGAGGCCGGCCATCTGCGACAAGGCACGGCTGAAACAGCAGAGTGAGGACATGGGGCCAGGGAGAGGGTGACCTTGGAGTCATGAGTTTTTTGTTGTTGTTGTTTTTGTTTGTTTGTTTGAGATGGAGTCTCACTCTGTCACTCAGGCTGGACTGCAATGGTGCAATCTCAGCTCACTGCAACCTCCGCCTCCCGGGTTCAAGCAATCCTCCTGCCTCAGCCTCCCAAGTAGCTGGGATTACAGGCATGCACCACCACGCCCGGCTAATTTTGCATTTTTAGTAGAGACAGGGTTTCTCCATGTTGGTCAGGCTGGTCTTGAACTCCCGACATCAGATGATCTGCCTGTCTCGGCCTCCCAAAGTGCTGGGATTAGAGGCGTGAGCCACCACACCCGGCTAATTTTGTATTTTTAGTAGAGACAAGGTTTCTCCATGTTGGTCAGGCTGGTCTTGAACTCCTGACCTCAAGTGATCCACCCGCCTCGGCCTCCCAAAGTGCTGGGACTACAGGCGTGAGCCACCGCGCCCGAGCATGAGTTCTTTGTTCCCAGCTAATTTTCCCCTTCTTCCTTCAGAAGGGTCTGGGGTCAGGGTTAATATTTCTCCCTTCTGGGCTTTGCAGAGAAGGCATGCCCTAACTGTCATTCTGCTTTGGAGTTGATTCCTTGTCGAGGGCACAGCGGATACCCCGTAACCAACTTTTGGCGGCTTGATGGCAACGCGATCTTTTTTCAGGTAGGTCAGGTGAGAACACAATTTGTGATGGATACTTTTCATCAGACCACAAAGGCCAAACCACCTGTCGTGTGCCTTGGGAACCCTGGGCCAAACAAAATACAGCCCCAGTGGCCAGAAATAGGTGCTGGACCTCCCCAGGGACCTAGCGGGAGCTTAGAAATTCACTCACTACTTTGTGCTCTTTAAGGTCCACAGATGGTAAACCAAGTTATAGTTCTTTTAATAGGGTGAAGGGATTGCAGGTGATCTTTTCAGATGTCAATTTTTGAGCCTGTTTTATTTGTTCAAGAATATTTTTTTCTGTCATTTTGAAAGAAACAAAACTAAACACTTGAGATGTTGGGAAAGGCATGATCAATTTTTGGGCAACATTGTCAGCTTCCTTTAGAGGCACAAATGTATGATTCATTTTCTCCTTATCGCAGGCCAAGGGAGTTCATGATCATCCAAGACCAGAGAGCAAATCAGAGACAGAAGCTAGAAGAAGCGCCATCAAGAGACAAATGGCCTCTTTCTACCAACCCCAGAAAAAGAGAATTCGAGAATCCGAGGTAACAGGGAGCTGATAGTGCACAGTGGTCTCAGCTCATTTTCATCCCAAGATACGCTGATCATTATGCAAAATATGAAGGTCATACATTAATTACAAGGGTTTGATTTCATGTGAACATTATATGTCTGTAACAAAATATCATTAAATCAACATTTGGACAGGGTTTCTAATCCCTTCTCCTTAAAACAAAAAGCAACAGTCTCTACAGGCAATGATACAGTCCTGATATGTCAGTGTGCTGAGCTGACATCCTAATATAAGAGCGATTATGCAACAATAATAAAGATAGAAATATGTGCCTACCAACAGGAAGTTAACAGTGCACCCTTGAGAGGGTCCTTTCCATTATTTCATCCACAAGAATGGATAAAATTTCTCTGCGCAATTTAATTCAGTTTGGCTTTTCAACCAAAGCACGCCAAGCAGGCAGAGTGTTAGTGTAAGGATAACAGAAACTGACATTTTCCAGCACTTCCTATGTGCCAGGCACTGGTCTAAGAGTTTCACACATTTAATGGTTGCAGAAACCCTATAATGAGGTTACTATTATTAAGTTCCATTTTTAAGATGAAGAATCTGAGGCTCAGAGAGGTTAAGTGGCTTGTACAATTTGTGAGGGACAGAGTCAGGAATTGAACCCGGGCCTGTGTGGCTCCTAAGTCTCCACTATTAGGAACACAGTATAGGTGAGAACAGGACCATCTGCCACTCAGAAGCATCCTACCTGGCTACCATGGACCTTTGTCATTCAGTTGTTGGTATTTATGTCTGATCGAGCCCAAGCTTAGCAACCCCTGGACCACGTGCTTAAATCACGTACCTGAGCAGTGCCATGTTCACAACACAGAGCCCAGCACATGGATGTCTGTTTTTACTTACTTCTTGGCTATTGTTACAGGTGAGGGTGTCCACACGATTTACATAGCATGTGTCTATGTTTGTATCATTTTTCTAGGCAGAAGAAAATCAAGACAGCAGTGGTCATTTCAGCAACATACCTCCCTTGGAAAATCCAGAAGACTTTGATATAGTTACTGAAACCAGCTTCCCTATTCCAGGGCAGCCTTGCCCTTCCTTCCCAAAGTCTGATGTTTACAAAGCTACCTGTGACCTAGCCACCTTTCAAGGAGACAAAATGCCACCCTTTCAGAAATACCCAAGCCCAAGAATCTATTTGCCTAGGCCACCTTGCAGCTATGAATTGGCAAACCCTGGTTATACAAATTCAAGCCCATATCCCACCCTTTATAAGGATTCCACCAGTATCCCTAATGACACAGACTGGGTTCATCTGAACACACTACAATATAATGTCAATTCATACAGCAGCTATGAGAGAAGCTTTGATTTCACCAACAAACAGCATGGCTGGAAAACAGCTCTTGGAAAACCCAGCCTTGTGGAGAGGACTAACCATGGGCAGTTTCAGGCCATGGCCACTTGCCCTTATTATAACCCAGAGCTTCCCTGCAGGTACCTCACGACTCCACCACCAGGTGCCCCTGCCCTACAAACCGTGATCACCACCACCACTAAAGTGTCCTACCAGGCCTACCAGCCCCCTGCTATGAAATACAGTGACAGTGTGCGGGAGGTGAAGAGCCTTTCGAGCTGTAACTATGCTCCTGAAGATACTGGGATGTCTGTCTATCCAGAACCCTGGGGTCCTCCGGTGACAGTCACCAGGGCAGCCTCTCCTTCAGGGCCACTTCCTATGAAAATTGCAGGAGATTGCCTGGCCATCAGACCCACTGTGGCTATTCCCCACGAGCCAGTTTCCTCTAGGACAGATGAAGCAGAGACTTGGGATGTGTGTCTGTCTGGGCTGGGCTCTGCAGTCAGTTACTCAGACAGAGTGGGTCCCTTCTTTACCTACAACAATGAGGATTTTTGAAAGACAGTCCAGGGGACATAATAGCAGTGTGCATGCAGGCAGGAGGCAGGGAAATGTGAAATGGCAATGATCTCTTATTGAGTTGGGAGATTCACCTTGTGTGCAAAGAAACACAGATAGTAGTAAAAATGCTGAGTAACTGAGAAAATAATCAGTTGGAAATGATTAGATAATATGGGAAATTTCACACAGCATTTTGAAACTGGCTACAATACATAGAAGTAGTGAGGAAAGTGTGAGTCTCTCAAATGAACAAATAAGCAAACTGAAGGAGGTTAAATACTGACCTAAGTTCACTTAGCTTATTAGCAGGAGTAGAAGTCAAGGATTCTGGTTCTTATTCTAGGACTTTTCCCATTAGAGCACCTTAGGGAATTTCACATCCCTAGAGGCTGCCAAAATAGCTTCAGGAAGAAATTTTTACAATCTTATCGCCTGAGTCATTTCATGAAATTTTTGTTTAGCATTTAGAACCTGTTAAACTAGCTTCAGGAAGTAATTTTGATTGTTTTATCTCCAACGTATGTATCTACAGCTTTTCAAAAAATCTCTAGCAATGGTAAAGTTCAGTTGTTTTTAAAAGATTCAATATTAGCTTTTCATAACATGATAGTCTCCTAACCTTTTCATAACCTTTTCATAACATGATAGTTTCCATAACAGAGACAGCCTAACAATGATGAGTTGTATTTAATGGATTATCATTGTACTAAATACATTTTTTTTCTGATTAGGTTTCAGAATTAGAATTAAAATGTTTTGCTGAAATACAGCTTTACAGTTCCTCTGTTATTCTTCATAAAGGTAATTGATAATGTTCAATTAAATGTAAAAAGGACATTTTAAAGTAAGGAAGCTAATTCTTGCCTTACTTCAAAACAGAAATAGGAAAAAAATTGTTCGTATTATGACCTGGGAAACAGTTGTTATGAAACATTAAGACTTATTAAATTGGCTGAGAGAGGTGGCTCACGCCTGTAATCCCAACACTTTGGGAGACCAAGGCAGGAGGATTGCTTGAGCCCAGGAGTTTGAGACCAGCCTGGGCAACAGGGGGAGCCCTCATCTCTGGGCAACAGACAGAGACCCCAGGGCATGGCAGTGGGCCTGTGGTTCTAGCTACTTGGGAAGCTGAGGTGGGAGGATCATTTGAACCCACGAGGTCAAGGCTGCAGTCAGCCATCTTTGTGCTACTGCACTCCAGCTTGGGCAACAGAGCAAGACCCTGTCTCAAAAAAAACAAAACAAAACAAAACAAAAAAAACAAGTATTAAATAGTTTGACTGTTTTGTAGTTTATTTGCAAAATACCTGTTGTTGTACTCTGTCATAACAGAAAGCCTTTTCAAAACATTTGGAGTGTTCACACACACACTTTAGTGAAAATATTCTGTTTTCAAATAAAGATAAACTACACGAGCAATATATTTTGGTGGGGGTGCCTAGAAGTATCATCCTCAAATTTGCATAGAATAATCAATTTGTATAGCTAAATTGTAGTCAGTCAGATGCCATTTTAAATCATTGAGCATTCTATATCATCCAACTAATTCATAAAAGCCTAATACTCCAACATCATAAATGCATGCAGTACTTAACAAAAGATTGAGTAGGTATGAGTACACCCCTCTGAGTTTCTAACCAACCAATTTTTTTCAAAGGGAAAGATGCTTAGTACACTCATTGGTTACTTTTTCCTTTGAACTTCCATTGCCAAAACTCACAAGCTATAATAATATCTAACATTTATATAGCACTTACTGGCCAAACATGGTGGCTCACACCTGTAATCCTAGCACTTTGGGAAGCTGAGGCAGGTGGATCGCTTGAGCCCAGGAATTAGAGACCAGCTTGGGCAACATGGCAAAACCCCATCTCTACCAAAAAAAAAAAAAATACAAAAATTAGCCGGGTGTGATTGCACACACCTGTAGTCCCAGCTACTCAGAAGATTGAGGTGGGAGGATGGCTTGAGCCCAGGAGGTAGAGGTTGCAGTGAGCTGAGATAGCACCACTGCACTCCAGCCTGGGCAACAGAGCTAGACCCTGTCTCAAAAAATAAAGAACATTTTTTTTTTAAAAAAAGAAATATATATATATATATATATATATATATCAGTATTTACCATGTGTCAGACATTGTAAGCCCTGAACATACATTAATTGATTTAATCCTCACAGCTATCCCCTGAGCTACCTGAGAAGGTGAAATGACTTATAGAGCAAGTGGGAGACCAAGATTTGAATCCAGGTCATCTCCCTGTTCTTAGCCAATACATCATATTGGCTTTGATTGTACTCTTTTATCAATAAAATTGCATTTATACTTTAGCGTTGCTCTTGGCACAGAGTGAGCTTTGTTACTTCTAAGCGTTCGTGTTCCAATGTGGGACTTGAGGAATCCCGGCAGGATGGGGAGGAAGGGCCAGGGATGGGAGTGAGCAGACATGCCGGAGGCCCTGAGACAATCATTTCCCAACATGTGGTACAAGGATCCCATGGGGTACAGAGTGAGTCTAGACAGTCCACAAATATTTCAATAGTTACTGACTTATTTTAATGTATAATAGAAAAAGATATAAATAACACATCAAACTTATGATTTTAGGTGGTGCCCATCATAATCCCAAAAGACACAGTCCTGAATGCCATAATCCCAAATGTTGAAATCCAGAATGATCAAAACCCCTAATGTCTAAAATCTCAAAAATCACAATCCCAAAAGATTAAAATCCCAAATGCTGAGGTCCTGGAAGCTGAATTCTGGAAAAGGGGTTAGCGCATGTTCAGTTGTATGCAGGATAGTTACATTATGTTAGTCGCATCACGTTAGGCAGAGCTACCATGCCTTTATTTGGAAATTAAGTATGGTATAAGGGATGCATATGGGTGCCAAGTTAACAAGGGATCAACTTATCACTGTGTAAACACAGTGTAAATAGGAGAAGTATGGCATGAATTGGGTTGAAATGGAAAGCAGGGCTCAGAGCCTTGAAGTCCAATACAGGGCATCTAGATTTTATTCCAAGAGCCATGGCAAACCACTGAAGAATTTTTTTTTTTTTAGATGGAATCTCGCTCTGTCGCCCAGGCTGGAGTGCAGTGGTGTGATCTTGGCTTACTGCAAGCTCCGCCTCCTGGGTTCACGCCATTCTCCTGCCTCAGCCTCCCGAGTAGCTGGGACTACAGGCGCCCGCCACTGCGCCCGGCTAATTTTTTTGTATTTTTAGTAGAGACGGGGTTTCACTGTGTTAACCAGGATGGTCTCGAACTCCTGACCTCGTGATCCACCTGCCTCGGCCTCCCAAAGTGCTGGGATTACAGGTGTGAGCCACTGCGCCTGGCCTTTTATTTATTTTTTTTTTTTGAAGACGGTGTTTCGCTCTTGTGGTCCAGGCTGGAGTGCAATGGCATGATCTCGGCTCACTGCAACCTCCGCCTCCCAGGTTCAAGCGGTTCTCCTACCTCAGCCTCCTGAGTAGCTAGGATTACAGGCACATGCCACCATGCCCAGCTAAGTTTTGTATTTTTAGTAGATGAGGTTTCACCGACTTGGCCAGGCTGGTCTCGAACTCCTGACCTTGTGATCCACCCGCCTCGGCCTCCCAAAGTGCTGGGATTACAGGCATGAGCCACTGCGCCCGGCCACCACTGAAGAATTTTAAGGAACAAAGTGGCATGATCCAATTTATGTTTTGAGAGGAATCATCCCAATGCTATGTGGATACTGGATTAAAGCTGGGTTTAGGAAGCAGGAAGATGACTGCAAGTAGTCCAGGCAAGAAATTATAGTGGCTTGGACTAGATGGTATTTGTGGAGATGGAAGGAAGTAGACAGATTCAAAATGTAATTTGGGGAAGACCCACTCGGGAGCCCCTCTCTCTCTGCAGGAGAGAGAACTATTCTCCTTTCTCTTTCTTTCGCCCATAAACCTGTGCTCTTAAACTCACTTCTTGTGTGTCCACGTCTTCAATTTTCTTGGTGTGAGACGATGAACCTCAGATATTTACCCCAGCGAACGATGCTGCTTCATTTTAGGGCCCCATCTGGGATCGTTTCTAATAGCTTTGAAGATCGCAACACTGGAATAGAGAAAAAACGTGCAGGACTCATGAAGAGCTGAAATGTTCATGAATATCAAACAGGAGTTAACTGCATGCACCAATAGAAGTCTGAAGACACAATTGGAGAAACTGATTGTTTTACCAAAGCTTTGACTGGAACTGTGCTTCCCTTTAAGCAATCGAGTTTGACTTGCAGAGCCAATAAAAGCCCCTTGGGGATGACTGGCCTCCTACCTTTTCTACACAGTCCCCATGCAGATTTCCTAACCTGTGACTAACCCTGCTTATTCCTCTGAATCAAGTAGTGATCTCCTGCAGCTTGGAAGAAACAAAAAGGGATGGGTAATGTAAAAATCTGGATCAATATGCCAGTTCTGGGCAATTATCCGGCAAATCCTGCTAAGTAATAAAAGTAAATAAGGTGCCCATAAAAAAAAAAAAAAGTAAGTTAGAGGTAGCATCAGTGGAACGAACTTATGATTTAGATGTGGGTAGTAAGGAATAAGGAAAAATAAAGAACTACTCTCAGTTTCCGGCTTCAACAAACTGAGTAAATGATGGTACCATTCCTGAAGTATTGGCAGCTGAGAAAAGAACAGTTATGGTCCCTCAATGCTTGTGAGTCACTGAAGCTATCAGATGGATATAACCCTGGACCTCTGTGGAGGGTCAGAGATATGGATAAATATCAGGAAATCATAAGCATAAAGCCGCTTTTTAAAGCCAATAGTAGCTCACCTAGTAAGATAATCTAGAGCTGTACTGTCCAATATGGTAGCCACTGGCCATATGTGGTAATATAAATTAATCAAAATTAAATAAAAGTTAGCCGGGCACAGTGGCTCATGTCTGTAATCCCAGCACTTTGGGAAGCCAAGGTGGGCAGACCACTTGAGGTCAGGAGTTCAAGACCTGCCTGGCCAACATGGTGAAACCCAGTCTCTACAAAAAATACAAAAATTAGCCAGGCATGATGGCGCATTCTTATAATCCCAGCTACTCCGAAGGCCGAGGCAGGAGAATCACTTGAACCCAGCAGGCGGAGGTTGCAGTGAGCCAAGATTGCCTCACTGCACTCCAGCCTGCGTGGCAGAGTGAAACTCTCAATAAAAAAATTAAATAAATAAAATTTAAAATTCCATCCCTCAGTCACACGAGCTACATTTCAAGTGTGTAGTCACCATATATAGCTAGTGGCTACTTCATTGGATGGTGCAGAAAGAGGACATGTCCATCGTCACAGGGAGTTCTATTGGACAGTGTTGGTATAGAGGAGGATGGGGGATCCTTGCATGAAGCCATGAGGAGTTCCCAATTTGGAGTTAAGAGGAGAAGGATCTGATAGAGGAGATGAGAATTAGTGTCCAGATAAGTAGAAAACCAGGACAGAGAAGGGGGTCACAGAAGCCGGAGTCGAACTCTTTCAAAAGAGAGAAGGAGGTCAACATTGCAGAATGCGGCTGAGATGTTAACATGAGCGTCCATTGGGTGTGGCAACAAGGAACGTGTTGGTGACCGTGAAGACACCTGTTTCCATGGGGTGATGGCGCTCTGTGAGGCAGATTGGAATGGGCTGAGGGCCAATGGGAAACAAGGAGCTGGAGACAACATATGTACTCTCTGGATGATGTAACGTTGATTTTCAAGTGTGAATAAAAGTCAACGTGCTTGATTAAAAACTGTATTGAGAGCTTCAAATTTCTTCCAGTGAAATTTGCCTTGGTGATAGGGTTGCCACAGTTAGCAAACAAAAATACAGGCCATCCAGTTAAATTTGAATTTTGGATAAACAATGAGTAATTTTTGAATATAAGCACAGTCATTCATCACTTAGCAATGGGAATATATTCTAAGAAATGTGTCCTTAGGCGACTTCGTTCTTGTGGAGAAACCAGATTGTATTTGCACAAACCTAGATGATAGAGCCCACTATACACTTAGGCTAATATGCTAGAACCTATGGCTCCTAGGCCACAAACCTGGACATCATAGTACTGTACTGAATATTGTAGGCAATTATAACGTAATAAGTATTTGTGTATCTAAACATATCTAAACATAGAAAAGGTACAGTGAGAATATAGTATAAAAGATAAAAAATGGGCCGGGTGCAGTGGCTTATGCCTGTAATCCCAGCACTTTGGGAGGTCGAGGTGGGTGGATCACCTGAGGTCAGGAGTTTGAGACCAGCCTGACCAATATGATGAAACCCTGTCTCTTCCAAAAGTACAAAAATTAGCCAGGCCTGGTGGCATGCACCTGTAATCCCAGCTACTCAGAAGGCTAAGACAGGAGAATAGCTTGAACCTGGGAGGCAGAGGTTGCGGTGAGCCAAGATCGTGCTGTTGCACTCCAGCCTGGGCAACAAGAGTGAAACTCCGGCTCAAAAAAAAAAAAAAAGATAAAAAATGGTACACCTGTGTGGGACACTTACCATGAACAGAGCTTGCAGGACTGGAAGTTGCTCTGATTGAGTCAGTGAGTAGGTCATGAATGAATGTGAAGGCCTAGGACCTTACTGTATACTAGCATAGACTTTATAAATACTGCATACTTAGGATACACTAAATTTATTAAAAATTTCTTCCTTTAATAATAAATTAACCTTAGCTTACTATAACATTTTTACTTTACAAAACTTTTTAATTTAAAAAATATTTATATATATATATATATAAATTGTACTTTAAGTTCAGGGATACATATGCAGAATGTACAGGCTTGTTACATAGGTATACATGTGCCATGGTGGCTTGCTGCACCTATCAACCATTCATCTAGGTTTTAAGCCTCACATGCATTAGGTATTTGTCCTAATGCCCTCCCTCCCCTTGCCCCCCACCTCCAGACAGCCCCCAGTGTGTGTTGTTCCCCTCCCTCCTCCCTGTGTCCATGTGTTCTCATTGTTCAACTCCCACTTGTGAGTGAGAACATGCAGTGTTTGGTTTTCTGTTCCTGCGTTAGTTTGCTGAGAATGATGGCTTCCAGCTTCATCCATGTTCCTGCAAAGGACATGATCTCATTCTTTTTTATGGCTGCATAGTATTCCATGGTGTATATGTGCCACATTTTCTTTATCCAGTCTATCATTGATGGGCGTTTGGGTTGGTTCCAAGTCTTCGTTATTGTTAATAGTGCTGCAATAAACATGTGTGTATGTGTCTTTATAGTAGAATGAATTTTTAAAAACTTTTTGACTCTTGCAATAACAGCTTAAAACACACATTGTACAGTTGTACAAAAATATTTTCTTTTCTTATTTATATTTCTTTCCTTCTATAAGTTTTTTTCTATTCTTAATTTTTTATTTTATTTTTTGCTTTTTAAACTTTTTTGTTGTTAAGAACTAAGACACAAACATGCACAGTAGCCTAGGCCTACATGGGGTCAGAATCATCAGTATCACTGTCTTCCACCTCCACATCTTGTCTCTCTGGAAGGTCTGCAGAAGCAATAACATGCACAGAGCTGTCATCTCCTATGGTACTAATGCCTTCTTCTGGAATCCCTCCCGGAGGACCCACCTGAGGCTATTTTACAGCTAACTTTTATTTATAAATAGATGGAGCACACTGTAAAATCATGATAAAAAGTAAAGTATAGTAAATACATAGACCAGTAACACAGTTGTTTATTATCATTATCAAGTATTACATATTATACATAACTGTATATGCTAGACTTTTATACGACTGCAATGCAGTAGGTTGATTTACACCAGCATCACCATAAACACATAAGGAATGCATTTCGCTATGACGTTATGACAGCTATGATGTCACTAGGCAATAGGAATTTTTCAGCTCTATTATAATCTTATGGGACCGCCATCATATATGCAGTTCATAGTTGACTGAAGTGTCACTATGTAGTGCCTGAGTTTGTATCCCAAATACTGCATGGACATAACAAAAATTATTCATCATTTTTCTTAAATTCAAAGTTAGGTGTCCTGTATTTTATCTGGTACTCTACCTAATGTGAATATTATCATTTAATTTCATTCTTGTCCAAAATGTACTAAATGACATTTGAATAAACCAAAAAACTAAAAGTGCATTTATATAAAAACAATTCAGGTACTGAACACTCATGAAAAAATAATATTTATTTTAACTGTGTACTCTAGTGGGAGAAAACATATTTTATTATCCTTTAAAGTATACACATCAAAGATAAACAGCACAAGATTTTAAAAAGCAAAAAATTACCCTTTGACGTTTTCATTTACAAACGACACTATCAGCTGATTGTCAACCTATTTACTCATATTTCCATTCCACTTGGGTGAAATAAAGCAAGAGTGTCCTTCGAATGTTACATCAGTAATGTATTTTCCATTCACCAGCCCATTAGAGTTGGGTTTTCTGATCCTCTCTCAGATGGCTGAGCTACCCACATAGTGTTATGGTTTGAATGATAAATCTGAATGACAAGCATGAGGCATGTCAGGGTTGTGGGCATGGGGGAGAAGAGGAAGAAGGAGAAGCCCTCTCCAACTGCAGCGACCTGTGGCTCCTCAGATGCAGCAGAAGGGCACTACTGGGTAAAAATGCCAGCCACCTGCCTTTGGAGGCCTCCGCCTGTGGAAAATAAACATTCTCTCTTCCAATGCTTCGTAAGTGCGAGGTTTTAAAAACCCCAGTTGAAAAAGCCTTCTGCTTCAAGAGGGCCTATGTATTAGGCTGCAGTACTGATCCGGGTTTCCATAAACCACCTGAATTCCTTCTCTTAACCACTTTAAGCACTATGCTTTCAAAGATCATTTCCGGCTATTGCCAAGATGTAGCAATAAAAC
Organism: Gorilla gorilla gorilla; assembly: GCF_029281585.2. Classification (NCBI taxonomy): domain Eukaryota; kingdom Metazoa; phylum Chordata; class Mammalia; order Primates; family Hominidae; genus Gorilla; species Gorilla gorilla. The sequence continues at coordinate 28,534,465 of NC_073229.2, read as the reverse complement.
CCCTTAATTCGAACGTGCCCAGAATTGTGACACCAGAATGGATGTCATCTATCCCAGTCTTCTGTTATCAGGACTGAGTGCCCTGTGGACAGATGCCCATCCATTTCTGCTGTGGGTGCTACTGGCCTCTGCAAGGATGCCACTGTCCTCATGCAACGCTAAAAAGAGCTTTTAGAATAAAGGTACAACTTTATGATCTGGTTTTGTGATTTTTTAAAAAATTAAGCTTACCTCAAAAAATATATCTGCAAGGATGATTTGAAAAAAAAAACTCATGACATTATCAACAGAATATATGCATTCACCTGTTAGATGCTAAATGCTCACTATGAGAATTACAGAGAAGCATAAAATGAGGTCTCTGCTTTCAAGAAATTTGTAGTAGGAAAAAACAAATAGGCTGGGCACAGTGATGCATATCCGTAGTCCTAGCTACCCAGGAGGCTGAGGCAGGAGGATGGCTTGAGGCTGCAGTGTGGTCGTGAGTATGCACTGTGATCGTGCATGTGAATAGTCACTGCCCTCCATCCTGGGAGACACAGCGGTACCCAGCCTCTAAAAAATATTTCAAAAGAAATTTGTAGTAAACAAGAGAAATAAGACACGCCAAATAATACGTTAAATAGCAGGGCACGGCAGTACATTATTGCATGCATTGTATTTTATACATGGGAAAATATAATGATATTTCAAGAATTTTTACTTACTAATTTTATGATTGTTGGAAACATTAAAATTGTGAAGGCTGAACTTGTCTCTGCAGCTGGAAGAGCTGGGCAGAGGAAAATTCTCCAAGGAAAGAATGAAATGGGGAAGGCAAAACAGCCCAGCTGCAGAGGCAGAGGGGAAGATGAGGAACACTCTTCATGAATATTTTCCTCATCTTGAAGCTTTTCTTATTAAAATACTTTCCTTATTAGTATTTTCTTCTCCAGATGTTCTTCAAAAACTTTCCATGTACACATTCCTCAAATTACTTCATAAGTAATTTGTTCATAAAATCTTCATGAAATTTGTTCATAAAATTTTATGAAACATCCTTATGAATATTCAACAACTATCTTTATGAATATATTCTTCTTGATTATGAATATTTTAATACATTTGTAAGAATAATATACTTGAATGAATAGAGCACTGTTTCTATTTGTAAAGAATCTGTTTTTGAAGCAATAGATGTTGAATATGTTCATGCACATAATAAACATATCAATGATCCCACATTCAAACAAATTTTCTTAACACCTACAATGTTCTAAAACCTGACAGTAAAGGGATGGACAATGCAGGCATGGTTCTTGCCCTCGTGGGGCTTACATTCTTTGTGAGGAGTATGTTTTTTTGTTTTGTTTTTTGTTTTTGAGACAGAGTTTCGCTGTGTCCCCCAGGCTGGAGTGCAGTGGCAAGATCTCAGCTCACTGCAACCTCCGTCTCCCAGGTTCAAGAGATTCCTCTCACGCCTCAGCCTCCTGAGTAGCTGGGATTACAGGCACCTGCCACCACACTCGGCTACTTTTTGTATTTTTAGTAGAGACAGGGTTTCGCCAAGTTGGCCAGGCTGGTCTCGAACTCCTGACCTCAGGTGATCCGCCTGCCTCGGCCTCCCAAAGTGCTGGGATTACAGATGTGAGCCATGGCGCCTGGCCCAGAATACATTTTTTTTTTTTTTGAGACAGAGTCTCACTCTGTCGCCCAGGCTGAAGTGCAGTGGCACAATCTCGGCTCACTGCAAGCTCTGCCTCCCGGGTTCACGCCATTCTCCTGCCTCAGCCTCCTGCGTAACTGGGACTGCAGGCGCCTGCCACCATGCCTGGCTAATTTTTTGTATTTTAATAGAGATGGGGTTTCACCGTGTTAGGATGGTATCGATCTCCTGACCTCATGATCCGCCCACCTTGGCCTCCCAGTGTTGGGATTACAGGTGTGAGCCACTGTGCCTGGCCGAATATGTTTTCAATAAAGGGAAAAGTGTTGTGTACATTCCTATAACCAAGAGTATTAGTGAAGAATGTACTCACGTGCCCTCTGTCTCTGCCACTCAATGTTCCCCATATTTCCCCCAGCAAAAAGTCTTCTTTCTGCCCAACTGACTGTATCACAGTAGCAGAAATTCAAGGCGGAGGTTAATCAAATATTCCTTGAGATGCTATTATGAACATAAAATGAAAATTGGCCTATCAAAGTTTTGCAGAAATCCTCAAAACTTAAAAAAAGAAAGAAAAAACCCACATCCATCATCCCATCCCAGATAATAGCAATTGCTGTAAACTTTATAAATTGTTTTTATAAAAATATTTGGAGACCTGGCTTGGGAAATGGCTTTCAATGAATATCCTTCGTAAAAAATGTGTTCTCCACCATTCTGCTCTCAGGCACTGACATCCAGTGGGCACCACATGTCAGCTGAGATACTTGAGACTTTATGGTGCAAAAAAAGAGAAGGGGAGTAAAGAGTGAGAGAACATTAAAGACTGCCAGGGCCAAATGTGGAAGTAGAGTAGGGCCCTCTACCAGTTCGTGTTACGCTCGCCTGGGAGGGATCTCAGCAGGGCCGCTTGTGTGCCAACGTCTTACACAGTTTTAGTAAGTGGTTCTCCTCTAACTATCACTTCCAGGTGAACAAGGAGAGACTGGAGCACCTTGTAGTGCAAGAAAGTAAGGGTTTCAAGCAACAACAACAAAAACAGTAGTGGAGCTGATGCAGGGCAGGTGAGCCTCAAAATTGAGGCTTAGCCTGGGAGAGTTCTTGGCTCTGCTGAGGAAAGAATTCAAAGGGAAACCAGTGGTGTTAGACAGCAACTTTTTTTTTTTGAGAGGGTGTGTTGCTCTGTCGCCCAGGCTGGAGTGCAATGGTGCGATCTCGGCTCACTGCGACCTCCATCTCCTGGGTTCAAGTGATTCTCCTGCCTCAGCCTCCCGAGTAGCTGGGATTATAGGTGCCCACCACCATGCCCGGCTAATTTTTGTATTTAGCAGAGACGGGGTTTCACTAGTTGGCCAAGCTGGTCTCGAACTCCTGACCTCAAATGATCCGCCCGCCTTGGCCTCCCAATGTGTTGGGATTACAGGTGTGAGCCACCGCACCTGGCCTAGACAGCTACTTTTATTGAAGCAGCAGTGTATAAGCAGCAGCAGAGGTACTGCTCTTTGTGGAGCAGGGCTACCCCACAGCAAATGTGCCCAGAGTAGCAGCTCAGAGGCAGTTCTGCAGTCAGATTTATGCCTAATTTTAATTATATGTAAATTAAGGGGCAGGTTACGCAGACAATTCTTTAAAAAGTGTGGTAACTTCCAGGTTGTCAAGTTGTTGTCATAGAAAGGCGCGGTAACTTCCATATGTTGCCATGGCACACTGGTGGGTGTGTCTTATAGAAAGGTGCTTCTGCCCCATCTCTGTTTTAGCTAGTCCTCAATTTGGTTCAGTGTCCAAGCCCTGCCTCTGGAATTGAGTCCAGTCTCCTACCTCAGAGTCACGGCAAAAGGACATGCAATCCAATGGAAAGAGCTCCTATGGCCAAAGTTGGAACTATTTTAAAAAGTAATAACCCAGTATTCTATTACAACCCAAAGTATTTAAAAAACGCAGGAGTCCACCCCGATATGAGTACCTAATTGAATAAATATCAATCATGGGGGAGTACAGAAAAATCTCCTGTGCAAAATAATTTTAACTAATCTATGTTGCCATCCTTACCCTCAAGAAGCATAACTCCTCACTTCTTAGGTATGGCCTATGTATGGTGACTTCCTTCTAAAGAGCACAGTGTGGAAAGTGGGGAGTGGAGGGAGGAACTTCCCAGTGGGGAAACTAGATAAACACTACCAGATGACCAGGTGACCAAGGTCAACATCAACAGTGATGTCATGCTGCTAGCATGTGCCCTTGATATGATGTGATGAAAATGGCACTTTACCTCTGTGATCTTCCACCCCAAAAACACAGAATCCCAGTCTAATCATGAGAAAAACATCAGACGAATCATAATTGAGGGGTATTGTACAAAATGCCTGAGCAGTACACCTCAAAATTGTCAGAGTTGTCAAAATAAGGAAAGTCTAAGAAACTCACAGTCTAGGGGAATCTAAAGAGACATGATGATTAAATGTTATATATCCTGGATGGGATTCTGGAGAAGAAAAGGAAATTAGGTAAAAACTAAGGACATCTGAATAAAGTAGGGACTTTGGTTAATAACAAGGCATCAATATTGGTGTATTAGCTGTAACAAATGTACCATGCTAAGGTAATATGTTAATGATATGGTTCGCATCTGTGTGCCCACCACATCTCATGGTGAAATGTAATCCCCAATGTTGGAGATGGGGCCTGCTGAGAGGTGATTAGGTCATGGGGACAGATCCCTCATGCCTTGGTGCTGTCCTCTTGATAGTGAATTCTCATGAGATCTGGTTGTTTAAAAGTGTGTAGCACCTCCCACCAACTCTCTCTCTTGCTCCTGCTCTGGCCATGTGAGACTCCTGCTTCCACTTCACCTTCCACCACGGCTGTAACCTTCCTGAGGCCTCCCCAGAAGCTGAGCAGATGCCAGCACCAAGCTTCTTCGTAAAGCCTGCAGAACTGTGAGCCAATTAAACCTGTTTTCTTTATAAATTACCCAGCCTCAGGTGTAAATAACAATGCAAGAATAGCCTAATACAGTTAATAATAAAGGAAACCGGGTGCTAGGCTTTTGTGAACTCTGTATTGTCATCCTAACGTTTTGTAAATCTAAAACTGTTCTAAAAAATAACATTTAGGTCGGGCACAGTGGCTCACGCTTATAATCCCAGCACTTTGGGAGGCTGAGGTGGGTGGATCTCCTGAGGTCAGGAGTTTGCGACCAGCTTGGCCGACATGGTGAAACCCCGTCTCTACTAAAAATATAGAAAATTAGCTGGGCGTGGTGGTGGGCACCTGTAATCCCAGCTTCTCGGGAGGCTGAGACAGGAGAATTGCTTGAACCTGAAAGGTGGAGGTTGCAGTGAGCCAAGACGGTGCCACTGAACTCCAGCCTGGGCAACAAGAGCGAAATTGCAGCTCATAAACAAATAAATGAACAAAACATTTAAACAATACTATTTAGTGATAAAAAAAAGAAGGAAATCCTGTCATTTGTGACAACATAGGTGGAAGAGAAGGACATTATATGAAGCGAAATAAGCCAGACACAGAAAGACATATTTCTTGTGTTCTCACTTATTTGTGGGAGCTAAAAATTAAAACAATCTGACTCATGGAGATAGAGGATAGAATGATGGCTACCAGAGGTTGGAAATCAAAGCAAATAGGCAGGGGTGAAGTGGGGATGGATAACGGGTACAAAAATATAGTTATATAGAATGAATAGATCTAGTATTTGATAGCTACGTAGATGTAGATCTAGAGAGATATTTAGTTTAAGGAACTGGCTTACACAGTTGTTGGAACTGGCAAGTCAGAAATATGCAGGGCAGGCCAGCAAGCTGGAAATTCCAGCCAGTCATGGTTTCAGTCTTGGGTCCAAATTTTGGAGGGCAGTAGGCTGGAAACACGGGCAAAGTATCTGTGTTGCTGACTGAGAATTCCTCCTTCTCCAGGAAACCTCAGTCTTGATATTCAAAGTCTTCAACTGAGTGGGTGGGACAAGCCGCACCCAAGTTATGGAGGATAATTTGCTTTACTGAGAATCAACACAATTTAAATAGCATAATTTAAGATTAGACAAGTTTATGTATATAAAAAGCTAAACACATTCTATATGGAGAAGAAAGAAGACTAATAGTACCCAAGGCCAATATATGTAAGACTTTATATCTACTCCTCAATAGGACAAATTGACCAGAGTAATCTGTAACTCTTATTCTATCACCAGTTATTCAGTGGCTGACAACATTTTTCTACACTCTGTACCACTGATGGAAAATACCCATGATTGTCAGCTGTGGCCATAAGACCCTGGAGATTCAATTCTCTGATGAGGTCAACTTGCCCTGAGTCTGTGAAATGTTATACCAGGCATTTGCTGAACTTGAAGGGAGCAGTAAGCAGTGACAGAATAATAAATATTATCACTGACCTGTATCAGTTGTGCAAATGCCAGGAAAATCATTTCAAGGTGATTTCTCAGGTATTTGTAATAGATCATAAATCAAAAATGGTTGCTCACTGATAACACCTTTCAGTCCAACTTGAATGTCTAGAGTATTCCTTGGATTATAAATATAAGTTAAAAGTTTTTCTCAAAAATATAAATATGTCTATTTTAAATAATCCAGCAAAGACTGGACAAAAAAAATTTTGAATTCCCACAGTTACTTCTTACTTTTTAAATGTTATCCAAGAGAAATTCTAAATTTAGTAAGAAACCCATTCTAAAACGTAGAAATGGAGTCAAGGATGAATTTTCCCCATTTTTTATTTTTTATTTTTTTTGAGATGGAGTTTTGTTATTGTTGCCCAGGCTGGAGTGCAATGGCACGATCTTGGCTCACCACAACCTCCACCTCCCAGGTTCAAGCGAATCTCCTGGCTCAGCCTCCCAAGTAGGGATTATAGGCATGTGCCACCACGCCCAGCTAATTTTGTATTTTTAGTAGAGATGGGGTTTCTCCGTGTTGGTCAGGCTGGTCTGGAACTCGCGACCTCAGGTGATCTGCCCGCCTCAGCTGCCCAAAGTGCTGGTATTACAGGCATGAGCCACCACGCCCAGCCGGATTTTCCATTTTTCTTTTTCTTTTTTCTTTTTTTTTTTTTGAGATAGAGTCCAGCTCTTTCACCAGGCTGGAGTGCAGTGGCATGATCTTGGCTCACTGCAACCTCCACCTCCCAGGTTCAAGCGATTCTCCTGCCTCAGCCTCCTGAGTAGCTGGGATTACAGGCACGTGCTGCCAAGCCCAGCTAATTTTTGTATTTTTAGTGGAGATGGGGTTTCACCATGTTGGCCAGAATGGTCTTGATCTCCTGACCTCATGATCTGCCCATCTCGGCCTCCCAAAGTGCTGGGATTCCAGGCGTGAGCCACGGCGCCCAGCTGAATTTTCCATTTTGGATTGGACATTCACAGTGGTAGGAAACCCCGCTACACTCTAGGAGTCAGTAATCAGCAGAAATATTTGTGAAGTAGAAATGCCTTCTGAAAACCTCATTCTCAGCATTTTTATCTAAATAATTCTAGTATCCTAACCTGTTAACATCTATTCTCCACACGCACTTAATTAGCTGTGGAATCATAGATATTTCATGCCAGGAAGTGTGAAAGCCCCTCAGGGAGGGGTCCAAAATAGTCAGGATTCTTCAGAGAAATAGAACCAATAGGATATATATGTGTATGTGTATGTGTGTGTGTGTACAAATAGTTGGCTTTTCATACACGGATGATTTCAGCTTAGCATAAGGAAAAACATTGTCTTCAATTTCTCGTCATTTGAGCTAGTTAGCAATATACACATACATACATACATACACGTACACACACACGAGATTTATTTTAAGGAATTTATTCATGTGATTGTGAGGGCTAGCAAGCTTGAAATTTGTAGAGCAGGCCAGCAGGCTAGAAACTCAGGCAGAATTTGATGCTGAAGTCTTAAAACATTTCCTTCTTTTCTGAGGAACCTCAGTTTTTGCTCTTAAGACCTTCCACTGATTGGATGTGGCCCACCTGCATTATGGAGGGTAACATACTTAAGTCAACTGATTGTAAATGTTAATCATATCTATAAAACCCTTTCACAGCAGCATATAGATTAGTGTTTGACCAAACAAGTGGGTGCCATAGCCTAGCCAAGTGGACATACAATTTTAGCCATCACAGGGTCATCGGCTGAGAGCCCCCTATTCATGTACCTCCTGCCTGGATTGCCTTTCCCTGAGATATTTGCAGAACTGATTCTTTTGGTTAAATACTTATGTCTGGGCTCAAATGCTGTCTTCACAGAGCTTTCCCTGACTGCGCCATCTCTTGCTCAGCTCCCTTCCCACCCCGTTCTCTCTATCATGTGCCCTGCTTTGTTTTCTTCATGACAATTTCATTTTCTTCATGGAAATTATTATTTATTTTTGCTTATTGGTTATCTGCCCCACTAGAATGTAAATTCTATTATGGCAAATCCATGACTATCTCATTGATCACTTGCTCATGTCCAGAACAGGGCTTGGCATATAGTAGGCATTCAACACATATTTTCAGAATTAATTCATAAGCCCAATGGGCAGGTGCCTCATTCTATTGCTAACTAGCTCAAATGATGAGAAATTGAAGACAATGTTTTTCCTTATGCTAAGCTGAAATCATCCCTATACGAAAAGCCAACTATTTGTCCTCGATTTGTCTTCTGGACCACACAAGATAATTCTGTTCTTCATTCTATATCCCTAAGCATTGGAACACAGTGCTCTTGCCTGCAATCACTTCTTTCTTCTCATGGCCAAGTGCCTTCAATTCCTCTATATTACGGTTTCCAAGATCTACCCTATCTTGTTTGCAACCAGTTGAAAAATCTCTCTCTCAAAGTGAGCCTGCCAGAGGGAAACACAAAATTTGGGGTGTGTTGTCACCAATGCAAGAAGCCAGCCTACCACTTCCAAGGCCTGAACAATAAAATTCTATTAGTTTTTTATTTTTGTTTGTTTGTTGAGACAAGGTCTCACTAGTCAGGCTGGAGTGCAGTGGCACGATCTTGGCTCATGGCAACCTCTGCCTCCCAGGTTCAAGCAATCCTCCTGCCTCAGCCTCCCAAGTAGCTGGGATTGCAGGCACCCACCACCATGCCCAGCTAATTTTTTTTTTTGAGACTGAGTCTCGTTCTGTCACCCAGGCTGGAGTGCTGTAATGCAATCTCAGCTCACTGCAACCTCCGCCTCCCGGGTTCAAGCAATTCTCTGCCTCAGCCTCCCTAGTAGCTAGGATTACAGGTGCCTGGCTAACTTTCGTATTTTTAGTAGAGACGGGGTTTCACCATCTTGGCCAGATTGGTCTTGAACTCCTGACCTCGTGATCCACCCACCTCAGCCTCCCAAAGTGCTGAGATTACAGGCGTGAGCCACTGTGCTGGGCCAATTTTTGTATTTTTAGTAGAGACAGGGTTTCGCCATGTTGGCCAGGCTGGTCTTGAACTCCTGACCTCATGTGATCTGCTCACCTCAACCTCTCACAGTGCTGGGACTACAGGTGTGAGCCACCACACCCGGCCACACATAGTCAATTTCAAAGACAATAATCAAGTGCAAGACTTATGATTCCGGATTTGGAGATACTTCCATGGTATCCCACTGCTCTACAGTGGGGTGGGGGAGTGGGTGGGGGAGTCTTTCCTGGGTAGCAGGGGTGGGCGTGTGGGAGGGAGGTTGAGGGTGGGGGTGTGGGAGGGAGGTTAAGTGGGAGGGAATGGGAGGGAGGTTGAGGGTGGGGATGGGGGTGGGAGGGAGGTTGAGAGTGGGGGTGCAGAGTGGGAGGGAGGTTGAGGGTAGGGCTGGGGGGTGGGGAAAATCTTTCCTGGGGCCCCCGAGGGTGCAGGCTGCAGATACTCCTGGGTCCTGCGCCTAGGAGGGCAGCTTTAGCTGCACTGGGAAGGCAGATACTGCCTGCTCCCGGCCCTCCCCCAAGAGCATAGGGAGACTCTGATCCACAGCTTCAGTTTGGGAGGCTGTAGCCCCACCCAGGAGGGTGAGGCTCCTTCCTGCTCCCTAGAGCAGGAGGCCTGGGTCTGCAGCTGTGGTTCGGGCAGCTGCAGCACCTGGCAGCTCCTACCACAACTCAGAAGTTGCCATTAACTGAGATGGGGAAGGCTGAGGAAGGAGCAGCTTGGGGAAATGAAGGAAGAAGAAAAAATATTGGGAGCTCAGTTTTGAACAGGATAAGTTCAAACCATAAGATTTCTACGTGAAGTGTTGAGTAGGCAGTTGGATACGTAAGTTTAGAGTTCAGGACAGAGGCGCAGACTTGGAAATGCGAAGTCGAGACTCATTAACACATAATAATACTTGGCATTTGTAGACTGTAAAATGCTATTTAAATACAAAGCTTCATCACCTAGCAATTGCTCATGAATATAACACAACAGCAAACATTGGCCCACTTAAATTCTCTGATTAGAACACTAAAGATCCTTTTTGAAAGATACTTTTAGCAGAACACTTTTTTTGTTTTTCAGAAAAGCGTGGCATATGCAAGTCTTTTACATTTTTCCTGTTGTACATCTTAACTATTTTATTGCTGATTTTAAATATAACAAAGTTCTGAAATTCTTAATTTATTATAGGCTTATGAAATACTATCAATCGGAAATTCTAAGAAGGCCATGTAATTGTATCTTCTTTGAGAATGCTTATCTTCCCAGAAATTGAAAAGCTCAAATGTGAAATGCACAGTCTTAAAGAAGCATGCAGCTGCTAGGTCAGCCCTGTCCTGATAATAATCGTTTACCAAAAGATATTCTGCCAATCTTTGACAAGAATCATGCTGGTAGTCTTAAAATATACACACAAACACTCCACCTTGGAAGGAGAATTGGAAGAAATCACCAGTAAGACTGAACTACTGAAAAATTGATTATCTGAGGATGAAACAATTAATGAAAAACAAAAGATGAAGGCATAGGGGGAAAATCGCAAGATTAATTATTGGGGGAACCCACCCCCAATATATCAACATAGGTTCTTTCTATTTTCCATAAGTGTCGGCTGGCTGAGAAATAAAGAGAAAGAGTACAAAGAGAGGAATTTTACAGCTGGGCCACCAGGGGTGACATCACATATCGGTAGGACCGTGATGCCCACCTGAGCCTCAAACCAGCAAGTTTTTTATTAAGGGTTTCAAAAGGCGAGGGGTGTAAGAACAGAGAGTAGGTACAAAGCTCACATGCTTCAAAGGACAAAAAGCAGAACAAAGATCACATGCTTCTGAATGAACAGGACAAAAGGCAAAAGCAGAACTACTGATAAGAGTCCAACAAAGATCACAAGACAAAGGGCAAAAGCAGAACTACGGATAAGGGTCTATGTTCAGCCGTGCATGTATTGTCTCGGTAAACATCTTAAACAACAGAAAACAGGGTTCAAGAGCAGAGAACTGGTCTGACCACAAATTTACCAGGGCGTTTTTTCCCCACCCTAGTAAGCCTGAGGGTACTGCAGGAGACCAGGGCGTATCTCAGTCTTTATCTCAACTGCATAAGACAGACACTCCCAGAGTGGCCGTTTACAGACCTCCCCCCAGGAATACATTCCTTCCCCAGGGTATTAATATTAATATTCCTTGCTAGGAAAAGAATTTAGTGATATCTTCCCTACTTGCACATCCGTTTATAGGCTCTCTGCAAAAAGAAAAATATGGTTCTTTTTGCCCGACCCCGCAGGCAGTCAGACCTTATGGTTGTCTTCCCTTGTTCCCTAAAAATTGCTGTTATTCTGTTCTTTTTCAAGGTGCACTGATTTCATACTGTTCAAACACACATGTTTTACAATCAATTTGTACAGTTAACACAATTATCACAGTGGTCCTGAGGTGACGTACATCCTCAGCTTATGAAGATAACAGGATTAAGAGATTAAAGACAGGCATAAGAAATTTAAAAAGTGTTATTTGGGAAATGTCCATGAAATCTTCACAATTAATGTTCCTCTGCCGCGGCTCCAGCTGGTCCCTCTGTTTGGGTTCCCTGACTTCCCACAACAATTAATATGAAGCTACTGAAAATCTTGAAGTTATGGCAAAGATCATAATATCTGTTTTGCTATTACATATCTACATGTCAAGTCATAAACACACAAATAGAAAAATTTGGGGTCATAAAATGCAATCTTTGGAAATATTGGGGTATCAGTACTCAAAAATAAATTCTTGAATTTCTGGTTCTGGAAATTGTGGAGTGGCTTGTATTGGACTAACTCTTCTTCAGGTAATCATTATAAAACTCTAGACAAATATAAAATTTAATTATTTGAAGACCCTGGAAAAAAATCACCAAAGTTAGGTAGAAAGTGGAGGGGAGGCTGGGCACAGTGGCTCACACCTGTAATCCCAACACTTTGGGAGGCTGAGGCAGGCAGATCACCTGAGGTCAGGAGTTCGAGACCAGCCTGGCCAACATGGGGAAACCCTGTCTCTACTAAAAATACAAAAAATTAGCTGGGTATACTGGCACATGCCTATAATCCCATCTACTCGGGAGGCTGAGGAAGGAGAACTGCATGAACCTGGAGGCCAGTGTACTCCAGCCTAGGCAACAGAGCAAGACTTCATTTCAAAAAAAAAAAGAAAGTGGAGGGCATTTGACACTTGAAATAAGAAAACCACCCATACTGAATGAGATTCATGTTTATACAGCTGCTCCCTGAGGGCACTCCCCAGTGCACAAGGCGTGGAATGGCTAGGACTGAGCAGAAATTGCAGTGCTTTTGACTTGTCAGAGGATGGAGTCTGGGGCTGCCAAAGGACCTGGAAATTGAGGGGACGGACCTTGGAAAAGAGGGAGCCACAAAGAGGAAACCCTAAAATTTGTGTTTAAACTCACTTTGAATTCTTGGCTGACACCTGAACAGGGCTTAACGAGATGAGACTCTAAAGATGTCAACGTAAAGCAACAGCTGGAAAGTGTCAAAAACAAAGCAAACATCTCATCGGCTGCGCACTGCAAGGGAGATGGAATTTGGAGGTTGCATATCACTAAGGCCATGCCCTGAGAGTAAATTGTATGTTCTACATCTAAGGAATTCACCCTAAAACTAGTGCCAAAGCTAAAAGAAATGCATCTTTAGAAAGTGTAACACTAAGCATCCACAAATTTAAGGTGATTCGTCGAAAAAGCAATTGATTACTTAAAACAGAAAGCAACATTCAGTTAAGAAAGATAAAATCCAAAACTCTTCAACATATTATTCATCATGTACAATATACAAACAAAATAGTAGCTATTTAAGTAAATAAGACTAGTACCATGAGGTTAAGAGGAGAAGCAGTCTATAGAAAAAGATGTGAGATGGCTCAGATGTTGGAAATAGCTGACAAGAACTTTAAAACAGCTATTATAAATATTCAAAGACCTAAGGAAAATATTGTCATCATAAATAAAGATATAGAGAATTTCAACAGAATATGGAAACTATTTAAATGATCCAAGTTTAAAAGTCTAGAACTGAAAATCGAAGGCTTTAAAATAAAATAAAACACAATGGGATAGGCTTACCAGCAGATTGGAGATGATAGAAGAAAGTGTCCACGCACTTGCAAACAATTTCTCAGAAATTATCCAATCTGGGCTGGGCGCGGTGGCTCACGCCTGTAATCCCAGCACTCTGGAAGGCCGAGGTGGGCGGACCATGAGGTCAAGAGATCGAGACCATCCTTGCTGACATGGTGAAACCCCGTCTCTACTAAGAATACAAAAATTAGCTGGGTGTGGTGACGTGCACCTGTAATCCCAGCTACTTGGGAGGCTGAGGCAGGAGAATCACTTGAACCCGGGAAGCGGAGGTTGTAGTGAGCCGAGATCGCACCACTGCACTCCAGCCTGTCCAGCCTGGCGACAGAGTGAGACTCTGTCTAAAAAAAACAAAACAAAAAAACGTAGTGGATTGAACTGAGTCTAATTTTTAATATGTATAACTGGTAATCTTAACAGAGCAAATTTTCCTCTATTAGAAAAATTATAAATCTTGACATTTAAATAAAAATTGATATAATAATAAATACCTCCAAATCTCAGTATGAAACTTTAAAATCTACACTTACCAAAGGCTTGTGTAGCATTTTAAAAATGTGAAGCTTATATTTACTTTCTGTGCTGAAAAGAAATGCATGGATTTCCTGAGTTTTTTTTAACACAACTTCCCCCAGATGTCCCACTGTGACCAAAATGAAAAATTATGCATTATAATGTATTTTTAAAAATTGGAATAAAAATCGGAATTTCATTGTCTTTATTTTGACCCTCTAATATTTTTAAAATTTTGTTTCAGAGTTCTTGTACTTTACTTTGGGCAGGAACTTGATAATATATCACATTACCGTAAAATCTTCTAAGTCAGTGAATAAAACACATAAACAAAGTTGCTGGAGCTAGTAGAAACATATTGATAAAGATCAGTTCCACAAAGTCATTTTGACAGAAGCAAACATACCTGAGGTGATATAATTTATTACTTCCTCCTAAGCAGGACAACTTCACGACATGTTGGTGAAAGGAACGAAATGAGCTAGGCAGCCTTTTTAAGCATGACATGGTGAAGAATCTGCTTACTGACAGACAACCCGGGTCTCAGGTTCCCAGCCCTGCCTCGTGGCCCTCCCAGACTGTTACGGTCATCCATAAGGATATTTGTGCTTGAAGTTCCAATGCAGTGTTTTGGGTTCACTGTCTTTTGCTTCCCTACATATGGGCCCTCCCTAACTTCTGCCTACACCTCTGGGACCTCCATGGGTTAGAGGCAGAGGGTCCCAGTACTGCGATGCCACTTAGCCAAGATGCTGTTGTATCACTGAATGGCATCAACATTCTCATTCTTGTAAAAAGCAACAAACTGGTCTGGCGTGGTGGCTCACGCCTATAATCCCAGCACTTTGGGAGGCCGAGGCGGGCAGATCACCTGAGATCAGGAGTTCAAGACTAGCCTGACCAACATGGATAAACCCCTTCTCTACTAAAAATAGAAAATTATCTGGGCGTGGAGGCACATGCCTGTAATCCTAGCTACTTGGGAGGCTGAGACAGGAGAATCACTTGAACCCGGGAGCCGGAGTTTGCGGTGAGCTGAGATTATGCCATTGCACTCCAGCCTGGGCAACAAGAGCCAAATTCTGTCTCAAAAAAAAAAAAAAAAAAAGCAACAAGCTGTAAACACAGGTGAAAACCAACATATCCACATGTATTCTTGCTTTAGTTGAAAAGCTATTGGCAGGGTGATAGGAAGCAGTTGCTTTTGTTCAGAGTGGGCTGTTTGGAAAAGCTCTGCATATTGTTTTTGAAACTTTATACCCACTGAATAACAACTCCCCACTTATCCTCCCCCAAAATCCCTGACAACCACCATTCTACTCTCTGCTTCGATGAGTTCGACTATTTTTTTCTTTTTAGAGAAAAGGTCTCACTCTGTCACCTAGGCTGGAGTGCAGTGGCACAATCGAGGTTCACTGCAGCCTCAACCTCCTGGGCTCAAGCGAGCCTCCAGCCTCAGCCTCCTGAGTGGCTGGGACTGTAGGCATGCACGACCACACCAGGCTAATTTTTTTATTTTTTGTAAAGATGGGAATCTCACTATGTTGCCTAGGCTGGTCTTGAACTCCTGGGCTCAAGTGATCCTCCCCCATTGGCCTCTCAAAGTGCTGGGATAACAGATGTGAGCCACCCTCAGCCAGCCCGTATTGTAGTTACCTCATCTAAATGGAATCATGCAGTATTTGTCCTTCTGTGACTGGCTTATTTCAGTTAGCGTAATGTTCTCCAGGTTCATCCCTATGTGGCACATGGCAGGATTTCCTTTTTTTTATGGCTGATTCCATTTACATATATACCACATTTTCTTTATCCATGTATCCGTTGATGGACATTTACATTGTTTCTGTATCTTGGCTATTGTGAATAAGGATGCAGTGAGTATGGGAATGCAGGTATCGCTTCAACATCCTGATTTCAATTATTTTGGATACGTGCTCAGAAGTGGGATTGCTAGATCATATAGTATTTCTGTTTTTAATTTTTTTTTTCTTTGAGATGGAGTCTCACTCTGTGGCCCAGGCTGGAGTGCAATGGCACGATCTCGGCTCACTGCAACCTCCGCCTCCTGGGTTCAAGCAATTCTCCTGCTTCAGCCTCCTGAGTAGCTGGGATTACAGGCACCTGCCACCATGCCTGGCTAATTTTTAGTTGTATTTTTAGTTGTGACGAGGTTTCACCACGTTGGCCAGGCTGGTCTCCAACTCCTGACCTCAGGTGATCCACCCGCCTCGGCTTCCCAAAGTGCTGGGATTACAGGTGTGAGCCACCGTGCCCAGTGTAATTTTTTTTTGAGAAACCTCCATAAAGACAAGTAAACATAATGTAATATTCTAGGTGAGCTACTGGAACAGAAATTGGACATAAGGCAATTTATTCAGATACTAAGGAAATCTGAATAAAGTATGGACTTTAGTTAATGATAATGTATTGATATTGCTTCATTTGTTGTGACAAATGTAGCATAGGAATGTAAGATGCTTGACAATGGGGAAACTGGCTGCAGGATGTAGGGCAATTCTCTGTGCTATCTTTGGAATTTTTCTGTAAATCTAAAACTATTCTAAAATTAACAAGTTTATTTCAAACTTTTAAATGGCATACACCAAAATGTTAGCAGTGGTGAGATATGTGATTTTTATTATGTCTTCTAATATTATGTTGTTATGTATTACTTATAAAGTGAAATAATAAAGTGGATCAGTAAACAAGAAATTACCTGATATGCTTTAATATTTTCTTTAGTATTTACTTAGCTGTTCATTGTTAAAATTGCTCACAAGTCATTAGGTATTAATAAGAGCTCAATGGCTGGGTGTGATCACTGACGCCTGTAATCTAGGTGGGTGGATCACTTGAGGTCAGGAGTTCGAGACCAGCCTGGCCAACATGGTGAAACCTCGTCACAACTAAAATTACAACTAAAAATTAGCCAGGCGTGGTGGCAGGTGCCTGTAATCCCAGCTACTCAGGAGGCCGAGGCAGGAGAATTGCTTGAACCCGGGAGGTGGAAGTTGCAATGAGCCGAGATGGTGCCACTGCACTCCAGCCTGGGCGACAGAGCAAGACTCTGCCTCAATAAAGAAAAAAAAAAAAAAAAAGACCAGACGCGGTGGCTCACGCCTGTAATCCCAGCACTTTGGAAGGCCAAGACAGGCTGATCACCTGAGGTCAGGAGTTCAAGACCAGCCTGGCTAACGTGGTGAAACTTCGTCTCTACTAAAAATACAAAAATTAGTCCGGCGTGGTGGTGGGTTCCTGTGATCCCAGCTACTCAGGAGGCTGAGGCAGGAGAATTGCTTGAACCCAGGAGGTGGAGGTTGCAGTGAGCCGAGATCGTGCCACTGCACTCCAGCTTGGGCAAAAAAGTGAGACTCCGGCTCAAAAAACAAAAACAAAAAAACAAAAAAACAAAAAAAAAAGGTCAAGTGGAATTCAAATTCCTAGTTTCCTAATCAAGGAAACCATAAATTGTCAAAACACTGATTTTCTTAATAAGACAGGCTATTGTAAATTGTTTTCAGAATTGCAGTATCATAGAACACTGCTACCTTGTGATGATTCATGGTATAGCAGATAAATCATGCTCAGATTCTTTTTTTTTTTTACTTTTTCTAAAATATTTTTCTTATACTGATATCTTCTAAGTAATAATTGTGACAAATGTATTTAGCCTGAACCAACATCAATTCAAAAAAACAAAAAACACCAGTAACTGGCTACTCTACAGAACTGACTGCAAAGGAGATGAGAATTCTCACCCAGGTAAACTCTTATATGAGTATGTGGAGGTTTATTCTTAGAATTATAACCATATGAAACGTATTTTGAATTTAGGAGTAAAATTTGAACATGAGCTTATATAATAGTTGATACGTTTCTTTAGAAAATAATTTAACCCACAAACACGTCATTTGATGGTAGTTGGATCAGAGTTGGGAGCTGAGGGAGAAGCTAGAGAGTACAGCATACTAAAAAATGAATTGAACCGTGAATGTTCTGGTCCTTCAGTCACTGACTGAGTGTCAGGTCCACACACTTGGCATTGAGCCTTGGTGGGGAATTCAAGCATGAGATGGAAGTCTGGACTTGCTAAGGAAAGACCCTTTACCCTGCAATTCGGGGATGGTGTCCAATCACAAATCAGTCCTTAAGTGGAGAGATGGGACAGCTAACTTCAAATACTGGAAGGGTTAACATGTAGGAGGGAAAAGTAAATCTTCTCTATGGCCCTATAAGAGTCAGAAACACTTTTTTTTTTTTTTTTTTTTTTTTGAGACAGAGTCTTGCTCTGTCAGCCAGGCTGGAGTACGGTGGCACGATCTCAACTCACTGCAACCTCCATCTCCCAGGCTCAAGCAATTCTCTGCCTCAGCCTCCTGAGTAGCTGGGATTATAGGCGTGTGCCACCACACCTGGCTAATTATTCTATTTTTGGTAGAGACGGGGTTTCACCATGTTGGCCAGGCTGGTCTCGAACTCCTGACCTCAGGTGATCTGCCCGCCTCAGCCTCCCAAAGTGCTGGGATTACAGGCGTGAGCCACTGCGCCCGGCCAGAATCACTTTCAATTGCAAGTGGAAATGAAAATCAAACGACTAAGCAAAAAAAGGAATTTTCTGACCCTTGTCATTGAAGAGACTGGGAACAGATACCTGCGTGGCTCTGTCCAGATGCTCCAGTGCTGACCTCTGGAAACTATGTCAGTCCCTCCCAGCTCTGTGTTCTTCCTTGTTCCTTCTCAGGAAGGCTGTCCCTGTGCAGCAAAGCTGGCCCCCAGCCACTCTGGGCCTTCATGGTACTGCTAAGTGTCCCTAGCAGAAGGGGAGTTCGTCTTTCCCAGTAGCTTGGAATCATGTTGCCATCTGTGTAAGCCACGCTGAGACTCTGAGTGGCTCACATGCCCATCTCTGAAACTGAGCCACATAGCCAAGTGGGTCAGGGGTGTCTGCCCAAAGAAAACTGGGGGAAGGGCTGGGCACGGTGGCTCATGCTTCTAATCCCAGTACTATGGGAGGCCGAGAGGCAGGCAGACCATTTGAGATCAGGAGTTTGAGACCAGTCTGGCCAATATGGTGAGACCCCATCTCTACTAAAAACACAAAAATTAGCCGGGCATAGTGGTGCGTGCCTGTGATCCCAGCTGCTTGGGAGGCTGAGGCAGAAGAATCGTTTGAACCAGGGAGACGGTGGCTGCAGTGGGCCGATATCGTGCCACTGCACTCCAGCCTGAGTGACAGAGTGAGACTCCATCTCAAAAACAAACAAACAAAAAACTGGGGGGATACCTGACAGGGCAGGTAGATGCTGGACGGGCAAAAATAAGAGGTCCACTACAGATCACAATGGGTAAAACTCGGGAACTGCAAAGTGACATATTACCATTCAATAGAAGGAGGGCAATTTCAACAGTCAGACCCATCTCAAGCTGGGATTGGAGGAGGTAGTGAGTTCTGTCACAGGAGGTTCCAAGCAAACACTTGCACTTCTAAAGTTTCTAAGAATTCAAACTGCCGATGGACTCTATCTAAGGATTGATTTGTGGTTGGATGCCACAATGCTTCCCTCTGTCTCCACTGCTGTCCACTTCTCCAATTCGCCATCACAGCTTAACTGTGCTAACTGAATATGCCCCCTAACTTGTCTCACTGCCTGCCTCCCACTTGCCTCTCTACAATTCATTCTCCAGAGAGCAGGCGGAAGAAACAGTCATTTATTCATTCAATAAATATTTATTGTGCACCTGGTATATGCCGGGCACTGTTTCAGGGATAGATATATGAGCAACCAAGACAGACATAAATCTCTGCCTTCAGGGAGCTTACATTCCAGTGGGGGAAGCAGAAAATAAACAGAAAGTGGTAAAATATAGTATATATTAAGAAGAAAATTAAGCCAAGGGGTATGCATGAAGTGTCAGCAGTGGAGTAGTAGAGCGTGGCTAGAGAAGGCTTCACTGAGAAAGTGATGTTTTGAATAAAGACTAAAAGGAAGTGAAGAATCGAGCTATATGTTGAGTGCTGCAATTTTTTGTTCAATGTGGTATCATTTAAGGCTGAATAGTCTTCCATTATGTATTATGTATATCTTGTCATTTGCAACATGGATGAACCTGGAGGGCATTATGTTAAGTGATAATAAACCAGATATGGAAAGACAAATATCAGGCCAGGCGCAGTGGCTCAGACCTGTAATTCCAGCACTTTGAGAGGCCCAGGGAGGCGGACCACTTGAGGTCAGGAGTTCAAGACCAACCTAGCCAATATGATGAAACCCTGTCTCTACTAAAAATACAAAAATCATCAGGGTGTGGTGATGAGCACCTGTAATCCCAGCTACTCAGAATGCTGAGGTTTGAGAATCACTTGAACCTGGGAGGTGGAGTTGGAGTTTGCAGTGAGCCAAGATCGCACCATTGCACTCCAGCCTGAGCAACAAAGTGAGGCTCCATCTCAAAAAAAAAAAGACAATCACCACATTATCTCATTTACATGTGGAGTGTGAAAAAGTTAATCATAGAAATAGATAGTAAAATGGTGGTTACCAGAGGCTGGGGGATGTGATGACTTGGGAGATGTTGGTCAAAGGATACAAAATTTCAGTTAGATGGGAGAATAAATTGAAGAGATTTATTGTTCATCATGGTGACTATAATTGATAACGGTATACTGTATACCTGAAAAGTACTGAAACAGTAGATTTTGTGTTCTCAGCACATACACAAAAGTGGTAAGTATGTGAGGTAATGCTTATGTTAAATAACTTGATTAAGCATTACACAATGTATACATGTATCAAAATATATGGTATAACACAAATATATACAATTTTTACGTATCAATTTTAAAAAATAATTTTTTGTTTTTTACTTTTTTATATTTTATTTTTTTCTATTATTTATTTTTTTGAAAAAAAATTTAAAAAATTTAAATGTAGTATAGTTTATTACCATCATTATTCTTTTTCATGTTCAGATTATTTCAAATTGAACTAGTAGATACATCTTTAAACTTAGGAAGGAAAAAAAGGTCAAATTTTAATTTTTTTCATATGGTTACTCATTATGTCATTTGTCAAATAGTTTGTATTTTTCCAAGTGCAAAATTTGAAGTAGTGTTAGAAAACAATATTTTTCTTTTTTTTTTTTCCCCCCCCAGAGATGGAGTTTTGCTCTTGTGCCCTAAGCTGGAGTACAATGGTACGATCTCGGCTCACTGCAATCTCTGCCTCCCAGGTTCAAGAGATTCTCCTGCCTCAGCCTCCCAAGTAGCTGGGATTACAGGCACCCACCACCATGCCCAGCTAATTTTTTTTATTTGTAGTAGAGACAGGATTTCACCATGTTGGCCAGGCTGGTCTCAAACTCCTGATTTCAGGTGATCCACCCATCTCGGCCTCCCAAAGTGCTGGGATTGCAGTCATGAGCCACCGCACCCGGCCTGAAAACAATATTCTGACAGTACACTCTCAGTGGCATATAATCTAAGGATAAATTAAATTGGAAAGAAATCTTGAATTCAGGATAAAACGAGAAAGCCTAACATAGGTCTAAATAAATTCTAAGCAGCAGAAAGAATAAAGGAGAGACAATTTTTGCAAAATCATGGCTATTTTCTATAACTAGTTAAAGACATAAATCCACAGATCTAAGAAGCACAGATAATACCAAGCAGGGCAAGTAAGAAGATTTTCACATCTAGACACAAAGTAGTAAAACTGTAGAGTGCCAGAACAAAGCAAACTTAAAAGTACCAGAGAGAAAAGAGAGATGACCTACAAAGGAGTGGCAATTAAACCACAGCAGACTTCTCAACAGTAAAAATGGATGCTGGAAGATGAAATGAACATTTCTGTTCAAACGAAAATTTCCCCTCATGGTACTGAGAAGTAATAACTCTCAAATTACTAGAATTGTACCTAAGAAAACCATGTTGCAAGAGCAAGGACAAATAGAGATTTTTTAAAAATAAAAACAAAGCCGGGCACGGCGGCTCATGTCTGTAATCCCAGCACTTTGGGAGGCTGAGGTGGGTGGATCATGAGGTCAGGAGATCGAGACCATCCTGGCTAACAAAGTGAAACCCCGTCTCTACTAAAAATACAAAAAATTAGCTGGGCATGGTGGCGGGCACCTGTAGTCCCAGCTACTCGGGAGGCTGAGGCAGGAGAATGGCGTGGACCCAGGAGACCGAGCTTGCAGTGACCCGAGATCGTACCACTGCACTCCAGCCTGGGCGACACAGCAAGACCCCGTCAAAAAAAATAAATTAAAACAAAAACAAAAAGCAACTGCAACATTTTACCACGAACAGACCTACTGTAAAGGAACTTCTAAAGGCTATACTTTAGGATGAAGGAAGGTAATCCCAGGAGGAAGGTCTGAGGTACAAAAAGATAAGATGAGCAAAGAAATCATCGCATGTATCAATGTACAAATACTCTGAATGTAAAATAACAGACCAATCTATAGGGTTATAAATATAAACTAAAATATTAGATAACATTAGCACATAAATTGAATGGGTAATCTGAATTAAAGTATTATAAAGTCCTTGTAGTGCTCGGTGGCTTGGTGAAATAGGATCTTTAACCTTTGCTGGGTGTGCATGATACATTTTAAGACTACCTTGGACTTTCCTTGCCCCAGTCATGGAATCAGCCACTTCTCCAAGGAGTCCTGTTTCCTTTAAGTAAATAATAGTATTACAAACCCGGGACTTCGGTGTTAAATCTGTTCACTGTTACTGTAGTGTCATTGTTTCTAGATCCTTTCAGTGAACAGAGCTAGGAAGTACTTTTTAGTAAGTCATGTGTTAATCTTGCTACCTCCAAGTCAAAACTGACACCACAGATTCTTCCTCTTCTTTCTCCATTGTATATCTTTATCTCTCTTCTCCCAAATAAGAACTCTGATTTTCAACAGTATCAATATTTGCTTGATTCTACCATATAGATAAATTTTATTAGAACTGCAGCTGGCCAGGCACGGTGGCTCATGCCTGTAATCCCAGCACTTTGGGAGGCCGAGGTGGGTGGATCAGCTGAGGTCAGGAGTTCAAGATCAACCTGACCAATATGGTGAAACCCCACCTCTACTAAAAATACAAAAATTAGATGGGTGCGGTGGTGTGTGCCTGTAGTCCCAGCTACTCGGGAGGCTGAGGCAGGAGAATTGCTTGAACTCGGGAGGTGGAGGTTGCAGAGAGCCGAGATCACGCCACTGCACTCCAGCCTGGGCGACAGAGTGAAACCCCATCTCAAAAAAAAAAAAAGAACTACTGTAGCAATGCATTATCAACAACAAATCTACTTCTTAGAATTTATTTAGACCCATGTTAGACTTTATTTTATCCATCATATCTCTTAATTTCTCATTAGTATTTCTCATCTTATCTTTTATATGCTATATTCTAGGTACTTTCTGCAGATTTTGTGCCAATTCCCTAATTCTTTCTTTTGTTCTAATATAACATGTAACTCATTTTTAAAGTTTCAATAGTTATGTTTCTTTCTAACAGTTTATTTAATTCTTTTTCTAATATTCCTGATTGATTTCTGTTCATTTTTGCTATTCCTTCTTCTATTTCTGTATATATTTCATACATAGCTATTTTGCATTCAAGCTGATTTTTCCAATTTCAGAAATCCTGGAAAGTCTGAACAATTGTTGCTTTTTCTAGATTCTCATTTGATGGTGTTCATTCCTCTGTGGTCATGAGCTCATATTTTTTGAAAAACCTAGAAGCCTAAGTTGAGGATGCCTTCTTCAGAGATGATTGTGTTTGTTTCCTTTGGGATCCAGATGATGCTCCTGACCTGGGACCACTTTGACCCCTTCTAAGCTCCCCTGGTTGATTTTCTAGTCCCTGGTCCAGCTCAGCCCTATTGCCACGGGTCCAAGACTTCGTCAGCTGGTTGAAATGCTGAAATGGGATTTGCCTTTGGGCCACCTTTGCCTTTCAGGTACGTTCACTGCTCTGCTCAGATATTAGGTACTTTTTAGAAGGGGTTAGGAGTGCTTGGAGAATTTTTATTCTTCTACTGTGAAACGTGACAAAAAATATGTTTTGTGCATGCTGTACTCGTTTTGAAACAGAAAAGTTCTTCAGACAGAATAAATGCCATTTGTCCTCTTTTTGTTTTCTCTCTCTTTCCTTCCTTCCTCTCTCTTTCTCTTTCTTTTGGGAAACCTACCTTTCCTCATTCTGAAATATCATTTTTCTGAGGGATCTCCTACTACTTCCCTGACTTTTCTTTTTTCAGTCTGTCCCTTCCTCACCCCTACTCTTTCTTTCTCCACTCTTTAGAGGATAGAGTTTTCCAGAATCCCATCCCTTCTTTCTTCTTACTGTTTATTTCATCTATATCCATGATTTCATCCACAGTATCCCAATGTATCTGTATTTCTAGCTCTAAAAGAACCCTAAGTTGCAAATCTATATTACAAATTCCCTTCTTGTAATCTGCATGAGGATTTTTCTCAATTCAAAAATTTCAAAACTGGGCTTGTTATCTCTCATATCCTCCAACCCTAAATCAGCTCCTCCTCTATTATTTTCCAACTTGGTCATGGATACCACTATCCACCAGTCATCTAAGCCTGATGGTCTTGCTGATTTTAACTCCTAAACATCCCTTGAATTCTATCTTTCTCTGTCCTATTCCATCATCACTGCTAGAGTTGGATCCTTATCATTTCTTCCCAGTCAGTTGGGAGAAAGACTCCCAATCTTTCTCTTGCCTCCAGACTTGCAGCTCAAATCCACCCTACCCACTGCTCCTCTTGGAATCTTTCTGAAATGCAAATGTGAACATGTCACTCTTCTGTGGGAGATTCTTCACTGGTCTTCCTCATTGACACATGTTAAAGCTTAGGCTTCATAACTGGGTATATAAAGCTGCTATGACCTATCTAACTTATGCTCTTTACTTTGCCTGCCTACTTCACTTATTTATTGGAGAGCAATGAATCTTTTATTTATTATTATTATTTTTGAGATGGAGTTTTGCTTTTGCTGCCCAGGCTGGAGTGCAGTGGTGTGATCTCAGCTCACTGCAACCTCCGCCTCCTGGGTTCAAGCTATTCTCCTACCTCAGCCTCCCAAGTAGCTGGGATTACAGGCATGCGCCACCACGCCTGGCTAATTTTTTGTATTTTTAGCATTTTAGTAGAGATGGGGTTTCTCCAGGTTGGTCATACTGGTCTCAAACTCCCGACCTCGGGTGATCCGCCCACCTTGGCCTCCCAAAGTGCTGGGATTACAGGCATGAGCCACCGCGCCTGGCCATTTATTATTATTATTATTATTTCGAGACAGAGTCTTGCTCAGTCACCCAGGCTGGAGTGCAGTGGTACGTTCTCTGCTCACTGCAACCTCTGCCTCCTGGGTTCAAGTGATTCTCCTGCCTCAGCCTCCCGAGTAGCTGGGATTACAGGCATGTGTCACCACACCCAGATATTTTTTGTATTTTTAGTAGAGATGGGGTTTCACCATGTTGGCCAGGCTGGTCTTGAACTCCTGACCTCAGGTGAGCCACTCACCTGGGCCTCCCAAAGTGCTGGGATTACAGGCATGAGCCACTGAGCCCGGTCTGTTTTTAAATGTTTATTTCAATAGCTCTTGGGGTACAAGTGGTTTTTTGTTACATAGATGAATTATATAGTGGTGAATTCTGAGATTTTAGTGCACCCATCATCTGAGTAGTGTATATGGTACCTAGTGCATAGTTTTTTTTATCCCTAGGCTCTCTCCCATCCTCCCCTTTCTGAGTCTCCAAAGTCCATTATTTCACTGTGTATGCCTTTGCATACTCATAGCTTAGCTTTTGCTTATAAGTGAGAACATACAGTTTTTGGTTTTCCACGCCTGTATTACTTTGCATAGAATAAGGACCTCCCACTCTTCCAAGTTGTT
Source organism: Gorilla gorilla gorilla (assembly GCF_029281585.2). NCBI lineage: Eukaryota > Metazoa > Chordata > Mammalia > Primates > Hominidae > Gorilla > Gorilla gorilla. The sequence goes on along the minus strand of NC_073229.2, from coordinate 28,508,862 downwards.
GCAAAAGACATTATTTCATTCTTTTTTTGTGACTGAGTAGCATCCTATGGTGTATATATACCACATTTTCTTTATCCACTCATTAGTCAATGGGCACTTAGGTTGGTTCCACATCTTCGCAATTGTGAATTGTGCTGCCATAAACATACGCGTGAAAGCCTACTTCACTTTAAGCTGTGAGGGCCACAGGCATGTCTGTCGTGTCTACCTTGGCGCTATTCTTGGTCCCAAGCCCACATCCTGACACCTAATAATTACTAACTTGCCACACCACTGCTTCATCACTTATGTTTCTGTTTCGTAGACCCTTTTTGCCAGCCAATCTGAACTATTTGCAGTAACACAAGTGTGCCTTCCTCTCTAAATTCTAGACTAGTTACAATTTACCCATTTATTCACACATTCAGTCATTTTTCTTGGAATTACCACTATCTAACTCTGTGGCTGATACTAGGCAGGTTCTCTGAATGAATAAATGGAAACAAACTTAGAAGTGCAGCTCAAGAGGTACTACATACCCAAGGAATTGACCAATATAAGGAACTGCATACAAGAACAGTTTTTCCCCAGGCACAAGTAAACAAGTGCAAGTATGAGGCAAACAGACGTCCTTCTCTTGCTCTGCCTGGTCTGGGAACCATATTTTAATTAATCAAGACTTTGTAGAATGAATCGGAACAAAACCAAAACAAAATAAAGGGCAAACAAACCAACTTCTGACAAAGACCTGACTGAAAAGGTAATCAACTCCCCTAAACCCCAAGTCTAAATGGCACACTTGCTGCAGCTCAGCCGACAGACTCCCGGCTCCATGAAGCCCCGCCCCGGGGAAGGCGGGGCCTGCGGGATTGGCGGGGATTTCCCGCGAGGCCACGCCCTCTCTGGGCCCGCCGTAGGCCCGCCTGCTGCCCCAGCCGTTTCCTAGGAGATGAAACACACAAGACGCCGGAGCTTCACAAGGGAGCGAACGAGGTAAGCGGCAGGCGCGGACAGGTAATCCCCAGCGGGCTGCGGGGCCACCACCCTCTGTCCGACCCAGCCCGATCCCGACCTGCGAGGCTGGCCGGGCATGTCCCCTCGGCGCCCTGTGCTACCAGGGCCAATCTCCGCCGGGAGGCCGGTTCCTGACGCCGGTAGGGGAAGGACTGGAGGGAGGAGGGTCCCCGGAGGGGCGGAGCGGGCGGGAGTGGTCAGCCCGAGGGAAGGCGGTCGGTGTCTCCCAGACCTCTTGACCACTTTCCCGCCTCCTGGACCGCTGGGGCCGGCCTGGCGTGGGAGGATGACGGCGGGGCATCCCTTAGCCTGAGACCCCCGCCCCTAAATTCTCCTCCGGGGTCTCCCACCTCTGCTGCCCTGCTGCTTGGGCTGGCGGTGGAAACTGTTTTTAGGACAGAGAGGCAGGATTGGGTCTCAGGGTGGCAGCGGAACTGAGTTCAGAACTGTTGCAAAATCTAAAAGGAGGGAGAAAAACAGGAATTAGGTCCGACTCCAGCCCTCGCTGGTGCATCCCAAAGGACGCTCAGGTGAAAGTGGAATTCCGCACAGCCGCGTCCCCCCAACGGCGCCGGACTCCCGGCGCCCGGGGACGCCCCCTCCTTCCACCACGCGGTCCCTGGAGCCTTTTAAGAGCCCTGGTTTGCAGAGTCGGATCAGAAAGTGTGTGACGAAAACTGTCCCTTTTCTGCAAGTAATACGTTTTAATTTAGGGACAGGTCGAGAGTGCGGTGTCGAGAGCAATAAAACTGGTTTTTAGTGGTTAGTAATCTCAATCCTACAAGGAAAGAGCTGTATGCAAATGTGTTTAGATAAGCGTTTAAAAGAAACAGACATTTGTTCTAATGATAACGGAATTCTCAAAGAGGGAAGCCAAAGTTACCTGACTTTATTTATTCAGAAACACAACCCGTTGAGTGAAATAATGGTGAAAACAAAAGTGACTTTCCAGCTTTTCGATCGGGCCCCGCCTCCCCGGCCCTTCAATTCCCGAGGCTTGACCGGGAGGGAGAAAGTTCCCCCAACCGCGCCACCGCCTGCTTCCACTGCAGGCACCGGGCAGGACGTTTAATCTCTTCGTCGGGGTGGACTTTATTTGTGTATAAGCTTTGAAATAATTTGTGAATATGAGCACAGAGAACTGTGCTTTTATATTTTAAGATACAGTCTTTGTTTTCCCATTGTCATAGCTCATTTAATTTCTGTAAAACTTCGACTTGGTTAGTTTGGGATCTTTTTTCCTGCGTTGCTTTGTAAAGAATTTGGTGACTTTTAAAACGTTAATTACTCTTTTGTTGTGTATTAGAAGCGTTAATGCCAGCCTCGGAGTGACATAATTATAATATGTTCTAGAAAGCCACGTTGAAGACATCCAAGCCTTATCTCTTCAGTTTTTGGCAGACACTTGTTTTACCCTTCATTTGCCCTCTTTGCTAATCTTCTTTAATCCTATCTAAATCTCTTATTAGCTGGCAAAAGCTGTTGAGAATAAAGGCTATATTTACAACAATTGTGCACTTAGATAAACGGTAATTATGAACTTAAAAAGTTGAAAACTAGAATGAGAGATAAATTATAAGGGTATTTATTTTTGTGTAGGTCTATAATTAAGCCTCTAAATAAGCATCTTTTTCTTTAACCCATAGGAAGGTCAATAAATGTTATAGCTTGATTGTAGAAAATTCCAAGTTTTTAACAATTCTGTTAAACTGAGGATGATAGTTATATTTACTTGGGTTTTTTGTTGCATATGTATCATATCTATATATATTCATGTACATAAGAAACTGTGTTAATATATTCCTATTTTGTAGATTAGTTTTCCATAGGTCAACAGAGAAGAATATATGTAACTTGTAGAGAAATATTATTGTGCGTGAACTGGAGAACCATGGGAAGCCTGTGTTTAGGGAACATAGACTGCTTTTTGATTAGTAATCAGTAGTTGCTGTGCCACATTGATAAAAGTAGTTGCTTATGTGCTATCAGGGAGCAGGGACATGGAATAATGATTTTTTAAAAGCTTTACCTTGATGTCTGTGTCTCTACATTAGACAATTGTATGTTCAGGGGATAGAAGGAACAGTTGCGATGATCAGCTTCTCACCCTGGGCAGCTGTTGATTTTGTAATTAATGTAGTTCAAAAGAAGCCTTTCCAAAGTTTTTTATTAGGGAGCGCAGTATGTAAAGTTGTTTTACTTAAAGGTTAGGTAGGGCTTAAATGGGACAGATCCTCACAGAACCACTAATCTGACCTTTTAAAAATCTATGTCACGTCCATAATCCTCAACACTCCACCCCTCAAATCGAAAGGAGCTGGGAAATGGTCGTGTTCCTTGCTTATTCTTCCCTCAATATAAATACACCCTATCCTATAGCCATCATCAGTTGAAAGACAATTGGTGTTGCCGGTGTTTATTCAGAAGCTGATTGGTTAGGCTTGGAATGAAGTTGCCACAATAGCCACTCGCAAAGAGACTGTGCATAGATGCTTGGGTCGAAAGTCATCAGTGACTGAATGCTCTATTGTGCTGATAGTGCTGGTGCAGCTTCAGGTCACCCTCCCACCCCAGGGCGGTGGTGATGGGGGTGGCTGATGGCCTTAATAGTGGAAGAGAGAGGTGTAATTAATTCTTAATTTTTAGATTGTTGGGCCAATGAAGGTAATTTTTTTGTCACTCTTTCTGTTTCCACTTCCTGAATAACACTCGCTACCATCATTACCATGCAACTAGAGGCAGCTCCCTCTTCCATTCCCTTCTCAAGTAATATGTCCTGTTTCAGAATTGTCTGCATTACTTTTCTACCTTTTAGACCCTCAGATGCTTGTCCTTGGTTAGGTGTTAACATGAAAATAATTTGGTTAAAAGAAAAGATGATGCTATCATACCATTATGTTTCTGAATTAAATAATTTTCATGGCCGGGCGCAGTGGCTCACGCCTATAAATCCCAGCACTTTGGGAGGCCGAGGCAGGTGGATCACATGAGGTCAGGAGTTCAAGACCAGCCTGGCCAACGTGGTGAAACCCTGTCTCTACTAAAAATACAGAAATTAGCCGGGCATGGTGGCACACGCCTGTAATCCCAGCTACTCAGGAGGCTGAGGCAGGAGAGTCCCTTGAACCTGGGAGGCGGAGGTTGCAGTGAGCAGAGATAACGCCACCGCACTCCAGCCTGGGCAACAGAGCTGTAGGAGATTGGTCAGGGTGGTGGGAAAAATCGTAGAAAGATGCAAACTTTCTTGGAAGGCCAGGGGTTTGCAAAGCTTCAAAAGAAAATTTGCCTGAAGGCAGCTGAATTCTCTTAAGAGCTTAGGTTAGATAACAAGGGGATGTAAAGAAACTAATCTAGATAAGTTAGTTCACTTAGGCCTCAGAACCTGGCCTTTAATCATCCAGACGCAGGACTGCGTGGGGCGGGGGAGCGGTGCGACCATGTTAATTACCCACAAGTGTGTTAACTCAAAGCCTTTGTCATTAAATCTGTGCTGAATAAATGCCCGCAGCGCCAGCTGGTCAGGGCCACGGTTTACAGCACCCTCCTGGGGTCTGTGTGCTGCCTGGTCCCCTAGCCCGCTCTTTCACTGGATACCTGTGTCTGAGTGCATTCTTTGATCTGTCATTCAGCCAGGGTCTGCGGGTCGGACCTGGCACAGAATGAGACTCTGTCTCAAACAATAATAATAATAATAATTTTCATGAGAGGAGCACCACCTAGATTCTTTCTCCCTTAACCATTCAAGTTCTAAGGTCTCACTCTTTCCCTTCACTGTTTCTATTATTTTTCACTGGTCTGAATGACCCAGATGTAGCATTAGGGTTTAGTCAGGATATGGAGTAGTCCCACTTCACTTTTCAGTTAGTCAGCAATATCTTAGTGTTTGAGTGACGAGCTGCATTAGGAATCTTAAGGTGGAGGTTGGGGTAGGTGGCTTGAGTTGTGGAGCTTAGTCTGTGTGGTTTTGGAGCAAAGAGGATGATTTCTTTAGCCTCATTAGGGATAGTAAGAGCTGGCACCAGTTCATAAGAATGGCTTGTTTAGAAGTTGGAGACGACCCTGAAAAACCAACAACATCAAGCCAAATGCAACTATTGGATTGACTCCATCGTTGATTCTCTAGTTGATCCTAGACAGGTCATTTAATCCTTCCGTGTTTTTATTTTACGATCTTACTGTCATAAGGAACATGATGGCCTTTTGTGCAAATATATTCTCTTTATGCTTACTTAATCGGAAAGAATCAGTAAACCTAGAGATCACATATTTCCTAAAAGAGATAGATATATGTCACCTTAAATAGGCTAGCTAGAAAAGAGTGTATAGCAATTGAATATGCTGGTGATAAATTGCAAAATACTGATTTAAAAAAATCCTAAATGAGAAGAAATATATTTTAGTTCATGTTTTGTTTAACATAGTACAAAACAAAACAACCCAAAAGATTTTTCCAAATTATATTTGCTTATACAGATAAAGGCAAAATGAAGAAAAGCAAATTCATGTTTTGATTAGGAACCATGCAGAGAGAGAGACTGCCTTTCTCTATGTTAACACCTTAATATTTGGAATCAGTGTCTATGAATAAGGTGACAATGACTTACAAAACTATTCTTTTTCAGGCAAATGGGGAACCATTTGCTGGTACTTATGATTATTAGCTCGGGCTTAATCTGACAAAAAGGAAGAAACCCCTAAATAGAAATGGAATCTGCTGTCATGGTCTCTTTTTCAAGATCCTGGCCATGGAGTTAGCATAGCCTAAATTATTTTATATGTGCCTTTGAAGGGATTGTTACCTACATGAAGTAAGATAAATGTTAAATACACACTCCCTATTATTATTATTATTATTATTATTTTGAGACAGAGTCTCGCTCTGTTGCCCAGGTGGGAGTGCAGTGGTGCAATCTTGGCTCACTGCAACCTCTGCCTCCCAGGTTCAAGTGATTCTCCTACCTCAGCCTCCTTAGTAACTAGGGCTACAGGCCTGCGCCACCACACCCAGCTAATTTTTGTATTTTCAGTAGAGATGAAGTTTCACCACGTTGGTCAGGCTGGTCTCAAACACCTGACCTCAGGTGATCCACCTGTCTTGGCCTCCCAAAGTGTTGGGATTACAGGGATGAGCCAGGGCGCCCAGCCCACACTCTGTATTATTAAAAGCCCCACAGGATTCTTCTCAAGTTTTCTGTGAACAGATACGTTCCTGTAAATAGGAAACAACATAACTTTACTGTGCTGCTCTGCACGTTTATGTCTGCTCATGTTTATGTTTCTTTTCCCGGAAAGGCTGTTTTGGGAAATCTTAAGTATTTTGACAACTATAACATGCCCTTGTTGGTCTTAAATTCCTGCAAATAACAGAGGAGCAATTTCTATGATTTAAATGAAAGTGCTCCAGTGAGAGAAAAATATTCTTTGAATGAAGAACTAAGTCATAAAAGGTACTTTAAAACAAACTACAGACACACCTCAGAGATACTGTGGGTTTAGCTCCAGACCACGGCAATAAAGTGAATATTGCAATAAAGCAAGTCACACATGTTTTTGGGTTTAAAGTACATATGCAAATTATGTTTACATTATACTGTAGTCTATTTAGTATACAATAGCATTTTGTCTAGAAAAAATAACATACATACCTTAATTTAAAAATATCTTATTGTGGCCGGGAGCAGTAGCTCACACCTGTAATCCCAACACATCGGGAGGTGGAGGCAGGTGGATCACTTGAGGTCAGGAGTTTGAGACCAGCCTGGCCAACGTGGTGAAACCCTGTTTCTACTAAAATTACAAAAAATAGCTCGGCGTAGTAGCTTGCGCCTATAGTCCCAGCTACTTGGGAGGCTGTCAAAAAAAAAAAAAAAATCTTATTGCTAAAAAGTGCTGATTATCTGAGCCTTCAGTGAGTCATAATCTTTTTGCTGGTGGAGGTCTTTGCCTCTATGTTGTTGGCTGCTGACCAATCAGGGTGGTGGCTGCTGAAGGTTGAGATGGCTGTGACCATTTCTCAAAATGAGACAACAATGGTATTTGCTACATTGACAGACTTTTCATAAAAGATTTCTCTGTAATATGTGAGACTGTTTGATAGCATTTTACTTACAGTAGAACTTCTTTCAAAATTGAAGTCAGTCTTCTCACATCCTGCCACTGCTTTGTCAACTCAGTTTATGTAATATTCTAAATCCTTTGTTCTTGACTGGGCACTGGTTCATGCCTGTAATCCCGCCGAGGCGGGCATATCGCTGAGGCCAGGAGTTCGAGACCAGCTTGGCCAACATGGCGAAACCCCATCTCTACTAAAAATACAAAAATTAGCCAGGTGTGGTGGTGCGCACCTGTAATCCCAGCTACTGGGGGTCAGGGTGGGCACCTGTAATACCAGCTACTGGGGGAGTGATGGTGACAGGGGTGAGGACTCAGGGACAAAAATCACTTGAACCCAGGAGGCGGAGGTTACAGTGAGCCAAGATTGTGGCACTGCACTCCAACCAGAGTCTCACTCTGTCTCAAAAAAAGAAAAAAATTCTTTTTTGTCTTTTCAGCAGTGTTAATAGCATCTCTACCAGAAGTAGATTCCATCTCAATAAAACATTTTCTTTGTTCATCCATAAGAAACAATTCCTCATTCATTCAAGTTTGATTATGAGGTTACAACATTTCAGTCACATCTTCAGGCTCTACTTCCCTTTTTTATTTATTAAAAAAATTTTTTTTCTTTAGAGACAGAGTCCTACTCTGTCACCCAGGATGGAGTTTAGTGGTGTGATCATAGCTCACTGTAACCTTGAACTCCTGGGCTCAAGCAATCCTCGTGCCTCAGTCTCCCAAGTAGCTGGGACTACAAGCGTGCCATCAAGCCTAGCTAATTTTTTAGTTTTTGTAAAGAAGGGCATGATATGGTACCCAGGCTGGTCTCGAACTCCTGGCCTCTACAATCCTCCTGCCTTGGCCTCTCAAATCACTGGGATTACAGGCATCAGCCACCACGCCCGGCTATGTTTCTTATTTCTTTGTATGAACCTAGTGTGACACTAAATCCTAATTAGTATTTACATTTTTCTTAGTTTGATGTAAAATAAAGTGGCATGTTATTTAAATAGAATACGAAATTTTAAAATAATGCTATTCCTTTCATATGAAACAAGAGTTTGCTTTATACTTACCTTACCCAATTGGGGTACTTATATTCCACAGAAAATTTACAAGTAGTTCAGTTTTAAACAATATGCCAAATTAAATATGATACAAAAATTGATTCAAAGAATGGATATAATATAGACATCAATTTTCCAAGGTCTGATTTGGAATAATGTAGATTATATTTAGTAAAAAAGGAATCATACAAGCCATTATGCCATTATTGAACATAAATAGCACAGTACCATGTAAATGAGGCATTTACCAAGTGAGTATTACCAGTGAGTTATATGTGAACTTCATTTTACATAGACAAATGACTTACTGACAAATATTTAACACAATAGTATTTATATTATTTATAATTTTTCCCTTTGCTCTAAGTTGCCAGTACAATTTTTGAAGAGACTTGTTAATGAAAATTCATGATATCCTTGTTTTCTTTCTTTAGGGTGTTTATAAGAATGGAAGCGCTGTTTCCTTGCCCGATTCCTTCATGCTAGATCTCATGAACCTCCGTAATCTTGGGGAAGAGCCTATATATAATGATGACAAACCTGTCACCAGTGTAGCAACAACAGTGTGAGGACAAAAGCAAATAAAAATTAAGAAGCGTTCAAATTTATATTCAACAAGGAAGTCATTTCAATCAACAACTTCTGCTGCATTATTTTTCCAAGATGAACCGATACACAACCATGAGACAGTTGGGGGATGGCACGTATGGGAGTGTGCTTATGGGCAAGAGTAATGAATCCGGGGAGCTGGTGGCCATCAAAAGGTACTGTGTGTGACACTGCCAACTTCACCTTTGAAAACTCTGCTCTTTATTTTCCTGTCCTCGCTTAAGAATATATACCAGCACAGGCCAGCGCGGTGGCTCATGCCTGTAATCCCAGCACTTTGGGAGGCCAAGGAGGGTGGATCATGAGGTTAGGAGTTTGAGACCAGCCTGGCCAACATGGTGAAACCCTGTCTCTACTAAAAATACAAAACTTAGCCAGGCATGGTGGCACGCACCTGTAATCCCAGCTACTCAGGAGGCTGAGGCAGGAGAATTGCTTGAACCCAGGAGGTGGAAGTTGCAGTGAGCTGAGATCGCGCCACCGCACTCCAGCCTGGGTGATACAGTGAGACTCCGTCTAAAAAAAATATATGTACACGCGCACACACACACACACACACATGTGCACACAGGCTGCGTGCGGTGGCTCATGCCTGCAATCCCAGCACTTTGGGTTGAGGTCAGGAGTTCGAGACCAGCTTGGCCAACATGGTGAAACCCTGTACTAAAAATACAAAAATTAGCCAGGCATGGTGGCGCACACGTGTAATCCCAGCTACTCAGGAGGCTGAGGCACGAGAATTGCTTCAACCTGGTCGGCAGAGGTTGCAGTGAGCTGAGATTGCACCACTGCACTCCAGCCTGGGTGACAGAAGGAGACTCCATCTCAAAAAAAAAAAAGAATATATACAAGCACAGAAGGAGGTCTAGTTTAGATCAAATAGCATTTGGCTCATGTGGAATGTCATTCTTGGAAAAGAACATTGCCAAAGAGGAATTCTGCTGTTTTTCTTGTATATTACTTTAATTGTCTGGCTTGTCCAGCTACACTGATAAACCAAAAAATATGAGTGCCTCCTTTTTTATATGTATAATACATTTGGACCAAAACTACAGGTGATCTTTGGAATGTTCTTCCAAATTTATTTGTTGGTTTTTGTTTTTGCTTGTGTTCTTTGAGATGGGGGTCTCACTCTGTTACCCAGGCTGGGGTGCAGTGGTGTGATCATGGCTCACTGCAGTCCTGACTTACCAGGCTCAAGCAAGCTACCCACCTCGGCCTCCCAAAGTGCTGGAATTACAGGTGTGAGCCACCATTCCTGACCTGTTTTTCACATTTAAAGTTGAGTGTAGAGTAGGGCTTATTATTTCTTTAAAACAAGGTCTCAAAATCAGATGGTATTCATAATGTCAAATTGACTTCTGAATGATATATGTTATATTCCTGAACTTATGAAATAGAATTGTTGTTAATTTGTTTGTTTTTAATCCACTGTGTTTATCTATTGCTGCATAACAAAATACCTCCAAAGCTTAGTGATTTAAAATAAGAAGAAACATTTATTAATTCACATAGTTTCTGTGGGTCAGGAATTTAGAAGTAGCTTAGCTGGGTAGTTCTGGCTTGGGTTCTCTCATGGCAGTCAGATAATTGGCCAAAGTTTCAGTCATCCAAAGGCTTGACTGGGGCTGGAGGATCTACTTCCAAGGTGGCTCCCTCTTGGTTTGCTAGGGCTGCTGTAACAAAGTATCACAGACTGGGTGGCTTAAACAACAGAGATTTATTTCCTCACAGTTCTGGAGGCAAGAAGTGCAACATCAAGGTATCTGCTGGTTGTTTCTTCTGAGGCCTCTCTCCTTGGCTTGTAGACAGCCATATCCTCTCTAGGTCTTTATATGATCTTCTCATTGTGCATGTCTGTGTCCACATTTCCCCCCTCTTTTTTTTCAAGACAGGGTTTCATTCTGTTGCCCAGGCTGAGGTACGGTGGTACAAACATAGCTCACTATAGCCTCAGCCTCCTGGGCTTGAACCATCCTCCTGCCTCAGCCTCCAGAGTAGTTGGGACTATAGGCGTGTACTACAACATGTGGCTAATTTTTTAAAAAATTTTTTGGAGTAATGGGTTCTTGCCATGTTGCCTAGGCTCCTCTTATAAGGACACCAGTCATATCAGATTTGGGCCTACCTGACAGACCTCACTTAAACTTAATTACCTTTTTAAAGACCCTATCTTCAGATACTGTCACACCGTGAAAGTCTGGGGGCTAGGACTTCAATATAGGAGTTTTGGGGGACACAGTTCAACCCATCACACTCACTCACAGGGTTGGCATATTTGTACTGGCTGTTGGCAAGAGGCACCTCAGTTCCCTTTTACAGAGGCTCCTTCCTTGGGCCTTTCCAGAGGGTTGTTTGAATAGCCTCGGGACATGGCAGTTGACTTCCACCAGAACCAGTCCCGTACTCATGGGATACGCATCTCCACATTACCACATCAACCAAATTATGACAAACTAAAATTTAAATACTTTAGCAAATGTTTTAAAATATTATGATCTAAACCATTACATGTACAAGGAAATAACTTCATAAAATATTTTTAAATAGTCATTATCATCAGATAAGTAAATATATAATATACAATAATGGAAATGAAAAATAAATTGAATAGGCTTAATAAAATTCAGTGCTCATTTGTGATTTGATGAACTAAAAAAAACAAACATTGATTTCTTAAAAAACTTATGATAAAGCCTCTTGGCTGAATGCAGTGGCTCACACCTATAATCCCAGCACTTTGGGAGGGCAAGGCAGGAGGATCGCTTGATCCCAGGAGTTTGAGACCAGCTTGGCAACATGGTGAAACCCCACCTCTACAGAAAATACAAAAATTAATTGGGCATCGTGGTGCACACCTGTAGTCCCAGCCACTCGGGAGGCTGAGGTGGGAGGATTGCTTGAGCCCAGGAGGTCGAGGCTGCAGTGAGCCAAGATAGTGCCACCACTACTGTACTTCAGCTTAGGTGACCTAGTGAGACCCTATCTAAAAACAAAAACAAAAGTAAAACAAAACAAAAACTTAGCAAATAGGAATAAAAAGAAACTTCCCTAACCTATATAATTCATATTAATGTGAATTAGTATGAAAACCTATATAATTCATATTAATGTGAAATATCAGAAGTAATATCAGCACAAATTGTTTGAAAACCCCAAATGCCTGCTAGCAGTCCTGCTGATTAGGATTGCATTGGGGATACTTACTACTGCTATAAGACAGAAACCTAAGAAATGAGTGTTATTAGACAAAATGAGCTGAAATAGCCCACATTTGTAGATTAAATGATTATGTAAATTCACACAAAGAAATACTTTATTAGACACAAATACATCCATATACAAAAATATTTTTAAAGGCCTGGAAAGATGCACCCAAAATCCATGATAGCCATGGGTTCTGGGGAGGAGGGTAGGCGAATCAGAAGGGGTGTTGGGTCTTGGGTACAGTCCCACAGATGGTTATTACTGTCTGGTTTTATATGACAAAATGTCCATCATTTTTTTCTGAGTGGCAAAAATATGGTATTTGTTTTGTTTTGTTCTGAGATGGATTCTTGCTCTGTTGCCAGGCTGGAGTGCAGTGGCGCGATCTCAGCTCACCACAACCTCTGCCTCCTGGGTTCAAGCGATTCTTCTGCTTCAGCCTCCCGAGTAGCTGGGATTACAGGCATGTACCACCACGCCTGGCTAATTTTACATTTTTAGTAGAGACGGGGTTTCTCCATGTTGGTCAGGCTGGTCTCGAACTCCCGACCTCAGGTGATCCACCAGTCTCAGCCTCCCAAAGTGCTGGGATTACAGGCGTGAGCCACCGTGCCCGGCCTACTGTACTCTTTTAATTGGGAAAGCAAAAGCTTTCTCACATCCCATCCAGAATGCATAGGGTTTCTTCTCGTTGATCAGAAGTGTACTACATGGCACCCCTAGCTGCAGGGAGGCTGGGAAACTGATTACTTAGCTGAGCATTTTATATTCCTGTGTAAAAGCTGACTCTGTGAATGAAGAGGTAGAGAAGGAGGGCTTTCAGCTACTCAGCTTACCGTGTGTCTGCCACATGCAGTATCTACTGTGTGTTGGGCAGTGCTCCACCTTAGGCAAAGATGGAGCAAAAATGAATGAGAAGAGGAGTCCCATGGAAGACTTGAAGAAAATCGAAAAATTCTTTTAGCACAAAATTGTTAAACTCCTGTTGTATTTCATGATCGGGACAAAATAGATGTCTTACAATATACTCAGGAAGACCAACAGGTTCAAGAAGTTACAACATCAAGCATGCTAAGTCCTATGATGGGGGAATATTGGGTCCTGTGGGAGCCTAGATAAGCCACACTGGAGAAGTATCACAAAAGGCTTCCCAAGTCATTGAGACCTCAAGAATGAGAGAAAATTATTTTTTTAAAAAGGCGGGGTGGGGGGAAATGCTCCAGGGAGTAAGAAATAGTACGTATGAAGCCCTGGAGGCAAGAGAGTGTGTGAGGGCCTAACTGGGGCTGAGTAACTGAAAGAAGTGTAGGTGGCTGGAGCGTGGATTATGAGTGGGGCAGAGGAGGGACGTGAGACTAGCAGGTGAAGTCGTGAAGCCAGATGAAGGAGTGTGTGTATCTTGAGGACTAGAAGGTCATGAAGGATTTTCAGCAGAATTGTTGATGTGATCAAATTTTTGGAACTGGCTGGTTAGCAGAAGAGTGGAGACGATTGAAGAGGTCAAGACTGGACACCAGGTGGCCAGTTAGAAGGTCAATACAGTCATCTTGGTTAGAGGTTAGAAGGTCAGTGCAGTCATGTTGGTTAGAAGTGGTGGTGGCCTGACAGGAAAATAGCTTTGGGGATGGATGTAAGTGGATACAGTCAAGGGACATGTAGGAAGCAGGCTCTATAGAAACTGGTGACTGGGCATGAGGGTGAAGGGAGGAGTAAAAAATGGGGAAGAGTCCAGGCTAACTCCTGGGATTCTGGCTTAAATGTATAGTGGTGGTGCCATGTACCATGTACCATGTCAAGGAGGGGAAAATCACAGGCTTAGGGGTAAAGCTGAATTCAGTCTGGGGCATGATGACTTTTAGTCAATTGAATATTTGCGTTTAAGTCTCAAAACAGAGGTGCAGGCTATTGATTTGGAATGGTTAGTCTACAGATGGCAATTGAAACTCTTTAGAGGGAGAAGAAAAGAGGTCCTCATTTAGGGCACCAAGAAACCATGGCATATAAAGGATGGGCCCTGGAATAGGATCTTACAAAAAAGTCTGAGGAGCCACCAGAGAAATAGGGTAGAAACCAGGAGAATGTAGAAAATATCTGAAACCAAGGGAAAGATCCAAAGAAGCAGAAGCACATATCAAGAAGTCTGGAGTGTGATGATTCCAGAGCTCTTTCAACGGCTCAACATTGTACCCAGGAAATTCAGATGTTTTCTATGATTTTCATGCTGAGCGGTTAGCATTGTTTTTGTCCTCAAATGTGTCACCTAATGACCACCTTATGGCTACTTCACCTCCAGGAGTTACGTCCATGTTCAAGGAGGGAAGAAGGCAGAATAATACCAGCAAACTCTTCTCATCTTTTATCAGCTAGTAATAATTCTTCCCCAGAAGTCCTCAAGGACATCCACTTACATCTTACTGGCTAGTAATGGGTCACGTGGTCTCTCTTACTTCCAAAGGAGGCTGAGAGAGTGAGTATTTACTCTTCCAGTCTCTGTATTAGGAGGCAGAAGGAAAGGGGCTGGAAATGGCCCTGTGATATTTCAACAATATCATCGGCTGTGGTGTTCCTTGGGTTTGGGGAATATGACATAACTGGCGGCCATGGTGAGCATTGTTCCAGTGGAATAGTGGAAGCCAGACCGCAGTGGGACAAGGAATAGCGGGAAGTACGGCAGTGGAGGCATGGAGCTTTGGAGAGTTGTGAAGGATGAGTTACTGAGTTGCTAAGAAAGCCACAAAGGGGTTGCCCAGTGTCAGGAAGAGTCCGCCTGAAATTACATGGGACGAATGTGAAAGTGGAGCCGCTGGGAGCATTTTCATGACTTTTCTTTCCACCTCCACCCATCTGTATGGAGAGGGGAGACTGGAGGATGACAAGGCAGGAGCAGTGGAACGGTGGGAGAAGGGGATGTTCAGAACGTGTGTGTGATCTTGAGATGTAGTGGGTGAAAGGCTGATGGTGGGGCCAAGCTGGATGAGGAGGCAAACCACGCCACACAGGTGGTTGTAGGAATAGCCACAAGTTGAACAAGAAAGAGGTTGTATAAAGAAGTTTTGAGGGTAGCGACGGTGAAAAGGGTAGGAGGTTATGATCAAGAGTCTGAAGTTAGAAAGGTTGTTAGATCTTGGACAGTAGGACGATTCCTCATAACAAGGAGTTTATGAGTAACTGTGGTAGGACAGAGATGAACATCTCTTAGGAGTTAAGCAACTGTGAAGCCAGGCTGCTGGCAGGGTTATCAGTTTAACCTACACTGAATATTCACTATAGCCGTTACTCCTCAAGTCTGAACGAGATAGTTATGTTATCTACAAGAGTCATACAAGCAGGCTTTGCCATCTCTTTAAAGCCCGATATAGAGGGATAAACTTTACCTGAAAATTACAGATATTAGAGTCCTCATTCTCCCTTCTCATTTTTTTTTTTTTGTTTGTTACCAGAACAATTCACATCCCATAATATCCAATCAATCTTTTGCTTGGTTATATAAAATTTTAGGCATTTCCAATTTAGGCCATAAATATTCTAGGTATAACTTGTTAGGTACCACTTTAAGATCCATCGATACTTTTCCCCTAAAATTAAAAATAAATTCCAGGCCGGGTGTGGTGGCTGATGCCTGTAATCCCAGCACTTTGGGAGGCCAAGTCGGGTGGATCACTTGAGGTCAGGAGTTTGAGACCAGCCTGGCCAACATGGTGAAAACCCGTCTCTACTAAAAATACAAAAATTAGCCAGGTGTGGTGGTGTGTGCCTGTAATCCCAGCAACTCAGGAGGCTGAAGCAGGAGAATCACTTGAACCCAGGAGGCGGAGGTTGCAGTGAGCCAAGATCACACCACTGCACTCCAGCCCAGGCAACAGAGTGAGACTCTGTCTCTAAATAAATAAATAAATAAATAAGTTCTACATTGAATACATTTTGTGGAGTAGCTGAAGAAGAGCTGCCTATTCTTAATTTTCAGTGTGGGCAGTAAACATGTCCCCTTGAAGGGAAATTGATTACCTGGAAGAAGGTGTTTTCATTCTAAAAACCTTTTAAACAAAAGAGCCGGTGTCGGGGGCTGGGAGTGGGGGTTCCTATTGGAATTAGACAAGTTCAGCTATAGAATTTAACAAGAAGTTCCATATGGAATTTAACAAGCAGGAATTAAACAAGTTCAGAATTACGTTGAGAAGCAGAGAAGAAGCTGAATGCTGGCCCTCTGCTTTTAGGAGTTGGCCTGAAGAAGCAAGGGCATGGCGTGGCAGTTGGTAGATGATGGACAGGGTGGTGTAATCTGCTCATATGAACATGGAGAAGAAAGTCTGTGCTTAATTCAGCAGGCAAACCTTTTGAGCGGTCTAGAAATGCAGTCAAAACTGGCTAGGATGTGTTGGAGGGGGAATGGTTAGAAGTTGGGAGAACACTACACTTAACAAAATAAGAGGTTCCTTTGAATGTTTCCTTTGGGGAGTTTTAATTTAGATCACTGAAATCTTGTCTTTTCTGCCATTTTTTTTTAAAAAAGTTATTTACTTTATGATAGAGGATGGTAGAAAGATTCCCTCACTTCATTAAGTTAATAAATATCTATTAAGCCCTTTGCCCTTTAAGAACTTGAGAGGTAGTTCCATTTCTGAAGTTGATTTCCTGTGTCAGATGGGAACACCATGGTACCATCTCTTATTTGTTCATTGCCCTGGCATGGAGTGGATATTGACGAATTAATAAATGACAAAAGATGGCAAGGAACCTAAAAGGAAATGCCTTTTCTTAGCTATTCTAAGCAATTGGGTTATCTTTGGGATAATCATTTTGCAAGGAAATTTCTGTATTTGTTGTAAATAGATACATGCATTGCCTTAGGGAAGTACTGCTGAGAAGTGGTAATTGCTGGAAAGAAGAAGAGATGAAGAGAGTACATCTGGATGGATGAAGAGAATACAGATTTTTTTTTTTTGGGACGGAGTTTCGCTCTTGTTGCTCAGGCTGGAGTGCAATGGTGCGATCTCGGCTCACTGCAACTTCTGCCTCCCAGGTTCAAGCAATTCTCCTGCCTCAGTCTCCCAAGTACCTGGGATTATAGGCATGCGCCACCACGCCCAGCTCATTTTTGTATTTTTAGTAGAGATGGGGTTTCTCCATGTTGGTTAGACTGGTCTTGAACTCCTGGCCGCAGGTGATCCACCTGCCTCAGCTTCTGAAAGTGCTGCGATTACAGATGTGAGCCACTGCACCCGGCCAGCTTTTTTTTTTTTTTTTTTTTTGAGATGGAGTCTGGCTCTGTTGCCCAGGCTGGAGTGCAGTGGTGCAATCTCAGCTCACTGCAAGCTCTGCCTCCCAAGTTCACGCCATTCTCCTGCCTCAGCCTCCCAAGTAGCTGGGACTACAGGCACCTGCCACCACGCCCGGCTAATTTTTTGTATTTTCAGTAGAAACGGGGCTTCACCCTGTTACCCAGGAGGGTCTCCATCTCCTGACCTCGTGATCCGCCCGTCTTGGCCTCCCAAAGTGCTGGGATTACAGGTGTGAGCCACCGCGCCTGGCCTCAGATATTTTTTTTTAGAGACAAAGTCTCCCTGTGTTGCCCAGGCTGGAGTGCAGTGGCTATTCTCAGGCTCGGTTATAGCGCACTACAGCCTCTAACTTTTGAGCTCAAGCAGTCCACCTGCCTCAGCCTCCAGAGTAGCTGGGACTACAGGCGCACACCAGCATGCCCAGTGAGAGTGCAGATTTTACAGGTGGAATGAAAGTTTCAATTATCACTGAACCTTGAAAAGTAACTTGAACATATTTTTATTTGGCTTATAAAAGATTGGATACTTTTAAAATTCTAGACCTGGAGTGGTGGCTCATGCCTGTAATCCCAGCACTTTGGGAGGCCGAGGTGGGCGGATTACCTGAGGTCAGGAATTCGAGACCAGCCTGGCCAACATGGCAAAACCGCATCTGTACTAAAAATACAAAAATTAGCTGGGCATGGTGGCACACACCTGTCATCCCAGCTACTTGGGAGACTGAGGTAGGAGAATCGCTTGAACCTGGGAGGCAGAGGTTACAGTGAGCCAAGATCACGCCATTGCCGTCCAGCCTGGGTGACAGAGTGAGACTCCATCTCAAAAATGAAATAAAATTCTGAAATTACGTTTCAAGAATCATAGCAGGCTGGGTGTGGTGGCTCATGCCCATAATCCCAGCGCTTTGAGAGACCGAGGTGGGCAGATTGCTTGAGCCCAGGAGTTTGAGACTAGCATGAGCAACTAGCATGAACATGGTGAAACCCCATCTCTACAAAAAATACAAGAATTTGCTGGGCGTGGTGGCATGTACCTATAGTCCCAGCTACCCAGGAGGCAGAGGTGGGAGGATCACCTGAGCCCAGGAGGTCAAGGCTACAGTGAGCCATGATCAGGCCACTGCACTCCAGTCTGGGTGACAGAATGAGACCGTGTCTCAAAAAAAATAAAATAAATAAAAAGAATCATAGCAGATTATATGTGCAGTTTCACATGGATATGATCATTTTATTAATCAACTTTTCTTTCATAGCTGTATTTGAATTGGCTTCTGTTTTATTTTAAATTCATCATTGTGCTAGATTTACATTTTACATTTTAGCAAGACATTTTATAAATCTATAGCACTGAAAAGTATCTTTTAATAAGCTAGTAAACCCCCATTTCATCACGCTTCTTCATAAATATCTAGTACCTGGGTAACTGCAAATGAAATTCTGATTCACTAAGGATATTTTAGAAATAATAGCAGTGATGCCCTTTAGGACGTCTCAGTGATGTCCTTTATTTCGTCTTATAGTCAATCATAGATATTGGTAAACATGAAAACATCTAGTGGTTATTGAGTGCTGAACTAAGCAGTTTGCAAGATGCTTTTCTTATGCAGTAGTTTCTACTGTATGGCTAGCTAAGGAATTTGAGGCAGAGACAGGTCATTAGGTGACTTGTCCAAAGTCAGACGGTGAGTGACTGGGCAAGGATTTGAATTCAGGCAGTGCGGTTCCACAGCCTCTGTTCTTGGCTGTGATGTTGTGCTGCCAGTTTTTACTCATTTCCTCACCTGTGTATTATACCCCCATAGAGCCTCTGGATCATAAGGATTATTGTAATTAATAAAGACAACGCTAAGCTTCCCAAGGATCTTCTGGAACATCTCGATAGGAGATTATAATACTAAATGAAAGCAGCATGGCATATTTGGTTTTTCTTTTTCACAGCCCAGCCTTATAATTCCCATGCCTGAAGAAACATTTTTTAGAATATGAATCCTGTTTTTTTTTCAATTTTTTTTTTTTTGAGACAGAGTCTCGCTCTGCCACCCAGGCTGGAGTGCAGTGGCGCGATCTCGGCTCACTGCAAGCTCCACCTCCCGGGTTCACACCCTTCTCCTGCCTCAGCCACCCAAGTAGCTGGGACTACAGGTGCCCGCCACCACGCCTGGCTAATTTTTTGTATTTTTAGTAGAGATGAGGTTTCACTGTGTTAGCCAGGATGGTCTCGATCTCCTGACCTCATGATCCACCCGCCTCCGCCTCCCAAAGTGCTGGGATTACAGGCGTGAGCCACCGCGCCCGGCCATGAATCCTGTTTTTTATCCCCTGTTTTGTATGGTGACTAAAAATCTGTTCATATAAAAACACATGTTCATATAAAAACAACAACTAACTGGTGTATATAGTGGAAATACTTTTTACTCTAAATACACTTTTGGTATATTTATCTCTAATAGAAACCAACATTGGGATGAAAGAGGGGAAGTAAAGAACAAAATTCAAGAAAGCCATTTCTCATCTGTCGCCCAGGCTGGAGTGCAGTGGCGCAGTCTCAGCTCACTACAACCTCTGCCTCCTGGGTTCAAGCGATTCTCCTGCCTCAGCCTCCCAAGTAGCTGGGACTACAGGCGCCTGCCATCAAGCCCAGCTAATTGTTTTGTATTTTTAGTAGAGACGGGGTTTCACCATGTTAGCCAGGATGGTCTTGAACTCCTGACCTTGTGATCCGCCCACCTCAACCTCCCAAAGTGCTGGGATTACAGGCGTGAGCCACCGTTCCCGGCCAAGAAAGCCATTTCTAACGTTTATAGTTACTTCTGA
This sequence comes from Gorilla gorilla gorilla, assembly GCF_029281585.2. Classification (NCBI taxonomy): domain Eukaryota; kingdom Metazoa; phylum Chordata; class Mammalia; order Primates; family Hominidae; genus Gorilla; species Gorilla gorilla. Next base: position 28,488,798 of record NC_073229.2, on the reverse strand, counting down.
ATTTTTGCCGACTTAAATCATTTAAGTAGGGAGACCTTTAACTTTATGGGCCTCTTAAGTTCTAAAAAGAGAGAATCTTGAAAAGGACCCTGTAAGAAAGGCACAATTAAACTGATTAGAGAAATGTTAAGAACTCACCCAGAAAAGAAGATTAATGGTAATTTTTTCACTTTTGCATTAAAGCTGAATTTTGGATGTGACGTAGGCCTACCAAGTAGCCTTGAGGTATAGGAGGTGATTTCCTTGTAAGGATGAGGAAAGAGAAAGATAGCTCACCCAAAGTGAACCAACAATGGAGTAAGAAGGACAACAGTGTAATGTGTGTCTTTGAATCCTCTATCCCTGAACACTAAACTTTCCCTAATTTATTTTAGGATGAAGAGAAAGTTCTATTCTTGGGATGAATGCATGAACTTGAGAGAAGTTAAGGTAAAATCCTAAAGATGAAAAGAACCTAGAACTTCTTAACATTACCTGAGGACAGTAGTTAAGATGATTTTATTCTCTGTGGGAAGCATTCTGAAGATAATTGTGTTTGTTTTTCCTTTATATTCCTAAATTAATTTCTCATTTCTTCTGGTTCTGATGTCAATGGAGAACAGCATATAATTATATCCTCACATTTGAAAGTTCACTTTCACTTTTAAAAGAGCATCTTAAAATCATATTATGCAAAGACAACTTTTTTTTTTTTTTTTTTTTTTGTGACAGAGTCTTACTCTGTCACCCAGGCTGGAGTGCAGTGGTGTGATCTCAGCTCACTGCAACCTCCGCCTCCTGGGTTCAAGCGATTCTCCTGCCTCAGCTTCCCAAGTAGCTAGGACTACAGGTGTGTGTCACCATGCCCAGCTAATTTTTGTATTTTTAGTGGAGACAAGGTTTCACCATGTTGGCCAGGCTGGTCTCGAACTCCTGACCTCAGGTGATCCGCCCACCTCAGCATCCCAAAGTGCTGGGATAGCAGGCGTGAGCCACCGCGCTCAGCTACCAAAGACAACTTTTTGAATTACTACATACCATTTCCTTAGATTTTATGCTTAAAGACTTGGATACAATTTTGGATACCTTTGCATGGTTAAGTCAGACAAAAGTTAGACCTATTTATAAACCAAGGGAAAAATGTAACAGATTGAAATGTTTAATAGCTATTGTTGGCTTGATTTATTGTTTGCACTTAACGTTCATTACTTAAAGCAATTATGTAGATATTAAAATGTCATTAATTAATGAACCCAGGAGAAATGGAAAATTACATAAGGTAATTATCATACTTAGCATTGATGCAATTTTGCCAAATTCTACAAGTATTTTTTAAGAAATTTTAATACGTATTTTTTATTTTTCAGTCTCTGAAGAAACTTAATCATGCCAATGTTATTAAATTGAAAGAAGTTATCAGAGAAAATGACCATCTTTATTTTATATTTGAATATATGAAAGAAAACCTCTATCAATTAATGAAAGACAGGTATGTTTTTATTCACGTTTTTCCCTGTTATTCTCTCCATGAGTTCTTTGGATCCTTTCATATGTCATACTTTATGAGATAAAGATTGATCACTCCAAAAGGTAAATTTAAATTAACTAGTTCTGTTACCTTTATCAAAGGGTAACATTTAACACCAAAGAACCAGCTGTGACATAGCCAGCATTTTTCTGTTGTAGATCCTTGAAAGTGAAGGCCAGTATCTCATATCAATACACATACTATCTATTTATGCTTTTAAAAATACAAATTTATGTATAGTTTAGTACTCAGTAATAAAGCTGGCCTTGGGCACTATTGAGAAAATTATCTTGGTTGCTCTCCCAAGCATCTTGTGAAGGTTAATGAAAGAATGGAGAAAGGAATGAAGTTGCTTTCAAGAAAGGATCTAAAATGCTCAATCATTAGAATGCACAAGTCAGTGATAAGACTTGATGTGTTACCAATCCCAAGGAAATTCACAATTTTTAAATATGTGTGGGCAGAATCTGTAAAGGGAGAGCTTTGGTCTTCCGCCCTGGGCTTGGGGAGATAATGTTTTGGTGGTTGTTCTGGTCACGTCTGGGAGATTAACATCCATTTTGCCTGCTTTTAAAGTGAGAAATGTTCAACAACAAACTCTGAAATACTTAGAAATAATTTTCCGAAGTAATGATGTTGATTTCTCTTTGATTCTTACACACACACACACACACACACACACACACACACTCTCACTCTCACTCAAGGTCTGAGGATGTTACGTGAATTATTCTTTAATCATATTTTTCCCTTTCTCAAAACATATTTATTGAATGCCTCTTATGTTCCAGGCCGAAATCATCATAACATTAATGTCAATTAAAATAAAAGTAAATTTCTGCCCCTCAAATCAGTTTTTACTTTTCCAGAGTCCCTTCTAGGCCTTCTATATAGACATGCACGCCTTTTTACTTAGTTGTAATTTTAGTGGGACAAAGTTTTTTATTTGATTAATTTACTTACAAGTATTTTTTATGTGGATACTTAGTCTTTATAGTTATAAATAATATATTCTGTTAAATGGCTATACTAAGCTTCACTTTTTGAACTATTTAAAATAAATAATTAGTGTGAAAATAGGTTGGTAATTATTGTATATAATATTGATGGAATTATTACCATTAAAGGTGATAATTATAAGGGTTATGAAAACGCTTGTAAGTGAAAAAACAAACCAAATTGTGTGTATGTGACTTTCATTCCTAATATAAAAGTTATGCATGCAGATGGATTAGGACTGGATTAGAATACTGAAAAATTAAAAGTTTCTTAATCAGGTGGTGGGATTATGGGTAATCTTAATTTTCAGCCTCTAATAAATTTTGTCCTTTAAAATATTGAAATGATATATACTTACATGAAATATCAAGATACCCTTGTTGAAGAAAAAAATGAAATACATGTAAATTCATGAAATATTAAATTTTCATCTATTTTTGAAATATATATAAATCTGGATGGATGTGGTAGTTCCTGCCTTTAATCCAGTACTTTGCGAGGCTGAGGTGGGAGGATCACTTGAGCCCAGGAATTTGAGACCAGCCTGGGCAACATAGTGAGACTCCATCTCTACAAAAAAATTAAAAAAGTAGCCAGGCGTGGTGGCACACACCTGTAGTCCTAGCTACTTGGAGGCTGAGGTGAGAAGAGTGCTTGAGCCCAGGAGGTTGAGGCCACCCATAATCCCAGCCACTCGGGAAGGTAAGACAGAAGAATTGCTTGAACCCAGGAGGCCAGCTAATTTTTGTATTTTTAGTAGAGACAGGGTTTCACTGCGTTGGCGAGGAGGCAGAGGTTGCAGTGAGCCGAGATCGCACCGCTGCACTGCAGCCTGGGCAACAGAAGAAGACTCCATCTCAAACAAAAAAGAAAAAATACACACATATATATATATATACACACTGTATAAAGCTACACTAATATAGTAGCCATTAGTCAGATGTGGCTATTGAACTCCTGAAATGTTTGCATTGAAGAGTGTTGTAAATGTAAAATAAATTACACATCAGATTTTGAAAACTTGGTACAAAACAAATTTATTAATAATTTTTATATTTTTTTACTCCAAGCTTGATGGCTCATGCTTGTAATCTTAGCACTTTGAGAGGCCAAGGCGGGAGGACTGCTTGAGCCCCAGGAGTTTGAGACCAGCCTAGGCAACATAGCGAGACCATGTGTCTCTCTTTTTTTTCAGAGACAGGGTCTTGCTCTTTCACCTTGGCTGGAGGGCCAGAGTGCAGTGGTGCAAACATGGCTCACTGTAGCCTCGACCTCTTGGGCTCCAGCAATTCCCCTGCCTTGGTGCCCCAAGTAGCTGGGACTGCAGGCACGTGCCACCATGCCTGGCTAATTTTTGTATTTTTAGTAGAGATGAGGTTTCACCATGTTGGCGAGGCTGCTCTCGAACTCCTGACCTCAGGTAATCCACCCACCTTGGCCTCCCAAAGTGCTGGGATTACAGGCATGAGCCACCATGCCCAGCCGGCTCTTATATTTCTATTGGATAACACCAATATGCAGAATAGAACTGAAGCATTTATTTATATCTCTAAATTTATTTCCCCCCCCCTTTTTGTTTTTGGAGGCAGGATCTCACTCTGTCACCAGGCTGGAGTGGAGTGGCACAGTCACAGCTTACTGCAGCCTCGAATTCCCAGGCTCAAGTGATCCTCCCACCTCAGCCTCTCCAGCAGCTGGACTACAGGCATGCGCTACCACACCTGGCTAATTTTTGTATTTTTTGTAGACACAAGGTTTCACCATGTTGCCCAGGCTGGTCTTGAACTCTTGGGCTTAAGCGATCCTCCCACCTTGGCCTCCCAAAGTGCTGGGATTATAGGCATTAGCCACCACATCCGGCCATCTCTAAAATTCTTCAAGCCTGCATAATACAGATTTGCATGCTTGGCTTATCTGTTAGTAATTCAGTTTTTCAACTTGCTTTGCTCTTCTTGGACAGTTTAAAATTTAGCTATTTAGGCCAGGTGCGGTGGCTCATGCCGGTAATCCCAGCACTTTGGGAGGCCGAGGTGGGCAGATCGCCTGAGGTCAGGAGTTCAAGACCAGCCTGACCAACATGGCGAAACCCTGTCTCTACTAAAAATACAAAATTAGCCAGGCATCGTGGTGCATGCCTATAATCCCAGCTACTTGGGAGGCTGAAGCAGGAGAATCACTTGAACCCAGGAGGTGGAGGTTTCAGCGAGCTGAGATTGCGCCACTGCACTCCAGCCTGTGCAACAAAGAGTGAAACTCTGTCTCAAAAAAAAAAAATTAGCTATTTAATATGTGTGCAATATATTCAGTTTTGGATTTGAGTTTTTACCTCACATCAAAACAAAAAAAAAGTCTAATTTTCATGTTTTAAATGTGTGAGCTTTAAGAGTATAAATCTATAAATCATAGGTTTAACCAGTATCGTGAGGCCAGTAGAGGCTCCAAGGCAGGGGGAATATAAACCTTCTTTGGATTGGTTGGCTGGTTGCTTAACAGAATTATGTCACTGTTCATTTCTTTACAGAAACAAGTTGTTCCCTGAATCAGTCATCAGAAATATTATGTATCAAATATTGCAAGGGCTGGCTTTTATCCATAAACATGGTAGGTTTCTTTTAAGTTTCATTTCCCTACCTCTTTAGATTACTGTTGAGATTGTGCATACAAATTTATTAAACTGTTAAATAACTGTTATATTGGATAACTACGAATCTGGAGTATGTGCCTATACACACTGACATTTTTATTTAAAAACTTCATCAATTTCTGTGATTCTGTATAAAATGGAATTTATGGCTGGGCACGGTGGCTCACGTGTGTAATCTCAGCACTTTGGGAGGCCAAGGCAGGTGGATCACCTGAGGTCAAACGAGTTTGAGACCAGCCTGGCCAACATGGTGAAACCCTGTCTCTGTTAAAAAAAAAATACAAAAATTAGCTGGGCGTGATGGCGGGCGCCTGTAATCCCAGCTACTCAGGAGGTTGAGGCAGGAGAATTGCCTGAACCCCAGAGGTGGAGGTTGCAGTGAGCTGAGATCACACCATTGCACTCCAGCCTGGGCAACAGAGTGAGACCATCTCAAAAAAAAAAAAAAAAAAAAAAAAAAAAAAAAAATATATATATATATATATATATATATAAAATACATAACATACATACATACCAGGCCAGACTCACACCTGTAATCCCAGCACTTTGGGAGGCCGAGGCGGGGGGATCACCTTAGGTCAGGAGTTCGAGACCAGCCTGGCCAACATGGTGAAACCCCATCTCTACTAAAAATGTAAAAAATTAGCCAGGCTTGGTGGCGCGTGCCTATAATCCCAGCTACTTGAGAGTCTGAGGCAGGAGAATCGCTTGAACGCAGGAGGCGGAGATTGCAGTGAGCTGATATTGCGGCATTGCACTCCAGCCTAGGCAAAAAGAACAAAGCTCCATCTCAAAAAATAAATAAAAAAATAGAATTTCTATAATCTATAATTATCTTCCACCATAGCAGAATTTTTTAACAGTTTAGTCATCATCAGCCTTTAGTCTCAGTCATCATATACCCATCTTGCAACCTCATTCTCCCTAATTTTATCGTAGAAATGAAAAAAAAAGGACCTTCTTTTGGAAAAGATTAGACTATTTTGATCTAGCATGACCAATTATTAACATTTAAATAGTTTGTAGCGCCCACGGAGCAGTGTTTTATAGTTTTCCTTAGTTTTTACATTTAGTTGTTTCTATTCTGTGAATGAAATTAAAGCAAGTATTAACACTTGGTCTATTTTCTATGAATTACGTACTTCAATTAATGTAGTTTTTTCATATCTATCAAATCAAAATAATTATTAGTCCAAAAAGTTAATATGATTTTTTTTAAAAACATTTGTTTAGAATCACTAGATGTTTAGATACTAAATTAGAAAAGTTTGTCCCATACCATTGCTGTGTTCTGAACATAGGCACTGGAAAATCACCATTAGTTTCCCTTCATGTCTCATCCTGTATTTTATTTTATTGCTATTATTATTATTATTTGAGACAGGATCTCACTCTGATGCCCAGGCTGGAGTGCAGTGGTGCCATCATGGCTCACTGCAGCCTCGACTTCCTGGGCTCAGGTGAACCTCCCACCTCAGCCTCCCTAGTAGCTGGGACTACAGGCGCACGCTTCCACACCCAGCTAATTTTTTTCTTTTTTGTAGAGATGAGGTTTCGCCATTTTTCCCAGGCTGGTCTTGAACTCCTGGACTCAAGTGATCCTCCAACCTCAGCCTCCTGAAGTGCTGGGATTACAGGCAGGAGCCATCACACCCATCCTCCTCCTGTAGTTTATATTTTGTTTTTTTATTTTCTTAACTGCTACAGGAATTATTTACCTTCCAAAAATGCTATGCAGGATTCCATATAAATATTTTAAGAACACTTCTTAAACTTATAAAAAGGGTATGTTTAGAATGTTTTAAGAACATTAAAAAAAACTTTTTATTTGTACCATATGTAAACTATTGGGGTCTTTTAAAAGTCTAAATCCTGTAATGATATACTATACTTTATTGGCAAACAGCAGTAATGTATTAATTATATGGAAATAAGGGACATCTGCTATTTTAATTATTCATAATGGATTCCTGATTTTTAATTGTTTTAACCTCTGGTCAGCATGGTAACACTTGATATTTGCCTGGGTTGATTTATGCTGTCAGCAATGTCTGAAGCATAAGGGATTGAAGGAGGAAGTTCGATTACGATTTTAAAATTGTGACTGAAAGAAATAACATGAATAATCAACAGTTGACTGTAGAGTTGGCTACATAGTAATTTGGGAAACCAGCCTATAAGGACGATTAGACGTTTTTACGAAAGCCACATAATTCTTGCTGCTAAGCATCTCAGATGTAATACTTCAAGAAATAGATATTTTAAAATAGTTGTTTGGCCGGGAGTGGTGGCTCACGCCTGTAGTCCCAGCACTTTGGGAGGCCAAGGCAGGCGGATCACTTGAGGTGAGGAGTTCGAGACCAGCCTGGCCAACGTGGTGAAAACCTATCTCTACTAAAAATACAAAAATTAGCTGGGCATCATGGCACATGCCTGTAATCCCAGCTACTTGGGAGGCTGAGGCAGGAGAATTGCTTGAACCCGGGAGGCGGAGGTTACAGTGAGCTGAGATCATGCCACTGCACTCCAGCCTGGGTGACAGAGCAAGACTCTGTCTCAAAAAGTAAATAAATAAAATAAAATAGTTGCTGTCAAAAAAATGAAAATATTTAGTTCACATAGGACTGAATTACTAATATATGTATATTAGGATGGGGAAGACCTCAGCTGTACAAATATGTAATTAGTTTAGTTCTCTAAGACTTTATGGATTAGTGTCACTCTGCTGTGCATCACACGGTCCCATTCCTGTCATTACATTACAAAAGTATCTGAATGTCTCTTGGACATAGTGAAATGGATATTACCTACTATTTAGAGTAAGAAGTACTTGATAAACTCAGATTACAAAACTGTTAAACAGATGTCACAAATAGAGCCCACTCTGGCTTTGAAGTGATTAAAAACATTTAGGCTTAAAAAGGCTTCCCAACCCCAGCTGGCCGTGGTGGCTCACACCTGTAATCCCAGCACTTTGGGAGGGTGAAGCAGGTGGATCACAAGGTCAGGAGTTTGAGACCACCCTGGCCAACATGGCAAAATCCAGTTTCTACTAAAAATACAAAAAAATAGCCGAGTGTGGTGGCAGACGCCTGTAATCCCAGCTATTCCAGAGCCTGAGGCAGGAGAATTGCTTGAACCCCGGAGGCGGAGGTTGCAGTGAGCCCAGATCGTGCCACTACACTCCAGAGCAAGACTCTGTCTCAAAACAAAAAAAAAAAGAAAAAGATAAAAGAAAGTCTTCCCAGCTCCAAAGCTACATGAAAACCCTCTTCAAGTGATCACCTGCAGTCTCCCTGCCTCCCAAGGCCTTTGGAACCCAAGCCATTTGGATATAACCAGAATGCTGTAGACTGCCCTTAGAAAAAGCCTCCCTTAAGACAAATCTCATCTGCCAGGAGGGCTTTAATGTTTGTTCTTTTCCCCCTGGGTTTTCTTTTTCTTTTCCTTTTTTTTTTTTTTTTTGAGACAGAGTCTTGCTCTGTTGCCCAGGCTGGAGTGCGGTGGCATGATCTCCGCTCACTGCAACCTCCACCTCCCAGGTTCAAGTGATTCTTCTGCCTCAGCCTCCTGAGTAGCTGGGACTACAGGCGCGCACCACCATGCCCGGCTAATTTTGGTTATTTTTAGTATAGACGGGGTTTCATCATATTGGCCAGGCTGGTCTCAAACTCCTGACCTCATGATCCACCTACCTCGGCCTCCCAAAGTGCTGGGATTATAGGCGTGAGCCACCACGCCCGGCCCCCACTGGGCTTTCTGCCTCATTTTCATTGGTTTCCCTATCAGCTTCATAACCATTTATTTTATAGATTGAATTGCTAATATAAACATTATAATTATTGGGATTTTGCAACAACACAGCTATTGAGGAAAACTGAACATTAGATAAAATAATTTTAAAGGAAGAAATTAGTTCTGATGTGTGGAGTTCCATTTTTATTGAATGGACTTTTTAAACAAGTGATTTTTCTCAAGGAGTCAGCTGCACTGACTTAAGCCTGATTAAAAAGTGCTCTTCTCAGCCTGGGTGACGTGGCAAAACCCTGTCTCTATCAAAAATACAAAAAATTAGGTGGGAGTAGTGGCATGCACCTGTGGTCCCAGATACTTAGCGGGCCAAGAGGATTGCTTGAGCCGAGATCGAGCCACTACACTCGGGCCTGGACAACAGAGCAAGACCTGTCTCAAAAACAAAAACACTTCTCACACGTTAATTAGGTGACTTCACTCTGGCCCTCCTCCTCCTCCTCTACTGCACAATAGTGATAACAGTACCTCCTTCAGGTTGTTGTGCAAATGAATGGAGATAATCATGGTGTGGTAATACCTAGCCCAGCGCCTGAACACCCACTGGAGTCACAAATAAAAATAAATGTTAAATGGGTGGTTATTTTTAATTATCTCATACACTGTGTGAACTTTCTTGCCAAAGAATTTTAAAAGCAGGGTCCCTACATCCCATTTACTTCTTAGACAATAAATATGGTTTACTTTTTTCCTAAGATGATGTTTTGAATTATAAAAGAGGGGGTTCATTTATATTTTGTTTATAAATCAAATAAAGCTATGTTTAAACGTAATGATTTACTGTATTGTTTTTTCTCCGTATATCATCAAGGCTTTTTTCATAGGGACATGAAACCAGAAAACTTGCTTTGTATGGGTCCAGAGCTTGTGAAAATTGCTGATTTTGGACTTGCAAGAGAATTAAGGTCACAGCCACCATACACTGATTATGTCTCTACCAGATGGTGAGTAGGGGTTATGCAGCCCTCCTGAGGCATAAGCCTATGGTGAAATTTTCCTACAATGGATTGTTACATATTTCTGGAAGTTCCATATTGAATATTTAAAACATAGAATTGAATTGTATATTCTTTAAAGAAAGCGAAGGATTGGTTTATTGCTATTCTGATCGCTGAAAAAAACAAGGAAAAAGAATTTCATTTATTCACTCATTCATTCATTCAACAAATATTTATTGAACACCTACTATGTGCCAAACATCATTTTAGGCACAGAGAACACAGCAGTGAAATAAAAAAAGAAAAGAAAAATATCTGCCTTATGCTGCTTACATGACAGCCAATAGACAGATAAACAAGTTAAAAATATTATGGATCACCAACAGAAAGACATACACGTGTTCACCAGAAGACACGAATCCTCTCAACTGCACGCCACCCAAACGTCCATGAACAGTAGCATCGTATACTCACCCAGTGGAATGCTTTGAAACAATGAGAACGAAGGGTCTATGACTGCATGCAGCAATGTGGACGAATCTTAGACAATGTTGAGAGCAAGAGCCCGAACAGAAAAAGAGCACATACCATATGATTTCATTTATGCAAAGTACAAAAACAAAGAAAACTAATCTGTGCCATGAAAGTCAGGATAGCAAGCAGTTCCATGGGGTGGGGATGTGTGTAGTGCCTGGACTAGTGCACAAGGGGCCTTCTGGGTGCTGATAGCATGTCTTTCTTTTTTTTTTGAGATGGAGTTTCGCTCTCTTGCCCAGGCTGGAGTGCAATGGCGTGATCTCGGCTCACTGCAACCTCTGCCTCCTGGTTTCAAGTGATTCTCCTGCTTCAGCCTCCCGAGTACCTGGGATTACAGGCACCCATCACCATGCCCAGCTAATTTTTGTATTTTTAGTAGAGACGCGGTTTCACCGTGTTAGCCAGGCTGGTCTCAAATTCCTGACCTCCGGTGATCCGCCCACCTTGGCCTCCTATGCATAGTGCTGGGATTACAGGCGTGAGCCACCAGGCCCAGCCGATAACATGCCTTTCTTGATCTGGGTGCTGGGTCCGTGGATGTATTGTATTTGTGAAAATTCATCAAGCTCTACTCTTACAACACATGCCTCTGCCTGTGTGAATATTATACTCCAGTGAAAACAAGAACATATGTGTATCAGGCTGGGCATGGTGGCTCATGCCTGTAATCCCAGAACTTTGGGAGGCCGAGGTGGGGGATCACTTGAGACGAGGAGTTCGAGACCAGCCTGGCCAACATGGCTAAACCCCGTTTCTACTAAAAATACAAAATTAGCCGGGTGTGGTGTCACGCGCCTTGGTGCCAGTTACTTGGGAGGCTGAGGCATGAGAATCACTTGAACCTCGGGGGCAGAGGTTGCAGTGAGCCGAGATTGCGCCACTGAACTCCAGCCTGGGCAACAGAGCAAGACTCTTTCTCAAAAAAAAAAAAAAAAAAAAAAGAATATATGTGTATCAGATGTTGATACATTATTATAAAGAAAAAATAGGAAAGGGGGCAGGGAGTTGGGGGAGATGGGGAGAGAAAGGAATGTTACATGGAGGGTCTGACTGAGAGTAGCCCTGATGGAGATGCCAGGGCCAGCAGGATTTTTTTTAGGCAGAGTAAAAGCCTTGAGACAGGTGCATGCCACACGTGAATTCTGCACAGCGCAGAATGAATAAGGAGGGCAGTCGTACGAAACAAGGGCAGAGTTTGTAGAGTGGCCAGAAATGATAGTGACTTGGACCTGCTGGCCATGCAGGTAGTGAGAAGTGTGGAATTCTGGGTATGTTTTCTAATGAATCAGATGTGGGGGCTGAAAGAAAGGAGTCAGTGTCTTAGTGTGTTTTGTGTTGCTGTAAAGGAACACCTGGGGCTGGGAAGTTGGTAAAGAAAGAAGGTTTATTTGGCTCCCGGTTCTGCAGGCTGTACAAGAAGCATGGCACTGGCATCCGCTTGGCTTCTGATGCGGGTTTTTATGCTGCATCAAAACATGGTGGAGAAGGTCAGGCCGGGCGTGGTGGCTCGCACCTGAATCCCAGCACTGTGGGAGGCTAGGGCGGGTGGATCACCTGAGGTCAGGAGTTCGAGACCAGCCTGGCCAACGTGGTGAAACCCAGCCTCTACTAAAAATACAAAAATTAGGCCGGGCACAGTGGCTCACGCCTGTAATCCCAGCACTTTGGGAATCCGAGGCAGGTGGATCACGAGGTCAGGAGATCAAGACCATTTTGGCTAACACAGTGAAACCCCGTCTCTACTAAAAAAAAAAAAAAAAAAAAAAAATTAGATGGGTGTGGTGGCGGGCACCTGTAGTCCCAGCTACTTGGGAGGCTGAGGCAAGAGAATGGCCTTAACCTGGGAGGCGGAGCTTGCAGTGAGCCAAGATCGCGCCACTGCACTCCAGCCTGGGTGACAGAGCAAGACTCTGTCTCAAAAACAAAAAACAAAAACAAAAACAATTAGCCAGGCATGGTGGCACATACTTGTAACTTGGGAGGCTGAGGCAGGAGAATCACTTGAACCCGGGAGGTGGAGGTTGCAGTGACCCGAGATCGCGCCATTGCACTCCAGCCTGAGCAACAAGAGCAAAACTCCGTCTCAAAAAAAAAAAAAAAAAAAAGATGGCGGCATGAAGGTCAAAGGGGAAATGGGCACGTGCGAGAAGGGAACAAACAAGAGGAGGAAGCTTGCCGTGGAGCAACCCACTCTCTCAGGAACTAATTTCATCTTGCCTGAAAAAGAACTCATTCACTACGTGAGAACAGCACCAAGCCTTTCATGAGGGATCCGCCCTGGTTACCTGCGAATGTGACCTTATTTTGAAATAGGGTCTTTGCAAATGTAATCAGACTAAGATGAGGTCAGACCACAGCCTGGCTGGTCTTAATCCAATAAGACTGATGTCCTTATAAGAAAAAGGCAGACAGAGAGATGGAAGAGGGAAGACACATGAAGGCACCTTGGGAGAAAGCAGTGTGATGTACACTTTAAATGGATCAACTGTATATTACGTGAATTATATATTAATAAAGCTTGTAAAAATATTCGTCAAAGTATAGTAAGTTCTCACTTAACATCATCAATAGGTTCTTGGAAACTTTCACTTTAAGTGAAACAACATATGATGAAACCAATTCGACCATAGGCTAATTAAAATAAACAATTTTATGGCACGTTTCTGGTCACAAAAACATCACCAAACTTTTTTTTTTTTTTTTTCCTGTCACCCAGGCTGTAGTGCAGTGGCACGATCTCGGCTCACTGCAACCTCTGCCTCCCAGATTCAAGTGATTCTCCTGCCTCAGTCTCTCGAGTAGCTGGGCTTACAGACGCCCACCACTACATCCAGCTAAGTTTTTGTATTTTTAGTAGAGACGGGGTTTCACCATGTTGGCCAGGCTGGTCTCGAACTCCTGACCTCATGATTCACCCGCCTTGGTCTCCCAAAGTGCTGGAATTACAGGTGTGAGCCACTGCGCCTGGCCACCAAACTTCTAAATAGTGACCAAAACACTAATATTGAACATTGAAATACATGTAAGCTATACATACATTTGAGAAACATTAATAAAAACAAGGAATTATTCGCCCAGTTATTCTAGTTCAGGGTCACAGGTGGCAACAGCGTGTCCTGGAAGCTGGGGGTGCAAGGTGAGCACCAACCATGGACGGGACAGCTTCCCATGGCAGCATGCCCCCTCCCCACCCCCCCCCGACACACACATGCACACACTCATCCTGGGGCCACACAGGCACCCCAGTTCACCTGACATGCACATATCTGGGATATGGGAGGAAGCTGGAGTCCTGGAGAAAACTTGTAGACTTGGGGAGAATGTGCAAACCCCACACATTGGCCCAGCCAGAAATGCCTTTCTTTTTTTTTCTTTCTCATCAACATTACAATGAAACAACATTGAGCAAAAACAACATTGAACAAAACTAGTTTATCTGAGGGCTTGCAGTATTCTCAATGAAAGCAAAAAGACAGTATGCCAAACATTTGGACTGAAATATTTACACATTTTGGTTGGAAAAAAAGAGAATTGAGAGTGTCTTCCATTTAGCAGACTTTGTGTTGGACTCACCAGCTCACTTTGCTCTTGTAAATTGAGTATTTTTCTCAATTAAAAATATTGTTAGGCTGGGTGCAGTGGCTCATGCCTGTAATCTCAGCACTTCGGGAGGCTGAGGCAGGCTGATCACCTGAGGTCAGGAGTTCGAGACCAGCCTGGCCAGCATGGGGAAACCCCATCTCTACTAAAAATACAAAAATTAGCTGGGCATGGTGGTGTGCCCTTGTAATCCCCGCTGCTCGGGAGGCTGAGGCAGGAGAATCACTTGAACCCAAGAGGCGGAGGTTGCAGTGAGCCGGGACTGCGCCATTGCACTCCAGCCTGGGCAACAAGAGCAAAACTCCACTCAATAAATATAGTTGACTACAGAAAAGGAGTCAGTTGAGGATATCAGTACTTTCAAACTGATAAAAAAAACTCCACTACTCAGGATATAATCCTGTTCATCTTTTGTTTTCTGTGCTTCCTTGTGAATAGATGCTGAATATAATGCTTTGTAACATAGTTTTTCTACTTTTTTTCTTAATATATCAGATGGCACTTATTTCCATATCTATTCAGTTGAGTTCCTGTCTTAGGCTTGATGGACATTTCATAGACATTTGTCTCCAGCCCCAATCATTGTCTGTGATCAGGGAACATGTGTTGTGTCCTATTATCCCCAGAACATTGTACAAATGCCTGACACACAGATGGAACGGGGTCTGAATACCTGTTCCTTGATGAAAATGCATGACCACGCAGCGTAGAATGCTACTGCCCATCCACCTTTGAAATTGCAATCAAAATTACCTCTTTTGTTCTCTATTTTCATAGGTATCGTGCCCCTGAAGTTTTACTGAGATCTTCAGTTTATAGTTCTCCCATTGATGTGTGGGCTGTTGGAAGTATCATGGCTGAACTCTATATGTTAAGGCCACTTTTCCCAGGGACAAGTGAGGTCGATGAAATCTTTAAAATTTGCCAAGTTTTAGGGACTCCCAAAAAAGTAAGTACTCTTGTCCCTAAGTTGCTATAACTTTTGATTATTTCTATCTTGCTACTTTGCTTTTAATTTTATAATTTTGATTATTTACAACTTTTGCCTAGATATCTGATATTTTCATTTTGAAATAGGCTCATACTTTAACGATTAATTTTCTTATAATTCTTTTTTTTTTTTTGAGATGGAGTCTTTGCTCTGTTGCCCAGGTTGGAGTGCAGTGGCTCAATCTCAGCTCACTGCAACCTCCACCTCCCAGGTTTAAGCAATTCTCATGCCTCAGCCTCCCAAGTAGCTGGGATTACAGGTGTGCACCACCACGCCTGGTCAATTTTTCTATTGTTAGTAGAGAGGAGATTTCACCATGTTGGCCAGGCTGGTCTTGAACTCTTGAGCTCAAGCGATCTGTGATCTGCCCACCTCAGCCTCCCAAAGTGCTGGGATTACTTGGTGTGAGCCACCGCGCCCAGCTGTAATCCTTATTTTTTTAATCGGAGTGGGTTAAGGATTGCAAGAAGCCAGAATCCCACCAGCTGAAGAAAAACAGGTGCTTGCCTTTCCTTAAGAACTTCAGGAAAAATTCTGTGTGTTTAGAGTGTAACTTGGGGGTGATGCCCAGCTGACACTGTACAGACAGCCTTGCTTGAGCTCTTTCCTGCTCATTCTGTGGCTGGCCATTGGCATCACCTGTTAACCCCTGGTGTCCTGAACCTTGTTTTTTCTTAACCGTTTCTTGTTTCCTTTTTTATATCTCCCCTGTGGATATTTGACTTCTTGAACTGAGTGCTTTTCAATTAACTATATTTCATCTACACCTTTCTTTCTGAAATGTGCTTTATAAGTGTGTATATAATGACATCCTAATTAAATTAGTATGTGCCTTGTAGTTAACATTACACAAGTAAATGTAGATATTAAAGCTTTAATGTAATTGTCATTTCCCAGATATGTGCATTTTTAACATTGGATGCAATGGGTAATATACACGACAAGGATCTTTGTTCGCAGTCAGCCTCTTTGTAAAGCACTTTTCCTTATTTGTTCAGAGTTAACCCAGATATCATCACAGCAACATTACCATCAGGATCTAAAACCAGACAAGAGCTTAATATTGTGAAATTTATAAAGGCGGGCATGGTGGCTCATGCCTGTAGTCCCAGCACTTTGGGAAGCCCAGGCAGGAGGATCACTTGAGCCCAGGAGTTCAAGACCAGCCTGGGCAACATAGTGAAACCCCGTCTCCACAAAAAAAAAATTAGCCAGGTGTGATGGTGCGCACCTGTAGTCCCAGCTACTCAGGAGGCTGAGGTAGGAGGATCTTTTGAGCCCGGGAGGGTGAGGCTGTAGTGAGCCATGATTGCTCCACTGCACTCCAGCCTGGATAACAGAGCCAGATCCTGTCTCCAAAAAAAAAAAAAAAAAAAAAAGCTATAAAAGTGCTTTTCGCATTGTTTCCTAACTCTCAGCTTAATGTTCTTTCTATACTGTCGTAGCACTAAATTGTAGACGTGGTCTGGTATTTCATTCTCGTGTTTATATGGATCAACATGAAAATGTTCAAACATAAATGATGTTTATATTACTGCTGTGTTTTTTAAATGGATTACTAAAAACAATTTGTTTTGCCCTCCCCACCCGCACTTATATATTCCTGAAACAGAGTGACTGGCCAGAAGGATACCAGCTGGCATCCTCTATGAACTTCCGTTTTCCCCAGTGTGTTCCTATAAACTTAAAAACTCTTATTCCCAATGCCAGTAATGAAGCTATTCAGCTCATGACCGAAATGTTGAATTGGGATCCAAAGAAACGACCAACAGCAAGCCAGGTAAGAGGAGTCTTCCTGTTAGACCTTTAAAAATGTTTAGGTTTTGTAATATCAGGGATGTTTTCATTTACAAAGGCAGGTCTATTCTCAACCAGGATTTTACTAAGAGAATTAAACACAAAGTCCTAGGCATCCAACGTATGTAATAAATTAATTTCTAGGCATATAATATCATTGCGAGAAATGCAGAAATAGCCACACCAATGATTTTCTGAGTTTTGTGGTTCAAATGAAGAACCCTGAGGTTGCAACAAGGAATCAATCTGCAATGATAAAAATTCAGACCTGCGACAGACTAGTTATGAAGGAATCTGTCATGGAAGCAAAAACGGCATCTCATGAATCATTCCACATAGTAGACTTTCCTATGCTGCCTTTACAGTTTAGGGGTGGGATTCTGGTTCACTTTATACAACAGTGTCATCCCTTGCTGGGACTGGAGTGTGCAGCCTCTGGCTGCCACAAGAGGGCAGCATTGTGGCACCCAGGCTTTGTTCCTTTGTGACTACACCTGACATATCTACGATGTATTCCAAGTCTAGGGCCTTTAAACCCAGTGCTTTTGTCTGCAAGGCTTCAATAAAAAGGCAGTAATAAGCTGTATTGTATTCTCATCATTTAAATATAAATTCCATGTGAAAATTACAAAAATTTATTTTGCTTTTTTTTTAAATTAATCTTGAGAAAATGTTTTCTAAATGTCATCTGGAAGAACAAATGGGAAAGGATAGTCAAGACATGTTAAAACAAGAATAAGGAATTAGAGAGCGGTGATAGGGATGGACAGCTTGCCCCATCAGATATTAAAGTAATCTTTAAATTGATGATGGTAACAGTGGAAGTACTGGCATAAGAATTGACAAATAGCTGAATGTTGCAGAACGTATGAGTCAGCACAAGGTAAACAAACGTGGCATCACAAAGAGGGGAGGACGGCTCAGTGGGTGATACTGGGAAAATTCATTAGCTCTTAGGGAAAAAAATAAATTGAGGTCCTTACTGCTCACCATACTTTACAACTCACAGAAGGGTTACATTTTGTTGTTGTTGTTGTTGAGATGGAGTTTCACTCTTGTTGCCCAGGCTGGAGTGCAATGGCATGATCTCGGCTCACTGCAACCTCTGCCTCCTGGGTTCAAGCGATTCTCCCACCCTCAGCCTCCCGAGTAGCTGAGATTACAGGCATGCGCCACCACGCCTGGCTAATTTTGTATTTTTAGTAGAGACAGGGTTTCTCCATGTTGGTGAGGCTGGTCTCGACCTCCCGACCTCAGGTGATCTGCCCTCCTTGGCCTCCCAAAGTGCTGGGATTACAGGTGTGAGCCACCGCGCCCAACCAGGATTACATTTTCAAAGTGTAAAAAAAAAAAGCACCCTAAACTGTTAGAAACAAAAGGAAAACATACATGTGTATTTGATCTCAAGGTGAAAAAAATACGGCTATAAAAATAATAGAAGAAACCACAAAAGGAAGATTCAAACAATTTGATTACATAAAAAGTAAAATTTTTCTCTATGTAAAAATCTTAAAATGGAAAGATAAGACAGAGAAAATTATTTTTAATTCTTAATATAATACTCCTACAGAAACACAAGAAAAATACTGAAATGTGTACGTGTATTTTCTTTTTTTTTTTGAGATGGAGTTTCTGTTGCCCAGGCTGGAGTGTAGTGGCATCATCTCAACTCACTGCAACCTCCGCCTCCTGGGTTCAGGCGATTCTCCTGCCTCAGCCTCCCGAGTTGCTGGGATTGCAGGTGCCCACCACCACGCTTGGCTTATTTTTGTATTTTTGTAGAGACAGAGGGGTTTTTTTGTTTAGTTTTTTTTGTTTTTGTTTTTGTTTTTGAAACGGAGTCTCGCCCCATCGCCCAGGCTGGAGTGCAGTAGCGTGATCTCGGTTCACTACACCCTCCGCCTCCCAGGTTCAAGCAATTCTTCTGTCTCAGCCTCCCTAGTAGCTGGGACTACAGGTGCCTGCCACCACACCTGGCTAATTTTTGTATTTTTAGTAGAGATGGGGTTTCACCTTGTTGGTCAGGCTGATCTTGAACTCCTGACCTTAGGTGATCCACCCACCTCGGCCTCCCTAAGTTCTGGGATTACAGGAATGAGCCACTGTGCCTGGCCAGAGACGGAGTTTTACCATGTTGGTCAGGCTGCTGTTGATCTCCTGACCTCAGGTGATCTGCCTGCCTTGGCCTCCCAAAGTGCTGGGATTACAGGCATGAACCACTGTGCCCAGCCGTTCAAGTTTATTTTCTAATTTTTCTTTTTAAAATTTTTTTGAAAGTTTTGTTTCTTTAAAGATGGGGTCTTACTATGTTGTCCTGACTGGTCTCAAACTCCTGGTCTCGTGCAATTCTCCTGCCTTGGCCTCCCAAAGTGCTGAAATAATATAGGCGTGAGCCACCACACCTGGCCCATATTTTCTAATTTTTCTAAACATTCATTACCTTCATAATAAAGACATAATAAGTTTTTCAAATGTATTTTAAAAAGAAAAGTAGTAATGGGACATGAAAAAGAAACACAGGAAAAGAAATACAGATTACCAAAAATATTTTTAAAATGTTCATTCTTTGTTTACTATCATAAAATGCAAGTAGAAACGAGATACCGTTTTTCATTTATCTCTCTTAGTAAGAGAAAGTAATTTTGTAGTATATAAAAAGAGCCTTGAAGACAATCAGAAATTATGCTCAAAGATGTTCAATTCCAATAGAAAACTGTACATTGAAAGTTAATCAGCCTGGCCAACGTGGCAGAACCCCATCTCTACTAAAAATACAAAAAATTAGCTAGGCATGGTGACACACACCTGTAATCTCAGCTACTCGGGAGGCTGAGGCAGGAGGATAGCTTGAACCCAGGAGGCGGAGGTTGCAATGAGCCAAGATCGTGCCACTGCACTCCAGCCTGGGTGACAGAGTGAGACTCTGTCTCAAAAATAAATACATAAATAAATACATAAATAAATAATGTTTCTAAACTTAGGTTATGTGCATCTTTAATTTGGAATATACTGTCAGCATTAACAGTGAATTTGTAAAATAAAATTTTTAAACAATTTGGGAGAAATCTCATGCTAAAATACTATTATACAAATAATATGATTTTGTTTTTGAAAAATATATTTTATATGATGAGAAAAAATACTGAAAAGTATAAAAAATGTTAGTCTTGGTTGTCTCTGGGTGTTAAATTTTTATTTTTGTCTTGAGAACTCTATACGTTTCTCATTCTCTACAATGATCACTGCTTCCCTTAAGTAAATAGGAAAAAATAAATGCTATTAATTTTTAAAGTTTTCCCTCTTCTTGAATGATAGTAACTGGTATCTTAAAGTATCTTAAAAGGGAAGAGTTGGCCGGGCACAGTGGCTCACACCTGTAATCCTAGCACTTTGGGAGGCCAAGGTGGGCGGATCACGAGGTCGGGAGTTTGAGACCGGCCTGACCAACATGGTGAAACCCTGTCTCTATTAAAAATACAAAAATTAGCTGGGCATGGTGGCGTGTGCCTGTAATCCCAGCTACTCAGGAGGCTGAGGCAGGAGAATTGCTTGAACCCAGGAGGCGGATGCAGTGAGCCAAGATCGTGCCACTGCACTCCAGTCTGGGCGACAGAGCGAGACTCCATCTCAAAAACAAAAAAAAAGAGAAGAGTTGTTATAAATAAAGCCTTGAAATTACAAAACACATCCTCAAAGTTTCCAGCTCCAAAATATGCATCATTAATTTAGGAATATTGACATACTAACTACTTAATGTGACTTAATTCAGAATTTGAGTACCTTCAGTGTGCTAGGCATTGAAGTATTCAAATTATGTATATTTGTGTATTCCACTGAGAATGCAAGTAACCCTTAACTAACTCTTTCTTGTGCTCTGTTTCACAGCCCTGCTTTTTAGTGGAAGTGGAAAGACCTAATTAGGGAGAGAGGTTGGTTAAGTTGTAGAATATGAAGACCATTTAAAGTACCAAGCTGCCTTCTGTTCCTCTAAAAACTGCCCTTACACATGGGAGGAGTTAACTGTTGGTCAGGGCTATGTTCCCACCTATGTGGGGACTGGCTAAAGGCAGGAGGTTCAGGGGAACAGAGCTTGACCATCTTAAGGAACCCATCCCCCCAAAAATGACCAGCTACTTTGCCCAGGTATTTGATGCCAATAAGGGAATTTTTCCATAGCTGAGCTACACAGGCTTTAGACATTCTGTAGAATATTTTTTCAGTTTTAGCCTTACTGACATTGTGAACCAGATAACTCTTTGCTGTGGGGTGCTATTCTGTGCATTATAGGATAGTTAGCAATGTCCCTGGCCCTCTAGACACTAGACACTAGTATCGTCCCCCAACCCCTGTCATTATAATAAGAAATGTCTCCAGACATTGCCAGATATCTCCCAAGGGGCAAACTTGCCTCCATTTGGGAAGCACTGCTCTTTGACAGTGCCACCCATACACCAGGGGGTCCTTTCCATCTCATGCAAGCAGTCAGGTGACTGATCTAGATAAAACTCAAACAGTGATCATTTTTCATAATATTTTTATATTTTCTTCCCATAAATGTCTTCTCTTTGCTGGTATACTGATGAAATAAACTTCAACAGTATGTGTTTGTTGTCCCCTCTTTAGATTTTTTTTTTTATTACTAGTAGGTATATTGTTGTACTCAGGCTGAGAGTAACCTGGAATTTTACATACAGCTCTGGTTAATCATTTCAAATAATCTATATGGAAGATTTTCTTAATTCAATTTTTAATGTCTTTGAATGTACTCTAAACCATTATTGGTGTGTAGTATTTTAGCTTGAAGTAATCACATTAATTTAGCCAATGTCTATAAATTAGATTTTATTTTCACTAACAAATCTTTAAATAAATAGAACAGTTGTTTTGCTTAGATGTTATAATAACAAGTGAGCTTTCTATTTTTTCCTATTAGTACTTTTTTTTTTTTTTTTTTGAGGTGGAGTCTCGCTGTGTTGCCTAGGTTGAAGTGCAGTGGCACAATCTTGGCTCACTACAATCTCCTCCTCCCAGGTTCAAGCGATTCTCATGCCTCACCCTCCTGTGTAACTGGGGTTACAGGCATCCACCAACATGCCTGGCTAATTTTTGTATTTTTAGTAGAGACTGGGTTTCACCATGTTGGTCGGGCTGGTCTTGAACTCCTGACCGCAAGTGATCCTCCCACCTCATCCTCCCAAAGTGCTAGGATTATAGGCGTGAGCCATCATGCCCAGCCACTTTTAATTTTTTAATGCAATTTATTTCTCAAATCATTTTTTTCTGGTTATCTTTTAAAAGAGGCACTGTATAGGGAATGATGGCTGCTTTCTAAATCTTTGAAGCTCATGTGGGCTAATGATAATGCCTCGCACAGGGCCAATCACAGTTTATGTGCAATACATTTAGGTGGAACTGTTTTCCATTTGTTGTTTTCTCTGTGTTTTTATAGGCATTGAAACACCCATATTTTCAAGTTGGTCAGGTATTAGGCCCTTCTTCAAATCATCTGGAATCAAAACAGTCTTTAAATAAGCAGCTGCAACCATTAGAATCAAAGCCATCTTTAGTTGAGGTAGAGCCTAAGCCTCTGCCAGATATAATCGATCAGGCTGTTGGACAACCCCAGCCAAAAACTAGCCAGCAGCCACTGCAGCCCATTCAGCCGCCACAGAACCTGAGTGTCCAACAACCTCCAAAGCAACAGAGTCAGGAGAAACCGCCACAAACGCTATTCCCGAGCATCGTCAAAAACATGCCAGCTGTGAGTAGCCAATCATGACGCTTGCAATGAAATAGTTTGACTCGTGCAATTAAGATTTTTTTCGAGGCATTTCTAATAATGTTGGAAAAGATATAAAAGATTTTTCTTTGTTAAAGACCCTGAGTCCTCTGGTTGGAGCTTGACACGAGATCACTTAAAATTCTAATATGGTTTATAAAAAGAAAAACTTTCAGGATAAAAGTAACCAAGTTTACATGCTACAGTCTTCAGTCTTTTTTCTTTTTCTTTTCTTTTTTTTTTTTTTTGAGACGGAGGTTCGCTCTTGTTGCCTAGGCTGGAGTGCAGTGGCACGACCTTAGCTCACTGCAATCTCTGACTCCTGGGTTCAAGCGATTCTCCTGCCTCAGCCTCCCAAGTAGCTGGGATTACAGGCATGTGCCACCACGCCCAGCTAATTTTGTATTTTTAGTAGAGATGGGGTTTCTCCATGTTGGTCAGGCTGGTCTTGAACTCCTGACCTCAGGTGATCCACCCTCCTTGGCCTCCCAAAGTGCTTGGATTACAGGCCTGAGCCACCGCACCTGGCCAGAATAGGTTTTTAAAGTGTCAGGCATAGTATAAAACTTTTTCTTCCATCTTTTGTTCAGCTCCGGGAGCTCTTCAGTTGCTGTAGTATTTTAGCTGTCCCACTGGGTATACACTCCCAAATGTGTTTGCATTATGGCATTTTAGGATGGAAATCGGTCTTATACAGCACTGTATCTATTTCCTTCCAGTCCCCAACTGCCCCACCAACCTAGATAAGCAAGGCCTCCTCGTCCCCCAATAGCACTAATCACATTCTAACATACTGTCAATTACTTATTTCTTATGTTTATTGTTTATTTGTCTCTTCCTCTGGAATGCAGCAAGCTCAGTGAGGTCAGGAATGTTTGTCTGTTTATCAGTACAGCCTCAGCACCCCGACCAGTGCCTGCCACATGGTAGATTCTCAGTAGATATTTGTTCAGTGAATGAAGGAATGAATAATTGCCCACATGACTTGTAAACCACCTCTGGGGTCCTGGGGAGTCCACTTTTATCTTTGGAACAGTTCTGAATATTAGAAAGTTCTTCCTTAATTCTGGGTAAAGTCTGGTTTTCTAGCTTTTAATGAAGGCTAATCACTTTTCTAGAAAGGCAGCCTTTTAGATATTTGAAAATAGCCCTTATATTATCTGCCCTTTTCTCTAGAGAAACTTCTCCAATTCCCTTAAGGGCTCTGCATATAACACCATTCACCAATGACTGATAACTCTCAGTTCCTATTATGAATGTGTCTTTAAGTCCCCTCTCATCTTGCTTTCCACTTAGAATGAGGCTGCCAGAGCTAGAGGCAGACAGCAGGCAGGGAATATAGAGCAGGGCGAATCACCTCCGACATTCTAAACCATATGTGCACTCGTGCCACCAATGATGACGGTCCTCCCCATGACCCCTTGGAAGATGCATCAATTGTTGATTCTTACTGTGAGGGAAGGAAAGGAAGTTAATATTTATTGAGTAGCCTCCAAGTGCCATGCATATGCTAGGGATGCTGTGTGCATTCTCTAAGTTAAAGAGAATAACCTAGCCCCCAGCCCCGCCACACACACATACATTTTTATATAGGTGAGTTCCAGAGCTGGGATTAAGTATTGTGTCAACTAAAATTTCTAAGTATACCTGTTTTTTCATAAATGCTTCTCCTGAATTGCATATTCTGTACCTCTGACTTGTGTATTTCATCTCTAGGATTCAAAAAGTTGCAAGACCTTTTACCTCTCCAATTTCTAATTATTTTTGAATCTGTATTTTTTCTTCTCAGTTTACCCATTCTGCCCAGCTTGTTGCCAGCTATGTATTTGTTTAGTTGTCTGTTTTGCCCCTGAATCTTCATGATGAATAGAACGACCGTGAGATCTTGGGCAGGCTACTAGAACCTTCCTCTAGATTGACGTTGATCCATTTGTCAGTACTGTTGGTCAAGTTCTTCAGCTATGTGCTGATCCCCTTTGCTGCCTTCACCCACTGGGCTGAAGTCCACATACACTACATTGAATGAATTCATTGTTTGCCTTTTATGAAAAAGTGTGGTCTATATGAGCCATCACTGTTTTTCCTTAGTGCTCACAAACATCCCCTTTAATAATTGATTTTAGAATCTTTGCCCTCATCCTCTACCAAACTTACTGATGTGGAGTTTGCAAAAATAAATCTTCTACTTTATTAAAAGTATTATATTTGCCCCTTTCCAGTCTTCTCAGCCATACCGGATTCTTGGATATCACTGATATTGTTCAGCAGTCTTCAGCATCAGTACCCTAAAATACAATTCAACAGAAGGGAGGCTCAAACTCAGCTAAGGGTAACCTTTTATTAACCCTACTCATCTGGAGCTTAACATTTTTTTATTCTCTTTATTCTGGAGATTGTTGTGCCTGGCAGAGAAAGTAATAGCGTAGAGAAGCTGGCAAATACTGCTTTTTATTATCATCCATCACTATCACTGTGATACCATCAGCTTCAAGCAATAGCATGTCCATTCTTTAAGCATCTCCCTGCACCCAACATAGCTGTATTTTCTGAAAATTTTCCATGCTCTATTCCCTAGTTTTGAGTTGCCTTTTGGATTTTTCTGTTTATGTGCCCCCAAACCACTTTCTGTAAATTTGTATAAAACCAATTCATTGTGTGCTCTAAGCCAGGACTTCTTTCCCATTCCTTATTTCTGTTAATGATGCCTCCATTCTGTGACAGTCAGACTCATACTTCCCTCTCTGTTTCCGTTAGGATTACATTCAGGGACTTATGACAAAAACTCGACCACTGTGGCTTAAACAATAGGGATTGTTGTTCTCAGATAACAAGAAATCGGGTGGTGGGCAGCTGGAGCTCATGAAGCTTGCAGAGGAGGCAGGCTGCTGCTGGCTTCCCGCTCCACCACCCTGAGCAGGTGGCTTTCATTCCTGTGGCCACAGAATGACTGGTGTTCCTTTGGATGTCGTGTCTGCATTCAAGGAGGGGGAAGAGTAAAAGATGCTGGCACATGCCAGCCTTAGTGTCCTTCTCATTAAGGCTGTCCCCACTTAAGGAGGACACTAAGGCTTTGAGAAGTTAAGTCACTTGCCCACAGAGACATAGCCAAGTCTCAGGTTTCCAGATCCTTCCTGTCAATGAAGAGTCAACTCAGATCCTAAATACTCAAGTCTCTTACCAACCTAGTTCACAGAGATGTCTCCTCTGAACACCTATCATATTTTTGGCATGTACCGCCCATTTTTGTTCATGCTTTTAAATGTGTATATATGTTATGCCCTTACGTGTATGGAACGCTCCTTGAGAATGGGGACTGTTAGTGTCTTACATAGATAGTAGCTTGTGCATGAAAGGCATTCAGTACATGATTAAAGATTATGATGACTGATTTTCCACCACAGAAGCCAAATGGCACACTGAGTCATAAAAGTGGTAGGAGGCGTTGGGGTCAGACTATCTTCAAGTCTGGAGATAGCTGGGAAGAGTTGGAGGACTATGATTTCGGAGCCTCCCATTCCAAGAAGCCAAGCATGGGTGTTTTTAAAGAAAAAAGGAAAAAAGATTCTCCATTTCGGTAAGATTTCAAATTCCTCAGAAAAATATTTTTGCCATGCATTAACTTTATTTTACACATTAAATATAAATGCATGTAGACCCTAAAAGAAGAAAAGTTTGCTTAACAGGCCAGGTGCAGTGGCTCAGGCCTGTAATCCCAGCACTTTGGGAGGCCGAGGCGGGTTGATCACTTGAGGCCAGGAGTTTGAAACTAGCCTGGCTGACATGGTGAAACCCCGTCTCTACTAAAAATACAAAAATTAGCTGGGTGTGGTGGTGCGCACCTGTAATCCCAGCTACTCGGGAAGCCGAGACATGAGAATTTCTTGAACCTGGGAGGTGAATGTTGCAGTGAGCCAAGATTGTGCCATTGCATTCCAGCCTGGGTAACAAAGTGAGACTCTGTCTCAAAAAAAAAAAAAAAAAAAAAGAAAAAAATTTGCTTAATATTGGTGCCTTCTACAAAACACAAATCTTTCCACTTACTTCTGAAAAGGTAAGAATCTTCTCACAGTAACAATTCTCAGTATTAACAGATGAGTGGGGTGTGTGTGTCTGTGTGTGTGTGTAGAGAGTGTGTCAGTCCGTTTTTGCATTGCTATAAAGAATGTGTTGGCCCATGGTTCTGCAGGTTGTACAGGAAGCATAGTGCCAGCATGTGCTTCTGGTGAGGGCTTTTGGAAACTTAGAGTAATGGCAGAAGGTGGCAAAGGATCCAGCCTGTCACATGGCAAGAGAGGGAGCAAGAGAGAGAGGGAGGAGGTCCCAGACTCTTTTAAATGATCAAGTCTTGCGTGAACTCAGAGTGAGAACTCACTCGTTACCGCAAGGATAGTACCAAGCCATTTGTGAGGGATCTGCTCCCATGGTCCAAACACCTCCCGCCAGGCCCCACCTCAAAACTGGGGATTACATTTCAACATGAGATTTAGAGAGGACAGATGTCCAAAACGTATCAGAGGGGATCTTGTTCCATTTTTACGATGCTCTTGTGAATGACAATCATTATTCCCATTTGAAATTGACATGCCTCGTTGCAGGAAGTAGAGCACCACGTGCCAAGTTAACAGCTTCTTCTGATGGTGTTAAGATTTCACTATCTGCCTCCTCGCTATTCTAAACTTTTTTCGATCATTTTCTGAGCCTTTTCTGGAAGTTTAATATCTCTAGCAGTTCCTTTCCTTTTTATAAGTGAGGTCATCCTTAGTGCATTATTCAACTTTGAAGTTAGGATGGGTTAAGTTTTGGTGAATATTTTGGAAAGATACTTTCTTTTTTTTTTTTTTTCTTTTCCTCTTTGAAACAGAAGAATAGAAAGAACAAGTGTGTTATGAGTCAGGAAAACTTATACACTAGCTATTTGGCATGACATAGTATGGAAGTCTTCACTTTGGAGCACGAGGAACCTCTAAGGAGTACATATGCTTGGATAATTCTTTTTTTGCTTGGATAACTCTTATGCAATCCGTTTCCAGGTCTTTACATTCCATAGGTACTGTTTCCTAAAAATACATAAACTGGAGGAAAAGCCCACTCAAGTCCTCTTCCACTTTAGGCAAGAAAGTCACACCTCTCAGTTATTTCAACTCTTACATGGCATAGGGTTACTAAATAAAGGGACAAATCAGGAAACTGGCTTTCTCTTGGTTCTTGTCTTACAGAAATCGGGTACAGTAGTCCCCTGAATCTGCAGTTTCACTTTCCATGGTTTCATTTACCTGCAGTACAGTGCAATAAGATATTTTGGGCTGGGTGCGGAGGCTCAATGCCTGTAATTCCAGCACTTTGGGAGGCTGAGGTAGGTGGATCACCTGAGTTCAGGAGATTGAGACCAGCCTGGCCAACATGGTGAAACCTCGTCTTTACTAAAAATACAAAAATTAGCTGGGTGTGGTGGCGGGTGCCTGTAATCCCAGCTACTCAGGAGGCTGAGGCAGGAGAAACTTGAACCCAGGAGGCAGAGGTTGTGGTGAGCCGAGATCGTGCCACTGCACTCCAGCCTGAGTGAGAGTGAGACTCCGTCTCAAAAAAAAAAAAAAGATATTTTTGAGAGCACATTCACGTAACTTTTATTACAATATATTGTTTGAATTGTTCTATTTTAGTATTAGTTATTAATGTTAATCTCTTGCTGTGCCCAACTTATAAATTAAACTTCCTCATAGGTATCTATGCACATACATATAGGAAAAGATGGGCTGTATAGGGTTTGGTACTATCTGTGGTTTCAGGCATCCTCTGGGGGTCTTAGAACATATCCCCCACACGTAATGGGGGCTACTGTATTTTAGCCCATGTTGGAAAGCATGGTGATTTGGAAACACTGAAGCACCAGGCATTAGTGATGTGTATTCTTTCAAATATACTAAAATGCTCTGTTTCCTCTTTGAAACAGAAGAATAGGAAGAACAGTTGTGTTATGAGTCAGGAAAACTTATCCAGTAGCTCTTTGGCATGGTATAGTATGGAAGTCTTCACTTTGGGGCACGAGGAATCTCTAAGGAGTGCATATGCTTGGATAATTCTTTTTTTTTTTTTTTTTTTTTTGCTTGGATAACTGTTAGGCAATCCGTTTCCAGGTCTTCACATTCCATAGGTACTCTTTCCTAATCTGTGTGTTTAATCCATGTGTTTTGAAAACACATGGATTAAAATTTTACTTATTTTTTTGAGGATCAGAGTGTATTATGGATAAGGTAGTTAAAACTTATTTTATCAAGCCATACCATGAAATACTCCAACTGCAGTCAATCGTCACAATATTTCATCTTATAAAATACTGTTTCTATCTGCTGTTAACAAGAAATAAGGAACAAATTTATGATGAAAAATTATAGATGTCTATTTAAAGATGTGCAGGGAGTTACATAATTTAAAAAACAATTATTTGGGTCTAGGAACAGAAGAGTTTGAAGACCACTGATGTAGTATATAGGAGACTTGAAACATGTTTTTTCTTTTTTTTCTTTTTGAGACGGAATGTCGCTTCATTGCCCAGGCTGGAGTGCAGTGGTGTGATCTCGGCTCACTGCAACCTCTGCCTCCAGGGTTCAAGCAGTTCTCCTGCCTCAGTCTCCTTAGTAGCTCAGATTGTTGTTACAGGCGTGTGCCACCACGCCTGGCTAATTTTTTGTATTTTTAATAGAGACAGTGTTTCACCATGTTGGCCAGGCTGGTCTTGAACTCCTGACCTCAGGTGATCCACCTGCCTCGGCCTCCCAAAGTGTTGGGATTAGAGGCATGAGCCACCGCGCCTGGCGACTTGAAAACATTTTTTAAAACCCATGTCATTCTGATTTCAGCTAAATTTTATTCATAATTATTTATAATTATTCATAATTTATTCATAAATTTTAGTCATATATTTTTGAGGATGGTAGAGGTTTGAATCAAAACCTATAGTTAAGATCAAGGTTGTGGCTTTTCATGGTGGCTTACACTTATAAACCTAGCACTTTAGGAGGCCGAGGTAGGTGGGTTGCTTGAGCTTAGGAGTTTGAGACCAGCCTGGGCATTACGGCAAAACTCCATCTCTACAAAAAAATACAAAAATTAGCCAGATGTGGTAGCCCACACCTGTAGTTCGAGCTACTCAGGAGGCTGAGGTGAGAGGATTGCTTGAGCTTGGAAGGCCGAGCCACTGCACCCCAGCCTGGGCAACAGAGTGAGACACTGTCTCAAAAAATCAAAAACAGATCAAGGTTGTAGTCTATATACCTGTTTCTAGCAAGGGAACAATTAGTAAATTTCTTCAACATTAATTATCCCTTTTCTCTTGAAATTCTTTAGAAAAACTATATGACAGCGAATTTTTCATGTGGGTATTTCTTCTACTTTTTTTTTTTTTTTTTTTTGAGATGGAGTCTCGCTCCGTCACCCAGGCTGGAGTGCAGTGGCGCGATCTCAGCTCACTGCAAGCTCCGCCTCCTGGGTTCACGCCATTCTCCTGCCTCAGCCTCCCGAGTAGCTGGGACTGCAGGTGCCCACCACCGCACTCGGCTAATTTTTTGTATTTTTTTTAGTAGAGACAGGGTTTCACCATGTTAGCCAGGATGGTCTCGATCTCCCGACCTCGTGATCCACCTGCCTCAGCCTCCCAAAGTGCTGGGATTACAGGCGTGAGCCACCGTGCCCAGCCATTTCTTCTACATTTTTATTTTTTGGTATCTTTCAATGGTCCTGTACAATTCTAGGCATATGGTTATTATTATGATCATCATTATTATTAATATACTACCATCTGTTAAGCTCCTGCCTAAACTTTATAATTTTCATACTTCAGTCAAAATATCTGCAGAGTAGGATGCTGAGACTCGGATAGGCTGGGTTTCTTGCCCAAGATCAGGTGAGGATTAATTCAAATCCAGGTCTTCCTCTCTTCTACCCCACACTGCTTCTTTAGCAATAGTAGCTGAATTGGTGAATTGGTGGATTTGTGAATAGGAGGTGAATTGGTGAATTAGTGGATTGGTGAATTGAACAGACCCTGCCATCCCCTGCTTGGTCTCTCAGGCAGCCAGGGCCTCCCCATAAAGAATACAGAGTACCAAACACTAACATGTATACCTTTTATTTAATGGTTGTCTTATTTTTTTAATTATTATTATTATTGAGATGGAGCTTTGCTCTTGTCGCCCAGGCTGAGTGCAATGGTGCGATCTTGGCTCACTGCAACCTCTGCCTCCCGGGTTCAAGTGATCCTCCTGTCTCAGCCTCCCAAGTAGCTGGGATTACAGGTGGCCGCCACCATGCCCAGCTAATTTTTGTATTTTTAGTAGAGACAGGGTTTCACCATGTTGGCCAGGCTGGTCTCAAACTCCTGACCTCAGGTGATCCACCTGGCTTGGCCTCTCAAAGTGCTAGAATTACAGGCATGAGCCACTGCACCCGGCCTGGTTGTCTTCTCAAAAGTGAACAAAAAGCAAGATATTTATATTTAGATTTATACTTGTATTTATATTCAGTAGATGTTTACTAAATACCTAGTTGGAATTAAGCCTCTCCTCAACTCATCAAATATATGGCAACAGAAATAAGACCTCCAGAGGACTATAGCACATGACAAGTGTGTGCATTTAGTGCCACTAGTGACAGCTGCAAGGAGCTCTGGGAGTTCTGTCTATGGCCAGAGATCCCTCTGATGAGGACAGAAAAGTCTTTTTAGAGTGAGTAGTTTTGGGAATGGGTAGAATTTCAGTTAGTGATATAACAGCAGTGGGCTCAGGGGAAGGGAAAGTTGCCAGAAATGGCGGGACTGTTCCCATTGAAGCAGACACACCTGTGCCTAGAACTGCCCCCAAGCAGGTGGCCAGCAGTTCAAAGGGCCACCCAAGTGAGTATCCATTTCCAAGGGAGCCGACTTGGTGAGTAGGGTTTGGTAGCATGAATTTCTAGGTGGAAACCATGGATGCTTGGAGTTAACAAGTGATGGAAATTGGGCAGTATATTCAGGCCCCAGCAAAGAAGGAGCCCAGTCGGAGGGTGGTGGGGAGAAGGTTGGTCGTGGAGGGCTCATTACAGCACACAGAGGGATGGGCAGCAACACAAAGCAATGGCCGCCTCACGCACTGCTGCCTGGTCAAGCAGGCCTCAGGGACAGGCCTCGGGAATGAGACAGAACTAAGCCTCGAAGCAGAAAGTCCTCAGTCCCTACACAGAAACAGGACTGTGGGAGTTAGGGACCAACAGGCAGAGAGTCAGTCTTAATACTAACACCACTAAAGAGCTAGCGAGGTGCTTAGCCACTGCACAAGTCTGTTCTGGCTGAGACACAGGCATGTCTCCACAAATACCTATTTTCTGTGCTTGACACTAGGGTGACCGGAAATTGTATATGGGAGCTTTTCTAGCACTTCTTTCCCCATTTCAGTTTTTTAGGCCATCCAAACCATGCCCCAAACAGCCTCATTGATTATAAATTATTTTAGTCAACAGGTGAAGATGGCTGTTATTTCCCTCTCAACACACCAGTTTCCCACGTTATGAATCCAACTGCAGCAGCTGCAGGACAGATAGAAACATGTTACACACAAGTAAATTGCTGCTCAGTTATAAAGCTTCCTGTCACATACTGTCTGGTATCAGAAATGAGTCTGTGCACGACCCAATATCTATGCGGGTGGAGGGGAAGTTGTCATTTAGCCAAAAGACTGATGGAAACCATTTAAGTGAGGTCAGATTGACTGGCTTAGGAAGATGTGCAGAGGGTGGGCGAGATGTGCAGAGGGTGGGCGAGATCCTCTCGTTGTTCGTGCTGTAATGCTACCTTTCATTGGCTTTCAAGGTTTCCAGAGCCAGTACCCTCAGGCTCCAACCACTCGACAGGGGAAAACAAGAGCTTACCTGCTGTTACTTCCCTAAAATCTGATTCCGAATTGTCAACTGCTCCAACCTCTAAACAGTACTACTTGAAACAATCAAGATATCTTCCAGGTAAGTAGAGCAAAGAAAATGTTTGCTGCTAACTAGAGTATAGATAGGTCAGGTTCAAGTGTCTTGGAATCTCCAAAGAAAGGGCAGCAGTGAAGTAAAAAATCTAATCACAGAGCTCTTTCGTAGCTCAGTCTGTTGCCAAGGACATTTCTGGACCTCCTGTTTCTACCACTAGTAGAATTCTGCTCAAGAAATGCTTAGGAGCAAAAATCAAGATGATGAATATGCTTCCAGAAAACACCAACCCCCACCCCCCACCAAAGCTATGCATTCAGTAAATCCTAAATTTTATTAAACCAATTCTGTGCCCCCATTACAACTTTTTATAAAATGTAGATTTTCAAATACTCTTTCCTAAATGATCTGGTGTACATTTTTTGTTTGTTTGT
Source organism: Gorilla gorilla gorilla (assembly GCF_029281585.2). Taxonomy (NCBI): domain Eukaryota; kingdom Metazoa; phylum Chordata; class Mammalia; order Primates; family Hominidae; genus Gorilla; species Gorilla gorilla. The sequence goes on along the minus strand of NC_073229.2, from coordinate 28,455,817 downwards.
TTGTTTGTTTTTTGTTTTTTTTGAGACAGACTCTCGCTCTGTCACCCAGGCTGGAGTGCAGTGGCATGATCTCGGCTCACTGCAACCTCCACCTCCCAGGTTTAAGCAATTCTCCTGCCTCAGCCTCCCGAGTAGCTGGGACTACAGGTGCGAGCCACCACGCCTGGCTAATTTTTGCATTTTTAGTAGAGATGGTGTTTCACCGTGTTAGCCGGGATGGTCTCGATCTCCTGACCTTGTGATCCGCCCGCCTTGGCCTCCCAAAGTGCTGAGATTACAGGCATGAGCCACTGTGCCCAGCCAATCTGGTGTATATTTTTAAAAGATTCTGCCTGCTCGGAAGAGCATGCTGGGAACTCAAGAGAGGCAAGGACACTGGTTAAGAGGCCACTGCTTATGTCCGGATGGGATGGGGTAATGTAAATGGCTGGTTCCAGAGTGGAAGTGGCAGAGGTACAAGTGGGCAAAATCTAGACATGTTTTGGTACTGGAACCAATAGGACTTGTGGGTAGATTGGTGGAAAGAATTAGTGGCAGCATCTGAGGTTTTGACTTGGGAACTGGATGAACGGTGGTGACTTTAGCTGAGAAAGGGAAGATTAGAAGAGGAGAAGATTGTGGAAGTAGAGAATGGAGAGCTGAGTGCGGGATGCCTGTTAAACATCTGAATTGATCCATCTAATGGGCGCCTGGGTATATGAATCTGGAGCTTGGGAGAAAGATCTGGACAGACAGTGGGGAGTTTACCATGTGCCTGCAAATAGCATTTTCTCCTCTAAATCCAAATAAAAAGGAAATGTTTCAATTCAATTTAATCTAAAAGATAATCCATTTTTAAATCGTCCTGTATCTATGCAGATACATGTTTAATCCAGTGAGGGAGAAGATGATCTTTTTCTTTTGTGTTTTTGTGGGCATGGTCATTTATAACTTTCTAAACACGAGTGGGCCACTGTTTAACTGAGGAAGATTTGCTTTTCACATCTAAGTCTCCTGAAGCAAGACACAGTCTCCATTTCCCAGAAGCTTGTTTGGGAAGATGGGGCATGGCAAACAAGAGAAAAGGTTGAGACAGGATTGCCAGCAAAAGATGGATCTGTAACACACTTCCCTGTGTACCTTTTAGGCAAACATAGAAATTTCAGTTCTAAGAATCCAGCTGGGGCTGGGCACAGTGGCTCACACCTGTAATCCCAGGACTTTGGGAGGCCGAGGTGGGCGGATCATCTGAGTTCAGGAGTTTGAGACCAGCCTGACCAACATGGTGAAACCCCGTCTCTACTAAAAATATAAAAATTAGCTGGACGTGGTGGTGGGCATCTGTAATTCCAGCTACTCGGGAGGCTGAGGCAGGAGAATTGCTTGAACCCAGGAGGTGGAGGTTGCAGTGAGCCGAGATGGCACCGCTGCACTCCAGCATGGGCAACAGAGCAAGACTGTGTCAAAAAAAAAAAAAAAATCCAGTTGGGACCCTCTCTTGCTGTTAGTAATTGGGGAAAAGAAAAAAAATGAAAGCAAGTAGAGGGTTTAGAGATGAATGGGAGAGAAAACAGAAGGCACGGTGGGTGTATAGGTTTAGCCACAGGTGTTGAATAAGTTGATATAAACTTACAGGGGGTGAATTGAGGCTTTAGGACTGCAGTCCTGTGCTGATTTGTAAGGAGGAAGACACATATTTGAGAGGTTGAAGAAATTGGCATGAAGCCATCAAGAACAGCAAAAACTTTATAACCCTGGGTATTTGGCGATCTAAATAGGTTAAATAGTTTTGTTTTGTGTGTGTGTGTGTGTGTGTGTGTGTGTGTGTGTGACAGAGTTTCGCTCGTTGCCCAGGCTGGAGTGTAGTGGCACTATCTTGGCTCACTGCAACCTCATCCTCCTGGGTTGAAGCAATTCTCCTGCCTCAGCCTCCCAAGTAGCTGGAATTACAGGCGCTCACCACCACGTCTGGCTAATTTTTGTATGTTTTAGTAGAGACGGGGTTTCACCATGTTGGCCAGGCTGGTCTTGAACTCCTGACCTCAGATGATCCACCCACCTCGTTCCCAAAGTGGTGGGATTACAGGCGTGAACCACAACACCCAGCCCTATAATATTTTTTGTCGTTGTTGATGTAAGCAAGTTTTTAGGCTCTGTGGCACCAGAGTGAGACATGGGAAGTGGGCCTGAAAAACCTGGGTCTTGTTTGTGTATGTCTGGATAGAGAAACAGATGAAAAAATGTATACATATCTTATTGGTAGCATATGCCAAGTGAATTTACAAGTATCTTATTAAAATAGTTAATGAGGCCAGGTGCAGTGGCTCATGCCTGTAATCCCAGCACTTTGGGAGGCTGAGGCAGGTGGATCACTTGAAGTCAGGAGTTCGAGACTAGCCTGTCCAACATGGCAAAACCCTGTCTCTACTAAAAATATAGTAATTAGCCAGGTGTGGTGTTGGGTGCCTGTAATCCCAGCTACTCAGGAGGGTGAGGCAGGAGAATCACTTGAACCCAGGAGGCAGAGGTTGCAGTGAGCCAAGATTGTGACATTGCACTCCAGCCTGGGTGACAGAGTGAGACTCTGTCTCAAAAAAAAAAAAAAAAAAAAATCTACTTTTGACCTTGAAGTCTGTATTTTCTTCCTCACGAGGTCAAATTTTCCTGACTATAGTTTCACCTACAGTTTGAAAACTGTTCTATTTGTGACATTATGCTTTGATTCTTGAAAGTGAGAGAAAATAAGTTAGTCTAACATTTTTGTATAGGAAGTTATCACATCATGACACTCACAGAATGAGAAATCTGCCCATATTTCTTGACAATCAGACTATAAACATGGCAGGCCTCATTTTGGCTGCTTCATCTTAGATGGCTGTGAAGAGGAGCTTAGAAATGGAATGAAGCATTTCAGCAGTGCTCCGAGCAGGTTTGCGTGTAGAGGAGCAAGATCCCTTACAGAGGAGGAACTAGTAACACAGGAAGTGAAGGGGGATGAGTGAGGGACTGAAGAGCTTAGGAAGGTGGGAGAGGAGTTGGGATCAAGACCAGGGTTGGGGCACACTTTTGAAAGCAGCAGAAATCCTTGTTATTGTAATCTTTAGACACCTGTGTGTAAATTTTGGTGTTGAAATCATGAGAGAGAGAAAAAAAGAAAAAAGAAATTCTGAGAGAGTTTTAATCTGACTGCAAAAGCAAGGATGGAAGAAAGTTTTCAAAATATAGGTTCATGAGAGATAGTTTTCACTGTGTTTTTTGTTTTTTTGTTTGTTTAAATTGGTACATTTTGCCGGGTGCTGTCGCCTATAATCCCAGCACTTTGGGAGGCTAAGGCGGGTGGATCACGAGATCAAGAGATTGAGACCATCCTGGCCAACATAGTGAAATTCCGTCTCTACTAAAAATACAAAAATTAGCTGGGCGTGGTGGTGTGTGCCTGTAATCCCAGCTACTCAGGAGGCTGAGGCAGGAGAATTGCTTGAACCCGGGAGGTGGAGGCTGCAGTGAGCTGAGATCGCCCCACTGCACTCCAGCCTGGAAACAGAACAAGACTCTGTCTCAAAAAAAAAAAAAAAAAAAAAAACCAGTACATTTCACTGACTGAAATATTGCAAATCAGTATCTTCTTACTTACAGAAGTGAGTAGTAGGAAAGACTACTGCAAACTTTTGTCAAAGGATATTTATCCTTTGAGCCAAAGCACCCTGTTTTCATAGTTCTGCTTCCTAATGTGGTTTTCTGAGACCTGTTTGATCATTTCCTTTTTAACTAGAAATCTAACAAAGTCTGCAAATTACTTGGGATCAGAAGGATGGCTATAATTGAGATTTTAAAAGTAAACTCAATTACAAAGAATTGTTTGGAATGTAAACTTGAGCCTTACTGTCACCTATTGGCAGTCATGGTTTTGAAGATGACCCCTCTGGAGCTGGATGAAATTTAAAACTAGAATCAGGCTCAGTTCAGTCACCTGGACAGACATTTATTGAGCACCTATTGTGAACCAGCAACTATGCAGAGGACAGAAACCTGAATAAGAAGCAATCTTTGGCTGGGTGCGGTGGCTCACGCCTGTAATCCCAGCACTTTGGAGAGGCCAAAGCCAGTGGATCACCTGAGGTCAGGAATTCGAGACCAGCCTGGCCAACATAATGAAACCCCGTCTCTACTAAAAATACAAAAAAATTAGCCAGGCATGGTGGCGGGTGCCTGTAATCCCAGCTACACAGGAGGCTGAGGCAGGAGAATCACTTGAATCCAGAAGGCAGAGGTTGCAGTGAGCCAAGATCGTGCCATTGCACTCCAGCCTGGGCAACAAGAGTGAAACTGTCTCAAAAAATAAAAAAATTTAAAAAAAGAAACAATCCTTGACATTTATTTATGATCCATAGTTATTTCTGTAATTGAGTATCTTCAGGAATAAAAAATACTAATATCTTTTGGGGCCCCCTCTTTACCCTAAAGCCAAGTATAAAAGGTCTTATTAAGCATCGAATTTTAGGATTCTGGGAGCTCTAGAAATGTACCATATAATTGCAGGGCAGCATGACATTATACTACAAGGACTGGCGGATCTGTGACACTGGCCTTCAGGGAAAGAGACGCAAGAGTCATAGTTACTGACCTGCTACTACTAACCGGCTGTGTACTTGGAGCAAGATTCTGTTTTCTGTAACTTACGATGGGACTGCACCATCTGTCAGCTCACTCTGTAAGCCTTAGGTACTTTAATTATCACAAGATAGTTGCAAATACAGTATGCAGTTGAAAGCTAATCTCTCAGCGGTGCCCTCTGGTCTCACCCCCTGCTCCTAGAGCCGGGACTCTGGGCATGAATCGATGCCACCACTGCTGGCCGGAGCAGCTCACTCCATAGCACTTCTTTTTTTTTTTTTTTTTTTGAGATGAAGTGTTGCTGTGTTGCCCAGGCGGGAGTGCAGTGGTACCGTCTCGGCTCACTGCAACCTCCGCCTCCTGGGTTCAGGTGATTCTCCTGCCTCAGACTCCCAAGTAGCTGGGACTACAGGCACACGCCACCATGCCCAGCTAATTTTTGTATTTTTAGTAGAGATGGGGTTTCACCATGTTGGCCAAGCTGATCACAAACTCCTGACCTCAAGTGATCCGCCCACCTCAGCCTCCCAAAGTGCTGGGATTACAGGCATGAGCCACCGCACCTGGCCTCCATAGCACTTATGAAACTGATCTGTGCATCCTTCTCTCTTCCCATTCATTACTCACCATCTTTCCTTCCACCCTGTTTATTCAACATCCTGTGTCATTTCTACATTAGCCTCTGCTTTTTCACTTTCTTAACACGGCACACAAAATCCTGTGTGGCCTGCCCCTCCTCCCCTCTCCAGCCTCATTTTATACCACCCCGTGTTCTTGCTGCAGCCTTACTGGCCATCTCTGAGTTCTTTCCCATCTCAGGTCCTCTGCCCAAACTGTTGCCTCTTCAAGGATCGCACCTCCCCACCCCTTAAAACACATTTATGCCTAGTGTTCCATTATTGGAACGCTAAGCATGTGGGAGTTGTATCCTACTGCTCAAGGTCATTGCCAAGGTCTGATTGCAAAATTTCAAAAAATTGCAACCTCAGGCATAAATGAGGGTTAATCATGATTCACATTTCAGCTTAAAATTGCTTATTTGAAAGAAAGACTGGCTGAGTTGCTTCTGTTATTTGCCCCCTCCACCCCAGATTCTTCTAAACACGATGCACACTGCTCATTATGTATTTACTTAGTTATGATTAAAACTGTCTCCCTTCTCATTAGATTCTAAGAGCCAAAGAGTAGAAACTGGTCTATTTTGTTTAACACTTTTTCTCCAATGCCACGCACTGCCTGGCACTGGTAGGTGCTCAGTAAATATTTGCTAACTGACTTTTTTATGTCCTTTGAGGCAAGTGATTATCATCATGTAATGACATCTATCATTATAATATCAAATTAATTTATGCTTCTTCCTAACAGCGTTTGGTTTGTAGGAGGTACCCAGTGAAAACTTATAAACAAATAAATAACAAAATTCTAGGATATATCTATTTCCAACAAAATTGGAATCTTTATCTTAAATAGACCTTGAGGCCAGGCGAGGTGGCTCACACCTGTAATCCCAGCACTTTGGGAGGCTGAGGCAGGCGGATCACCTGAGGTTGGGAGTCCGAGACTAGCCTGACCAACATGGAGAAACCCTGTCTCTACTAAAAATACAAAATTAGCCGGGCGTGATGGCGCATGCCTGTAATCCCAGCTACTCAGGAGGCTGAGGCAAGAGAATCACTTGAACCTGGGAGGTGGAGGTTTTGGTGAGCTGAGATCACGCCATTGCACTCCAGCCTGGGCAACAATAGCAAAAGTCTGTCTCAAAACAAAACAAAACAAAACAAACCTTGAATTAAACTAGTTATCTTCAATAATTTACTTACCTTTTACTTTAAAATACTTACCTTAAAAAAAAAGCCTATTTAGGAATATTGCCAAGGCCAACTGGATTAACAACATCATTTAAATATTCAGAACTCATTCTTTGTTATGACAACTGTGTTCACACAGATTTTTAATGTTTTACCCCTACCTTGCACTTCTTTTTTGGGTAAAGATTTTTTTTTTTTTTTTTTTTTTGTGACAGAGTCTTGCTCTGTAGACCAGGCTGGATGCAGTGGCACAATCTCAGCTCATTGCAACTTCCACAACTTGGGTTCAAGTGATTCTCGTGCCTCAGCCTCCCAAGTAGCTGGAATTACAGGCAGGCACCACCACACCCAGCTAATTTTTTTTGTATTCTTTTAGTAGAGACGGGGTCTCACCATGTTGGCCAGGCTTGTCTCGAACTCCTGACCTCAGGTGATCCACCTCCCTCAGCCTCCCAAAGTGCTGGGATTACAGGCATGAGCCACCGTGCCTGGCCTAAAGATGTTTTAATATGAGTAATTGCCACCAAGTGCATCTTTATGGTCAGGTAGTTGCCTTTTTTTTTTTTTTTTTTTGAAATGGAGTCTCACTCTGTTGCCCAGGCTAGAGTGCAGTGGTGCGATCTCGGGCTCACCACAACCTCTGCCTCCCAGGTTCAAGCGATTCTTCTGCCTCATGCCTGGCTAATTTTTGTGTTTTTAGTAGAGATGGGGTTTCACTATGTTGGCCAAGCTGGTCTCAAACTCCTGACCTCGTGATCCACCCGCCTTGGCCTCCCAAAGTGCTGGGATTACAGGCATGAGCCACCGCGCCCAGCTGGTAGTTGCCTATAATAGTTCGATTTGTAGGTGTTTTATTAGGGAAGTTATATCCTATAAAGAAAGGGAAATTACTTGCCTGATGAAGTGTTTCCTTAGAGAACTGATAATGGGTAACTTTTGAGGTGCAGTATTTCTGGTTTCAAAATAAAGGGATATTGTTATATATCTCATACATATGAAACCTTTCTAAGGAATCCAGCTCGCGGAAAGCAAAAGCTCAACTGCCTGGAGACAGTTCTGACTTCCTAAATCAGTGGAGTCCTCAGTGATGATTTCTACACTAGATAAAGAAAACTCTCCGTGAATGACCAAAAGGCATAGACTGCTCAAGTTCACTCTAATTTAATTATCAGTGAAAAGAAAACAAGCTCAAGAAGTTTTCAGTCTCTTAAGAACAGGTTGAAACAACTCCCTTTGACCACTAGTATCACGGCCCAAGGCTGAATGGACATTTCACAGATTTCAGAAAATCATAAGTAATTTAAACTGTTCTTTTTCCAAGTACATTTGCAATGACTTCTTTCTGGCGCACAGGGGATAAACTGTTTCCATTTTACTGTATCTCATATACAAATAAGCGTTTCAGGTGGAGCTTCATACCTCCGAACTTCAAAGGTTTTCCTGAGTTCTTAGTCACGTGTCTGTTTTCCCTGCTACACCAAGGGTTGGGCCAAGAATATACGCTCAAAACAAGTGACATGAAAATGTCATGTTGGGTCGGGTGTGGTGGCTTACACCTGTAATCTCAGCACTTTGGGAGGCCAAGGTGAATGGATCACTTGAGGCCAGGAGTTTGAGACCAGCCTGGCCAACATGGTGAAATCCCCTCTCTACTAAAAATACAAAAATTAGCCAAGCATGGTGGTGGGTGCCTGTAATCCCAGCTACTCGGGAGGCTGAGACACAAGAATCACTTGAACCTGGGAGGTGGAGGCTGCAGTGAGCCAAGATCACGCCATGGCACTCCAGCCTGGACGACAGAGAGAGACCGTCTCAAAACAAAACAAAACAAAACAAAACAAAGTCGTGTTGTTGAAGAAAAATTTTTGTGCCATCTCAATTTTTACAAGACCCTTAGCAAGAACATCAAGTGTTATTATTATAATGTAGAAAATATCTTCTGCCTATAAAGTACACTGTCAACATTCCAGGTGGTTGTGCTAAGGGCTTGGGATCACGTTAGGGTTCATCAGAAAGCAAGTATCTGCTACATTTTCACCTAGATTTATTTCCATTCTCCTGTCCAAGGTGTCTCTAGTCTTTGTTTGAATGTATTACGTAAGTTTCCTTTAAGTTTATGATCTGCTCTAACCTTTGAAGTGATTGTTTTGTTCTTCTCAGGTGTGAATCCCAAGAAGGTGTCCTTGATAGCCAGTGGAAAGGAAATAAACCCCCACACTTGGAGCAACCAGTTATTCCCCAAGTCACTGGGACCCGTCGGGGCAGAACTTGCTTTCAAAAGGAGCAATGCAGGTAACGCAAGAATACAAAATGTACATGTACGGGGTTTTCCTTTATAGAGGTCTACTTTTAAATATATTGCAGTGCTCTTCCAACCAAGATACTGTGCACTTGGGAGATACACAGAGGTTTTCCACTACACTCTGCCTATGGGTGGCCCTGCTCTGCTGGAGCAGTCATGGAGTTGTAACACTGCCTCATCAATAAAACTGTTTGCAGCTGGATGAGCATGGTGGTTCACGCCTGTAATCCCAGCACTTTGGGAGGCGGAGGTGGGCAGGTCCCTTGAGCCTAGGAGTTCGAGATCAACCTGGCCAACATGGTGGAACTGTGCCTCTATATTAAAAAGTACAATAATTAAAAAAAGGTTTTCCCACTAATTCTTGAGTACAGCTAGTTTTAAGGGAATTCTTGACCTCCATCTGAATCTTTCCTGAAATGGGTCTGCCCTAGCAAGGAGTTTCTATCCTGAAAAGACTTCTCACTGGCTACCATGGTGTGTTTTCTTTTTCCCCAAAATGTAAAAATATCTGGGGTGCCAATGAAATGGAAATTCTGGTATGTTGATGTCACTGTTGAGAAAGTAAGTAACTTTGATTTGATGACTGAGGAACAGGTCCTTTTTAAAGTCAGGGAGTCTTAACAGTTCTCAGCATTTAGAAAATTGAAGGAGGACCTACTTGAATTGTTAGCTGACAGGTAATTTAAAAAGTTTTTTTAATTTTTTTTATGAGATCAGTATATGAATTTTGGTCTGTAATTTTGAAGAGTGTTTGAAGAATAGAGTGGCAAAGCTATCACAAAACCGCTTTTGTTCCCAACTATCTATTTGTATTAGCAAGATTTCTTAATGCTTCTGTCTCCAAAAAGGAAGAAAAAAGAAAAGAGAGAGAAAATAGCCCTGATGCTGTGATTCCAGCAATAAATATTCATTTGTTGATACATGAACTACTTGAAAATAGCCCCACCTTTCTCACTAAGAGATGTGTTTGCAAAAAACTTAATTTTCATGTTTAGTAATCAAAATATATAATACTCAACTTTTTTGATTAATTATATACAATGAATCATTGTAATTATAACTAACTTTGTACAGTATGTTAATATCCTTATGGTTACAAGAAATTTAAAAAAGTTTTAATTTACACATATTTTAGAGTGACCAATTTTAGACTTTTAAGCCTAAGATTACATTTGGATAAAATTTGGAAGCTGAGGTATAAATAAAGATATAATTTTAAGGGAAAAAAGAATTAATGTGAAATGTCCAAGCGTCAAAAAGGAACTTGTTCATGTATTTTTATGTCAATATTGGAGGACATAAAATCACTAATAGTTTTGGCCAGGTGCAGTGGCCCACTCCTGTAATCCCAGCACTTTGGGAGGCCGAGGTGGGCGAATCACGAGTTCCGGAGTTCGAGACCAGCCTGACCAACATGGTGAAACCGTCTCTACTAAAAATACAAAAAAAAAAAAAAAAAAAATCCAGGCATGGTGGCATGCGCCTATAAATCCAGCTGCTCAGGAGACTGAGGCAGGAGAATCACTTGAACCCAGGAAGTGGAGGTTGCAGTGAGCCAAGATCACGCCACTGCACTCCAGCCTGGGCGACAGAGCGAGATTCTGTCTCAAAAAAAAAAAAAAAATCACTAATAGTTTTATTTTTTAAATGCCCATAGTTACAATATGTCAGAAATAACATCCTTTGCAACTGTTAAACTTATGATTAAAAATTTTAAATATCAACTTAAAAGTGTGTGAAGAGGTACAGTTTGTTTTTTAATGTAGGTGATATTGGATCAAAAAACTTTGACAATTACCATCATAAGTGAGTAGTTTAGTGAGATATTCTGATGTGACATCAATATATTTGGGCTTTTTACAAGTTTTCCAGATTCTTTAAAAACTCAGTTTATCCATTTAATGGCGCTGCAGTGTCATACACTGCAGCACTGTAATTTACTTATTTTTTCTTCAGATAATTAAAATTAATATTCACTGAACCAACCAGTTACACAAATTCAATTAAATGACAGTAGAACAACTTTGAGTCTCAAGAGAATATACAGTTGGCATCAAATAAATGCTGTGACAACAATGGGGACATTTTTGCATTTTTAAGGGCTCTTTCTGGATCTTTTCATTAATCATCTAATCCATTTTTTCTCTGCTTTTCCTATAACATTCTCCTTACTATTCTTTCTTTCCATCTGTCTTCTCTTTAGAAGAAAGCATAATTAAACCAATCGAAAAACTCTCATGCAATGAAACTTTTCCTGAAAAACTAGAGGACCCACAAGGTAATTTCTGGGCGTCAGATGAATGCAATTTGTTCTTGGAATCTCTTGTCTGATTTTCTTCTCAACATTTGCCCCTAATCCTGACATAAAAGGCCGAGATGATCCGCTTTGAGAAGTCAGATCAGGACTAAGATAAAGAAAAGCATTCTGTCTCATCAAGAATATCTTCCTTCAGTAACTGAGATTTTAAGATGAATATGCTCTCAAAAAGCTCTGTGCTGGTCTTCTTAAATTAATTATGGAAATTTATAGAGGAAATCAAGCAAATAATTCTGATGAAAAGAATCAAGAGAGTATTTTCTAATTTTGCGATCTATATTCCTGGAATTGTTTTTTCAAAGTTCTGAAACTCATTTCTTAAGCATAAACAACCACTTTTTTAAAAAGGTTAGGCTGGGCGCGGTGGCTTACACCTGAAATCCCAGCACTTCAGGAGGCCGAGCCGGGCAGATCATGAGATCAAGAGATAGAGACCATCCTGGCCAACATGATGAAACCCGTGTCTCTACTAAAAATACAAAAATTAGCTGTGTGTGGTGGTGTGCACCTGTAATCCCAGCTACTCAGGAGGCTGAGGCAGGAGAATCGCTTGAACCCAGGAGGGGGAGGTTGCAGTGAACCAAGATTGCGCCACTGCACTCCAGCCTGGCAACAGAGCAAGACTCCATCTCAAATAAATAAATTAAAAAAAAAAAAAAAAAAAGGTTAACTGGGTTAATAGAGATGGTGGATTTCCTAGGGCTTCAGTGTTACTGGTTTCAACAGTGCTAAGAACTGGCTGCAATCTGAAAATTCACAGCATACAAGGTACTTCAAATAATAAGCCAAAATAATTTAAGAAGACTTCATTTTCTGTTCATGTTTTTTCCCTAACAACTTCTTTCTCCAATAAGAAGCATCATAAAAGTGTTCAATGCATGAATCCTAGAGTCTGATATATCCCATTTTGTCACTCACCAGCTTTTGTGGTTTGGGACAAGTTGTTTAAGCCAGCTTTCCCGTCCATAAAATGGATGAAATTTCCTTAGGTATTCTTACATAACCCTACCTGCAATTTTAACACATGCTAAGCATTTAATAAGTGTTTGCTCTGCTGAGGAGGATGAGAGCAAGAGACATGACTGAAGCTGCTAGTGAATGCAATCACTGCTTTGAATTTCCTTCCGAAAATTTTTCTGAAGTAAAGAACTGATTAGTGTTTCAGAATGAGTTTCTGAGATGGGAAAAAGGTTAAAGTAGGCAGCTGAACTTACACAAAATTCAGCAGGGTTAAACATGTATAGACTGAGAGCATGTGCTCACTGTATATAATCCTTTAGGGGCTGATAACATAATATTGCGTTTTGACATTTGTTGCTTCAAGAGCAGACACCTGTTGAAGCCTGATATGCCGTGAGAGACAACAGGGACACAGAGCCCAGTGTCGAGACGTGTAAACAGATAACGCTATAGAGAAAACACTGTTTACTGAACAGTGCTTTGAAACCACGAGGGTGATCAGAGCCCCATTTCGCCTTCTAGAGATAAACCTGTCTCCCTTCCTGCAGAGCTAGCTCCTCCTATTGCTTCTGGTTGTCGTTTGTCTTCAGTCTGCTTCCTGCCAGTGCAGCAGCTCCTGCTAGATCTTGACATCCTAGTGGCCAGATCCCAGGGGCGGTGCTCGTCCTATCCGAGCTCTCTGCCTCATCTCCCATCCCTTTTTTCCACACTCAGTGTGTATTCTCTTGGATTTCCATACCCTGTTCCTCCTACCATCCACCTCTCTACCTGTTCTCTTCCTCCATGGGGTCCTTTTCTCTCCTGTCCCTTAATGCTGGTGTTCCTTGGGGGTCTACTCCAGGTCTCTGCACATTCGCAGTGCCTCTGAGCTGGCTCCTTCAGCCCGCAACTCTGTAACCACCACACCCTGATCATCACCAATCTCCACGCCTGCCCACTTGCCCTCTGCCTGCCACAACATGAATGTCCTCTGGGTACCATGTCTTTCCCCCAATCCTGATTCTCCTATGTTGCTATTCATGGACAACGCACCCCCCAGTCACCTGAGCTGCAAACTTAGGAGTTTATATTTCCCTCTTTCCCTACCACCTCCACCCGGTGAACCTGCTTAGTTCCCTTCTTCTTCACCCTCTGCCACTGCTGTGGTTCAGACCCTCATCCTCTCTCATTTCAGCTCTTAGCAGCGACTTCCTCACTGGTCTCCAGACTTTAGATTTTTCCTCATCAGTGCATCCCTATGCTAACGCCAGACTGAGCATTCACCAATAGTGATGATGATGGTGGTGTTGATAATGATGGCAATTATGCTAGCTGACGTTTAATGCGTACAGATTCTACGCCACGTGCTCTGAAGAGTCTCATCAATCCCTACAACAACCCTACGAGAATAGGTCCACTTACAACCATTTTACAGAATGAAGACAGACACAGAGAGCACTTCAGAGATAGGGGCTTCGCAGTGGGAAATACACCCCCATGTGAAGCAGTGGGGTCGTGAGAAAGCCTGGCGTGTTCAGGGTGAACTGAACACCCCTGGGCCTTGAGTTCAGACCCCAGCTCGGTCTCTTACTAACTGTGAGAAGTTAGGCAAGTTACTCAACATTGGAGAGCCACACGATATGGATACTAATATGATCTAAGCGGGCTGTTGTATGGATGGAATAAGAATATCTGTAACAAGTGCAGCTCAGTGCCTAAAACATAGTAGATGCTGAAAAATAGTATTTAGAAGTAATGGGGTAGTATTCAATGTTATTCTACTGTGCCTAAAATATTCACCTTCTGACTGTGAAACTTTATGATATGTCACTAGGAAATCTTGGAAGTTATGCTGCTTACAATCAGTCAGGATATATTCCTTCCTTTCTCAAAAAAGAAGTGCAGTCAGCTGGCCAGAGGATCCACTTAGCACCTCTCAATGCAACGGCTTCAGGTAGGAACAACTTCAGATACAGTTTTCTAGATTCCTAGCAGAAAGGAACATTTTCCTTTTTAAGTTTATGCAGTCACTTTTCCCAAGCGAAGACTTTTAGTCAGCCTCACCTCATTAACGCATTTCTTTTTGTTTTTACCGAAATGTCCTATTTTTCTTCCAAAAATGAGGATTTGAGGGTCTAATAATTATAAGAGCTACCTCTAATTAAGTGGTGACTCTCTGCCAGGCACAGTGTAAAGGGCTTACTGGAAATATATCATTTAATCCTCATGATAACCTGATGATGTAGCTAGATCTCTTCTTCACAGATGATGAAATGTAGGTGAAGTAACTTACCTGAGGTCACACAGCTAGTGGAGCTGGGATAGAAACTCAACTTAATCCACTTCCAAAGAGTGTGCTGTGCTGCACAGAGAGATGTGAGAAAATGCCTTTTCCAGAGCCCTCTGCCCAGGACCTGGCACAGGGTGAAAGCTTAATAAATGCTGACACTTTATTTATGAATGAGTTAACATGAGGTGTGCCTCTACAACTCCATCTTAGGGTGCAGAAATTAGCGGTGGCAGGACTTTCACACCCTGCCTTTTGCTTTGCAATAGTATTCAGTGGGGAAGGGTTTATCCCTCCACCCTCCAGTGTTATGCCTAACTGAGGTAAGCTTGCTCCCCAGTGGTGTGGCATGTGACAGTCACATGTGGGGGTACACACTTGAAATGGAGGGTGATGATTCTGTACTTAAGCCAATCAGATTTGACCATGAATGGTCTTTGAATCATTTTAATCTGAAATAGATATCCTTAGTGAAGCACCAAAAATAAACATTAAAGCCAATCATTAGAACTTTAATAAGATACCTAATTGTAGTTTAATTTATTTATTTTAATTCTTTTTTATAGAGAAAAAGCCTTGCTCTGTCACCCAGGCTGGAGTGCAGGGATGCAATCATGGTTCACTGCAGCCTCGAACTCCTGGGCTCAAGTGATCCCCCTGCCTCCGCCTTCTGAGTAGATGGGACTGCAGGCACACACGACCTTGCCCAGCTAATTTTAAAAAATGTTTTTTGTAGGGACAGGGTCTTGCTATGTTGCCCAAGCTGGATCTTGACTCGTGGGCGCAAGCAATCCTCCCACCTTGGCCTCCCAAAACTCTGGGATTATAGGCATGAGCCACTATGCCCGGCCTGTAATTTAATTTAAAAGTTGACTCTGAAAGTGTGCTCACAGCCTATCCTAACCACTATCTTATATTAAAACCCCTGATTAGATGTGCCAGTCTTTAAAGTTCACACTATTAGAGTTAAAAATGTATAAAGCCTGGACTTCTTTATTTTTTTATTTCTTGCCGCAATAGAACTGCTTAAATAGTACTACAGTTACCTTATCTGTGAAAAGAATTGCTTCATTATCTTTTTGCTGAAACAAAATAAGTAAACATTTTATATACAGCAGTGATTTTTATAAAGCCTCAAATATTTAAGCCAGCCTTATAAGCCATTCATTTATATGAAATATAAAATTTTATTTATTTATTTTGAGATGGAGTCTTGCTCTGTTGCCCAGGCTGGAGTGCAGTGGTGTGATCTCAGCTCACTGCAACCTCCACCTCCCGGGTTCAAACGATTCTCCTGCCTCAGCCTCCCAAGTAGCTGGGATTACAGGCATGCACCACCATGCCCAGCTAATTTTTTTTGTATTTTTAGTAGAGATGCAGTTTCACTGTGTTGGTCAGGCTGGTCTTGAACTCCTGACCTCAAATGATTCACCTGCCTCAGCCTCCCACAAGTGCTGGGATTACAGGCATGAACCACTGCACCCGGCCACATTTTATATTTTTAATATAAAAGCAGAAAATCATAATGTTTCAAATTATTTTGTTACCTAGGTATCTACTGTTATAAATCAAGAGTAGGTCTTTTAAAAAATATTTTTGTAAGATATTGAAGGCCTTTATATATTAATTATTCTATCCAATTAGCATGCATATTCCTGTTTTCATTTTTTTTAAGTAAATGCTTTTTCTTAACTTTTTATTTCTTTACTCTGCTTATCAGATTTTTCTACAGATGGTGATAGGAGGAAAGGTAAAAAATGAAGTAAATATTAATCACTCTCAAGTGGTCAATGCAAATCCTTAGAAAAAACACTGTTCTGTAAGAGATGTGTCTTCCAGTCATGCCAGTTGGGTGACAGTTTCCCACAGGAAAATAAAACCAGGTCATTACTATATTTACTCAACTATTTCCCCCTTCTCGCATAGTCTCGTCTTTGCTCTTCTTTCTCCCCTTCAAGATTTTTGGTTTTGTTTTGGTTTTTGTTTTTTTTTTTTTGAGACAAAGTCTCGCTCTGTCACCAGCCTGGAGTGCAGTGGCGCGATCTCAGCTCCCTGCTGCAATCTCTGCCACCCGGGTTCAAGTGATTCTCCTCCTGCCTCAGCCTCTGGAGTAGCTGGGACTACAGGTGCATGCCACCACGCCCAGCTAATTTATGTATTTTTAGTAGAGATGGGGCAGGATGATCTCAATCTCTTGACCTCGTGATCTGCCTGCCTCGACCTCTCAAAGTGCTGGGATTACAGGCATGAGCCACCGCGCCTGGCCTCTACCCTTCAAGTTTTGAGGAGGAAAATCAGTGTCTTCCTCCCCATGTAATCTCTCCTTCCCCTAATACTTCCTTATCCCCTGCCTTGAAACTAACAACAAGGACTTCGAGGAGTGACTTCTGTTCTACACAGCACCCTTTAGGATCACTTTAGAAGTGCAGGATCCTGTTTTAAGCACTCTGTGTATATTAACTCATTAATCCTCCCAGGGCTGTATTCCAGGAGGTACTATTATGATCCGCATCTCACACAAGTTTTATATGTTGCTAAAAGTTGTATCATAGTGGCATCAATTAAATCCATAACTAGAGGCAAACTTCTTTCCTTTAGCACAGATTTTCTGCAAGAAGTTAAATGTCCTTGATAGGACAGATGCAGTTTTTAAACACAGAGCAAGCACTGCAAGGCTCACTATCCCTCCCGCTCTTGCAGGGCAGTGAGGTGTGGGGTGGTCCCACTAAGGCACAAAAGCATTTCTTGCCCTGCCATGAGATCTGGGCTCCTCTCAGCTGTTAGGTTCTTCACCAAAGGTACTTGAGTCCTGAAATTCTAGTATATCTAGGAAAGGAATCCTAAATCTCAGCACTACCCCCTTCTTAGCAAAATGATTCCCTCTTGAAAAAGTTTTACAAAATATTGTCCTGGACACAATTTCATTTAAAACCATTTAGGACTTAGGTGACATCATGACCTGGAAAAAGGCTTCTCTTTTTGTTACTCCCCAAAGCTCTCACTTCTTGCCCTCAGAGCCACACCCATTAGCCTAATGCCATGTTCCCTTTTCCCTCTCTGAATAAGCGGGGCTTATTGCCTCTCTCCCTGCTCTCTACTCCCCTCCCACGCTGTCTCTTCTACCCCTGCTACCAGTTTGACCTGTGGCCCACATGGGTGAGCTCACTAATTTAGCAGACAGATGCTCGTTTCTATTCCAATGGCTATAACTAAAGGGCTCTTTCTAGAAAACATGGTGCCCTGACTGGCCCTTGTAGACACATTGTCCCTGACTTTGTTAGATAGCTTTTTAGTGGCTTTAACTTTGAGAATTTTAAGCCCGGTAAAAAGAGTGGAATGAAAGGACCTGTCAAACCATGGAGTGGGGAGCTCTTGGCCTCCCTGCCTCCACCAAACTACACGGCAGCCAGGTGGTTGTCTTACCCAGAGTGTCCACACTTAATACCTTGTTCACCCATGCTGAAGTTAGTAGCTTGTCAGGACCACGTGCTCACAGAATTCCCTCCTAACTCCCAGTTATACAGTGAAAATTTAAGAAAAACTGTGCAAACCATGCCAGTAAATATGGGATAGCTAGGGCTGGGGGTACAAAATGGTCAGATTCATTTCAGTATTAACACTTAGAGTTTAATCCAAGAATGGCAGCTACTACACAGTGTGAAGAGATATTTAAACCCCAGATGGAAAAAGCAGACATCCCTCCTCAGATACAATACCTGTGATACTTTAGCTCTCAATTCGAGGTGAGGAAAGCGTGAAGGAGGGACTGAAGAAGGCATCAAAAGTTGTCTGTAAAATGATCTCCTGCTTTGTCCTTTGAAATGTTGAAGCAGTTTTAGTTCATAAATTGTTCAGATAACAAATGTTCAAGAAATTTTAAATTTTTCACAAATTTTTAAACAGTCAGATATATGAATGAAACAACCTTGTGACTCAAAGTTTAGGATCCTACCATTTAAGGGAATTGTGTTCCCACCCATGATTTTCCCAATGAGAAATGAAGTATGGGCCGGGTGCGATGGCTCACACCTATAATCCTAGCACTTTGGGAGGCTGAGGTGGGTGGATCATTGGCAAGGCTGAGGTGGGTGGATCACCTTAGGTCAGGAGTTCCAGACCAGCCTGGCCAACATGGCAAAACCCCATCTCTACTAAAAATACAAAAACTAGCTGGGCGTGGTGGTGCACCCCTGTAATCCCAGCTGCTCAGAAGGCTGAGGCAGGAGAATCGCTTGAACCCGGGAGGTGGAGGTTGCAGTGAGCCGAGATCGCTCCATTGCACTCCAGCCTGGGCAACAAGGGCGAAACTCTGCCTCATTAAAAAAAAAAAAAAAAAAAAAATCTTAATTCTAAAACCCACATTTTAATGTTTAAAAAGAAATCTATTATAGGACCCCATGTGTGTTTTTCCATGAAGCCACAGTTTTATAGATTCACAATTCCAAACACATTTTTCTGTAGTGATATTGTGTCAATATTATTTACATGTAACCACAGTGTGATATTACAAAGTCACCAACACTGTGGGTGTTGCCCACTGAATTTGAGCCAATAAATTTTCTTGGTCTTCTTACCTGGCGTTGCCTATCTAAATGTAAAATATTAAAAATAGCAGCAGTGTCAGCACTATAAACCAGGAATATTGGCTCTTCAGCTACTGAAAATTCTTTTTTTTTTTTTTTGAGATGGAGTTTCACTCTTGTCGCCCAGGCTGGTGTGCAATGGTATGATCTTGGCTCACTGCAACCACTGCCTCCCAGGTTCAAGTGATTCTCCTGCCTCAGCCTCCTGAGTAGCTGGTATTACAGTCACCCGCCACCACGCTCAGCTGATTTTTTTGTATTTTTAGCAGAGACAGGGTTTCACCATGTTGGCCAGGCTGGTCTCGAACTCCTGACCTCAGGTGATCCACTCGCCTCAGCCTCCCAAAGTGCTAGGATTACAGGCAGGAGCCACTGTGCCCGGCCAGCTACTGGAAATTCTAATTGATGTCAACATAATACTACACTAGAATTTTTGGTTTTAACATTTAAAAAGCCTCAGAGAGTACTGAGTTAATCTTTTAAACATAAATTCAGATTTTCCCCATCAAATGAGAGGATGAATTTCTTTATTTTGAGTTTGATAAGCAAATGAGTAAAACCCTGTTTTCCGAATCTGATTTCTTTCAGAATATACCTGGAACACAAAAACTGGTCGGGGGCAGTTTTCAGGACGTACTTATAATCCTACAGCAAAAAACCTAAATATTGTGAACCGTGCACAGCCCATTCCCTCAGTGCACGGGAGGACAGACTGGGTGGCCAAGTATGGAGGCCACCGGTAGGAGTCTATGGTGTGAAACCCTACAGCATTGCTCCGTAGAGTACGTGCAAGTTCCTTGACCCTGGGAAATGTCTACAAATGTCTATTTCTACTGAGTTCTGGAAGAAATATGCAAAAGTGGGTACTTGGAAGGGCAAAAATCATCCCCTATTTTATTTATTTCCAAGAAATGCATTTTCTTAGCATCATTGCCCACAGTGTTGCTATATGGGTAGGATGTTACAAAGTATTGAATAAACTATTTGCCAAAGTATGAAGTATTTGATCTACAATTTAATAAATAGTAAATCCAATAAGAACCCTTAAAAAAAAACAACTTCCAGAAAATGTTTAGAGTGTTTTAGTTTTCATTTGTCGTATGTGCCCAAATGGTTTAGTAGTTCTTCACTTTGCTGTCGTTGGCTTAAGAGGTTTGTCTTTTGTTTTTGTACAGCAGTTGGGCCAACCTCTGCTGGCTGTCAGCTGTGGTTCTTATTTGACTAAGGCTCTGCGCTGCCATTTTGTCAATGACAGAAAGATTGCAATTATTTGTTTTTCTACTTTGAAGCTATGGGAGCGATGGTAATTTCAATCTTGAGCAGGATATCTTTTTTTTTTTTTTTGAGGCGATGTTTCACTCTTGTGTCCAGGCTGGAGTGCAGTGGCACTATCTTGGCTTACTGCATCCTCCACCTCCTGGGTTCAAGTGATTCTCCTGCCTCAGCCTCCCGAGTAGCTGGGATTAGAGGCGTGTGCCACCATGCCTGGCTAATTTTTGTAGTATTAGTAGAGACAGGGTTTCACCATGTTGGTCAGGCTCAGGCTGGTCTCGAACTCCTGACCTCAGGTGATCCACCTGCCTCGGCCTCCCAAAGTGCAGGGCTTACAGGTGTGAGCCACAGTGCCCAGCTTTTTTTTTTTTTTTTAAGAAATAAATTTATCTTTAACATAGAGAATATCAAAGTTATACCACCTGATTTTAGTGGACAGCCTGTGTTTTGATCTTGACCAGTACAGTTCCCATGAATTCAAGGTGACTGTCAAGCCCGATGGCTTGATGACTTCAATAGTAACCAAGTCAAGGTTCTCTTGGCTGGACATCATTAAGAAAGTTCTGGAAACTGTGTTTGTTTGATGCTGGTTCATTGGACTTTTCAAATTGCTTTGTTTCTGTGTCCCTACCAGACACAAAGATGAAGTGTGCCAGCTGGTTCCCCCAAGCCAGCTCATGCTGCTGACCACTGACTCAGCTCTGACCTTCACATTTGCTCTGAAGCAAGTGCGTTCAGCTGCTAGGGCAGTGATATCACATAGTACATATATTATTTTCTTAGTTTATTTCCAAACTGGTATTTTAAATAGACACTTCAAACTTTAGGCTACTCTGTTTAAATTTGCCACTTTCTGGACTGGACCTTAGTACTGTAAATTCTTTTTAAAGAATAATAATGTTATCAACTGCTGAGATTTTTATGTATTTTGTGACTTTGTAACAACTGCTATTGTAATAAGTGTCATCTTGTGGGCATTATACAAAGGCATATTATAAAATAATAATGATATTTTTGTATAGAAGATTCAACTGTTCAGATGTAAGATGTTGAAAAATGTTAAAATCTAAAGAGTAATTTATCCTAGTGGTAATGGTTATATGTATTTGTACAGTTTAAATTAATGTCTCAAAGCTGTGCAGTCTTTTGTTACTGGGAAACTTTTAAACTCTGAATAGACATTAAAACAAATATGGCTAACTAGTGTGTTTTCATTATGTTTTTAAACCTTATATCCTGAATTGTATTTGTTGTTGTTGTTTTAATTAGTAGTCTTTAAAAAAAGCAGTTTTAGGGCCAGGCACAGTGGCTCACACCTGTAATCCCAGAACTTTGGGAGTCATAGGTGGGTGGATCACTTGAGGTCAAGAGTTCAAGACCAGCCTGGCCAAGATGGCGAAACCCTGTCTCTACTAAAAGTACACAAAAATTAGCTGGGCACGGTGGTGGGCACCTGTAATCCCAGCTACTTGGGTGGCTGAGGTAGGAGAATTGCTTGAACCTGGGAGGCAGAGGTTACAGTACAGTGAGATTGTGCCACTGCACTCCAGCCTGGGTGACAGAGCGAGACTCCGTCTCAAAAAAAAAAAAAAAAAAAAAAAAGCCGTTTTAGGTTTATGAAAATATCGATCAGAAAGTAGAGTTCCCATATGCCCCTTCATCTGCCCCTCCCCGATTTTCCCTATTATCAACATCTTGCATTCATGTAGATAATTCATTACAACTGATAAGCCAGTATTGATACATTGTTATTAATTAAAGTCCATAGTTTATATTGGGGTTCACTCTTGTGTTGTACACTATGGGTTTTGACAAAATGTATAAGGACATGTATCCACCATAATAGTATCATAAGAATCGTTTTACTCCCTCAAAATCCTGTCCTCTCCCTATTCATCCTTCCCTATCTTGCCCTGAACCTCTGGCCACCATTGACCTTGTTCCTGTCTCCACAGTTTTTCTTTTTCCAGAATTACCTGGGGGCAGGAGTTCAAGACCAGCCTGGCCAACATGGTGAAACCCCATCTCCACTAATAATACAAAAACATTATGATCCATGGTGGTGCATGCCTGTAATCCCAGCTACTTGGGAGGCTGAGACAGGAGAATCGCTTGAACCCGGGAGGTGGAGGTTGCAGTGAGCCAAGATTGTGCCATTGCACATCTAGCCAAAACAGATCTCAGAGAAAAAGTATGCACATGGTTTGTGAAAAAAAAAAAAAAAAAAAAAGAGCATGGAAAATATGCTGAATTTGAGCATTTAATTTAGGAAGCTAGAAAAAGAATAACGTAAAAAAATGTTTTAAGTAGATTTCAGCCCAGTAGCAATAAGCATACCTAGCACTCAGATATTGGTGTCCCGATATTGGTGTGCAGTACCACTGTTCAATAAAAGGAACCAGAGCTACTTGGAGAAATGGCTGATTCTAGTACTAGGACAGGAAATATACAAGATGAGCCTAGAACGTCTTGTAGTGCCAGACAATAAGGAAGTTCTACAAACACACAAACCCTTTGGCTATGCCAGAAGGACACAGAGGTCAAATGAGTTTCCAATGGCCAAAGCTGCAACAATTTGAGCAAGAAAATTAAGTATTGCCCAGCGCGGTGGCTGATGCCTATAATCCCAGCACTTTGGGAGGCCAAGGTGGGCGGATCATGAGGTCAGGAGATCGAGACCATCCTGGCTAACATGGTGAAACCCTGTCTGTACTAAAAATACAAAAAAAATTAGCCGGGCGTGGTGGCAGGCACCTGTAGTCCCAGCTCCTCAGGAGGCTGAGGCAGGAGAATGGCGTGAACCCATGAGGCGGAGCTTGCAGTGAGCCGAGACCATGCCACTGCACTCCAGTCTGGGTGACAGAGCAAGACTCCGTCTCAAAAAAAAAAAAAAAAAAATTAATAAGTATTACAACCCAAAGAAAAAAGAAATATCCATGAGTCCACACTAAGATGAATGCATGAATGAATGCATGAATTGTCAGGTGCGGCAGTGACTCACGCTTGTAATCCCAGCACTTTGAGAGGCCGAGGTGGGTGGATCACCTGAGGTCAGGAGGTTGAGACCAGCCTGGCCAACATGGTGAAACACCGTCTCTGCTAAAAATACAAAATTAGCCGGGTGTGGTGGCACACGCCTATAGTCCCAGCTACTCAGGAGGCTGAGACAGAAGAATCACTTGAACCCAGAAGGAGGAGGCTGCAGTGAACCTAGATCATGACACAGCACTCCAGCCTGGGTGAGAAGTCCCAACCTGAGGTCGGGAGTTCGAGACCAGCCTCACCAACATGGAGAAGCCCTGTCTCTACTAAAAATACAAAATTAGCTGGGCGTGGTGGCACATGCCTGTAATCCCAGCTACTCGGGAGGCTGAGGCAGGAGAATCACTTGAACCTGGGAGCCAGAGGTTGTGGTGAGCCAAGATCACGCCATTGCACTCCAGCCTGGGTGACTAAGCGAGACTCCATCTCAAAAAAAAAAAAAAAGAATAAAAATGTGAAGTGCTTTCCAAAGACACAAAATCTTGTAATGGCCCAATGGGTTCACTTTGCCCCTTGCCTAGACAGAGCCGATTTATTAAGACAGGGAATTGCAATAGAGAAAGAGCACACGCAGACAGCTGTGCAGGAGACTGGAGTTTTATTGGTACTCAAATCAGTCTCCCAGAGCCTTCAAGGATTGAAGTGTTTAAGGGTTACTTGGTGTGCCAGGGGC
This sequence comes from Gorilla gorilla gorilla, assembly GCF_029281585.2. NCBI lineage: Eukaryota > Metazoa > Chordata > Mammalia > Primates > Hominidae > Gorilla > Gorilla gorilla. The sequence continues at coordinate 28,432,001 of NC_073229.2, read as the reverse complement.
AGCCAGTGACTCAGGAGTGCTGATTGGTCCGGTGGGAGATTAAGTCATAGGGAGTGCAAGCTGTTGTCTTGCACTGAGTCAGTTCCTGGATGGGGGCCACAAGATCAGATGAGCCAGTTTATCAATTTGGGCGGTGCCAGGTGATTCATCAAGTGCAGGGTCTGTAAGAGAAAGTGCTCCTAACTGAAATCAGCCGGGAAGCCTCTCAGGTTTTAAGTAAAGAAAACCTGTCTTTGACTGCAAAGCCACGTTTCATATTTCTTTCTTCTTTCTTTAACTCTTACAGGCATGACTATGGTCAGTGAGCCAATTCTAGTCCATTGCCTGTTTTTGTGCAGAGAGCAAGCTAAGAATAGATTTGCATTTTGAAATGGTTGAAAAAAATCAAAATAAGACTTACTATTCTGTGATATGTAGAAATCATATAAAATCCAGATTTCAGGGCCCATACGTACAGTTTTATTGGAACAGTCACACTCGTTTATTGATTGGCTGTGGCTGCTTTCATTCTACAAAGGCAGAGGTGAACAGCTGGGACACAGATGGCCTGAGAAGCCTAAAATATTCACTATCTGGCCCTTTACAGAACAAGTTTGCAGACTTCCAGCTTAATGTGTCAAAGATTTTTAAAAAGTCCAATTACACAAAGTTAGCCACCACTAGCGGGAGGATAAATTGGTGCATCCTCTTCTGAGGGCAATCACAATTTTAAATGCTGAGATGCTCTGACTCAGCATTTAGGAATGTAACCTACAGATTCCTTTGCACATGTTCACAGGGATTTCCATGAGGATATTTCTTGGTACACCATCCTTTGTAATATATCAAAGGCCTCAGGGGATCTGCCCACCTCAGCCTCCCAAAGTGTTGGGATTACAAGCATGAGCCACTGCTCCCGGCTATCAAAGGCATTAAACAAGACATATTTCTATCAGTAGGGGAATAGTAAACTAAATAGTAAACATCCGTACAACTTAAAAGCCATTAAAAAGAATTTGATCTTGGCCCGGTGCGGTGGCTCATGCCTGTAATTCCAGCACTTTGGGAGGCAAGACGGGTGGATCACCTGAGGTCAGTTCAAGACCAGCCTGGCCAACATGGTGAAACCCCATCTCTACTAAAAATACAAAAAATTAGCTGGGTGTGGTGGTGCACACCTGAAATCCCAGCTACTCAGGAGGGTAAGGCAGGAGAATCGCTTGAACCCGGGAGGTGGAGGTTGCAATGAGCTGAGATCGCACCATTGCACTCCAGCTTGGGCAACAAGAGCTATACTCCATCTCAAAAAAAAAAAAAAAAAAAAAAGAATTAGATCTCTAAGGAAAGGGTTGAACCCAGTTATGCTACATAGTTTCATGCCTTTGAGGCACTGTATATATTGCTCCCTCTGAGACATCTGCCCCATCCTTACCTATGAATTCCTCAGACAACTCACAAAAGGAGTCCATGTCAACTGATTCATGCATCAACTGACAAGACTCAGTTTAACTATTGGTTCCTTTGCGAAGCCTACCTTGACTCCCTAAACAGAAATGCCCACTCCCCTCCTTGTGCCCCCACAGTAATACGGATCTACCTCCATCACACACTTATTTCTATACGGCCTTTGTTTAGATGTCCACCTCCTCCACCAGACTCCAGAAGGGCAAGCACCATGGCTTGTTCTTTGCACTGCGAGGACCCAGCACAACCCTTAGGCAGTAAATACTCAGGGATCTTTGCAGAGAAGCAGGGATGAGGGGACTTGGCAAGGGCTATGAAGACCTCCTGCCTCTCATCTGTGGGCAGCCTTAGAATTTTCCAGGCTGATTGCTGGGGATCAAATAGTCACATGGGGATCTACTTGGCACCTAAACTAATTCCCACATTCAGGGAACCTTGTCATTCATGATGAGCCAGGTCCTCCTCTAGGAATGAAGGTGGCAAAAATGTGTGCCCTTTGGAAACACTCCATGACACATGAAAAAATGGCCAACGTTGAGACTCAAAATCTTAGCTATGGAAGCCTGGGAGGATGATAGCTTTGGATGATCTGTGGCCTTCTGATGCCTCTACCACTGCAACACAAGAGCCCTTAATTGTCCAGAGTCCTATAAAAAAGGATGGAAAACTAGGACCACCATCAAGGGGCTTATGCAAATACATAAAGTGTCTGAATTATACTCTAAACTCAACCAGTATCAGTTAGGGTAAATCAGTAGCAAATATCTTTTTTTCTTTTTTTTTTTGAGACAGAGTCTCACCCTGTCGCCCAGGTTGGAGTGCAGTGGCATGATCTCGGCTCGCTGCAACCACCACCTCCCGGGTTCAAGCAATTCTCCTGCCTCAGCCTCCTGAGTAGCTGGGATTACAGGCATAAGCCACCACACCCAGCTAATTTTTGAATTTTTAGTAGAGACAGGGTTTCACCATGTTGGCCAGGCTGGTCTCAAACTCCTGACCTCAAGTGATCCACCCATCTCGGCCTCCCAAAGTGTTGGCACTACAGGTGTGAGCCACCGCGCCCGGCTCCTTACCTTTTTAAAGAGGGAATGAAAACTAAAACAAAGGGCACCAGATTGAGTTAATTCTTCATGTTGAAACATGAATAAAGTGAACTAAAAACGTACCAGTATCCAGTAAATGTGTCCAATGTAGAGACCAAACTAGGTGATTCAAGCTCTAGATGGGTCTTCTAGTTTCACAATTATATATGAACTAATTAACAAAAAAAACCACTTTTTTTCTTCTTCTTTTTTTGCTACACAGTCCTAAATCTTAGAAATCCTCAGTGGCCATGCTCATTACCCCAGCACTTTGGGAGGCCAAGGAGAGAGAATCGCATGAGACCAGGAGTTTGATACCAGCCCGGGCAACAGAGCAAGACCCCATCTCTACAAAAAAATAAAATAAATTAGCGAGGTGGTATGCACCAGTAGTACCAGCTATTCAGGAGGCTGAAGTGGGATGACTGAACCCAAGAGTTTGAGGCTACAGTGAGATATGATTGTACCACTGCCCTCCAGCCTAGGTGACAGAGAAAGACCCTGTCTCTTAAAAAACAAACAAAAAAATCGTCAGAGATCATTTTTGAAACAAGCTTCAATGCAATGTACAATGAAATAACTTTCCTTGGTCCTTAAATTACTCAAAATAGGTAATTTCTAAATATCAACAAAATACTTTCAAGTTTCTATATCTAGCAACATCTCATTCTATGAACTAGACCAGCTCTGGCAATGAAGACACCATAGGAAATATTATTTATAGTAAACTTTATTTTCATTGATATTTCACTTAACATAATTTCAGTCAGTCTGTGGTCTAAGATGAGCAAAAAAAAAGATATTCTAAATCTCTCAAGAGATTTTTTTTCACACTGTTCCTCTGAGCAGGGAATGGGGTTTCAGGGTTCTCAATGTCAACACCTAACATTTTACCCTTGAGATTTACCTATAGATACAGAAAGAAGAGATAAAATCAATATACAAGAATCGATCTCTATGAGGGTCTCAATAAGCTCATGTTATATGCTCGCCACCTCTGTAGGGTTATAATGGTAACAACTGATTTTCCACCCCTCCGCCAAATTTGGTGTCTTTTTTTTTTTTAGGCAAAATGTCAGATGCAAAAATGCTGCACTTATTTCTCTTAATACATTGAAAATAGTGGAAGATGCAGATTTTTAATCCTTCATGAGTCCAAGCTGGAACATGACTTCTGCTAATCAGATGTCATCAACATACGAACTCCAACTTTGGCGGCCATCAGCAAACTGTTTAAAACAAGTAAGATAGAAGACGTCAGGTAAAAGACAGAACAGGCAACTATGTTTTTAAGGAACTAAACTCTGCAGGTTCCTCACAACTGTGTGGGGGAGGAGGTACTAAGGCAAGAGTGGTCAGAGGTAAAATTTCCATCCCTGGCGGAACCAGAGAAAAAGCAAGCCAAGGGACAGTTTCACGGAGGTCTTAAAATAGCACACATGAGCTAGATCCTAATCCAACTGCCAATAATTTGAAGAGATGAAGAAATAGAGGCAAGAGAAAGCAAGGCCTCCCCACTATCACAGATCTGATTTATGGTAGACTCCAGCCTCTCAGTTTACTGTTCTAGACCTTGCTCCATACTGACTCTTTTACTTCAGGTATAAAATATTATACTGGCAGCATCACGACTATGATCAGAGTAGAGTATGTAATCTTTCTTGAAAACAGGTTTTTTAAAATTCCCCTGCCTTCAGGATGTCTTTATCATACTTAACAAGTGAACCTTTTTTTTTTTTTTTTTTTTTTTTGAGACACTCTCACTCATTGTTGCCCAGGCTGCAGTGCAGCGGCACGATTTCAACTTACTGCAACCTCCGCCTCCCCAGTTCAAGCGAGTCTCCTGCCTCGACCTCCCAAGTAGCTGGGATTACAGGCGTGCACCACCGCACCCACCTAATTTTTGTATTTTTCATAGAGAGGAGTTTCACCATGTTGGCCAGGCTGGTCTCTAACTCCTGACCTCAAGGGATATGCCCGCCATGGCATCCCACTGTGCTTGGATTATAGGTGTGAGCCACCATGCCTGGCCTACAACTAAATTTTTTAAAAACCACAATTTGGTTTAGGTATTATAATCAAAATTAGAAAATAGGATTCAATCAAAATTTCCTTTCAGCAAAATTTTCTATAAAAGACACCTACACATCTAAGAAATATGGGACCCCCACACATCCTCCGCAAGTCACACAAAAGGCTGCAGTCATAGCTTTGCACTAAAACTTCTGCCACCATATAGGAAGGAGCTAGGACCAGAGAACAAAGCCATCTCCACAGTGAATGGATATACTCATGTCATTTGACGTTAAATCAATTATTGTTTTTGAAGCATCTCCTATTAGTGTATAAATCAAACGTCAGTTGATGCATAGCATCAGATATTCTGAAACAAGTAAGGTTTTAAATGCATGAAGTATTCTAGGCAATAAACTGAACTCTACATGGTAAAGAAGAGTAATAGAATGAAAGTACCTGGCACCTGCAATTAAACCTACAGGCATGAATTTTCCATAGTAGTAGGATCTCATTCCCATAACACCAACAAAAGTAACAGATGTAGCGGCTGAAAAAGATATAAAGAAGGGTCAAAACTCATTAGTCTTCTACGCAGGGGAATCAGAAGTAGAACAAGCCCCACCAATCTCTCAAGGCTCACGCCTCATCCTATGCTTATTCCTCCTTCCCCAAGTAGGGGAGATTACTAGCTGCCCACATCCTATGGGTCCAAATACCAATACTGGCCAAATAGGGCCCTTCACAGCCTGGGTCCTGCCTGCCCTTCCAGCCTCATCTCTTACCACTTGTCTTCTGCAAAACCCACACTTTAGCCATCAATGTGTTAGTTTTCTCCAAAATGCTGTTGTTTCTCACGCCCTGCAGACGCTATTGCCCTGCAGACGCTATTTCCTCTACCCTGCACGCAATTCCCACTGGGTATCTGTCAAAGCACCTAGTACATGTCAAGCGCTGTGCTAGGAGCTGGGGAATACAAAGGTAATCGTAACTGTCTTTGCCCTTTTACAGTGCTTCAGGTCTGATGGGACAGACTTAAACAATCACACAAAGAAAAACAAGGTACAATGTGTGCTTCAGGTATAATTGATGCTACACAAAAAAGCTCAACAGGGGGATCAACCTATTCAGGGAGATCATGCAAGGCTTTTAGCCAAGGAAGTGAAGACTGACTGAGATCTGAAATTACAGCAGGCGTTAATAAGCTGAAGGATGGGAATGCCCTTTCCAGGCAGAGGGGACAGTATATGCAGAGGCCCTGTGGTGACAGGGAACATGGCACATTCACCCAAAAAGGGCAGCGTGGCACAGAAGTCAAGATGCAGTTTGTGAGTAAGAGGCGCCTGACCACATAGAGCCTTGAAGGCCATACTAAGGATTGGGTTTTTATCATAAGAGCAATGAGAAGCTATTAAAGGATACTAAGCAGATGGATGCATGAACAGAGCTGCATTATTATTATCATTTTTTGAGACAGAGTCTCACTCTGCAACACACGCTGGAGTGCAGTGGCATGATCTCAGCTCACTACAACCTCTACCTCCCGGGTTCAAGCAATGCTGAAGCCTTTTTTAATTTTAGTGGAGACAGGATTTCACCATGTTGCCCAGGGTGGTCTCGAACTTCTGAGCTCAGCAATCCGCCTGCCTTGGCCTCCCAAAGTGCTAGGACTACAGGCAGGAGCCACCGCAACCGGCCCAGAGTTGCATTTTGAAAGCGTAATTCTAGCTATACTATAGAGAACAAACTTCAGGGAAACTAGAGGGTACATGGGGATACCAGCTAAGGAACGTCCTTGGGAATGCAGCTAAGAAAGAGGGGATAACTGGGACTAGGACGATGGCTGTGCAGATGAAAAAGAGGACAACTCAGGATAAGGGCTAGAGGTAGTGTCGACAAGACCTGCTGATGAATTAGTCAGAAAGGGGGTGGTGGAAAGGAAAGAGAGCAATCAAGAACCGAATGGATGGAGAACAGAAGACAGGGGGAGTGTGTGGCCATGAGGTTAGGTCCGGGCAGATTCCTGGAGACATCTGAAGGAAAGTGGGCAGATGAATACATGAGAGTCCAGCCTGGAGGAGAGAGAAATTTGTGTCATTTGTGTATCAGTGGAAATTAAAGGCATAGGCTTCAATGAAACTGTCAAGTGAGTAGATAAAAAGAGCCTGAAGAACTTCATTATCTAGTGGCCAAAAAGGAAAATGGGTTGCCAAAAGAGAATGAGAGGATAAAAAGGGAAACCAGGAGAATGGAAAATGATTGGTCAACCGTGCTGAGAACTGCTAAATGGCCAAGTCAAATGAGGACTGAAAAATGTACATTGGATTTTGTACACACACAGGTCACTGGCAGCCTCAGGGAGAGCTATTCCACAAACACAGGGACAGAAACAGAGACTGAAATGGGCTGATCATGTGTGATGGGAGAGGAAGCATAAATGATCTTTATTTTTTGAAACGGAGTTTCGCTCTTGTTGCCCAGGCTGGAGTGCAGTGGCGTCATCTCGGCTCACTGCAACCTCCACTTCCCGGGTTCAAGCGATTCTCCTGCCTCAGCCTCCTGAGTAGCTGGGATTACAGGTGACAGCCACCAAGCCCGGCTAATTTTGTATTTTTAGTAGAGACGTGGCTTTCTCCAAGTTGGTCAGACTGGTCTCCAACTTCCGACCTCAGGTGAGCCGCCTGCCTCGGTCTCCCAAAGTGCTGGGATTATAGGCATGAGCCACCGCGCCCAGCTGCATAAATGATCTTTAAGAAGTTTGTGGTCTACCACCATACCACCCTGAATGTGCTCGATCTTGTCTGATCCCAGAAGCTAAGCAGGGTCGGTCCGGTCCTGCATGGTACTTGGATGGGAGACTACCACCCCACCTTCGGGGAAACACCAGGTGCTGTAGGCTTTTGGCCTCCCACTCCCTCCCTCTTTCCCTCTTGGCTGGGCGTGCTGCCTCATGGCTGTAATCCCAGCACTTCGGGAGTCCGAGGTCGGCAGATCACCTGAGGTCAGGCGTTCCAAACCAGCCCAGACAACATGGCAAAACCCCTGCACCTGCTAAAAATGCAAACGTTAGCCTGACATGGTGGGAGACACCTGTAATCCCAGCTACCTAGAAGGCTGAGGCAGGAGAATCACTTGAATCCAAGAGGCGGAGGTTGCAGTGAGCCAAGACCGCACCACTGCACTCTAGCCTGGATGACACAGTGAGACTCCGTCTCAAAAAAAAAAAAAAAAAAAAAAAGGTAGTTTATGAAGGGGAAGGAGACAAGACAAGCACATCTGAATATCAATGCGGGGATCCACCTAAAAGGAGGACTACAAATACAAGACAGGATCCTGGCCAGTGTAAAGGTCTGGAGAAGGTCAGGGAGAAGACACCCAAAGCCCAGAGGAAGACACTGGTGTTGGAGAGGAGGGAAACAGGACGAGGGGAGGCTTGGAGATTAAAGGCTCCAGGAGTCCCCACCTGATGGCTGCTGTTTTTTCTCTACAGTAGGCGTGAGGTCATTTGCTGAGTGGAGTAGGATCAGAGAAAAGGAAAATGCAGGCTCAAGTCATTCTGGAGCATGAGGGAGGGAGCTGTTAGGCAGAGCTGGGACCTGGACGCACCTCCTTCCCCAGCACACCCCATTAGCCATCACGGACCTCCCTTCCCAACCCCGGCTGTGTACAGATCACACGGCTTCTCCCTCCCACGTGGCACTCATTCTCACACGGGGTTTGTGGAGACGGCAAGGAACCCACACTCCTAGCAGTGTCTGACACATGGGTGGAGCTCCACAGAAATGTACTGAAAGCCACTCTGATGAGGACTCTTACGTCCTCCACACCACTCACTGTCCTCACTGTCCGTGCTGCTCACAGGGTACCTTTCCAGTCCTGCTTCTATGCTCATGTCTTACTTCCCCAGTGAAGTCAGTTGAAAGCTCCTTGAAAGCATGGTCTACGTCTTATATATTTAGTTAGCTGACTGCTAAAGAGGTGATTTTCAAATGGGAAAAACGTAACGCAGCTGCAAACCTAACCCAGATATGTGATATTTTAGTGATGCTGAGGCCAATGGTCTTCAGCAGAGAACCTCAATGGTTGACACATATTTGTCTTATACAAGTTTAATGCTGACTTTACTGGGTAAATATGGGTAATACAAGTTTGATGCTAATTCTACTGGGTAAACACTGAAAATAAGGCCCACAGAGGATGGATGACTTTCTGAGAGTCACACAATTCACGAGGTATGGAAATCTTTCCATATTATCTACATAAACGATAAACAGCAACCAGGACAATTCCCACCACCCTTCTCCTATTTTAAAACTTTGAGGACTTGGAGAAGCAATGAAACTGTCGTAAATTAAGTGGGAAGAACTCGCTCCATCCCACCAAACCAGGGTCTTTTGGAAAAGAATATTCCAGATACATGATTGCCCTAAGGAGACGCTGAAGCAGACATACCTAGGAAACCCCAAACGTTCCTTGGATCCTGATACAGCTGGTAAGCACCCAGGCCGGCTAGACTGCCGAAGAGCACCCCTGCAGCCAGGGACGGCACGCTGCCTAGAAGGAAGCAAACGCAGCTTGCATTGTAATGTCACTTATTTCACTAACGGAATCCACCAGACCTCCTGCCCTACAAAGGACAGCACAGAGAACTCTCAACACAGCTCATAGCCAAGGTGGACTCAAGCAGGAAGGCGTTAAGGAGAGTGTGCTATCTTCTCAGAGAAGTCAGGGTCTTCCCACCCCATTTTTCTCTCCTCTAATAGGCAGGGCACTTCCATCTAAGGAAAGGAAAGAAGGCCATCTTCCCTCCTTAGACGGAACTATGGCTAGGCCTTCTTTTGTAATGCCTAACCTTGTTTTTACTAACCCTGTTTTTAGACTCTCCCTTTCCTTTAATCACCTAGCCTTGTTTCCACCTGAATTGACTCTTCCTTAGCTAAGAGAGCCAGACAAACTCCATCTTGGCTCTTTCACTGGCAGCCCCGTCCTCAAGGACTTAACTTGTGCAAGCTGACTCCCAGCACATCCAAGAATGCAATTAACTGATAAGATACTGTGGCGAGCTATATCCGCAGTTCCCAGGAATTCGTCCGATTGATAACGCCCAAAGCCCCGCGTCTATCATCTTGTAATAGTCTTAAAGCCCCTGCACCTGGAACTGTTTACTTTCCTGTAACCATTTATCCTTTTAACTTTTTTGCCTACTTTACTTCAGTAAAATTGTTTTAACTAGAGCCCCCCCACCCCTTTCTAAACCAAAGTATAAAAGAAAATCTAGCCCCTTCTTCAAGGCCGAGAGAACTTTGAGTGTTAGCCGTCTCTTAGCCCCCAGCTAAATAAACAGACTCTTAATTCATCTCAAAGTGTGGCGTTTTCTCTAACTCGCTCAAGTACAACACTTTCTAATCAGGCCTGATCAACCATGAAGGACTGGAATTGTGTACAGGCAGGACCTCCAGCAAATCACAAAAGCAGAGGGAAATAGGGCCAGGCAGTTAAAAAAAAATAGAAGATCAGGAGAAGAAGAAGTCTGGTGCAGGGATTGGGGTGGGAATGCAGGCAAGGACTAGGGGGCAAAAACAAGCACAGCCACTGATACACCCCTGCCTGGCCTAATTAGGAAACTTCAAAATACCAGTCTGTGTAGGCCAGAGGTTGACTCCTACTTAAGCCCAGAGATGGCACTTGGGGGTCTTGGCTGATGAATGGCAGTCAATGATAATAACAAACTACAACCACCCCTGCCTACCTTTAGATAAAGAAGCAAAAATAAGTAATTCCACAAGAGGCCTGGCTCAGCTTCACCAGATAACCAAAAGGCAAGGGCAGGAGCTGCAAGACTGACAAGGAAGCCTGCACTCCAGCTTGGGGACCCACAGCAAACCTGACTCAAATGAGATTGCTTCTCAGGGACACGGGCACTCACATTTCACTGGAACAACGTGAAGATGTTAAGAGGCTAAGTAACAACAAAACCCTACCTGTTTTTACATAGCCAACGATCCCACCAGAAACAACCAGTGCTGTGTAGCCAAAGCCAAACCAATGCAAAGGCACTCTGAAAACACAAGAGAAGTCAGTGAGAAGTCAGTGCTAACCTGGCTTTAAAAACAAACCATATTGTCATAGGATGGGGCTAAAAGGTAATCATTCCCCACAGGTCCTATCTGCCCACAGGTACTATCACTGAAAATAAGGCCCACAGAGGTTGGATGACTTTCTGAGAGTCACACAACTCAGCAAAGCCAGAGCTGGGACTCAAACCCAAGTTTCTGGCCCACAGGTCCAGTGATCCTCCCATCCCCCACGCCATCCCAGGCAGTCTACTCTTACGGTTCTTTTCAGCTGAGGAAAGGAACTCTGGTTTCCAGAAGCTCCTGGCTACTCTCTAACCATTTACTGTCTACTCACAATGGGAAGAGGGGCTTCTCCATTCTTCTCTTCTCAGTCCAGAAAGGAGACTACCCCAGGCCTGCATCTGGGGAAAACAAGCCGGATCAGCGGTGGTTAAAAGCACAGCTCCCCAGCAGTCAGAAGGAAGTGTGTCCAACCTGCAGGCTATGCAACCTAAGTCTCAGTATCCTTCACTGTACCATGAGGATAACACTGGTACCAATTTCCTGGGGGTGTTGTGAGCATTCAATGGATGTCACATGTAAAGGTGCTTAGCACCTAGTAAACCCTGAACAGATGCCGACCATTGTCATAAAAACCTCAGTTCTAATCACATAGGCCCACGGGAAACTCAGCAAGATCCACTGACCAGCTCTATAATCAGGGAATGTGTTAGTCATTTCATTAAGCACTCACATTATCACTAAATCGGAAAGCAAATACTCCCGTGCCCTTAATCCAACTACTTTAATGTCTCTTTTGAGGGGAGGTAGGGGTGTTGCTTTTCTTCACTGATGCAACAGCCAATTTCAATACTCAATTTTTTTTTTAGAAACTTCTGCATCCAACTCACAGTTCTCGTTAGGAGGGCAGAAGGGGAGGGTAAAATACACGGAAACTCAAGTCAGAATCACATGTGACATTGCACCCTTGGAAAAACAGCTCCTGTTTTACAGAAAAGTATTCTGTATGCAGTGAGCCTAACAAGATGGAAAGCAATGCATACCCCGTTTATTCTCTTTAAAGAATTAGGCCAGGCAAAGGGGCTCACGCCTGTAATCCCAGTACTTTGGGAGGCCCAGGCAGGCACATTAACTGAGGTTAGGAGTTCGAGAACAGCTTGGTCAACATGGTGAAACCCATATTCTATTAAAACACACACACACACACACAAATCGGGCATGATGGCATGCACCTGTAATCCCAGCTACTTGGGAGGCTGAGGTGGGAGGATGGCTTGAGCCCAGGAGGCAGAGGCTGCAATAAGACATATTCAGGCCACTGCACTCCAGGCTGGGCGACACAGCGAGAACCCCTCCCCCACCCCCCCAAAAAAGAAAGAATTAATTTCCCATAAAACGGGAAAGGGCAGCGGGCTTGGGATCTTGCCCACAGTTCTTAACTCGAGGCGGCACTGAGTAAGGGAGGCTTTTAAAGAGCTGGAGCAACAAAACCACCAGGAAACGAGGCAACACTATGCTACAAGGGTAAGCCTTTGCCTCAGGAGCTCAAGGGCTCCGCGCATCCACAGCCTCTTTTAAGACAAGCAGAAAATACCCAAGGAGAAAATCACCGACCACACGGCATAAAGGCCCGCTGAATCGGGGGGACGAAAAGCAGACGGCCGTGAAACTCATAAATAATACCTAAAAGTTAAAAGTGGCAGAAAATAAAAACAATACTCCCCAGAGACCTGCACCGACCTGCCGAAGGCCCGCGGAGTCCACTACGGAGGTCAAGCCGCGGGACACAGCAGCCAGGTCTCGCCGGAAACGCGGTTGCGTGCGCGCTGCGCCCCGGGGGCGTGGCAGGGCGGGGAGAAAGGCGGGACGTCGTGGCGCGTGCGCAGTGTCCTTGGAGAGAGGTGAGCGGAGAATGGGGACGGTGGGGGCGGGGCTTGAGCCGCGGATTACCAGCACGCGCCCTGCATCCCGGGGGCGGGGAGTGGGGCGGGGCATCGCGGCGAGCGCCGTTGGCGGGGAACCGGGCGGGGAATCTCTGTGCTTCCTCAGTCCCCAGGCCCAGCACCTGCAGGGCCGACCAGCTCCAGTCCCACGTCCAATCCTGAGTGGCCAAAAGCCGGAAACCCGGAGTTGGAATTGGGTCTTGCACAAGCTGGACCACGTAAGCTGGGCCAGGCCAGAGGTGGAGGCCACCGCTGCGGGAGGAGGGCATCTGATGATTTTGAAGGACCCCATTAATAGAGGGTATAAACCAGGTGCGGGCCATCAGGGAGGATTGTCACTCTAGCCCGATCTTGTTTGTTTACACCAGGAAGGGCATGCCTTCCACCTGCAAGAAAATATGGCAGCTGCAGAATACTGTGGCTCAATGCCAAATATCCGTTTGTTTTAGGGAGTGAGGCTACTTGAGAAGCATCTTAAATGGGGAGAGAGAGCAAGTTAAATCTGATTTCCACGCAGCTCTGTGGATTCCGAATGTCCACAGTATGTTATCTCCATTCCCACTTACGAGCCGCTCCTCTTCTGTGTGTTTCCTGCACCACCATTCGCTCAGTTGCTCTACACTAAAATTTGCTGTCATCGTTGACTTCTCCCTCTCCTTCATCCCCTACAAGTATCAACATAGACAACTCCGATCAATATAATCATCAGTGAATAAAGCAAATTGCAGCGCATATTCTTAAAGACAAACTTTCCACTTGCAGCAGCACCTACCTTCCAGATAGCTAAATTAAAGCCCGTGTTTATCATAGCTGCTTCTAACCAGCCAAAGCTGATAATAACTAAGAACTTGCAGGAATTGCAGTATGCCAGACCTTCAATTTAATTGAAGACTTTCCTGAACAATTAATGAGACTTGTCTTAACCAGCAGGGAACGACTTTAGGGACGCATTCTTCCCTATGCAGGTGCAAGCCTCAAACGTTAATTAGGATCATCCACCATGATCCTCGAGCCCTTCCCCACCTTATACTTGAAGAGGCTGAACCTCAGAGAATTAAATTACCTACAGTCCTGGTCACTGGTAGAGCTATTATTTAAAGTAAGATCTAATGTCAAAGCCTGCGTCCTTAATTCTACCATATGCTGCTGCTTGCAGTGTCGTTCCTCAACCAGAACACATAGCTCTTCTGTGTAGGTAAAGTCCATCAAAACATGTCATAAAATAAAGAAATTGGTTTCTGCTCTATTTCAATTAGTACCAGAGTAAAACAATCAATGATTTGTGTTTGGGAATATTTCTAGTTGGCATTAACGTTGTTAGGAGATAGCTTAGCTCTTCACTGGGGACCCACTGAATTATTGGAACCCTGGAACACAAATGTGTCAAAAGGGTGTAATCAAAATTATATCAGGGAACGTTAAGTTTTTAGTCTTTGGTCACTGAGGCCTATCAGTAGGTTTGGGTGTTTTGTTTTGTTTTTCCCACAAAGAGGCTTTGAGTAAGAATTGTGTCTGGTAGACAAACACAGGTACACACACAGGTGTGTACTCACACAGCAAGAGCAGTAGAGATCATCTCCCACAAGAGCTCATGAAGAAAGGGAATTGAGCTTCAATGTAAGCATTAGTTTATCATTTTTGGAGCCTGAATGTGTTGACTTTACAAATTAAGAGGTCCCTGAACAAAAACGTCAAAACAAATCCCAAGTTGCAGTCTGCCCAGGTAATTCATGTCTATCAAGTGTCTACAATACCAATTTCTACATCTTTGGGAGTATATTATAGGTTTGTTTGAAGAGCAAGGTCAATAACTCTTTCCCCAAGAAATAAATGAAATCATAAAAAAAACGCCTATTTTCTTAACCTAACCTATCTGCCATCTACTTCTAGATCATATTTATTGGAGCCATAAAAATATTAGCAGAAGCATATGCAGTTCTTATTATCTGCCAGTGTTGGAAGCGCTTTACATATGTTAACTAACTTACACTTCATACCAACTCTGTGCAGTGAGGACTATGATTATCTCCTGCTTTTACACATGCAAGAAATTGAGGCACAGAGTACAAGGTCACACAGCAAATGGCAGAGCTGTCCTAACTCTGCATTTGTTTCTTGCAGTGAAGAGTCTTTTTTCTGTCTCTTAGTCTGTTCTCAACACAGTGACCAGAGCACTTGTGTTAGAAGTCTGACTGTGCCATTTCTCTCCCCAAAACCCTCTGGTGGCACCCCTTTTCTCAGGCAGTGCTTTGCAAAGCCCCACACATCCACCTCCCTGACATCAGCATCTTCTCTTTCCCCCTCACTTGTGTTTCCTTCTTGCCCTCAGCTGCTTCATCTGCCTGGAACGCCTCCCCAGACAATCTCCTGGTTCACACCCTCTCCTCCTTTCTGTCTTTACGCAAATGTCACTTCTCAGACAGACCTTCCCTGATCACCTGATTTAAAACTTCAACTCATCTGCATTTCCCCCGACAGCGTCTTTCCTTCCATGACAATTCCCTGCTAACCTGCTCTGTAACTGGCTTAATTATCGTAGAGCCTACCTCCCCCTTTTTTGCATGTTCGTTTCATGGGAGTGATGATATTTATGCAGCATTTAGCACAGTGCCTGGCCCATAACCAGTACTCAGTAAATATGTGTTGAATGGACAAGTAGATGTGGAGTGAGAAATGAGAGGGGTGGTCGGCAGACAGGAGAACAAAGGCCACATGTACAGTTTGCCCTGGCTGTACCCTGGCTCTGGTTCTTCCTGCCTTGGCCTCAGCCAGATACACCTGTGTCCTTCTCATGTACTTACCCACACGCCCTCTGTTGAAGCTTAGGACATCCAGAGTTGCATTTGTTTCTTGCAGTGAAGAGTCTTTTAAAATCTGAAATAGGCTGTGAGTGGTGGCTCACGCCTGTAATCCCATCACTTTGGGAGGCTGAGGCACATGGATCACCTGAGGTCAGGAGTTCGAGACTAGCCTGGCCAACATGGTGAAACGCTGTCTCTACTAACAATACAAAAAAAAAAAAAAAATAGCCGGGTGTGGTGGTGCGTGCCTGTAATCCCAGCTACTCAGGAGGCTGAGATGGAAGAATCGCTTGAACCTAGGAGGCAGAGGTTGTAGTAAGCCGAGATCACTCCATTGCACTCCAGCCTGGGTGACAGAGGGAGACTCCATTTCCAAAAAAAAAAAAGAAAAATTGAGTTGACATCATGTGCCCTGTGTCATTCAAAAACTCAACATTTCACTAATCAGTCAAGCTGCCCATGACTGCCCCAGGCCATTGCATTCAATATGTTAATTTATTTACCAAAGCTGTGTCTTTCAGAAGGGTTGTGTTTTTCCTTTCAGCCCTCAGAATCTAGGATAGCACCTGGCACACATGGTGAGCACTCACTACATGGCTGTCGGATAAACAATGGAGCAAGGAAGGTGGAGATGGATGCTTACATATGGGGAACTGTATCAGGAAGGAGTGTATGTGTGATTAAAACCTGTTCTACATAAATAGAAAAGTTGATCATTCAACACATGGACGGCTAAGACTATATGCAGACTATCCATTCTCAGGAGGAAAAGGGAAGCAATCTACCTGACCTCCCCAGATGGATTCCGTATTTTGATATGAATTGTTTTCATGTGGGAAATGCGATGGCCTCCGGGTATACTACCTCTCAGAGATCAGTGAGCAGAAAAGCTCACAGATCAAATTAAAATGCTTGAATCTCTTAGTTTATTTAAATCAATTTAAAGAGACAGTGAAAAGCAAGAGGAAAGAGGTGGAATAAGTAAACGCTGTTAAGAGATGGTGCAAATCTGGTGGAAGACGCCTGCTACCTAAAGCCTACCTCATACAATGTTCAGGGGCCACCATCCCCCACCTGCCCCAACCTCCACTCCTCTCTGTGATATTGACTTTCCTGTGGATGGTGGTGCTGAAGACGAGAGGTTTGAGCAAGGAGACTCAAAGAGGCAAGGTGCCCCACGCCAATGACACAAACTTGCTCTGTCCGAGATGCAGGTACAAGCAAGCCTGGCAAAGAGCTGAGCTTTGCCTATTGGCCTGTGGAGCAACCACGGGTTTTACTGTGTTTCTTGGACAGAGGACACTTGGGGACAGAAGTGAATAGCATGACTATTTCATGCTTATGTATATTTTATGCACTGTATTTAGTGCCTCTTGGACATTTAATGTATCAAATATTTCATGCTCAGGTGTCTCATGTATGCTTGGTAGCTAGGAATGTTAGGTATCCTGGACTTTCTATTCCTTTCTGTGTCTAACACATGTTCTACTTACTACTTATCTTAACACATCTAATAAAATCTGCCTGTTTTAAAAACTAAGATTTATCTATACTTAACTTGTACTAAAAGCTTTCCCCTGTATTTCACAAACATATTAATCTTCCTTAAAAGTACTGAATACTCCCAAAAACAAATGTATATTCCAACTTTTTATTTTCAAATGCCACATTAAAAAAACACCCTCTGGCAGGGCGCAGTGGCTCATGTCTGTAATCCCAATATTTTGGGAGGCCAAGGCAAGCAGATCACTTGAGGTCAGGAGTTCAAAACCAGCCTGACCAACATGATGAAACCCAGTCTCTACAAAAAAAATAAGATTAGCTGGGTGTGGTGGTGGATGCCTGTAGTCACAGCTACTCAGGAGGCTGAGGCAGGAGGATTGCTTGAGCCCAGGAGTTCAAAGTTGCAGGAAGCTATAATCATGCCACTGCAAAAGGTGACAGAGACCCCGTGTCTTAAAATAGACTTAAGCCAGTTTAAGCCTTTCAGTTAAATGTCCCGTGAAGAATTCTGTTTTGAGACTGAGTGGTGCTCTGTCACCCACGCTGGAGTGCAGTGGCGCGATCTTAGCTCTCGGAAATCTCTGCCTCCCGGGTTAAGCGATTCTCCTGCTTCAGCCTCCCAAGTAGCTGGGATTACAGGCACATGCCACCATGCCCTACTAATTTTCTTATTTTTAGTAGAGACAGGTGTTTCAGCATATTGCCCAGGCTGTTCTCAAACTCCTGACTTCGTGATCCACCTACCTCAGCCTTCCAAAGTACTGGGATTACAGGCGTTAAGCCACAGCTCCCGGCCCCCACCAAGAATTTTAAACAGCCGATACGAATGTGTCCAAATATTGGTTTCTTCTGGTGGATTCTTGGTCTCGCTGACTTCAGGAATGAAGCCACGGACCCTCACGGTGTTTACAGTTCTTAAAAATAGTGTGTCCACAGTCTGTTCCTTCAGCTGTTTGGATGTGTCTGGAGTTTCTTCTTTCCACTGGGTTCAGTGATCTGCACAGGCCTCAGGAGTGAAGCCACAGACCTTCGCCGTTGACTGTTAACAGCTCTTAAAGGTGGTGCATCCAGAGCTGTTCATTCCTCCCCTGTGGGTTCATGGTCCCGCTGGCTTCAGAAGTGAGGCTGCAGACTTTCGCAGTCAGTGTTATATAGCTCATAAAGGCGGAACATCCACAGTTGTTCATTCCTCCCTGTGGGCTCGTGGTCTTGCTGGCTTCAGGAGTGAAGCTGCAAACCTTTGCAATGAGTGTTATAGCTCTTAAAGATGGCACCTCCAGAGTTGTTCGTTCCTCCCAATGGGCTTGTGGTTTATGCTACTGTCAGGAGTGAACCTGCAGACTTTTACAGTGTTACAGCTCATAAAGGCAGTGAGGACCCAAACAGTAACCAGCAGTAAGATTTATTGCAAAGTGCAAAAGAAGAAAACTGCAACAGTATGGAACAGGACTGACAGGAGAGTTGCCACTGCTGGCTCGGGTGGCCTGCTTTTAGCCCCTTATTTGGCCCCACCCACATCCTGCTGATTGGTCCATTTTACAGAGTGCTGATTGGTCCGTTTTACAGAGTGCTGATTGGTGCGTTTACAATCCTTTAGGTAGACACAAAAGTTCTCCAAGTCCCCACCTGATTAGCTAGACACAGAGTGCTGACTGGTGCGTTTGCAAACCTTTAGCTAAACACAGAGTGCTGATTAGTGCGTTTATAATCCTTTAGCTAGACGGAAAAGTTCTCCAAGTCCCCACCCAACCCAGAAGCCCAGCCGGCTTCACCTCTCAGGAATATCTGCATTATACTCAACCTTGCTGTAATATGCATTCCCTAGGAACTGACTAGAATTAAATAACATGGAAGCTTCATCAAGTCGCTTTTTTTTTTTTTTTTTTGAGACAGAGTCTCACTCTTGCCCAGGCTGGAGTGCAGTGGCATCATCTCGGCCCACTGCAACCTCTGCCTCCCGGGTTCAAGTAATTCTCCTGCCTCAGCCTCCCAAGCAGCTGGGATTACAGGCGCCAGCAACCATACCCGGCTAATTTTTTTATCTTTAGTAGACACCAGGTTTCACCATGTTGACCAGGCTGGTCTTGAACTCCTGACCTCAGGTGATCCACCTCCCTCTGCCCCCCAAAGTGCTGGGATTATAGGTGTGAGCCACCGCACCCAGCCTCAAGTAACTTCATTATCATACGGTGATCCTACATTGATTCTAGGGAGAATGGCGTAAGAGGAATTACATTTGTATCCATTTTTATTCCATCTAAAAATCATATTCAGAAACTTGCTTTTCTGGGATGATAGAGTAGATGTACTTTCCTCTCTCACTAAGTGCAACTAAAAACCCTGGACATCATATATAGATGACACATAAGAAGGCTCTGAAAGGTGGAGAAAAGTCTGACCAGTCAGGGATCTTGGGGCTCAGGAATGCCATGGTAAGTTCCCTAAAATTGTTTCCCTTATATATCCCAGACTTAAATGTGAAAACCAACCAGGCATGGTGGCTCACGCCTGTAATCCCAGCTACTTGGGAGGCTGAGGCAGGAGAATGGCTTGAACTCGGGAGGCAGAGGTTGCAGTGAGCCGAGATCATGCCACTGCACTCCAGCCTGGGCGACACAGCGAGACAAAGCCTTAAAAAAAAAAAAAAAAAGGTGAAAACCTAGCAGAATGGCCAGCCAGGCATGGTGGCTCCTGCCTGTAATCCCAGCACTTTGGGAGGCTGAGGCGGGTGGATCACCTGAGGTCAGGAGTTCAAGACCACCCTGGCCAACATGGTGAAACCCCGTCTCTACTAAAAATACAAAAAATAGCTGGGCGTGGTGGTGGGAGCCTGTAATCCCAGCTATTCAGGAGGTTGAGGCAAGAGAATCACTTGAACCCGGGAGGCAGAGGTTGCAGTAAGCTGAGACCACACCACTGCACAACAAAAGCTAAACTCAGTCTCAAAGGAAAAAAAAAAAGAAAAAAAGAAAACCTAGCAGAATGGACAGGCATGGAACAAATAATAATAAAAAAAAAAGTGCATGAACAAAAATCCTGCTCTTTCTAGCCAAAGGACCACACAAGGAGCAGCCTAGCAATACTTTCAGGCAGTGACCACTCTGCTGCAGCCAAACCACACATCAAACTGAAGCCCCACTCTGACCCACCCACTCAACAGAGTCTCACTCACCTCTGTTGCCCAGGCTGGAGTTCAGCAGCACAATTTCGGCTCACTGCAACCTCTGCCTCCCAGGTTCAAGAGATTTTCCTGACTCAGTGTCCCAAGTAGCTGGGATTACAGGTATGCACCACCATGCCCGGCTAATTTTTGTATTTTTCATAGAGATGGGGTTTCACCATGTTGGGCAGACTGGTCTTGAACTCCTGACCTCAAGTGATCCGCCCGCTCTGGCCTCCCAGTTGCTGAGATTGTAGGCATGAGCCACCACACCTGGCCTACAACTAAAGTTTTTTTGTTTGTTTGTTTGTTTTTTGAGATGGAGTCTTGCTCTGTCCCCCAGGCTGGAGTGCAGTGGCATGATCTCAGCTCACTGTAATCTCCGCTTCCCAGGTTGAAGCAATTCTCCCTGCCTCAGCCTTCCGAGTAGCTGGGATTACAAGTGCCCATTACCACAACCAGCTAGTTTTTGTATTTTTCATAGAGACAGGGTTTCGCCATGTTGGCCAGGATGGTCTTGAACCCCTGACATCAGGTGATCCGCCTGCCTCTGCCTCCCAAATTGCTGGGATTACAGGTGTGAACCACCGTGCCCGGCCACAACTAAATTTTTTAAAAAACCACAATTTGGTTTAGGTTTTATAACCAAAATTAGAAAACAGGGCCAGCCGCAGTGGGTCACGCCTGTAATCCCAGCACTTTGGGAGGCTGAGGTGGGCGGATCACAAGATCAGGAGTTCAAGACCAGCCTGGCCAACGTGGTGAAACACCATCTCTACCAAAACAACAAAAATTGCTGGGTGTGGTGGCGCACGCCTGTAATCCCAGCTACTCCGGAGGCTGAGGCATGAGAATCGCTTGAACCCGGGAGGCGGATAGTGATTGCAGTGAGCGGAGATCACGCCATTGCACTCCATCCTGGGTGACAGAGTGATACTCCGTCTCAACAACAAAAAAGAAAATTAGAAAACAGGATTCAATCAAAATTCCCTTTTAGCAAAATTTTCTGTAAAAGATATCTACACATCTAAGAAATATGGGGCCCCCAAATCTTCCATGCAAGTCACACAAAAGGCTGCAGTCATGGCTTTGCACTAAAACTTCTGCCACCATATAGGGAGCAGCTTGGATAGACTGAAAAGCAAATATGAGAACAAACCCATTTCCACGGTGAATGGATATACTCATGCCATTTTGACATTAAACTAGCTATTATTTTTGAAGCATTTCCTATTAGTGTATATATCAAATGTCAGTTGATACATAGCATCAGATATCCTGAAACAAGTAAGGTTTTGAATGCATAAAGTATCCTGGGGAATAAACTGAACTCTACATGGTAAAGAAGAGTAATAGAATGAAAGTACCTGGCACCTGCAATTAAACCTGCAGGCATGAATTTTCCAGAGTGGTAGAACCTCATTCCCATAATGCCAGCCAAGGTACCAGATGTAGCTGATGAAAAACATATAAAGAAGTGTTAAAACTCATTACATCTTCTACGCAGGGGAATCAGAAGTGGGGCAAGCCCCACCCATCTCTCAAGGCTCACGCCTCATCCTATGCTTATTCCTCTTTCCCCAAGTGGGGGAGATTACTGACTGCCCACATCCTATGGGTCCTAGTACCAATATTGGCCAAATAGGGCCCTTCACAGCCTGGGTCCTGCCTGCCCTTCCAGCCTCATCTCTCACCACTTGTCTTCTGCAAAACCCACACTTTAGCCATCAATGTGTTAGTTTTCTCCAAAATGCTACCGTTTCTCACGCCCTGCAGACGCTATTGCCCTGCAGACGCTATTTCCTCTACCCTGCACGCAATTCCCACTGGGTATCTGTCAAAGCACCTAGTACATGTCAAGCGCTGTGCTAGGAGCTGGGGAATACAAAGGTAATCGTAACTGTCTTTGCCCTTTTACAGTGCTTCAGGTCTGATGGGACAGACTTTAAAGACTCACACGAATAAAAAGGCTTAGACAAAAAAGTGAAGATTGGCTGAGATCTGAAATTACGCAGGAATTAATGAGCTGAAGGATGGGAAGGCCCATTCCAGGCAGAGGGGACAGTATATGCAGAGGCCCTGTGGTGACAAGGAGCACGGCACATTCACCCTAAAAGGGCAGCATGGCACAGAAGTCAAGATGCAGTTTGTGAGTAAGAGGTGCCAGACCACATGGAGCCTTGAAGGCCATACTGGGGTTTGGGTTTTCATCGTAAGAACAATGAGAAGCTATTAAAGGATGCTAAGCAGAAGGACACACGAACAGAGTCACATTTTTTTTTTTAAATTTTTGAGACAGAGTCTTGATCTGTCACCCAGGCTAGAGTGCAGTGGCGTGATCTTGGCTCACTGCAACCTCCACCTCCTGGGATCAAGCAATTCTCAAGTCTCAGCCTCCTGAGTAGCTCGGACTACAGGCGTCCGCCACCACGCCTCGCTAATTTTTTTTTTTTTAATTAGAGACCAGGTTTCACCACCTTGCCTACAGTGGTCTCGAACTCCTGAGCTCAGGCAATCCACCTTCCTTGGCCTCCCAAACCTGAGGTCAGGAGTTACAGACCAGCCTGGACAACATGGCGAAACTCCTGTCTCTACTAAAAATAGAAAAATTAGCCGGGCATGTTGGTGGATGCCTGAATCCCAGCTACCTAGAAGGCTAAGACAGGAGAATTGCTTGAATCTGAGAGGTGGAGGTTGCAGTGAGCCGAGGTTGTGCCACTACACTCTGGCCTGGGCAATATGTGAGACTCTGTCTCAAAAAAAGGGAAGTTTATGAAGGGGAAGGAGACAAGCATATCTGAATATCAATAGGTGGATCCACCTAAAAGGAGGAATACAAATACAAGACAGGATCCTGGCCAGTGTAAAGGTCTGGAGAAGGTCAGGGAGAAGACACCCAAAGCCCAGAGGAAGACACTGGTGTTGGAGAGGAGGGAAACAGGACGAGGGGAGGCTTGGAGATTAAAGGCTCTGGGAGTCCCCACCTGATGGCTGCTGTTTTTTCTCTACAATAGGCGTGAGGTCATTTGCTGAGTGGAGTAGGATCAGAGAAAGGGAAAATGCAGGCTCAAGTCATTCTGGAGCATGAGGGATGGAGCTGTTACGCAGAGCTGGGACCTGGACGCACCTCCTTCCCCAGCACACCCCATTAGCCATCACGGACCTCCCTTCCCAACCCCGGCTGTGTACAGATCACATGGCTTCTCCCTCCCATGTGGCACCCATTCTCACACGGGGTTTGTGGAGACGGCAAGGAACCCACACTCCTAGCAGTGTCTGACACATGGGTGGAGCCCCACAGAAATGTACTGAAAGCCACTCTGGTAAGGAGGACTCTTCGGTCCCCCACACCACTCACTGTCCGTGCTGCTCACAGGGTACCTTTCCAGTCCTGCTTCTATGCCTATGTTTTTTGTTTTTTGACATGGAGTCTTGCTCTGTCACCCAGGCTGGAGTGCAGTGGTGTGATCTCAGCTCAACTGCAATCTCTGCCTCCCAGGTTCAAGTGATTCTCCTGCCTCAGCCTCCCAAGTAGCTGGGACTACAGGCGCCCGCCACCACCCCCAGCTAATTTTTGTATTTTTAGTAGAGATGGGGTTTCACCATGTTGGTCAGGCTGGTCTCGAACTTCTCACCTTGTAATCCACTTGCCTCGGCCTCCCAAAGTGCTGGGATTACAGGTGTGAGCCACTGCAGTCACATTTAGCTAACTGCTAAAGAGGTGATTTTCAAATGGGGAAATCGCAATTCAGATGCAAACCTAACCCAGACGTGTGATAGTTTAGTGATGCTGAAGCCAAAGGTCTTCAGTGGGCAACCTCAACGGTTGATACATTTGCCTGATAGAATTTTAATGCTACTGGGTAAATACAGTCATGAGCTATGAAAATCCTTCCATGTTCTGTATGTAAAAGATAAACAGAAACCAGCATAATTCCTGCATCTGCACCCTCATTTTAAAACTTTCTGAGGACTTGGTAGAAGCAGTGACATTGTCATAAGTGAAGTGTGAAGAACTCACCCCAACCCACCAAACCAGGGTCTTTTGGAAAAGAGTATTGTGGATACATAGCTGCCCTAAGGAGATGCCAAAGCAGACATACCTAGGAAAACCCAAATGTTCCTTGGATCCTGAGACAGCTGGTAAGCACCCAGGCCGGCTAGACTGCCAAAGAGCAGCCCTGCAGCCAGGGACGGCACGCTGCCTAGAGGGAAGCAAACACAGCTTGCATTGTAATGTCAGGCACTTATTTCACTAACGGAATCCCCCAGACCCCCTGCCCTACAAAGGAGGACAGCACAGAGAACTCTCAACACAGCTCACAGCCAAGGTGGACTCAAGCAGGAAGACGTTACGGAGAGTGTGCTATCTTCTCAGAGAAGTCAGGGTCTTCCCACCCCATTTTTCTCTCCTCTAATAGGCAGGGCACTTCCATCTAAGGAAAGGAAAGAGGGCCATCTTCCCTCCTTAGATGGAACTGTGGCTAGGCCTTCTTTCTAATCAGACCTGATCAACCATGAAGGACTGGAATTGTGTACAGGCAGGACCTCCAGCAAATCACAAAAGGAGAAGGAGATAAGGCCAGTCAATTACAAAAATACAAAGACCTGGAGAAGAAGAATTCTGGTGCAGGGGTTGGGGTGGGAATGCAGGCAAGGACTAGGGGGCAAACACAAGCACAGCTACTGACACACCCCTGCCTGGCCTAATGAGGAGAGTTCAAAATACCAGTCTGTGTAGGCCAGAGGTTTCCTCCTACTTGAGCCCAGAGATGGCACTTGGGGGTCGTGGCTGATGAATGGCAGTCAACAATAATAACAAACTACAACCGCCCCTACCTATCTGTAGATAAAGAGGCAAAAACAAGTAATTCCAAAAGAGGCCTGGCTCAGCTTCACCAGATAACCAAAAGGCAAGGGCAGGAGCTGCAAGACTGACAAGGAAGCCTGCACTCCAGCTTGGGGACCCACAGCAAACCTGACTCAAACGAGATTGCTTCTCAGGGACACGGGCACTCACATTTCACTGGGACAATGGGAAGATGTTAAGAGGCTAAGTAACAACAAAACCATACCTGCTTTTACATAGCCAATGATCCCACCAGAAGCAACCAGTGCTGCGTAGCCAAAGCCAAACCAATGCAAAGGCACTCTGAAAACACAAGAGTGAGAAGTCAGTGCTAACCTGGCTTTGAAAACAAACCATACTGTCATAGGATGGGACTAAAATGTAATCATTCCCCACAGGTCCTATCACTGAAAATAAGGCCCACAGAGGTTGGATGACTTACTGAGAGTCACACAACTCAGCAAAGCCAGAGCTGGGACTCAAACCCAAGTTTCTGGCCCACAGGTCCAGTGATCCTCCCATCCCCCACGCCATCCCAGGCAGTCTACTCTTAGGGTTTTTTTCAGCTAAGGGAAGGAACTCTGGTTTCCAGAAGCTCCTGGCTACTCCATACCCATTTACTGCACTCACACTGAGCCCGTGTCCATTGCGCCATTGATTCCAGCCTGGGCGACAAGAGCAAGACTCCATCTCAAAAAAAAAAAAAAAAAAAAAAAAGTTGTGTGTGTGTGTGTATACATATATATATGGAACTTTTTTTAAAAATAATATCTCTGCTAGATACATCTGAAACCTCTCTTTTAGATAAAGATGGTGATGAAAGAAGGGGAAAAGAATGATTTGATTGGGTTAATAGAAAACCACACCAGAAACGAATATTAGTGTTTTATGGAAATAAGAAATCTATGCCTGGCCGGGCGCAGTGGCTCATGCCTGTAATCCCAGCACTTTGGGAGGCTGAGGCAGGCGGATTACGAGGTCAGGAGATCGAGACCATCCTGGCTAACACGGTGAAACCCCGTCTCTAATACAAAAAATTAGCTGGGCGTGGTGGCAGGCGCCTGTAGTCCCAGCTACTCAAGAGGCTGAGGCAGGAGAATGGCGTGAACCCGGGAGGCGGAGCTTGCAGTGAGTAGAGATCACACCCCTGCACTCCAGCCTGGGCAACAGAGTGAAACTCTGTCTCAAAAAAAAAAAAAAGTTAAGAAAAAACCAAAACTATGCTTAACACTACTACACAACATTCAGCTATAGGCCTTTTGAAAAGAAAAAACATACCACCAAAACAACTTTCGGGTTACTCCGTTTGAACTCTGGAATATGATAGACCTGGCTGTTAATACCTAAAAACAGCACAAAATGAAATATAAAATTAGTGACTCCAGGCCAGGCATGGTGGCTCACGCCTGTAATCTCAGCACTTTGGGAGGCCGAGGCAGGTGGATCACCTGAGGTCAGGAGTTCAAGACCAGCCTGACCAACATGGAGAAACCCTGTCTCTACTGAAACTACACAGTGGCGGGCGCCTGTAATCCCAGCTACTCGGGAGGCTGAGGCAGGAGAATCGCTTGAACCCAGGAGGCGGAGGTTGCTGTGAGCCGAGATCGCACCATTGCACTCCAGCCTGGACAACAAGAGAGAAACTCCATCTTAAAAAAAAAAAAAAAAAATAGTGACTCCAATTTTGGTAACATTGGATTAAGATAAAATGTTTAGGAATAAGTTTAATAAAGAATGTTCGAAACCAACAAGTAGAAAACTATAAAGCACCACTGAAACCAGAAATAGACTTCAATAAATAGAAAGGCATCCTCTCTTCTTGGTGAGAACATCTCAATATAATGAAGATGTCAGTCTCACTAACCTTATAGTTTACAAAATTTTGCAATCTCATTAAAAATTCTAATGAGTTTTTTCATTGACACGGACTATAAGTTAATCCTAAAATCCTTACGGAAAATTAAAGAATTGCAACAAAAATGCTGCACAGGAAGTGCTTTAGAGGGACTAGCCCTTCCAGATTTGAAAACTTGACAAAACCTCTATAATTTAAACAGCATAGTAATGGCACATGAATAGGTCAAAGTAACAAAAGAGCAGAATGCATTAAAAAATGCCTATCAAAAGGTGGAATATCAAATCACTGTGGCAAATACTCTTTTAATAAATGGGACATTGACTAGCCATTTCAAAAATAATAAAATTCCATTCCTCCCATCATACATGAGAATTTATAATGGGTCAGAGATTTCAATGTGAAAAAAATTTTATTTTTTCACATTGCTAGAAGAAACATGCTAGATACTAGAAACATGCTGGAAGAAAACTTGGATGAAATAATCTTTAACCTGGTATAGGGAGAGGCTTTCTAATTCTAAATCCAGAGCCAGTAAAGGATTAATAAATAATGTCTACAAATACCAAAAAACGTTTGCATAGACAAAGTGTACCGTAACATCAAAAGACAAATGACTACAAAAAATCTTTATCAACATGTAAATCACCATACTTCACTGATAAAGGGTTAATCCTGAGGCCGGGCATGGTGGCTCACGCCTGTAATCTCAGCACTTTGGGAGGCTGAGGAGGGCGGATCACCTGAGGTCAGGAATTTGAGACTTGCCTGACAAACATGGTGAAATCCTATCTCTACAAAAAATACGAAAATTAGCCAGGCGTGGTGGTCCACATCTGTAATCCCAGCTACTTGGGAGTCGGAGGCAGGAGAATTGCTTGAACCAGGGAGGCGGAGGTTGCAGTGAGCTCAGGTCGCGCCATCGCACTCCAGCCTGGGCAACAAGAGTGAAACTCCGTCTCCAAAAAAAAAAGGAAAAAAAAGGGTTAATCCTTACTTTGTAAATGTTTTAAAAATTGAGGGGAAAAGATTAGAAATCCTATAGAAAAGTGGGCAAAGTCATGCACAGACTCTTTACCAAAAGATGTATAAACATATGAAAAGATGTCCAACTTCACTCATGGTAAGAGAAACGTAAATTACAACTACACTGAGATACCATTTCTCACCCATCAGATTGTCAAAAACTTAAAAGCTTAACCGTACTCTCTACGGATAAGACTGTGGAGAAACAGGCATTTTCATACATTGTTGGTGGGAATGCAAAATGTTTTAAGTCCTATAGAGGGAAGCTGGCAGTATTTAATTAAATTATATATATACATACCTGTTGACACAGCAAGCAAGCGCAGGGATAAATAAGAATTTATCCGTTAAGAGTCACCTCCAGGCCGCATGCAGTGGCCCACGTCTGTAATCCTAGCACTTTGGCAGGCCCAGATGGGCGGATTGCCTGAGCTCAGGAGTTCGAGACCAGCTTGGGCAACATAGTGAAACCCTGTCTCTACTAAAATACAAAAAATGAGCCAGGTGTGGTGGCGGTTGCCTGTATTCCCAGCTACTCAGGAGGCTGAGGTACGAGAATTGCTTGAACCTAGGAGGCAGAGGTTGCAGTGAGCTGAGATCATGCCACTACATTCCAGCCTGGGCAACAAAGGGAAACTGGGTTGGGAGCTGTGGCTCATGCCTGTAATCCCAGCACTTTGGGAGGCCAACACGAGGTCGGCAGTTCAAGACCAGCCTGACCAACATGGAGAACCCCCATCTCTACTAAAAATACAAAATTAGCCGGGCGTGGTGTCGCATGCCTGTAATCCCAGCTACTCGGGATGCTGAGGTCCTGAACCCAGGAGGCGGAGGCTGCGGTGAGCCGAGATCACGCCATTGCACTCCAGCCTGGGCAACAACAGCGAAACTCCATCTCAAGAAGGAAAAAAAAGAGTCACCTCCAGTGATATGAATTACAGGTGCACATGATTACTTGTCAGCATTATTTATAGTTGCAAAATATTGGAAGTTGCTTGGACATTCAAGCATAGGAAATGGATTGAATAACACATGATGGAGTCAAATATAACCGTGAAGAGAATGAAGAAGGCCGGTCGCGGTGGCTCAGCCTGTAATCCCAGCACTTTGGGAGGCCAAGACGGCGGATCACAAGGTCAGGAGATCGAGACCATCCTGGCTAACACGGTGAAACTCTGTCACTACTAAAAATACAAAAATTAGCCAGACATAGTGGCACATGCCTGTAATCCCAGCTACTCAGGAGGCTGAGGCAGGAGAATTGCTTGACCCCAGGAGGCGGAGGTTGCAGTGAGCTGAGATCACACCACTGCACTACAGCCTGGGTGACAGAGAGAGTGTTTGTTTCAAAAAAAAAAAAAAACAAAAAAAAAAACAAATGTTTTAGGAAGATAATTTTAAGATATGTAAATAACCTTTTTTTTTTTTTTTTTTTTTTTTTTTTGACAGGGTAGGGTCTTGCTCTGTTACCAAGGCTGGAGAGCAGTGGAACAATTATGGCTCACTGCAGCCTCTACCTCCCGGGCTGTAGCCATTTTCCCACCTCAGCCTCCCAAGTAGCTAGGACTATAGTCGTAGTCTGGCTGGAGTGCAATGGCGCAATCTCAGCTCACTGCAACCTCCGCCTCCCGGGTTCAAGCGATTCTCCTGCCTCAGTCTCCCGATTAGCTGGGATTACAGGCATGCACCACCACACCCAGCTAATGTTGTATTTTTAGTAGGGACGGTTTCTCCATGTTGGTCAGGCTGGTCTCGAACTCCCGACCTCAAGTGATCCACCCACCTCGGCCTCCCAAAGTGCTGGGATTACAGGCGTGAGCCACCGTGCCAGGCCCATGTTAGTTTTTAATATTTTTTAATATGAGTGTGCATATAGTTGTTAGTATGTTATTTTATTACCTCTTAAATGACTACGGGATCTGTGGTTATATCTCCTCTTTCATTGCTGACATCATTTTTTTGTTTTTTTGTTTTTTTGAGACGGAGTCTTGCTCTGTTGCCCAGGCTGGAGTGCAGTGGCGTGATCTTTGCTCACTGCAAGCTCAGCCTCCTGGGTTCATGCCATTCTCCTGCCTCAGCCTCCCGAGTAGCTGGGACTATAAGAGCCCACTACCATGTCCGGCTAATTTTTTTCTATTTCTAGTAGAA
The DNA here is from genome assembly GCF_029281585.2 of Gorilla gorilla gorilla. Lineage (NCBI taxonomy): Eukaryota > Metazoa > Chordata > Mammalia > Primates > Hominidae > Gorilla > Gorilla gorilla. The sequence continues at coordinate 28,402,101 of NC_073229.2, read as the reverse complement.
ACAGGGTTTCACCATGTCAGCCAGGATGGTTTCGATCTCCTGACCTTGTGATCCACCCGCCTCGGCCTCCCAAAATCCTGGGATTACAGGCGTGAGCCACCGCACATTGCTGGCATTCTTAACTTGAATCTACTCTATTATTTTAGCATCAGAAGATTATGAATTTTACTGATTGTATTAAAAAACAATTTTAAGCCAGGTGCGGTAGCTCAAGCCTGTAATCCCAGCACTCTGGGAGGCCAAAGCAGGCGGATCGCTTGAGGTCAGAAGTTTGAGACCAGCCTGGCCAACATGGTGAAACCTCATCTCTTCTAAAAATCCAAAAGTTAGCCGGGTGTGGTGGCGTGCACCTGTAGTCCCAGCTACCTGTGGCAGGAGAATGGCTTGAACCCAGGAAGCGGAGGTTGCAGTGAGCCAAGATCACACCATTGCACTCCAGCCTAGGCATGGTGAGACTCCATCTCAAAAAAAAAAAAAAATTAAATTGTATTGATTTTCTCTTTTCAGTTTTATTGATTTCGTCTTTTACCTATTATTTCCTGTCCTCGCGTGCTCTGATTTTATTTTGCTCTTTTTCTGGTTTCTTTAGGTGAAAGCTTAAATTATTGATGTGAGACTTTTCTTCTTTTCTAATATATGCTTCTAACGCTGATTATTTCCCTCTTCACAATGCTTTATCTGTACCTTACCACGTTTTATGTTTTATTTTTATTTAGGTCTGTATTATTTTTAATTTCCCCCAAGATTATAACTCATGAGCTATTTAGAAGAATGCACTTCAATTTCCAAATGTTTGAGAACTTTCCTTTCCTTCTCATTTTTATGTAATTAAAGCTTATACTATAGACACATTAGATTAAAATTCAATTACACTTGTTTAGTTACATTGTATAGGTTGTTCAAGTATCATTGGAGCAAACTTTTCAAATATTAACTTTATGTAGTGGTTGCCAGTCTTTTGCACTTGTAGAGTGGCAAGTAAAAAATACCCTGAAAATATGGCCCTCAGGCCACTGGAGAGGCTCACAGAGACAGAAATAGTGGGAATTTTCTGAGTCCTCAGTGCTCATTACTTTCTAGGCCAGCACACAGGGATCCAACAAAGCCAGAGTTAGTGTTCATTAAAGGGCAGTGGGATAGAAGGATGGAGAATGCCCTGGTATCACCTAGCTGGTTCTAATGACCCATGCAGGATCGCATGGTATAAGCTGGCTTGTAACATAACTCGTTCAAGACTCCTTCTGTGCATTAATGAGCGAATCTGTATTTGAACATGTTCACATGAACAGATTGGAAGAGACGATAAATTTACCATGAGTAATCCCTTTAGGATTGGTTTTAGGAACTTACTGATCCTGTATTCATCTTGGGCATTTGTCTGTTGTATTTGCTGTCACAGAATGTCTTTTAATCCCAAATACACTTCTACAGATCCATCCAATACAAGTCCCTAGTCATGATCTTTGGAATGAAGTAATACATTTCAAAGAACATTAGAAGGAAGGACTATGGCAGGAGAGATGGAATTGGTCCTTCAGAGGACTGGGATGAAGATGAGAAATGAACCAGCATTAGGACAGCCTTAGTCTCAATACATTTGCCTAACATAAGTTCAAAGGGCACAGTTGTGTGCACAAAGTATCCTTGATGACATCATAACTCAGAATTCAGTAAAATGGCTCATCAGGTCCCTCACAGGGGATGTGCTAGGGTGGTGGCCACTCTTGAGACTCTGTGCCCAGTGATGAAAAATAGTATGAAGGTTGTTTAAAAATGAAAAATAGAATTACCATGCTATTCAACAATCCTACTTCTCAGTATATAACCTAAAGAATTAAAGGCAGGATCTCAAAAAGATATTTGCACACCCATGTTTATTGCAGCATTATTCACAATAGCCAAGAGATAAAAGCAATCCTAATGACTTTGGTGGATGAAAGGATAAAATATGGTGTATATATGTGTATTTGTGTATATATATATGAAGACTAAGCAGCCTTCGGAAAGAAGGAAACCATGTCACATGCTAGAACATGGGTGAACCTCAAGAACATTATGCTAAGTGAAATAAGCCAATCACAAAAAGACAGATTTTTTTTTTTCATATGAAGTATTTAAAGTAGTCAAAATCACAGTAGTGGTTGCCAAGGGCTGGGAGTGGGAGTGGTGGTGGTGGGATTAGTGTTTAATATGTACAGAATTTTAGTTTTGGAAGATGAAAAATTTCTAAAGATTAAGAAGTAAGAATATACTTAACGTGTTAAGTATATTCACAATGATGTAAACATACTTAACATTACTGAACTGTATACTTTAAAATGTTTTAAATGATTTTTTTAAAAAGCAGCAGCATAGGAATAAATCTTCATGACCTAGCACTAGTTCATGATTTCTTAAATATGACACCAAAAGCACAAGTAACAAAAGAACACATAGATAAATTGGACTTCATCCAAAGTAAAAAAGTTTTGTGCTTCAAAGAATACTGTCAAGAAAGTAAATGATGGCCAGGCGCGGTGGCTCAGGCCTGTAATCCCAGAACTTTGGGAGGCCGAGGCAGGCGGATCACGATTTCAGGAGTTCAAGACCAGCCTGGCCAACATGGCAAAACCCTGTCTCTACTAAAAATACAAAAATTAGCCGGGCGTGGTGACACATGCCTGTAATCCCAGCTACTGGGGAGGCTGAGGCAGGAGAATCCTTGAAACCAAAGGCAGAGGTTCCAGTAAGCCGAGATCACGCCACTGCACTCCAGCCTGGGCAAAGGAGCGAAACTCTGTCTCAAAAAAAAAAGAGGCTGGGCACAGTGGCTCACGCCTGTAATCCCAGCACTTCGGGAGGCTGAGACAGGTGGATCACGAGGTCAGGAGATCAAGACCATCCTGGCTAACATGGTGAAACCCTGTCCCTACTAAAAATACAAAAAAAAAAATTAGCCAGGTGTGGTGGCACGCGCCTGTAGTCCCAGCTACTCGAGAGGCTGAGGCAGGAGAATGGCGTGAACCCGGGAGGTGGGGCTTGCAGTGAGCCGAGATCGCACCACTGCACTCCAGCCTGGGCAACAGAGCAAGACTCTGTCTCAAAAAAAAAGAAAGGACAACCAATGGAATGGGAGACTATTTCTGCAAATTATATCCTGTAAAGGATTTAAAAATATATATATATAAATAAAATATATATTTTCTTTTTATTTTATATATAATATATTTTTCTTTTTCTTTATTTTATATAATATATAATTTATATATTATATATTATATAATTTATATATTATATATTATATATTATATATAATTTATATATTATATATTATATATTATATATTATATATAATTTATATATTATATATTATATATATTATATATTATATATAATTTATATATTATATATTATATATTATATATTATATATATTATATATTATATATAATTTATATATTATATATTATATATTATATATAATACATATAATATATTATATTATATGTATTATATATATAATATATATTATAATATATATATAATTCACAGTAGCCAAAAAGTGAAAACAACCCAAATGTTCATCACCTGATGAATGAATAAGTTTCAGGATATCCACCAATGGAATATTATTCAGCAATAAAAAGGTTTGATGTAATGATAGATGCTAAAAACATGGATGAACCTTGGAAATATTTAAAGTAAAATAAGACAGGTGTGAAAGACATATATTGTATGATTCCATTCATATGCAAGTCCAGAGCATGTAAAGCTATATAGAAAGTCAGTTCGTGGTTATGTAGGCCTAGGATGTGTAGATTGGTGGGGGGCAGGAGGTGATAGCTAAAGGACAAGGGGTTTTTTTTCTTCTTCATTTTTTGAGATGGAGTCTCACTCTGTCACCCAGGCTGGAGTGCAGCGGCACAATCTCGGCTCACTGCAACCTCCGCCTCTCCGGTTCAAGCGATTCTCCTGCTTCAGCCTCTCATGTAGCTGGGATCACATGTGTGCCACCATGCCCAGCTGATTTTTGTATTTTTAGTAGAGGCAGGGTTTCACCATGTTGGCCAGGCTGGTCTCCAACTCTTCACCTCAAGTGATTCACTCACCTCGGCCTTCCAAAGTGTTGGGATTACAGGCATGAGCCACTGCACCCAGCCTAGGGGTTTTCTTTTTGAGGTGATAAAAATGTTCTAAAGTTTATAGTGATGATGCTTGCAAATTCTATAAGTAGACTTAATGCAGTGATGGTTGCAAATTCTATAAATATATTTAATGTGGTGATGGTTGCAAATTCTATGAAAAACCCAAATTGTACAATTTCAATGAGTGAAAGCATGCTATGTGAATGTCTTCATAAAGGTTTTATTTAAAAAATGAGCAAACGGTAGAATGTTAACATGGCCCACGTCTATGTGGTGTCTATATTGGTTTCTATTATATGTTTTCTATGTGGTTGAAACATTCCTAATAAAATGTGCATAGTTTTTTAAAAAAGAAAACACATCAGTGGACGTGAATGCAGGATGTCTTATGAATGCTCACACAGAAGCTCCCATTCCTGAGGAATGCAAGGAAAAGCAGAAGATGGAGTAGGAGTTGGCATGGCCCAGCTAGCTCAGATGACACACGATGGTCCCAGTGGCATGACTTGGTTTATGCGATTTGTGCTTTGGGGTTTTATTTTGGCACATTATAAAGGAGTAAAGCCTGTATATAGTCAGTTTCTGTCTATTCTAATGAAGGGCAAGGGGATGAAGGGATTTACCTTGACTAACCATCCACTTACATTGATTAGGAATCTTGTGATCCTATCGTCACCCGTGAGATTTCTGTGTTGTTTGTGTTTAATGTCAGAGAATATCTTTTAATCGCTCATACAGTTTATGCAAATACAGTATACATGATAAACGTCCCTACAACATGATCTTTGGAATGAACTAAGACAAAGGAAATTCTGAGGAAGGACCATGGCATGAGAGGTGGAATTCATCCTTCCGAGGACTGAGATGAGGACGGAAAATGAACCATCGGTAAATACAACCTTAGTCCGGATACATTTGCCTAAAATGAGCTCAAAGGGCACAAGTGTGCAGACAAAGCATGCTCAATGACATCATAACTCAGAATTCAGTAAAACCCAGCGTATCAGCTCCCTCACAGGGGATGTGCCAGGGTGGGGGCCACTGTTGAGAGTCTGCACCCGGTAATGGTCAGGGACTCAGTGACAATGACTCTGGCAGCCCTGGCTGGGTATCAGCCGATTGGCCAGGAGGGGGCAGCCTGGCCCAGATCCCCCAAACCAGGTGACTCTCACTAACATTTCCCAGGGCACCAAGATCTGAAGGACATCATGGGATGCTGAAGTTAGAATCAAAGTGCAGCTACAAAGGGGCAGCCACCTGGAGCAAGTCCATTCTGGTAGCTGTCAGAAAGCACTGCATGTTTACTAACGGGGGCCGGCCTTGCTCACATTGTCAGATGGAGTTTCTCAGGAGGCCATGGCTTCTTCAGGGATCTGTCGTCCAGTGGTGAAGGGAGTGGTTTCTGGAGGCAAACCTGCCCGGGGCCGCCCCAACTGCACTGGCTCCCAGAGAGTGACCTGGCTGCGTGAGCAGGGAGGCCAAACCCACCGAGAGCCTCAGCATACCCCCAGCACCTGCTGTGAGCAAGCTGCTTGGCTTCCCCAAGTGTGGATATGACAATGTCATGGGTGTTTACAGATTCCCTTGCACTGTGTCCCACAGCAGTCCTGGTTCACGTGTGATACACTGCACTTGGGGTGGAGGTGTGCTGACAGTCGTAAAGAGCCGAGCCTTTCTTCATTCTTTCCCATGGCTCTGATACAGTTTCCAGATACCAGTCAGGAAGGAAGTTCCTGAGATGATGGACCTTGTCCTAGTCACATAGGGCTGCTAGGACAAAGTGTCCTAGACTTGGTGGGTGGGGGAGGCGGTGCGTATTAAGAAACAAAATGTATTTGTCAGTCTGGAGGCTGGAAGTCCGACGTTAGGGTCACAGCAAGGTAAGGTTCTGGTGAGGGCTCTCTTCCTGGCTTGCAGACGGCTGCCTTCTCACTGTGTCCTCATGTCAGGGAGAGAGAGAGAGCGCTGGGATCTCTGCTTCTTACCATGACCCTAATCCCATCATTAGGGCCCCACCCTCATGTTCTCTTCTAACCCTGAATAACTCCCAAAGGCCCCATCTCCAAATACCATCACGTTAGGAGTTAGGGCTTCAACACAGGAACTGGGGGGGGGGGGGGGGGGACATATGTTAAGTCCATCAGAGCCCCCCAGTCAGCCCCACTGTCCCCTTTTAGGGGCAGATTGTAGGGCTCAGGCGGGACACAGAGGTGAAGGAAGCATAGGTTCTGCCTCTTGGAAATGGCTCAGCCAAAACAAGGACAGGGACAGTGGGGCAGAAAACAGCTAGTGGGGTAAACCAGCAGAAGCCCCGAGGTGTCACTAAACCAAGGTATCACTTTCACCCTTAGGTGAGGAAGTTGGCTGAGCACCCACACATGCCAGAGTACAGACCACATTCCCTTCAAACACGGCTCACTTAACATTCCTAAACCCTGCAAAGGGGAGGTGTTACCTTGTCTCCTGAGGATGGCCCTGAATGTAGAGGAGTCACGGGAGCTGCCCACATCACCCACCAGTGACTCTTCACTCCCGACATTTTCCCCAAGGGCCTGTTGTGCCCTCAGCTGGGGAAACCCTGCCAAGATAAACTCTCCTTCCCAAAGGCGAAAGCGGGTGGCAGGCCTCCGACACTGCCCACATGGAGCAGAAGGGATGGGGCAGAGAGGCATCTGTCTGGCTGACTGCTGTGTTCTGTGGGCAGATGGGGCCAGAGAGAACCCAAACATGGCTCCCTTTGTCACTTGGCAGAGGGACCAGGCCGCCATATACCAGAGAGCTTTGCCCCATCAGCTTCTGCTGCTGGGCCAACTCCCAGCACCATGACCACACCTCTGCATGCAGGCAGTGCTGGGACCAGTGCTCTGGCAGTCACAGCGGTCCTGAGCCAACAAGGGCCCTGGGGAGGAATCAGAACTCAGACTGTGGAGAAGAAGGTGTTGGCCAGGAGGGAACCAGGGCAGGTGCTGGGTCCTGTCCATGCTGGGATCTGAGATTCTGAGAGGTGGGTTAGGGGTAAGGGGGGCAGAGGTCGGCCACATGGGGTGAGGGGAGTTCAGCAGAGATGGGGAGGACAGGACAACCTGGGAAAAAGCAGAGTATCCTCCCCAGCCTCAGTCCCTCTCCTGATGCAGTCCTCATCTCACTCATAGACTCCAGAAGTCTCCCTTCAGTGAACACCTGGTCCCCGACTCTCAGGGCACTTCCCAGACAGCCAGTGCCACATCCCAGGCAGCCCCTGCTCTGCCCTTGGGGTCTGTGCCTGGCAGAAGGGTGACTGACCCTCGGCCCCTCTCGGCCTGGGCCCCAGCTTCCCCTGGCCCTGGGACCAGCAGACACACCCACCTTGCGCCTGGCAGGCTGGTCATGCTTGTTCCCATTGGTGATGGTGTGTTGGGAGGGAACTGTTTTAGATGCCAATGTAAATCTGTGTCTACATCAATTCCACACGAGTTCAGTCATCATATGGGAAGGGAATCATAGCTGTGAGGGGGGCTCCATGCAAGACCCTGAGGGCCCCTGAGGCCATTCCATGTGGCCACAGCAAGGAGCATCTGCTTCAGCCAGTTGGACAAGACTCTCTCCTGCCCAGAAACAGGCAGAGGGACTTCCCCTGCTCTGCGCCCCTCGTCATATCCCAAACACACCCATGTGGACGGTCACCTCAACGTCTCCCCTCAGCCCAGTGCCCGTGCTCTTCCTGATGAGGGTTAAGCAGGAGCGGCCGCCTCTCCCCATGTCCATGTTGCAGGCAGCTGCCTTCTCCTCAGCTCCCACCGAGCAGAACAAAAGCCAGCCAGCTCTCTCCATCCCAGGATTTTCCAGGGATACTGATAATGATGGGAGGCCCCGAGAAGCCTCCCTAAAGCAGGCGGGGCCTTGTGAGTGGGTGGTGGGAGGGATCAGGGCTTCCTCAGCATCTGTCAGTCCCCGGAGCATCTGAAGGGGCCCCCTATAACAGGAGGAAAGAGTGGGGCCAGCCCCTGTGGGTTCCCAGTGCCTGGCCTCTCCCAGTTCCTCAGCCCTGAGGCCTCACAGACACCCTCCACAAAGCAGCACAACGCCAAGGGCAGAGGCAGCAGCCCTGAGAGCATTTTCCAAAACAACTACATTTATTCACATTTACACACAAGGCCCCCAAGGCACTGCTTCCCACCCCCCAGGCCCTCCCTTCTCGCCCTCCCTGTTCAGCCACCTTCTCCCTCCCCTCCCTCCCCTCCTTCCCCTACCCTCCAAAGCTAAGGCCCAGCAAGATCAGCACTGGAGGAGAAGCAGCCTTTGCTTTGGGGCACCGGGTGCCATGAGGGTCCGAGAGTTCAGAGCCCCACCTTTGGGGACTGGCATCAGAGAGTCTGCCCCATGGCGGCCCCTACTGGCTACAATGCCGCTTCTTCTTCCTCCTGGAGGCCAAGGGGTCACCCTTTCTCTTTTCAGACTGTGAGGGGCCACCCAGCCCCCAAGCCAGAGATTGCTCCCCAGAGACCCTGAGCCCAGGCCCTGGGTGCGGTGTCTTTTCAGCAGGGGATGGGCTTCCAAAGAGAGGTCGCTTCTTGGGCTTGCTGGTAGGAGAGGGAGCTGGGCTGAGGCCTCTTTTCTGAGCAGATGGAGACTGAAGAGCTCCCTGGGGTCCTCGCCCTCCTGGGCTGAGAAGGCCCAAGGAAGGGACAGGGCTCTGGGACAGCCTCCAGGGCCTCAGCCTGTGGTAGGAACCCACGACACAGACCATGCCAGGGAGTTCTGTCTCCTCACTTGACCCCTTAGCCAGCCCGTGTGACTCCTTGACAGGAGACTCTCCAGGGAGACCCAAGGCATCCTTGGTCCCCAGGCCGGGGCAGGTGGGTCTGTGGTCCTGGGGAGGAGAGGTTGGCCGGACAGCCTTCAGCCTGGGGGAATCCTGACATCCCAAAAGCACAGCAGGGTCTTCGGACCTGGCCATGCCAGTGCGCACTCTGCCCTGTCCCTGAGGGTCCTGGGCAGCCGTCTGGGGTGGGGAGGTTTCCACGCTGACCCTTTGTTGGGGGTCAGGGACCTCTCTCGCTGCTTCTTGGCCAGCTGCAAACTTAGAAGGACTTGAGTCCAACCGGGCCGTGCCATGTCGAGGGGCTGCCCTCCCGCACCGTTTCTCTTTCAAGGACAGGAGGCGCTTCTCCACTAGCTGCGGAAGGAAAGGGGGCACTTACTGGTGCTGCCCCAGGTGTGAGCAGGGCCCAGAATGGTGGAGACCAGGGCACTTGGGTGGGAGGCAGGGAAGCCTGAGGCAGCTGGGCTTCGTGTCAAAGAGAGAGGGTGCGGCTCTGCCGGGCATCCCGTTGGGCCTCACTGCAGCTTGCATCTTGACTGCCCTCCCTGGCTCCTCTCCATCCTACTCCCTCTGAACCTGCATCTTCCCACCCCGGAGTGGCTCCCCAAGAAGCTGAGCATCCCCAGCAGGGTGGGCTTAGACAATCAGGTGGGCCTTGTGTGCCGGGTCCCTCCTGCCCCTGGAGTACCTGGGTTCCCCTCCCTCCGCTGCTCTACCTGGGCAAGGGTGAGTCCTTCCTCCTGCTCCAGCTCCTGGCTTAGGGCCAATAAATCCATCTGTGGATCTGGGGAAAGCAATTCTTCCAGGAATCGGGGGTGAATGACGGCCTCCACCTGGAAACAGAAGGAAGAAGGTGTGAACTTCCTGGGGAGGGAGTAACCTGAAGCCAAGGACACCCAGAGGAGATGCAGAAAACGGGGAGGGCCCCATTCCCACCCTCCTGGGGCTGTTTCATATCATGGCGACCACCAGCTACACGCACAGACCACAGACCTCATAGCATACACACATACAGACAGAGACACACAAACCACACACAGACACACAGACCCATGTACAACACAGGAAAAGACAGACACAGGTAACATACACACTCCACACTCACACCCACACAGACACACAAAGACACAGTAACAAATCACAGACACAAACACACAGCAACACACAGACACACACAGTCCCATACACAGACACTCAAATCCATGGAAATACACATACTACTGAGTAGCTAAGGAACAGAGCTTAATTCCAAGGACCTGGAAGTGCCACCCCCTGGAATCCTACAGACCACAGCACTCCAGGCAAGCCCACCTTGGTGACAAAGTCTTCCTGGGAACACAGCTTGTCAATGTAGCTCAGGAGGCCCGGGTCTGAGGTCATCCCGTCCTCTTCCTGCGGCTGCTCCACTTTGCCCTTTTCCCATTGTCCCTCAGGCTCCCCTGTGTTCCCAAGGTGAGACCCCAGCAGCTCCTCCATGATGTCCACATACTCCTGCACCACTTCAGGGGGGATCTCCTCAGGGACCTTGGTCTCTGCTGGCCTCTGGGGCCTGGGTGGTGGCAGGTGGGCCTTGGTCTCCGCTGGCCTCTGGGGCCTGGGTGGTGGCAGGTGGGCCTTGGTCTCCGCTGGCCTCTGGGGCCTGGGTGGTGGCAGGCAGGCAGTCGGGGCCTTGGGGCCATCCTTGCTGGGAAGGTACACTGAGGCAGAGAGGGAGGAGGATGGGTGTGGTGAGGGCCGCTCCTCCTGCCTGCACCACACAGGGGAGGTCAGGGCTTGGGGATGTGAAGTGGGTCCCAGCTGGGTCAGGACCACCTGAACTACAGCGCCCCGGAGGACACGCCGCAGGAGGGGCACATCTGAGACAGCATCGCTTGGGAGGAAGTTTGGAGCCACCGATATGCCGTGTACTCTCCCCGCTCATCCCTGCTTCCTAGGCAGAGCATATGTGGAGTTTTGGACAGGCAAGGGGAGACAGTAAGTAGGAAACTTGACCCGGTCAATACCCTGCTTCGTGATCACAGGCCACCCATGAAGTAGGTATTGACCTGGTCAATACCCAACATACACTCCCGGAAGCTGTCCTGTTGGAGGGAGCAAATCCTCCTCTTGAAGGGAAGCGTGGGGTGTGGGGACAGTGGCCTCCCTTGGCCCCTTTGGCCTTTGCCATGGCTCCTGTGGGAATGTGGGAAGCTGTACCTGGCTGCTTGACCACCTCAGGGGCAGGGGATCCTCGAGGTTCAAGCCTCGGCGGGGCTGGAGGAGGCAGGGTCTGGGGCCCCTTCATCCACTGCGATTTCTGAATCTGCAACTCCTCCTCAGCCTCAAACTCCAGGAATCTGGGGGTGAAGGAGGCCCAGGCTGTGCTGAGAGGGTCCAGGCCCCCTCCCCCCAGGACAAGGCAGCAGCCGAGGGCAGAGATGGGAGGGAGTGCCTCCGGCGGGCTGTCCAGGCCCTCACTGGGACCCATCCCCCAGTCCCGGGAGGGAGCTGCTCCCAGAGTTCTGGGCTCACCCTCCCTCACCCGGCCCCTGCAGAGCCCATGGCATCAATGGGGCTTCCTGACTCAAGTCAGGGCCACGAGGTCCAGGAGGGTCCCGGGAACCCCTCCTCCAGGTATCAGCTGGCTGGGGGTGGGGTTGATGGCAGAAGGCGTCAGGGATGATGCCCAGATGCAGGAGTCCTGAGGCTGGGACTGTGGGCCCCTGAAGGATAACACAGGGACACGAGGCCCGGGAGACCCCTGGTCAGGAGGAAGCAAAAGCTGAGCCCAGAGGACAGGGCCCGTTTCCCCTGAGGCTGCTGTCTGTCTGTCTTCACGGACGGTTCTGTTCAGGAGCAAAGGCAGTCAGGCCAGAGAGGGGTCTCATGGTGTCCCAGGTACAGGTCTCCCCTGACCCAACTCCCTGGCCAGGCTGGGATGGGAGAAAACCGACTTCCAGCCACTGCTGTGAGGAGCCTGCCCCCCACTCTGTCTTTAGTCACTAGCACCCCTTCTCCCCATCCCCACAGCTGGAGGAGACCCCCTTTGGGCTGCGATGCTGGCTGCTCCCGCCATGACCCCCAGTGTCAAGGCAGCGGTTGGCCCCAGGCCAGGCAGGGGGTGCTTCCCAAGAGGGCGGGACAGAGACCCCAGAGCACTCTAGGTGGCAGGAGCAGCTTCCTGAGGGAGCCAGGGGCCCAGGGCGTCCTGTGTTTGTCCACACCCTCCTCATGCTCCACGCTGAGAAGCCACCACGGCCACCGGGCCTCTGTCATTCACTCTCACCCCGCCACACGGGCCCTGCCCCCAGGACCCCAGACTCACTTTTCCGCCATCTCATAGAAGATCATCCGGTCAAAGCTGCTCGTGTGCTGCCATTCCCGCATGGCCCGCCACAGTCCCTCCTCCAGCGTCATGGTGGGCTTCCGCCGGGCCAGGGATCGGAGAACTGGGCTGTAAACCAGTGCAGTCAGTCCCAGTCTGTAAGCCCACCCTCCATCCCGAGCCCACCTGGTCCCAACACCTGGCTCCTGTCCTCCCCACACCTGTCCTGCCATCTGTCCCTGTCCTTTTCTCCCCCATGTGGGCTCCTCAGCCTCCAGGACACACCCCCAAGATCCAACATCAACAGAAGCCACTGAGTGGCCTCTCCGACTGCCCCTCAAGTCCTCGGTGTTATGATGTTGACAAGTGAACTCAGTGCTATGGGTGGAACATGTGTGTCCCCAACATTCCTGTGCTGAAGCCCTCAGTGCCAGCGTGTCAGTATTTGGAGGCAATCAGGGTTAGAGCAGGTCATGAGCGTGGGTCCCAGTCATGGAATCCGAGCTCTGATAAGGGCAGGAGGAGACACCAGGGCTCTTGCTCTCAGCCACAAGAGCACACAGCCAGAGGCAGCTCTCTCCAGCCAGGAAGAGGGCCCTGACCAGACACCCAATCCGCTGTCACCTTGATCTGGGACTTCTGGCCTCTGGAACTGGGAGACATGAATGTGTCTTGATAAAGCACCCAGTCTATGGGATTTGTTACGGCAGAGCCTGAGCTGACTGAGACACCATGCACACAGAATGACCTGGGAGCGAGGGTTAAAGTGCAGGTTCCTGGGCCACAGGACTGAGCATTTAACCAGCTTCCTGGGGACTCTGGAGCAAGGCAGCCCCTGGGGACACAGCCTCAGGGTCCTGGAGCTTGAGGAGCAGGAGCACACGTCCAGAACCAAAGCAGAGCAGTGTCCAAGCCACTGCAAGCAGCCAGGCACAGCTTCCCACATTCCCACAGGAGCCAAGGCAAAGGGCTGTGAGCCCGGGGCGCCTACACTCCAAGAATCAGGGTCCCCAGTGCACCGGGACTCCGCTCCAAGGGGTGATGCAACCAGTTCCAGGGTGTGGGGGCAGCGAGACTGTTGGGGAGGAAGATGGGGCCGCCTTCACCTACACCCCAGGCAGGGGACTCCCCTAGGGGAACGGCCAGTGTGTTGCACGGTGGATATGCTCAAGCTCCTGTTTGCTCATCAGCGGGAAACACAGGGTCACAGAGGTGCGGCGGGGTGGAGAGAGGCAGGGACTGGGAATGAAACCACAAACTCTCCCAGATGCTGATGTTGCTGCCTCACAGTCACCACAGTCCACGGCTCTGGGCTGCTGGGCTCGTGGTGCACTCAGAGCTATCACTGGAGCCCGTGGCTTTGGGGAGCACTCTCCTAGATGGCCTAGTCCTGATAATGGTAGTAATGGGGACAGTAATCATAATTGCTGTCATGTAATGTGTCATAGTATGTGCCAGGCACTGTGCTACGTATGTCATATGTGAGCTCAAGTCATCTCTTTGCCATCCTCTGAATGAAGCACCATTGTCCTTTTTTCTAGGGGGATTGACGGTGAAGATGCAAATACGTGCCCAGCATCGACCCTAGTGCGGGTCCCAAGACCATCCCCCTGTGCAGGCTCCACCACCGCTGTGCTAACTGGACCACGGCAGAACAGTGTGGGTGTGTGCCAGGTTCCTGCTGGGCCCTGCAGCTCCTCCCCCCAGCCCCATGTGATGTGCCCCTGGCCATTGACACTCAGTTCGAGGGAAGGCACTGGGGTGTACACTCAAAGACCTAAACCCAGGGTGGGTGCGGTGGCTCACGCCTGCAATCCCAGCACTTTGGGAGGCTGAGTCCGGTGGATCACAAGGTCAGGAGTTCAAGACCAGCCTGCTCAACATAGCGAAACCCCGTCTCTACTAAAAAATACAAAAAATTAGCCGGGCATGGTGGCGGGCGCCTGTAATCCCAGGTACTTGGGAGGCTGAGGCAGGAGAATCACTTGAACCCAGGAGGCAGAGGTTGCGGTGAGCCAAGATCGCACCATTGCACTCCAGCCTGGGTGACAGTGCGAGACTCCATCTCAAACAAACAAACAAAAAAGACCTAAACCCTAACCGTGGCTCATGTCACACCAAGAACGCTCTCTGACCTGGGTCTTCTGTAAACATTGTTGTGAAAATTATTGAAAGTGAAAGACAGGCACGGTGGCTCATGCCTGCAATCCCAGCACTTTGGGAGGCCGAGGCGGGCGAATCACCAGGGCAGGAGATTGAGAGCATCCTGGCTAACATGGTGAAACCCAGTCTCTACTAAAAATACAAAAAAATTAGCCGGGCATGGTGGCGGGCACCTGTAGTCCCAGCTACTCGGGAGCCTGAGGCAGGAGAATGACGTGAACCTGGGAGGTAGAGCTTGCAGTGAGCCAAGATCGCGCCACTGCACTCCAGCCTGGGCGACAGAGTGAGACTCCATCTCAAAAAAAAAAAGAAAAGAAAAGAAAGTAAGTATTGGGGCGGGGCATGATGGCTCATGCCTGTAATCTCCGCACTTTGAGAGGCTAAGGCGGGCAGATCACCTGAGGTCGGGAGTTCAAGACCAGCCTGACCAACATGGAGAAACCCCATCTCTACGAATACAAAATTAGCCAGGCATGGTGGCACATGCCTATAATCCCAACTACTCAGGAAGCTGAGGCAGCAGAATCACTTGAACCCGGGAGGCGGAGGTTGTAATGAGCTGAGATCGCGCCATTGCACTCCAGCCTGGGCAACAAGAGTGAAAGTCCATCTCAAAAAAAAAAAAAAAAATTAAGGATTGGCTGGACTCACGGGACAGTGACAGGCAGTTGACATGAGGCCCCTGACAGTCTGTCCTGAGCCGCAGCCAGATTAATGTTGCTGAAAACGTACCTTCCCATAGCACAACCCATCACCCTCACAACCGCCCTTCAAGCTCCCCTGAACAGTGTGACCTCCTGTCCATCCAGCAGCCTCTTTATGAGTGAGCTGCAGGACAAGCTCTGGCGCCCCGAGGACACTCACATGAGGAAGCAGGAAAGCGCTTCAGTGTCAGGACTCTGGGGAAGGTGCCTCCGGGCCAGGGGCTTGTAGTGCTGCCAGAGTCGGAAGTTCTCATAGACGCTCTTGGGTTTACAGGAGTCGTCCGGCGGGGCCTTGGCCTGGGAGGGAGCCAGGCTGCCCTCTCCATGAGCCCCTTGTGGCCATGGCCCAGCGTTCCCTGGGGACACGATGGGGGCCACCTGGGCAGCCGGTGGTGGTGGTGGAAGAGGAAGGCCATGGGACCAGCCTCCCTCACAGGCCTGGGTGCCCCCAACCACCTGGGCAGAGGTAACGGGCACCCCAGGAGCAGCTGCCAGGAATAGGGGAGGTGGACACATGACACCTCCACAGAGGGTGCCTGGAGCCTGCCAGACGAGGGGGGCCTGAGTTAGGATCAAGGTCTGTGCCTGAGGGGGCTTCACAGGCCCCACTTCTGTCCTCATCTGGACAAAGACATTGGAAGCCCCGGCCCTACTCGGGCCGCGGCCATCCTGTCCTGCCACTAGAGGGGTGCTGGGGAAGGCAGAGGGCACCAGAGGGCCGGCTGGAGGAACCACTGCAGTCACGAGGGGCGGCCTGTGTGCTGGGCCGGGAGCGGGTGTGGCAAAGGGCAGAGCCGTGAATACAGACAGGGAGGTGCCAGGGTTCACGGTCATGCCGGGTCCCAGCACTGGGTATGCTGTAGAGAGAAAGGAAAGAGGTGAATGAGCTGGGGTCTCCAGGTCCACACTAGTCACTGGGGAATCAGGGGAGTCCCAACAGCTGAGGGCATGTGACAGGGAAACTCTGCAGCTTGCAAGTGTCCCTGAGTGTGCATCAGATGCTCTGTTCCTTCACAGCAGAGTTGCTCCACTAGAGAGCCTGGCGCCAGTCACCAAGACTCCCTGACCCTTGTCTGCCAAGAAGAAGCAGCCAAGCCTTTGCTGTCTCTGAGGGTCTCCCTCGGGTGTCCCTGGCAGACTGCACCAGCTTCACAGGCATCTCCCAAGCCATGGGTCAGGGATGAGTCTCCCGGTGGCTTGGTGGCTCTCAGTGTGCTCAGCAGCAGGTGAGAGGCCTACCCCAGGGCAGTGCTCAGCATTCAGAAGGCCGACAGGAAACCAGAAGTTTCCGAATATTATGGCCCCATCTCCTCTTCAGTCTTCCTTTCCCTGAAGCTCTTGTAAACCCCTTTCTTTCCTAGCTCAACACAACAAAAGAAAACCACTGGATAGGCCAGGCGTGCTGGTTCATGCCTGTCATCCCAGCACTTTGGGAGGCCCAGGCGGGTGGATCACCTGAGGTCAGGAGTTGAAGACCAGTCTGGCCAACGTGGTGAAACCCCGTCTCTACTAAAATACAAAAATTAGCTGATGGTGCGTGCCTGTAATCCCAGCTACTCAGGAGGCTGAGACAGGAGAATTGCTTGAACCGAGGAGGCAGAGGCTGCAGTGAGCCGAGATCGTGCCACTTCATTCCAGCCCGGGTGACAGAGCGAGACTCCGTCTCAAAAAAAAAAAAAAAAAAGAAAGAAAACCACTGGATGGAAACTCAACCCAAGCCAGCGCCCTAGGAACCCTGAAGATAACCCATAACACATCACGCCCAGCATGCAAGTGATTGTCCTGGCACCACCCACACAAGTGTTAAATAGGGGTCAGATTCAGGCCACCCATTCCTCAGTGCTCAGTGGTCCCAGCTGCCACTCAGGAAGCTCAGTTCCCAGGGAGCAGATCTGAGAAGCAGTGGTGGAGTCCCCTGAGATATTGTCATTGTGTAGCCAGCAACAACTGCACATGACTAGAACACAGCCAGCAAATGGTGAGCAGCAGGGCTATCAGGGGAGATGTCTAGGGATTTTCTTTTTCTTTTTTTTTTTTTTTTTTGAGACGGAGTCTCGCTCTGTCACCCAGGCTGGAGCGCAGTGGTGCGACCTCAGCTCACTGCAACCTCTGCCTCCCAGGTTCAAGCACTTCTCCTGCCTCAGCCTCCTGAGTAGCTGAGATTACAGGCGCCCGCCACCATGCCCAGCTAATTTTTGTATTTTTAGTAGAGACGGGGTTTCACCATATTGGTCAGGCTGGTCTTGAACTCCTGACCTCGTGATCCACATGCCTTGGTCTCCCAAAGTGCTGGGATTACAGGCGTGAGCCACCGCGCCCGGCCAGGGATTTTCACAGCTGCTAGTCGTGTTACACTGAATAGTGGGACAGGGAGCCCATCTCTGGTCCTTCTCCTTTGAGCTCCCAGTAACTGAACATAGGGACCAACGAAGAACCAGGGGTTCTTGGGCCACAGGCCAGGTGAGGCAAAGTTGTCTGGAACTCATCCCTGTTCACTAGGACCTCATGCAGTCTCTAGTCAAGGGGAATAAGGGATACAGCACATGCACCTCATCAGTCAGGACACACATCCTAATTTGAATAATAATAATAATAGGACTGTCTTCCTATTTGTGCGCTACTCTCCTTCCTCTACTGAAAAGGAAACCAGCCTTTTCAGACCCTTCCACTGAGAACCAGCAAGAATCCACACCTGTCGCCCGTTCATGAGGTAGTATAAATGGAACAGGAGCAAATTCTTCACCTCCACAGTAACACAAAGTACAGAGGATGGGCCATGAGCTAGCTGATGAGAGGAAGTGGGTCTGAAGACCTGAGCTTCCACCAAAGGGCAAACAATTCAGAACAACTCAGGAAACCCAGGCCCTGTGTTGCCTGAACTTCCCCATTCTGCCCCCACCCCTGTTAAATCAAAGCCAACAGCTACCTGAACTGACGGAGAAGCCATCTCTGGGGAGGAAGCTGAGAGGCTCTGGGCTGTGGCAGTTACAGTGGCCCCCAGCCTTGCCCACCCAGAGGCTGTCACTACATGCTCTGTCACAGCCAACCCACCCAACAGTTTTCTGGCTGAGACCACTTCTCCCCACTCCTCTCTAAGAACTAGAAAACTCCAGTCCAAATCCCTGTAAACACTATGGAAGGGCACCTTCCAGGTGCCTGAAGACACGGCACAGGGCTCAGGCTTGCCCGTCATTCTCCCTGGGCCACCAGCACAACACGATCCCACCACTCCCTACAAACACAATGACGTGACCTGTCCCCCTCTAGAAAGGATCAACCCATCCTCTCCATCCTTTCCACTACACGGTGTATTCCCCCAGGCATCTTGGTCCACCTCTAAGGAGCCCTCCTCCCTAACCACAGACTCAGGGTGCCATGGCCATCCCCAGTTGTGATGTCCTTGGGGACATCCAGTGCTCCCTCCCTCAACATCAGCCCTATAAGCTGTCCCCAGGGACAGTTCAAATTTGAATTCCCAAGGAGTTGAGGCAAGGCAGACTCGGATAATGCCCCATCCCTACAGGCTCACCTCCATTTGAAGCCATCCCCTCAGGCTGGGCACTGACCACCACTGTCTGGCAGCTTCCGCAATGAAAAAAGTCAAGGGCAGGACCCAGAGAGTGACCTGACTCAGCAGATCCTCCTGAGTCCAAGTGGAGCAGGGAAAATTTGCATATAAACAGGTTTGGAACACAGGACCCCAGACATTCTGCAGAGGGGGAGGGGCAGTGGGCAGCCGGGCTTGGCGGGGGTGGGGGACATTCTGTGAAGGGCTCTGGCCAGTAGGCAAGAACCTGAGGTTCCCTTCCAACCGGATGGCAGCAACACAGACAGTGTGCGCCTCTTTAGGCAACTTTTAAATTGTCCTTCTGACTCACAGCAAAAGCTTCTACCTGATGTCCCCTTTACTTCCATTCTTTATCAACAGACCTATTTTTGTGCCAATCAACCCATGCTCCTTCCCACTTTGGCTCTTTCCCACTCTTGATGAATTTCAACAGGGGCCACACTCACTTAACAAAATTCAGAACACGTTTTCAGTCTGAGAAACACAGGGGTTCTTAGGAAGGCAAGGGGACTGAGTGTTTGAAATCAGAATGGCCTCAGCTGATCCAGGCTATTAGGTGGCTGTGTGCTCATCATTGTTTAGGAAGCAGTCCTTGTGCCCCCAGGTCATGTATGTTGCTGGAATCTGTCCACACCAGTAGGCCAGCCTTACTTCCTGTCCCCTTTCTTAGGAAGACTCAGTCCAGGAAAGAGTGGCTATGTGACCTACAGCACCGAGACCAGAAATCCTTTCATTTTGTTTCCCAGCATATTGTGCTGGTGTTAAATGTTTATTTTGTATCCTTTACATGATTTTAACTTAACTAAGCAATACTTTTGCATGGTTCCAAATTCAAATTGTGCACAGTGGAATAGGCAATGACCAGCCTTCCTCCCACCTCTTTTCTCTGGCCACCACATTTTCTTTCCTGGAGGAAATAGGTGTTATCTGATTCTTTTTCATCTTTCCAGAGATATATTATGCAATCAAAAGCATAATGAAGCTATTTTTGCTGTCTAAAAATATTTTCAGTTTTTTGGGGGTAAAAATTAGTATATTAATATGTTCTAGTATTCTTCTGATATTTGCAGTGACTGTATTTGTCCCAGTAATGTGGTTCCTCTCTTTATTTCTGTAGGTAAATTGCTAGAATGAGATGTTGGACTGTTTTTTAAAATTAAAAATACATGAAAGAACATAGTGGCCAGATTTAGCAAGTATGAATAAAGAATACCAAGTGGAATTTGAATTAAAGATAAACAGTGAATTAGGTTTTACTATAATTATGATCCATATGACATTTAGAGTACACTTTTACAAAAAAAAAAATCTGTCCTTTATCTGTGCTATTCACATTTCACTGGGATCTTGCACTTTATCTGGTAACTCTTCCCAAAAAAGTGTAACATATTAGGCAATTATTGTTAACTCTCCACTGTGAGAATGCGAACTTGCAGTAAGGAGACTCAAGTGTGAATCTTGGCTGCACCACAAAAAGATTCTGCACCACAACCATTGCAGAAAACAATAGCAGGCTGATTTGATGAAAGGAAGTCAGGAGTAGCCATTATACCGTTCTCAGCTTCCAGGTTTAGTGGCAGTACGCACAGTTTTAAGGGACAGGAGAGCAGAACACCGTCTTTTTCTTTCCTAACATAAAGTGGCTTACAATTCCTAGAACTCTGGTTTCTCCAGGAGTTAGAAATCCACAACCCACGTCCATTCTGAGACAAGCAAGGATGCTAACCACCAATGTCCCATCCCCATTCTCATGCATCCCCTCGCATGTGTGAATCCTGGCTGGAGTCTCTCAGCTCATTGCTGTCCTCATCTTCATCACAAGTGTCATCACATGTGGTTCTCAGCATGGGAATTATTGTAGCCTGTCTTTAAAAAAATCTTCATTCTCATTTTCACACAGAGAATTGCTGTTTATCAGCGTCGAAATGACAGGAAAGAGCACTCATGTTCTGTGTTGTGAACAAGGGGAGTGTTAGGAAACTGGTCAAAGGAGATGAGGAGTGAGTACTCAGAGCACAGCAAGAAAATCTGAGACACAGATGTCACTCCCTGCTGGGCAGCAGTCTTTTGCACTGATGGGTGGGTGTTGGGGAAGGGAAGAGGCCTTCAGCCGGACCAGTGCACACTGTGAACATTCACTGAAACACACCCTGTTGCCACTTAAAAAGCATTTGCCCCTTTCGAAGACATTTGGACTCAAGAAGGCAGAGTTGCAGAAAACGTAACAGGGGCCACACTGCAGGGGCAGGCAGTGGATTGCAAGTCTCAAGCCCAGGGTTCTCCCCTCCTTGCCTGGGTTGTGTGAAAAAGTCATTTCCTAACTCCTGTCCAATATCCTCATGAGTTCTCGGTTTTGTCCCAACTCTAAAACTGAATGGTCCAGCGAGCATTTCTATGAAATGCCTCCACAGTGGCCACTGGGAGGGGAGTGACCTCCACACAGTGACTGCCTGTCCGGATGCTCCCAGGCCTTTTGTCCTCCGAGACACAGCTGCCTCCTTACATGCAGCCCTCTTCTGCTGTGCAACTCTACCTCGATCTTAGCTGAGAAGATCAACGGAGAGCAATTCAAGCAAAATCATGGTAAACTTACCAAAACCAGACCAAACAAACGGTAAATGCTTTGGAGATCTTTCTGAGGACTCGATCTTTTATCACGGGGCAAAAACTTAAATGATTTTCAATCAGTAACTTCATCTAAGAGGGATGTTGAGGCAAAATATCACACTCAGGCACTGAAAAAGGGCAGAATTCTTGTTTGCTTCCTCCTTTGTCAAGTTAGTCAGTCAATGCTTTCTCAAGATGCTCACACATGGCTTTGATACAGGATTTGAATGAGTCTTTTTCTGAGCCACTGATACAAAAAGTATAATGTGGAAGTGTCTTGTTTCAATTCTGCAATCGCTTCTGTATGTGTTTGAAGTCCTAGACCCCAGGAGGAGAGACAATCAAATTAGCCAAAGGTAATTTGTGAAGACTGGCCATAGAAGGTGGTGGCTAAAAGTCCTCTGGCCCCTGCTCTCTGAGCATGCCCACAGAAAGTCCTGGGCCACACTGACTGCTGAGAAACATCATCTCAGGGCTTGGATCCCCTGTTCAGAGGACAGATGCTCTTCCACCCAATCACTGAACAGTAGAGGAATGGCGGCTCCATGCTGTGTCTGGCAGAGCTCTCAGTCTCTGCACTTGAGGCCCTAGGCCGTCATAGACATGACGGCTCTTCAGTGTCATCACATGGAGACAGACGATAGGAATGCTGCCAATGAGCAGAAAGGATCTGATGATGAAAGTTTCTTCCGAAGCTACTACAAACTCAAGTCAGTGAGTTGCTTCTGTACTAGTTTTTTTTTTTTTTTTTGAGATGGAGTCTTCCTCCCACCTTGAAGTGCAGTGGTGTGATCTCCTCTCACTGCAGCCTCCGCCTCCTGGGTTCAAGCAATTCTCCTGCCTCAGCCTCCCGAGTAACTGGGACTACAAGTGCGTGCCACCATGCCTGGCTAATTTTTGTATTTTTGGTAGAGACGGGATTGCACCATATTGGCCAAGCTGGTCTCAAACCCCTGACCTCAGGTGATCCACCCGCCTCGGCCTCCAAAAGTGCTGGGATTACAGGCGTGAGCCACCGCGCCCGGTCAGACTCTCTCGTTTCTAGGAGGGACGGTCTCGGAGGCTCCAAGGAGAAGGCGTCGCCTGACCCCAGGAAGCGCCCAGGTGCAGCGTCCCTCCATTTCCCCATCTCCTGCGGGGCCCTCTCAGGGCGGGCTCCAGGCCTGCCCCGTGCGCCTGCGCAGGAGCCTCGAGGCGGGCGGGGTTCCAGCGCGCAGCCGGCCGCCCTCAACTGCTCCCAGCATCGGTTGCCGGTGGTTCGGGGCAGGGAGACGACGCAGCGCGAGCGGAAAGGGTGGTTACCCAACGGCCTTAGCTCTCATGGCGTCCTCCGTGGTGTTACCTAAAAATAAAGTTATTTGTGATTAGAAGGTAATCGCCTCCTGGTCATGCTTCTGCTGGTCACCAGTGTCTGCGGGGCGACCCCATCCTTGTGGCCAGAGAGGGCCTGTGGCTGTGCTCAAGGCGGGAGCTGTCCTTAGCGGGGCCCTGCGGGACGCCCAGGCCGCGCTCCTTTCCCTTGCTCACCTGGCCTTGAAGTGAAGGGGGAGGTTTAACAATGCAGTGGGAACCCCAAAGTTTGTCTCGGCCGTGCTGCTCACATTCCAAACAATGCAAAAGGTTGAGGAAAACCTCAGCAGTTGAAACCGTGATGCATTTCGGCAAAGAAGTAGCTCCTGTCCTCGTAAAATCAGTGAAGTTCTCACGGACGACCTCATTGAGTGAGTTGTGAAGCTTGTTGCCTTAATCAGAATGATCAGCCAGCATGCATGCTCTAATACGCTCGTTTGTCAATGATATGAGCAGCTGCAAAGTGGAAGAACAGGCCTTTACTCATAGTCTGTTCACTTGGTAGCACAAGTTGGTTGTGGAAGCAAGAGTGTGGCCAAAGTGAAGAAAAGCTTCTATGAGAATCGCTTACTTATGTGGAATTTAAATAAAAAGTAGTGTATATTATTATTTGTAAATTGTAGACTACACATGTATTATATCTAAAATTTACTGCACACATGTGTGCGTCTTGGTCAGTTGGTCAGTGTGTGTACTTGAGAATGTGAGAAAGATTTGTTTTGCATTTTGGGGGGTGTGAGATTTGTGGGGGTGGCTGTGTGTATGTGAAAATGTGTTTATATGAATGCTTAGTTTGGAATTTGTTACGTATTTAATTGGTGAGAATCTAATATGTATTCACCTGTGTGGGTTGGTGGTGTCCGTGTGGAGATTGCAGATTAAAGAAGGTCATAATTGGGCTGGGCATGGTGGCTTATGCCTGTAATCCCAGCACTTTGGGAGGCTGAGGTGGGCAGATCACTTCAGGTCAGGAGTTCAAGACCAGCCTGGCCAACTTGGCGAAACGCCATCTGTACTAAAAATACAAAAATTAGCCAGGCGTGATGGCATGCACTTGTAGTCCCAGCTACTCGGGAGGCTGAGGCAGGAGAATTGCTTGAACCCGGGAGGCGGAGGCTGCAGTGAGAGGAGATCACGCCACTGCACTTCAAGGTAGGAGCGAGACTCCATCTCAAAAAAAAAAAAGAAAAAAGAAAAGTAAAGAAGGTCATTCATAACTATTCATAACTGCTTTTGTGAGAGTGTGTAGGTGTGAGTGTTTATATTTGGAGGGTATGAGGTGTAATATGTGTATACAAGAAGAATTGGGGTTTGATATTTGTGATTTGGGTTGTGAAGATGTATTTTCCATAAGTTTTCTGAAATGAATGTTAGGGATTTGTATTTGTCTAATGTTTGGCAGATCTGGAAGAATTATCTTGTTGTGCATGTGGGCAATAATAGAGAAAGTGCTTGTGTCTATTTTTGTGGATGTACACTGTGGTTTACATATTTGGGGAATGTAGGAAGACCATTTGTGTGCTTAGGATATGTTGCATCATTGTGTGTGTTTCTTTTCACGATTTTCAGGGGTTGTGTATGGCCATTTCAATGTGTGAGGGCAGATCCATGACTATTGGGGGACTGGTAGAATGAATGTGTGCAGTTGTGAGGTGGACTTTGTATGATTCCGTGTCTTGGAAAATGGAGGAGTTATTTCTGTGTGAGCATTTAGAGGTGTGATTACATATGTGCAGGTATTGTGGGACTGTATGTGTATTTGGGGATATGAGGTGGCATGTTTGCATATTTGTGGCGTGTTAGTTAATTGCAGGTATATTTAGGGCATGTAGGGAACTCCATGAGTATTGAGTGTGTGTGTGTGTTCAAGGGCATGGCAGTTTGGATGAATGTTTTGTGGAGCTTTGTGCTTGTATTTTTCAGTAAGTGGTTATTAGGGTTATATATTCTGGGAATGTAGTATATGTGTCTCTGATAGAGAGATGGGGTTCTGTGTTTATACATGAGAGTGAGAGAATTGAATTTATATGTATTAGAGGTATGTGATACGGTTATTGGTTAGTACTTGGCGATGTGAGAGACACTCCCCTCGTTTACAAAGCAGTGCCCAGCTGGTTTGTGCGAGTGGAGAATATGGTGGACCAGTTCCTAAGGAACAATGACCTGTGCTACCGGTGAGCGGTAAGATGTGTTTCTTCATAATGTCTTTTGTCATGTGGTTAGTGTGGTTTACACTTCCCCCAAGTTATAATTTTTTTTTTTTTTTTTTTTTTTTTTTGAGACGGAGTCTTGCTCTGTCGCCCAGGCTGGAGTGCAGTGGCGCGATCTCAGCTCACTGCAAACTCCGCCTCCCGGGTTCACGCCATTCTCCTGCTTCAGCCTCCTGAGTAGCTGGGACTACAGGCACCTGCCACCAGGCCCGGCTATTTTTTTGGATTTTTTTAGTAGAGACGAGGTTTCACCGTGTTATCCAGGATGGTCTCGATCTCCTGACCTCGTGATCCTCCTGCCTCGGCCTCCCAAAGTGCTGGGATTACAGGCGTGAGCCACCGCGCCTGGCCCCAAGTTATAATTTTAATAGCCATCTTTTATTGTGTATTGTAATACACCATGTTGGCCAGGCTGGTCTTCAGCTCCTGATCTCAAGTGATCTGCCTGCCTCAGACTCCCAAAGTGCTGGGATTACAGGCGTGAGCCACCGTGCCTGGCCTTCTTTAGATAATTTGAACCAGTTTATAACAAAAATTTTAAAATAGACTACAACAAAGTAGAAGACAGACCACGACATAGAAAGTAGAATGAAGTTAAAATTCTGGGCTAATACAATTATGCTGGCTAAACATCTTTAGAAGCAACAAGGTATAACAGAGAATGTAGATTTTGAAGTCAAACACATTTGTTCACCCCTTCCTTACTGTATAATGTTGAGCAAGTTGCTTAATTTCTGAGATGTAACATCCTCCTCCACAAAATGATGTAACAATTATGTTGTAGAGTGTTGTGAGAATTAAATAAAATGACATAATGTGTATTCTGGATGATACTTAATCGATTTTCTTTCCTTTAAGCTGTTATTTGAGATAAAAGGGAGACAGAATTATGCAAATTTTGTTGTTGAATATAGGCTTTGTTTCCGTGATTCTTGGAAGTGTGGTTCCTGGACCATCAGCATCAGCATCACCTGGGAAGCAGTTAAAAATGCAAATTATCAGCCGGGTGCAGTGGCTCACACCTGTAATCCCAGCACTTTGGGAGGCCGAGGCGGGTGGATCATGAGGTCAGGAGTTTGAGACCAGCCTAGCCAACATGGTGAAACCCCGTCTCTACTAAAAATACGAAAATTAGCTGGGTGTGGTGGTGGGCGCCTGTAATCCCAGCTAGTTGGGAGGCTGAGGCAGGAGAATTGCTTGAACCTGGGAGGCAGAGGTTGCAGTGAGCCGAGATTGTGCCACTGCACTCCAATCCAGCCTGGGTGACAGAGCGAGACTCCATCTAAAAAAAAAAAAATAGAGATGGGGTTTCACTATGTTGGCAAGGCTGGTCTCGAACTCCTGACCTCAAGTGATCTGCCCGCCTTGGCCTCCCAAAGTGCTGGGATTAGAGGTGTGAGCCACTGTGCCTGGCAACAGACTTTAGTTTAAGATAAAGTTCTTTTTTTTGTTTGTGTTTTTGAGACGGAGTCTGGCTCTGTTGCCCATGCTAGAGTGTAGTGGTGTGATCTCGGCTCTCTGCAACCTCTGCCTCCCGGGTTCAAGCAATTCTCCTGCCTCAGCCTCCCGAGTAGCTGGGACTATAGGCATGTGCCACCATGTCTGGCTAATTTTTGTATTTTTAGTAGAGACAGGGTTTCACCGTGTTAGCCAGGATGGTCTCGATCTCCTGACCTCGTGATCTGCCCGCCTCAGCCTCCCAAAGTGCTGGGATTACATACAGGCGTGAGCCACCGCACCCGGCCAGAATAAAGTGATTTTTTAAAAAAAAAATTATTTTGGACCTTTAAAATTAGACCATACTATAAAAAAAAAAAGTCCACACTCTTTTATGTTCAGCAAATTCATACTAAAATATTCCATTTTTGTAGGATAAAGGCCAAGAAAACTTTACATATGCTACAAGTTTATTACATGTATTTACATGGCTCTTTCTTCCCTAATTACTTAAAACTTTCACATTATACAACTCTCCAAAGCAAGCTTCCTCTCCCCAAGGTGAGCTTTGCAGAAATGATGAGGTCGTATTACTATCAGAATAGCTTAGGCAGTGCCATAATATAAAAATGTTTTGTTTTGTTTTTGAGATGGAGTCTTGCTCTGTTGCCTGGGCTGGAGTGCAGTAGCGAGATCTTGGCTCACTGCAATCTCTGCCTCCTGGGTTGAAGCGATTCTCCTCCCTCAGCCTCCTGAGTAAGCTGGGATTACAGGCATGTGCCACTGTGCCTGGCTAATTTTTGTATTTTTAGTAGAGATGGGGTTTCGTCATGTTGGTCAGGCTGGTCTTGAACTCCTGACCTTGGATCCGCCTGCCTCAGCCTCCCAAAGTGCTGGGATTACAGGCATGAGCCACCGTGCCCAGCCATAAAAATGTATTTTGAAAGCTATTGAGTGACCGTTAAATGATGTTTTATTTTTTTTTAAATGGTTTTGGGCTGGGCGCGGTGGCTCACGCCTGTAATCCCAGCATTTTGGGAGGCCGAGGCGGGCGGATCATGAGGTCAGGAGATCGAAACCATCCTGGCTAACATGGTGAAACCCCGTCTCTACTAAAAATACAAAAAATTAGCCGGGCATGGTGGCGGGCGCCTGTAGTCCCAGCTACTCGGGAGGCTGAGGCAGGAGAATGGCATGAACCCGGGAGGCAGAGCTTGCAGAGAGCAGAGATCGTGCCCCTGTACTCCAGCCTGGGTGACAGAGGGAGACTCCATCTCAAAAAAAAAAAACAAAAACAAAATCAAAAGGGTTTTGGTGTATTTGTTGGCAGACACCTATCCACTGCATTTAGAGAAAGGGACATTGGGGTATATACTCTGCCTCGTTCTGATAAACCCCAAGTGCCCTTTCCAGTTTCACCACTGTACAATTTACTAAAATGCAACTATTAGGAAAACTTCACATTTTCTTTTGGCAGTGCATCAGGTTGTTGGCATATTACTGGTTTGAGTGCTTCTAGTATACTGAACTTTCAGAAGTTTACCTACTTCTTAATCCTGTGTCTTAGCTAGATGTTTACAATCTGATTCACTTTCGGCAATCTATTATCCATGAATAATAATCTTATATTACTATTTTCCCCCAACATTCAATAGAAAAAGTTGATGCCCTTGCTAGTCCCCAAATCTAAACTTGAATGGTTTCACTTAAAAGTTACTCATTTGAGGCTGGGTGTAGTGGCGCATGCCTGTGATCTCAGCACTCTGGGAGGCCAAGGCAGGCGGATCACTTGAGGTCAGGAGTTTGAGACCAGTCTGACCAACATGGTGAAACCCCGTCTCTACAAAAAATATAAAAATTAGCTGGGCGTAGTGGTGCACGCCTTTAATCCCAGCGACTCAGGAGCCTGAGGCAGGAGAATCGCCTGAACCCAGGAGGCAGAGGTTGCAGTGAGCCAAGATTGCACCACTGCACTTCTGCCTGGGTGAAAGAGCAAGACTCTGTCTCAAAAAAAAAAAAAAAAAAAAAAAAAACTCATTTGAGAACCCTTAATAGTTAGTACAATTATTAATTTAGTTACTTTAAGTTGCACTGATGCTATCATTACATCACAGTGCACCCAACACATAAAACAAATGAGATGAAGTCAATTTTATTTTTTATACTAATTAACAGTTCTACACTAATACATTAATCCCTTGGTGTATTTGTTTTAGACCAGTTGACAACTATCTGTAAACATAGCTAAATGTAAACATTAGTACTGTATCTTATTTTGTACCTGTACTTTAAGTAAGGTTTTAAGTTAAAATGTCATTATTGCCTTATCGGAAGAATTAAAGGAAACAGCTTGGTGGTTTGGGAAGAACACTTGGTGATGGAGGTTCACTACATTTGGCCCTGGCAAAGTTCTGATTAGCTTGAGATTTAAAAAGTAAGCTGGGACCTGAAAAGTTCAGAGTTCCAATTCTGATTTTTTGGAAAATTTTTGTTCTTTCCCCCGTCTTGCATGGCCTGCCCTGCAGCTGCTGATGAGTTATATCCCTGTCTTCTTTCTTTTTTCTTATGAAGAATCTTCATCGGGGGATTCTGACTCTTGGTCTATTAAGCTGTTGTTGATTCTACTAACATTTCTAGGTTGAGGGGCTGGAATGTTACACCTCTCTCTACCACTTGTCTTCAGTTTCTTTATCACTTGTCCTCTTTCTTAGTGTCAAGTTCAGGACAATAGGTGTTGCTTTCTGACAGATCCTTTCCTTTGTCTCAATACAGAAGTTTTCATGGGCTGAGCTGCTGAGTTCAGCCTGGGAACTGAGGCCAACATCAGAGTCTCCTCGGCACACAAGTTTGAAAGAAGTCCTAGTGACTTCAAGCTCAGAACCATGGCTCCCTCTGGATGTGGAATTCTCCGTCCCTTTCCGGGGAGGGAACAAAGCCCACAAGCACCAGTGAGTGAACTGCTGACCACCCCCGCAATTTAAAAAATATCCTTTTTTCTCTTATCTTTGCAAAAATAACACGGCATAAAATTTATTCCTAGCAGCCAGCTACCTAGAGATACCACTTTCCTGTCTCTGCCCATCCATATTATGTCTTCCTGTTTTCTTCTGAAGCCCGCCAAAACCTGTTTTGTAAACTGCTTTCTCCTTACTCAATATATAGTGGGCTTTTTTTTTTTTTTTGAGATGGAGCCTCCCTCTGTTGCCCAGCTAGAGTGCAGTGGTATGATCCCAGCTGACTGCAACCTCCGCCTTCGGAGTTGAAGCAATTCTCCCCTCTCAGCTTCCCAAGCTTCCCAAGTAGCTAGGACTACAGGCACAGGCCACCTCGCCCAGCTAATTTTTGTATCTTTAGTACAGACAGGCTTTCACCATGTTGGCCAGGCTGGCGTTGAACTCCTGACTCAAGTGATCCACCTGCCTTGGCCTCCCAAAGTGCTGGGATTATAAGCGTGAGCCACCGCACCTGGCCTATAGTGAGCATTTTCTGTCAATCATAAATATTCTCCCATAAAATGACTTTAAATGTGTGCAATAAATTCTACCAAAAGGCTGGGTGTGGTGGCCCATACCTACAATCCCAGCACTTCAGGAGACTGAGGCGCAAGGGTGGCTTCAGCCCAGGAGTTCAAGACCAGCCTGGGCAACACAGAGAGACCCCCATCTACACACACACACACACACACACACACACACACACACACACACACACACAAATTAGCCAAGGGTGGTGGTATGAATCTGTAATCCCAGCTACTCAGGAAGCTGAGGCAGGAGGATTGGTTGATTCCAGGAACTGGAGACTGTAGTGAGTCATGATCATGCCACTGTGCTACATTCTGGGCAAAGAGTGAGACCCTGTCTAAAAAAAAAATTCTGGTCGGGCACGGTGGCTCATGCTTGTGATCCCAGCACTTTGGGAGGCTGAGGCGGGCGGATCATGAGGTCAGGAGTTTGAGACCAGCCTGGCCAACACAGTGAAACTCTGTCTCTACTAAAAATACAAAAAATAGCTGGGTGTGGTGGTGGGCGCCTGTAATCCCAGCTACTTGGGAGGCTAAGGTAGGAGAATCACTTGAACCCGGGAGGCAGAGGTTGCAGTGAGCCGAGATTGCACCACTGCACTCCAGCCCAGGTCACAGAGCTAGACTCTGTCTCAAAAAAAAAAAAAAAAAAAAAAGTTTTACTAAACGAATTTCCATGATTTAGAATCAGTCGCCTATTGTTAGTTATTTATGTAGCTTCCAATTTTTCTACCACAAATAGCCTTGCTAAACATCCCTGAAAATTAACGTATGCATATATCCTGGATTGTTTTTCATTTGAATACATTTCTAGATGCGAATGAATGAGACCAAATGTAGGTAAGAAATGGCAAGGTTTGGGTGGGCCCGGGTGCGCTGACAGCAGCACCACAACAGCTCAGTGACAACACAGTGGCGGGGACCTCATCAGCGCCCAGTCCTTTCTTGATTTACCGCGTTGCTTCCTCCCTCTTCTCCCCAGTAATTATTATTCAGAGCTTCCCAGAATAAAGCCGGGGCCCTGATTTTACCTAGACAAACAGTGCCAGAGGTTTCCCCGACGGAAAGACTGAACCCAGCAGAGAGAAGCGGGTGAGGGTGGGAGTTCCAGAAGGGAAGGGGCACAGGTGGGGCCTGGATCCAGATTATGGATGGATGCCCTTCCCAGGTAGCACCCAGGCCCAGCCCTGCCCCTCCCATGCATGGGAGTAGCAGGAGGTTGTGATAGTGGCCCTGACAACAGGTAGCCGGCCCTCTTTTATGCCATTGACCATGGAGTGCTGTAGTCTCTGTCTTCCTTCTTTCTCCTCACCCTCCCTTGCCCCACACCTTTGGCCCTCCTCCCTTCCCCCTTCACCAGGTCTAGGTGAGTGGGATGAGCCCAGACTCCGCAAAGGCCTCGGGCTGGGGAGCCGCTGCACACCGCAGGCATCTAGCTATAGGAGTGTCCAGGTTGCAGCTTGGGACCAGCCCTTGGAGGAAGAAGTCTAACTCAGTGCTCTTTACCTGCACACTGTAATGGGGTGACTGGTTTCTTTTGGTGGTGTTTTTCTTTTTGACGGAAGGGGTTCCGGATATCAGAAAGAACTTCTTTTTTTTTTCCGAGAGACAGAGTCTTACTCTGTCATCCAGGCTGGAGTACAGTGGCACAATCTCAGCTCACTGCAAATCCGCCTTCCGGGTTCAAGCGATTCTTATGCCTTAGCCTCCTGAGTAGTTGGGACTACAGGTGTGCGCCATCATGCCTGGCTAATTTTTGTATTTTTTGTGGAGACAGGGTTCACCATGTTGGCCAGACTGGTCTCAAACTCCTGGCCTCAAGTGATCCGCCCGCCTTAGCCTCCAAAGTGCTGGGATTATAGGCGTGAGCCATTGCGCCAGGCCAGAAAGGAGTTCTTGGGACAAGACATCAAAACCAGCTGTTAGCCAGTTCCCCTATCCTTGCTTTCTGTTTCACTGGTTGTTCAGGGAGTGAAGAGATGAAGCTTTAAGTGCAAGTATGATGCAGGTCACTCACTCACCTGGCATTTCGTGATGTTTTTTCCTTATTCACTTTCCCTAAGTCTGATTCTCCTGTTTATATCCTTCACTGCTGTATAAACTTCTCCAATGCAAGGGACCAGCTCTTACATTTCTTATGTTGTTTCCTAGATAGATAGATGGATACCTATAGATATATATAATATAAATAATATATGATACATATTTGTATATATTGAATATATATATTTTAATATATGACATGCCCACTTGTATACTACTGCTTGGGCAAGAGAGATAGCTAGGAGTAAAACAACAGTTGTCCTACGTGGCAGTCAGCTGCTTCTCCTGCTCACTGCTACATGAATAATCACTAATGGGAATGTCCCCTGAGCACTACTGAGAACTGGGGGGATATATGGTTCGATACTTTACCTGGATTACTGCCCTTCACCTGGCTGAATGCCACCTCCTTAAGTCTCAGCTTAACTTTCACTTCCTCTGGGAAAGTAGTTCTGATTTTCCCCCACAAAACTAGAAAACATAAGTCCACAGGAATCCCACTGTTGAATGAACTAGGGAAAATGGGTGATTTTTAGTAGAGACGGGGGTTTCACCATGTTGGCCAGGCTGGTCTCGAACTCTTGACCTCAGGTGATCTGCCCGCCTTGGCCTCCCAGAGTGCTGGGATTACAGGTATGAGCCACCGCGCCCGGCCTAGGAAACTTTTTGAAATGCAAAAAAACAAAAACACAATTACAACAGCTCTACCCTGTGTACATGCTTTAGAAAATAATGCTATTTACCTTAATTTTCACATTTTCAACAAAGAACAGGCACGATTTGCTAGTGAACAGGACCCCAATTTATTGTTTCCCTTATTACTATATTTCTCTATTGTTCTTATGATTCTACTTTAAGAAGGCATTAATTTAATACTATGGAGTTGTAATTTATTATATTGGATACCTAAAAGGGGTAGAATCAGGTTGAACAAAGAATTTTCTTGGCATAATTAGTACAAATGTTTTGTTTATGAAGTGCAGCAATATCTCCTTTAGACCCAGGCAAGAGGGACCCTGCTGTGAACCCTGGCACCCCAACACATTTTATGCACCCCAATACCTATGTTGCTTTGTTACAGGCAAATGGTGCTTTTGTCTCTCAGGACCCCATGCCCTGTGCTGGCACAGCATGACCTAAAGCCCTAAACACCAACGCTTACGTGCAACACTGCTCACCAAGGGATACCTCTTGACCTATGCTCCCAACACACAAGGCACCTGCATACAAAGGTCATGAGAGTTTGTGGGTTGTATGCCACTGATGTCAAAGCAGATACTGTTCCAATTAGAGGAAGGATTCCAGAGGAGGAAGCACTTAAGAAAGAAAAAAACATAATTGCCTGCCAAATCCTTACACGTGGTTAGCATGAAAGCAATTAGCTCTTGCCTAATTGAAATATTGGTATGCTGAGCATTCATGTTCTTTTCACATTCCAATTCTGATTCCTGAGGTACTTAAATTACTCTGGTATTCACCACAGTTGCGTATAGCACCTGAGAAACATTTTCTAACACTGAATGATGCATGCTATTCTTACATTTGTATGTATGTAGGACTAGATGTAACAAGCATCTATACCGTCAGTAGAGCATAAATTATGTGCAGATTTCAATTATAATAACATAAGTGGGCCGGGCGCGGTGGCTCACGCCTATAATCCCAGCACCTTGGGAGGCCAAGGCGGGCAGATCATGAGGTCAGGAGTTGGACACCAGCCTGGCCAACATGGTGAAACCCTGTCTCTACTAAAAGTACAAAAATTAGCCTGGCATGGTGGTGCATGCCTGTAATCCCAGATACTCAGGAGACTGAGGCAGGAGAATTGTTTGAACCCAGGAGGCGGAGGTTGCAGTGAGCCGAGATCGCGCCACTGCACTCCAGCCTGGGTGACAGCGTGAGACCCCGTCTTGGAAAATAAAATAACATAAGTGAAGGCCCAAAAAAATAATAATAATGCAATATGTATTTTATTTTATTACTCATCCCCTAATCACCAGCTTATCATCAGAGCATCCAGACACATTCAACCATAATCACACTCAATTATCTTGACATTTTGCCTTTTTTTTTTTTTTGAGACAAGGTCTCGCTGTGTTGCCCAGGCTGGTCTCAAACTCTTGAGCCAAGCAATGCTTCTGCCTCAGCCTCTTGGGTAGCTGAGTTTATAGGTGCACACCATTGCACTAGCTCCATTTTTTTACCTTAGGAGAAATAGAGCTTTAAACCAATTTTAAAAGTTTAATGTTCTGTAATCCCCGCACTTTGGGAAGCTGAGGTGGGCAGATCACCTGAGGTTGCGAGTCTGACACCAGCCTGGTCAAAATGGTGAAACCCTGTCTCTACTAAAAAATTACAAAAATTAGCTAGGTGTGGTGGCCCATGCCTGTAATCCTGCTACTTGGGAGGCTGAGGCAGGAGAATTGCTTGAATTGGGGGGGTGGAGGTTGCAGCAAGCCAAGATCATGCCACTGCACTCCAGCTTGGGCATCATCAGAGCAAGTCTCCGTCCCCTCCAACCCCCTGCCAAAAAAAAAAGTTTAATGTTTTAGAAGGGCGCATTTGTCAAGCTAGGAAGATAGAGCATGTTTTCTCTGACAGTTTAATTCGATTTGCAACTTAAATACCTGGATATAGGATATTTGGGCCTTCTTTTGCATTCTTAGTCTGGGCCCTGCAAGTGTTAGGGGAAGGTCTGAACTACTCTAATGGTTTGATTTTATTTTAAAAATTTTTTGAAATGGAGTCTCACTCTGTCACCCAGACTGTAGTGCTAGAGTGGTGTGATCTCGGCTCACTGCAACCTCCGCCTCCCAGGTTCAAGTGGTTCTCCTGCCTCAGCCTCCCAAGTAGCTGGGATTACAGATGTGCACCACCACACCTGGCTAGTTTTTGTATTTTTAGTAGAGACGGGGTTTCACCATGTTGGCCAGGCTGGTGTTGAACTTCTGGCCTGAAGTGATCCTCCCTCCTCAGCCTCCCAAGAGTGCTGGGATTACAGGTGTGAGCCACCGTGCCTAGCCATAGTTTGATTTTAAATACCAATAACCTTGATATTTTTGAAAGCCTACTTGTTTATTACTTTTCTCTCTGGTATATTGCAACTATTTTTTTAAGAACAACTCAGCAAAATAAAATTCCTGTTTATTGTTGGACAACATTGTTTCACACATATATCAAACAGGCCAAAAAAACCCCCAGCAACTTTATAAACAAAAAAAGGGGAAAAAAAGGCCAGGCGCAGTGGCTCACGCCTGTAACCCCAGCACATTGGGAGGCTGAGGTGGGCAGATCATGAGGTCAGGAGTTCGAGACCAGCCTGGCCAACATGGTGAAACCCCGTCTCTACTAAAAATACAAAAATTAGCCGGGCGTGATGGCATACGCCTGTAATTCCAGCTACTCCGGAGGCTGAGGCAGGAGAATCACTTGAACCCGGGAAGTGGAGGTTGCAGTGAGCCAAGATCGTGCCACTGCACTCCAGCCTGGGCAACAGAGCGAGACTCCGTCTCAAAAAAATAAAAGGAAAAAAAGAAGCATTTTATCTCTGGCCTTTTTGTTTTTGAGATGGAAACTCACTCTGTCGCCCGGGCTGGAGTGCAGTGGCATGATCTCGGCTCACTGCAATATCCGCCTCCCGAGTAGCTGGGATTACAGGCGCCCGCCACTACGCCCAGCCAATTTTTTGTATTTTTAGTAGAGACGGGGTTTCACCATGTTGGCCAGGCTGGTCTCGAACTCCTGACCTCATGATCTGTCCGCCTCAGCCTCCCAGAAAAAAAAAAGGCCTGAGATTACAGGTGTGAGCCACTGCGCCGGGCCTGTTTTTTAGTTAGTTTTTTTTTTTTTTTTTTTTCAAGACGGAGTTTCACTCTTGCCCAAGCTGCAGTGCGATGGCGGATCTTGGCTCACCACAACCTCCGACTCCCAGGTTCAAGCGATTCTCCTGCCTCAGCCTCTCCAGTAGCTGGGATTACAGGCATGAGCCACCACGCCTGGCTGGTTTTTTGTATTTTTAGTAGTGATAGGGTTTCTCCATGTTGGTCAGGCTGGTCTTGAACTCCCAACCTCAGATGATCTGCCCGCATCGGCCTCCCAAAGTGCTGGGATTACAAGGCGTGAGCCACCATGCCAGCCGGCCTTTTTAACCAAATCATATAAACCAACTACTTATAGTACAGCTAAGTACATACACAAAAAAGTTACTGCAAATTGTGGGAATAAGATTGTTTTTCAGGGCTGGGCGTGGTGGGTCACACCTGTAATCCCAGCACTTTGGGAGGCTGAGGTGGGCGGATCACGAGGTCAGGAGATCGAGACCATCCTCGCTAACACGGTGAAACCCCGTCTCTACTAAAAATACAAAAAATTAGCCGGGAGTGGTGGTGGGCGCCTGTAGTCCCAGCTACTGGGGAGGCTGAGGCAGGATAATGGCTTGAACCCGGGAGGCAGAGCTTGCAGTGAGCCGAGATCGCGCCACTGCACTCCCGCCTGGGAGAAAGAGCGAGACTAACTCTCAAAAAAAAAAAAAAAAAAAAAAAAAAAAAAAAAACTTGTAAGAAAAGCAAAAACGACAACAGAAAAACAATCTTTTTTTTTTTTTTTTTTTTTTTTTTCTGAGACAGAGTCTTGCTCTGTTTCCCAGGCCGGAGTGCAGTGGTGCGATCTCGGCTCACTGCAAGCTCCGCCTCCCGGGTTCACGCCATTCTCCTGCCTCAGCCTCCCGAGTAGCTGGGACTACAGGCGCCCGCCACCGCGCCCAGCTAATTTTTT
Organism: Gorilla gorilla gorilla; assembly: GCF_029281585.2. Taxonomy (NCBI): domain Eukaryota; kingdom Metazoa; phylum Chordata; class Mammalia; order Primates; family Hominidae; genus Gorilla; species Gorilla gorilla. The sequence goes on along the minus strand of NC_073229.2, from coordinate 28,365,495 downwards.
TGTATTTTTAGTAGAGATGGGGTTTCACCGTGTTAGCCAGGATGGTCTCCATCTCCTGACCTCGTGATCCGCCCGCCTCGGCCTCCCAAAGTGCTGGGATTACAGGCGTGAGCCACCGCGCCTGGCCCTTTTTTTACAAGATTTTTTTTTTCCTCCTTTGAGATTATAATGAACATGGTCACACCACAAGTAAAGTCAGAAGTAGGACGGAGAACGGTCCGAAGGCTGGTTTGGTCATCCGAGATCATTAAAGGTGGCTGACCCTAACAATATGTACAAAAATATAAAATGTAAATTAAAAATGCAAGCAAATTTCTTTTTTTAAAGTACTTTTAAGAAAAAAAGCAGGCCGGGCGCGATGGCTTACGCCTGTAATCCCAGCACTTTGGGAGGCCGAGGTGGGTGGATCACGAAGTCAGGAGATCGAGACCATACTGGCTAACACTGTGAAACCCCGTCTCTGCTAAAAATACAAAAAATTAGCCGGGTGTCGTGGCGGGCGCCTGTAGTCCCAGCTACTCGGGAGGCTGAGGCAGGAGAATGGCGTGAACCCGGGAGGAGGAACTTGCAGTGAGCCGAGATCGCACCACTGCACTCCAGCCTGGGCGACAGAGCAAGACTCTGCCTCAAAAAAAAGAAAAAAGAAAAAAAGCAGGGCCTTGGAAGTTTTGGTTCTTTTTTCCTCCCCTGTTGCAAATTCTTACGGTTTAGATTGGGTGGTGGAGAGTGTGTGTCATCTGTGGGTGGCACTGCCCATGGTGGACGGGCGGGCCTCAATACTTGAAGGTGACTACGTTTAGATTCTGAGACAGGAAATGGAGGGTGAATAGGTCATGGCGGCCTTTTTTTTTTTTAGTTTAACTTTTCCTTTTTTGCTGTCTAGTCATCCTTGTCGGTCTTCTGCTTCTTGGTATCGACATCATCATCCTCATCATCTTCAGCTGCCCGCTTGCCTGTAGCAGACTCAGCTTCCTCGTCTTCATCTCCATCCTCTTCCTCACCACCACCTTCTTTTTCCTCCTCCTCTTCCTCCCCACTTTCTTCCCCTTCTTCATCTACCTCATTGTCAGCCTCCTGCTCCCCATTTTCCTCATTAGCATTCCCGTTAGCAGGGGCGTCTCTTCCATTTTCCGCCTCTTTCACAACTTCCTTCTTCTCCTTTAAGTCCTTGGCAATGATTTCAGAGCTGGTGTCTACAGCTGCATCTGACATGGTGGGGCACGCCGGTGATCTGATGCAGGGGATTAAAAAGAAAACGAGAGTTCAGGGACTCCGGCGATAAAGCTGCCAGAGTCTGCGGCGGAGGCAGCCGCGGCGAGCAAGGAGCTGGACAAGGAACAATGCAAAGATGGCTTTTCAGAGCAGCCAATCGGGATCTTGAAACTATTAAGGCCTAACATCATTAGCACTGTTTTCTCCCTCTAAGACATATGTGGCTTTTCACTTTATTTTCAACTGAATGCTTTCGCTGTTTTGGGTTTAGCAAGCTTTTGGTCTTAAAAATATCCAACAATGCAGTTAAGAGGCCAAATGACTTTATGCATGAAACATTGTTAAGATGAGGAATTTTCCCATAGAAAGGTGACCAGATTTGAGGAAATTATTTAGTCAGTATAAACATTTCTCCGGATTTAAACAGTACAGATTTTACTTTCAGGCTTTCCTAATAAAGTTTCTAACAGACCTGGAAAGGAGAAGGAAGAGTAACATCTGTTGCAAAACCCCAGTTACGTGTAGGACAAATAAGAATCTGGGAGAAAGGTGACTTGCCCAAGTGACACACTAATTTGGGATATATTAGGGAGAACCATTAATTCTTGTCCATAAGGCTTGATTTAGAATTGTTTTTTATTTTAATGGAAGTTCTGTAGAAAGAAAGGAATACTTGGAAAAATTGAGCCACTTGTAAATACTTGGAAGATGAGAAAAGAGAATGGTTTAAAATCTTCTTACCATATCCCTATTCTCCTCCTCTTCCTCCTCATCATCAGAATCACAATCAGTCAGTCAAGGTTGGCACTTTATTAGTGTGAACAAGGTCAGTATGAAAACACAAAGTATAGGGAAGTTGTGACACCCAATGTGTACAATTTCTAAGTCACACCTCTCTGTTTCACATTTATTTATTTATTTCTCAGTTTCACTTTAATATGGTTATAGGACCACCAGGTTCGATTGCCTGTTGCATGGTAACAAACCAATGCACCAGAACAGTGGGGATTGCAGCAGAGAAAGAGTTGAATAATTGTAGGGCAGCCGAACGAGAAGACAAGACGAGAGGAAACTTCAAATCTGCCTCCCTGAGAGGTTTGGGGATGGGGATTTTAAGGGGTCTGGACAGGTGATGGGCTAAAGTATGGGGATTGCTGACTGGTTGAGAAGTGGGGAGTGAAGTCATGGGACCAGGAGATGCTGAGTCGTTTTCTTGGTAGGGGTTTTCAGACGGTTGGCATCAGCCATTCTGCTGGAATTCAGGATCTGAAAAACACCTTAAGCAATTCTTGGGTAAAAAGGTCCAGTGTCAGATTCTATCTATGGGAGCAATGGGGGAGCAGGTGGTCAGTGTGCTGCATGACCCTCGATTAGTTAGCAGCTGCAGGGAAATGAGTCAGAGCACACCAGTGCATGCTGGTTGATGCCTGACTACAATACAAGCCTAAAGCCTGGCTTGTAATTCTCATTAACCCTGTGAGGGTGGGTTTTCCCTTGGGCTTTTGCCCCATTCTAAGCAACACTTCTATGGATATTTTTGACTACATGTTTTTTGTAGTGCACACTGGAAAATATTCTGTGTGCTCAAATTAATTTTTTTCCAAGACTGTTTCTCATTTTAATATCCCAGAGCTTCTCTTGCATTTTAGGCTGCAATGGGTAAAGAAAGTTATATCTTCATTCCTTTGTCAAAAATTTATTGAGTGCCTGGGCACTCAAGTGCTGTAATCCCAGCACTTTGGGAGGCCGAAGCAGGAGGATAGCTTGAACTCAGGAGTTCAAGACCAGCCTGGACAGGAGGATCACTTGAGCCCAGGAACTGGAGGCTACAGCGAGCCATGATTGCACCACTGCACTCCAGCATGGGCAACGCAGCAATACCCTGTCTCAAAAACAAAAAAAAAAACAAACATTTATTGAGTGCTTACTCAATGGTAGTTAGGCACTGGCCTGGGCACTGGAAAACAGAGAAATATAACATGTCCCCATCTTTCTCAGCATAAAGCTTATCAGACTGTGTCCATTGTGTTTATTTAAGAATATATTTACAATACTAGTAGTTCTGTTTATAGCTATCCATCTTATCTCACCCCATTCCCCCAGATAAAAAATAAGCAATGTTCAATTTTAAGACACTATCAAGGCCTGGCACGGTGGCTCACACCTGTAATCCCAGCACTTTGGGAGACCAAGGTGGGCAGATCACCTGAGGTCAAGAGTTCGAGACCAGCCTGGCCAACATGGTGAAACCCCATCTCTACTAAAAATACAAAAATTAGCCAGGTGTGGTGGCAGTCTCCTGTAATCCCAGCTAGTCGGGAGGCTGAGACAGGAGAATCACTTGAACCCGGGAGATGGAGGTTGCAGGGAGCTGAGATTATGCCATTGCACTCTAGCCTGGGCGACAAAGAGTGAAACTCTGTCTCACACACACACACACAAAAAGACACTATCAAGTTACAGAAATCAAGGCAGTGTGGTATTGGAGAAGACTTAGACATATAGATCAATGGAACAGAATGGGACCCACACATAGATCCTCACAAATATGGCCAATTGATTGTTTTAAATTGCGGTAAAATACATGTAACATAAATTTACCATCGTAACCATTTTTAAGCATACAGTTCAGTATGGTTTAATATATTCATATTGTTGTGCAACTAATTTCCAGAACTTTTTCGTCTTGCAAAACAAACTCTATTTCCGTTAAACAACAACTGCCCCTTTCTCCTTTCCCCAGCTCCTGGCAACCCGCATTCTACTTTCTCTTTCTATAAGCTTGACTATTTTAGGTACCTCATATAAGTAATCATATAGTATTTGTGACTGGCTTATTTCACTTAATGTAATGTCCTCAAGGTTCATCCATTTGTCAGAAATTCTTTCCTTTTTAACACTGAATAATATTCTCTCGTATGTGTATACAACATCTTGTTTATCCATTCATTCATGCATGGACACTTGGGTTCCTTCTACCCTTTGGCTATTGTGAATAATGCTGCTATGAACATGGGTATACAAATATCTGTTCGATTTCCATGCTTTCAATTCTTTTGGGTATTGTTGTACTGTGAAATATATATTTGGTCTTTGTTCCAATTTCCTGGCATACAACTCCTAAGATCCTTGGAATCTCCAAAGTGATGTCTTTTTGTGTGCTAATGAGTTGCCAGATGGCTGGCAGCTCTTAGGTAGCTTCAGGATGGGGGCTGGTCACCAGAAATGATTAGAAGTTTGGGACTTTTGGCCCTAGCCCCATCCTTCAGAGAGGAAAAAGGGGCTCAAGGTTAAGTTGATCACCAGCGGTCAATGGTTTAATCAATTATGCCTACCTAACAAAGCTTCTATAAAAACTGCAAATGACAGGGTGTGGGAAGTTTCTGAATAGTTGAACTCATGAAAGTTCCTGGAGGGTGGCATGCCTGGGAGGGTATAAAAGCTCCACGTCTATTTTCATCTCTTACCCTAGGCATCTTTTCATCAATACCCTTTGTAATATTCTTTATAATAAACTGGTAAATGTAAGTTAAAAGTTAAGTGTCTTCCTGAGTTCTGTGAGCCACTCTAGCAAATTAATCGGACCAGAGGTGGGGATCCCCCATTTATAGCCAGTCAGTAAGAAGTGCAGGTAAAGCAACCTGGGGCTTGCAATTGGCATAGGAAGTGGGGGGCAGTCTTGTGGACTGAGCACTCAACCTGTGGGATCTGATGCTCTCTCCAGGTAGATAGTGTCAGAATTGAATTGAATTAGAGGACACCCAGTTGGTGTCCATGCTGCAGAGCTGGTTACTTACTTGGTGTGTGGGGAGAACCCCATACACATCTGGTGTCTGAAGTACTCTGTGTTGGTGAGTATAGTAGGATAAATCAAGTTTGGTTATTATTAGTAGTATATGTTATTTAGCATACATTATTATTAATATACACCCAGAAGTAGAATTGCTGGATCATAGTGTAATTCTCTGTTTAATTTTTTGAGGCGCCACCATACTGTTTACCTTAGTGGCTACACCATTTTACATTCTCATGACAACAGTGCTCAAGAGTTTCAGTTTCTCCATATTCTCAGCAATGTTACCAAAAAGGGGTCCTGACCCAGAGCCCAAGAGAGGGTTCTTGGACCTCTCCCAAGAAAGAATTCACACAAGTCCATACAGTAAAGTGAAAGCAAGTTTATTAAGAAAGTAAAGGAATAGGCCGGGCACGGTGGCTCATGCCTGTCATCCCAGCACTTTGGGAGGCCGAGGCGGGTGGATCATGAGGTCAGGAGTTCGAGACCAGCCTGGCCAACATGGTGAAACCCTGTCTCTCATAAAAATACAAAAATTAGCTGGGCATAGTGGCGCATGTCTGTAGTCCCAGCTGCTTGGGAGGCTGAAGCAGGAGAATTGCTTGAACCCAGGAGGCAGAGGTTGCAGTGAGCCAAGATCGCACCACTGTACTCCAGCACTCCAGCCTAGGTGACAGAGCAAGACTCAGTCTCAAAAAAGAAAAAAAAAAGTAAGGGAATAAAGAGTGGCTATTCCATAGGCAGAGCAGTGGCATGGGCTGCTTGACTGAAGTATACTTATAGTTATTTCTTGATGATATGCTAAACAAGGGGTGGATTATTCATGAGTTTTCTGGGAAAGGGGTGGGCAATTCCCAGAAATGAGAGTTCCTCCCCCTTTTAGACCATATAGAGTAACTTCCTGACATTGCCATGGCATTTGTAAATGGTCATGGTGCTGGTGGGAGTGTCTCTTAGGATGCTAACGCATTATAATTAGTGTAAAATGAGCAGTGAGGACCACCAGAGGTCACTGTCATCACCATCTTGGTTTTGGTGGGTTTTGGCCGGCTTCTTTACTGCAACTTGTTTTATCAGGAAGGTCTTTGTGACTTGTATCTTGTGCTGACCTTGTATCTCATCCTGTGACTTAGAATGCCTTAACCTCCTGGCAATGCAGCCCAGCAGGTCTCAGCCTTATTTTACCCAGCTCCTATTCAAGACGGAGTTGCTCTGGCTCAAATGCCTCTGACACCAACACTCATTATTTTCTGTTTTTTGTTTTGTTTTACAGTAGTCATTCTGATGGGTATGAGGTGATGGCCAATTGATTTTTGACAGAGGTGCAAAAGTAATTCAAAGGAGAAAGGACAGTCTTTCCAAAACCAGTGTTGGGATAATTAGTCATCCTGCAAAAAAATGAACCTTGACCTAAATTTCACCTTATACACAGACTAACTAAAAATTGATTGTACACGTAAATGTAAAAATTCAAAGCATAATATTTAAAAAAGAAAACAGAAGAAAATTTCCATGAACTGAAGTTAGACAAAAAGTTCTTAGATATGATGTCAAAAGCCTGATCCACTAAAAAACATGACAAATTGGATTCATAAAATTTAAAACCCATGCTCTGCAAAATACACTGTGAAGAGAATAAAAATACACACCACAGACTTGGAGAAAATGTTGAGAAATCACTTATCTGACAAAGACTAGTATTCAGAGTATATAAAGACCTCTCAAAACTCAACAGAAGGAAAATAGAGTTTAAGTAAAAAATGGGTAAAAGACTTGAGCAGATACTTCATCAGAGAAGTTATATCGATGGAAAATAAGCACAAGAAAATATTTTCAACATCATTAGTTATCAGGAAGTGCAAATTAAGACCATAGTGAGGCTGGGGACAGTGGCTCATGCCTGTAATGCCAGCATTTTGGGAAGCTGAGGCAGGAGGATTGCTTGAGCTCAGGAGTTCCAGACCAGCCTGGCCAACATAGTGAGACCCTGTCTCTACTAAAAATAAAAAATAGCTGGGCATGTCTCTACTAAAAATAAAAAATAGGTGGCACACCGCTGTAGTCCCAGCTACTTGGGAGGCTGAAGTGAGAGGATTACTTGAGCCCTGGAGATTGAAGTTGTAGTGAACTATGATAGCACCACTGCACCCCTGCCTGGGTGACAGAGTGAGACCTTGCCTCCCAAAAAACAAAACAAAAAAACCAGAGTGAGACACCACACCACTAGCTAAAATAGAAAAACTGACCTGACCAAGTGATGTAGAGAATGTGGAGTAACTAGAACTTGCACACATTTCTGGTGGGAATGCAGAATGATGAAGTCACTCTGGAAGAACACTTGGCAGCCTTTTAGAAAGTTAAACATATACTTACTATATGACCCACCAGTCCCACTCCTAGGTATTTACCTTAGCAAATGAAAAGTTATGGCCAGGTGTGGAGGCTCATGCCTGTAATCCCAGCACTTTGGGAGGCCGAGGCAGGTGGATCACAAGGTTAGGAGATCGAGACCATCCTGGCGAACATCGTGAAACTCCCTCTCTACTAAAAATACAAAAAATTAGCCGGGTGTGGTGGCGGGCGCCTGTAGTCCCAGCTACTCGGGAGGCTGAGGCAGGAGAATGGTATGAACCCAGGAGGCGGAGCTTGCAGTGAGCCGAGATTGCGCCACTGCACTCCAGCCTGGGTGACAGAGCTAGACCCTGTCTCAAAAAAAAAAAATAAACATAAAATTAAAAAAAAGAAAAGTTATGGTCACATGAAAACTTGTATAGCGGTGTTTCATAAAGCTTTGTTTGTAATACCCCCAAACTGGAAACACTGAAAACTTCTCCCACTGGTAAATGAGTAAGTAATCTTTGGTACATCCATACAGTGAATGGAAGACTACCCGGCAAAAAAAGGGACCCAGCAACTTGATTGATCTTAAAGGTAACATTTTGAGTGAAAGAAGCCCGTCTCAAAGGTTTACATATTGTATTATTTCATTTATGACAACCTCAAAAAGATGCAACTATAAATGCTAGGGAACAAATCGGTGGTTGCCAGGAGTTAGTGGGAGAATGTGGCCTTAAGGGAGCAGCACGAGGGAGTTTCTTAGGGTGATAGAGCTCTTTTGTATCTGCATTGAAGCAGTGGCTATATGAATCTGTGTTTTTTAAAACTTCAGGAACTGGCCAGTCACGGTGGCTTATGCCTGTAATCCCAGGACTTTGGGAGGCCGAGGCAGGCGGATCACCTGAGGTCGGGAGTTTGAGATCAGGTTGACCAACATGGAAAACCCCGTCTCTACTAAAAATACAAAATTAGCCGGGCATGGTGGCGCATGCCTGTAATCCCAGGTACTTGGGAGGCTGAGGCAGGAGAATGGCTTGAACCCGGGAGGCAGAGGTTGCCTGGGCAACAAGAGCGAAACTCCGTCTCAAAAAAAAAAAAAAAAAGAAGAAAACCTCAGTGGCCAGGTACAGTAGGTCATACTTATTACTCCAGTACATTTTGGGAGGCCAAAGCAAGAGGATCACTTGAGACCAGGAGTTTGAGACCAGCCTGGGCAACAGAGCAAGACCGCATCTCCAAAAAAAAAAGAGTACATTAGCTGGGTGTGGTGGTATGCACCAGTAGTACCAGCTATTCAGGAGGCTGAGGTGGGATGACTGAACCCAAGAGTTTGAGGCTACAGTGACATATGATTGCACCACTGCCCTCCAGCCTAGGCAACAGAGAAAGACCTTGTCTCTTGAAAAACAAAAAAAATCCTCAGAGGTCATTTTTGAAACAAGCTTCAATGCAATGTACAATCAAATAACTTTCCTTGGTCCTTAAGTTATTCAAAATAGGTAATTTCTAAATATTAACAAAATACTTTCATGTTTCTGTATCTTGCTGCTAGCAACATCTCATTCTATGAACTAGACAGCTTTGGCAATGAAGACCCCGTAGGAAATATTATTTATAGTAAACTTTATTTTCATTGATATTTCACTTAACATAATTTCAAAGTCAGTCTGTGGTCTAAGATGAGCAAAAGAACAGATATTCTAAATCTCCTAAGAGATTTTTTTTCACACTGTTCCTCAGAGTAGGGAATGGGGTTTCAGAGCCCTGAAAGCTGACACCTAACATTTTACCCTTGAGATTTACCTACAGACACAGAAAGAAAAGATAACATCAATATACAAGAATCGAGCTCTATGAGGGTCTTATTAAGCTCTTGTGTTACATACTTGCCACCTCTGTAGGGTTGTAATCATGACTGATTTTCCACCTCTCTGCCAAGTTTGGTGTCTTTTTTTTTAGGTAAAATGTCAGATGCAAAAATGCTGCACTTATTTCTCTTAATACATTGAAAATAGTGGAAGATGCAGATTTTTAATTCTTCATCAGTCTAAGCTGGAACATGACTTCTGCTAATGGGGTCTGTTGAACATACTAACTCCAACTTTGGCGACCATCAGCAAACTGTTTAAAAGAAACAAGATAGAAAATGTCAGGTAAAGGACAGAACAGGCAACTATGTTTTTAAGGAACTAAACTGCTGGTTCCTCACAACTGCGTGGGGGAGGAGGTACTAAGGCAAGAGTGGTCAGGGGTAAATTTCCATCCCTGGAGGAACCAGAGAAAAAGCAAGCCAAGGCACAGTCTTAAAATAGCACACATGAGCTGGATCCTAACCCAACTGCCAATAATTTGAAGAGATGAAGAAATGGAGGCAAGAGAGAGCAAGGCCTCCCCACCATCACAGATCTGATTAATGGTAGACTCTCCAGCGTCTCAGTTTACTGCTCTAGACCTTGCTCCACACTGACTTCCTGTCTTCAGGTATAAAACATTATACTGGTAGCATCACAACTATGATCAGAGTATGTAATCTTTCTCCAAAACAGATTTTTAAAAATTCCCCTACCTTCAGGATGTCTTCATGATACTTAACAACTAAATTTTTTGTTTTTGAGAAGGTTTTTTTTTTTTTTTTTTTTTGAGATGGAGTCTCACTCACCTCTGTTGCCCAGGCTGGAGTTCAGCAGCACAATTTCGGCTCACTGCAACCTCTGCCTCCCAGGTTCAAGAGATTTTCCTGACTCAGTGTCCCAAGTAGCTGGGATTACAGGTATGCACCACCATGCTCAGCTAATTTTTGTATTTTTCATAGAGATGGGGTTTCACCATGTTGGGCAGACTGGTCTTGAACTCCTGACCTCAAGTGATCCGCCCGCTCTGGCCTCCCAAAGTGCTGAGATTGTAGGCATGAGCCACCACACCTGGCCTACAACTAAAGTTTCTTTTGTTTGTTTGTTTTTTGAGATGGAGTCTTGCTCTGTCCCCCAGGCTGGAGTGCAGTGGCATGATCTCAGCTCACTGTAATCTCCGCTTCCCAGGTTGAAGCAATTCTCCCTGCCTCAGCCTTCCGAGTAGCTGGGATTACAAGTGCCCACTACCACAACCAGCTAGTTTTTGTATTTTTCATAGAGACGGGGTTTCGCCACGTTGGCCAGGATGGTCTTGAACCCCTGACATCAGGTGATCCGCCTGCCTCTGCCTCCCAAATTGCTGGGATTACAGGTGTGAACCACCATGCCCTGCCACAACTAAATTTTTTAAAAAACCACAATTTGGTTTAGGTTTTATAACCAAAATTAGAAAACAGGGCCAGCCGCAGTGGGTCACGCCTGCAATCCCAGCACTTTGGGAGGCCGAGGTGGGCGGATCACAAGATCAGGAGTTCAAGACCAGCCTGGCCAACGTGGTGAAACACCATCTCTACCAAAACAACAAAAATTGCTGGGTGTGGTAGCGCACGCCTGTAATCCCAGCTACTCCGGAGGCTGAGGCATGAGAATCGCTTGAACCCGGGAGGCGGATAGTGATTGCAGTGAGTGGAGATCACGCCATTGCACTCCATCCTGGGTGACAGAGTGATACTCCGTCTCAACAACAAAAAAGAAAATTAGAAAACAGGATTCAATCAAAATTCCCTTTTAGCAAAATTTTCTGTAAAAGATATCTACACATCTAAGAAATATGGGGCCCCCAAATCTTCCATGCAAGTCACACTAAAGGCTGCAGTCATGGCTTTGCACTAAAACTTCTGCCACCATATAGGGAGGAGCTTGGATAGACTGGAAAGCAAATATGAGAACAAACCCATTTCCACGGTAAATGGATATACTCATGCCATTTTGACATTAAACTAGCTATTGTTTTTGGAACATTTCCTATTAGTGTATATATCAAATGTCAGTTGATACATAGCATCAGATATCCTGAAACAAGTAAGGTTTTGAATGCATAAAGTATCCTGGGGAATAAACTGAACTCTACATGGTAAAGAAGAGTAATAGAATGAAAGTACCTGGCACCTGCAATTAAACCTGCAGGCATGAATTTTCCAGAGTGGTAGAACCTCATTCCCATAATGCCAGCCAAGGTACCAGAAGTAGCTGATGAAAAACATATAAAGAAGTGTTAAAACTCATTACATCTTCTACACAGGGGAATCAGAAGTGGGGCAAGCCCCACCCATCTCTCAAGGCTCATGCCTCATCCTATGCTTATTCCTCTTTCCCCAAGTGGGGGAGATTACTGACTGCCCACATCCTATGGGTCCTAGTACCAATATTGGCCAAATAGGGCCCTTCACAGCCTGGGTCCTGCCTGCCCTTCCAGCCTCATCTCTCACCACTTGTCTTCTGCAAAACCCACACTTTAGCCATCAATGTGTTAGTTTTCTCCAAAATGCTACTGTTTCTCACGCCCTGCAGACGCTATTTCCTCTACCCTGCACGCAATTCCCACTGGGTATCTGTCAAAGCACCTAGTACATGTCAAGCGCTGTGCTAGGAGCTGGGGAATACAAAGGTAATCGTAACTGTCTTTGCCCTTTTACAGTGCTTCAGGTCTGATGGGACAGACTTTAAAGACTCACACGAATAAAAAGGCTTAGACAAAAAAGTGAAGATTGGCTGAGATCTGAAATTACGCAGGAATTAATGAGCTGAAGGATGGGAAGGCCCATTCCAGGCAGAGGGGACAGTATATGCAGAGGCCCTGTGGTGACAAGGAGCATGGCACATTCACCCTAAAAGGGCAGCATGGCACAGAAGTCAAGATGCAGTTTGTGAGTAAGAGGTGCTAGACCACATGGAGCCTTGAAGGCCATACTGGGGTTTGGGTTTTCATCGTAAGAACAATGAGAAGCCATTAAAGGATGCTAAGCAGAAGGACACACGAACAGAGTCACTTTTTTTCTTTAATTTTTGAGACAGAGTCTTGATCTGTCACCCAGGCTAGAGTGCAGTGGCGTGATCTTGGCTCACTGCAACCTCCACCTCCTGGGATCAAGCAATTCTCAAGTCTCAGCCTCCTGAGTAGCTCGGACTACAGGCGTCCGCCACCACGCCTCGCTAATTTTTTTTTTTTAATTAGAGACCAGGTTTCACCACCTTGCCTACGGTGGTCTCGAACTCCTGAGCTCAGGCAATCCACCTTCCTTGGCCTCCCAAACCTGAGGTCAGGAGTTACAGACCAGCCTGGACAACATGGCGAAACTCCTGTCTCTACTAAAAATAGAAAAATTAGCCGGGCATGTTGGTGGATGCCTGAATCCCAGCTACCTAGAAGGCTGAGACAGGAGAATTGCTTGAATCTGAGAGGTGGAGGTTGCAGTGAGCCAAGGTTGTGCCACTACACTCTGGCCTGGGCAATATGTGAGACTCTGTCTCAAAAAAAGGGAAGTTTATGAAGGGGAAGGAGACAAGCATATCTGAATATCAATGGGTGGATCCACCTAAAAGGAGGAATACAAATACAAGACAGGATCCTGGCCAGTGTAAAGGTCTGGAGAAGGTCAGGGAGAAGACACCCAAAGCCCAGAGGAAGACACTGGTGTTGGAGAGGAGGGAAACAGGACGAGGGGAGGCTTGGAGATTAAAGGCTCCAGGAGTCCCCACCTGATGGCTGCTGTTTTTTCTCTACAATAGGCGTGAGGTCATTTGCTGAGTGGAGTAGGATCAGAGAAAGGGAAAATGCAGGCTCAAGTCATTCTGGAGCATGAGGGAGGGAGCTGTTAGGCAGAGCTGGGACCTGGACGCACCTCCTTCCCCAGCACACCCCATTAGCCATCACGGACCTCCCTTCCCAACCCCGGCTGTGTACAGATCACACGGCTTCTCCCTCCCATGTGGCACTCATTCTCACACGGGGTTTGTGGAGACGGCAAGGAACCCACACTCCTAGCAGTGTCTGACACATGGGTGAAGCCCCACAGAAATGTACTGAAAGCCACTCTGGTAAGGAGGACTCTTCGGTCCCCACACCACTCACTGTCCGTGCTGCTCACAGGGTACCTTTCCAGTCCTGCTTCTATGCCTATGTTTTTTGGTTTTTGACATGGAGTCTTGCTCTGTCACCCAGGCTGGAGTGCAGTGGTGTGATCTCAGCTCAACTGCAATCTCTGCCTCCCAGGTTCAAGTGATTCTCCTGCCTCAGCCTCCCAAGTAGCTGGGACTACAGGCGCCCGCCACCACCCCCAGCTAATTTTTGTATTTTTAGTAGAGATGGGGTTTCACCATGTTGGTCAGGCTGGTCTCGAACTTCTCACCTTGTAATCCACTTGCCTCGGCCTCCCAAAGTGCTGGGATTACAGGTGTGAGCCACTGCAGTCACATTTAGCTAATTGCTAAAGAGGTGATTTTCAAATGGGGAAATCGCAATTCAGATGCAAACCTAACCCAGACGTGTGATAGTTTAGTGATGCTGAAGCCAAAGGTCTTCAGTGGGCAACCTCAACGGTTGATACATTTGCCTGATAGAATTTTAATGCTACTGGGTAAATACAGTCACGAGCTATGAAAATCCTTCCATGTTCTGTATGTAAAAGATAAACAGAAACCAGCATAATTCCTGCATCTGCACCCTCATTTTAAAACTTTCTGAGGACTTGGTAGAAGCAGTGACATTGTCATAAGTGAAGTGTGAAGAACTCACCCCAACCCACCAAACCAGGGTCTTTTGGAAAAGAGTATTCTGGATACATAGCTGCCCTAAGGAGACACCAAAGCAGACATACCTAGGAAAACCCAAATGTTCCTTGGATCCTGAGACAGCTGGTAAGCACCCAGGCCGGCTAGACTGCCAAAGAGCAGCCCTGCAGCCAGGGACGGCACGCTGCCTAGAGGGAAGCAAACACAGCTTGCATTGTAATGTCAGGCACTTATTTCACTAACGGAATCCCCCAGACCCCCTGCCTTACAAAGGAGGACAGCACAGAGAACTCTCAACACAGCTCACAGCCAAGGTGGACTCAAGCAGGAAGACGTTACGGAGAGTGTGCTATCTTCTCAGAGAAGTCAGGGTCTTCCCACCCCATTTTTCTCTCCTCTAATAGGCAGGGCACTTCCATCTAAGGAAAGGAAAGAGGGCCATCTTCCCTCCTTAGATGGAACTGGGGCTAGGCCTTCTTTCTAATCAGACCTGATCAACCATGAAGGACTGGAATTGTGTACAGGCAGGACCTCCAGCAAATCACAAAAGGAGAAGGAGATAAGGCCAGTCAATTACAAAAATACAAAGACCTGGAGAAGAAGAATTCTGGTGCAGGGGTTGGGGTGGGAATGCAGGCAAGGACTAGGGGGCAAACGCAAGCACAGCTACTGACACACCCCTGCCTGGCCTAATGAGGAGAGTTCAAAATACCAGTCTGTGTAGGCCAGAGGTTTCCTCCTACTTGAGCCCAGAGATGGCACTTGGGGGTCGTGGCTGATGAATGGCAGTCAACGATAATAACAAACTACAACTGCCCCTGCCTATCTGTAGATAAAGAGGCAAAAACAAGTAATTCCAAAAGAGGCCTGGCTCAGCTTCACCAGATAACCAAAAGGCAAGGGCAGGAGCTGCAAGACTGACAAGGAAGCCTGCACTCCAGCTTGGGGACCCACAGCAAACCTGACTCAAATGAGATTGCTTCTCAGGGACACGGGCACTCACATTTCACTGGGACAACGGGAAGATGTTAAGAGGCTAAGTAACAACAAAACCATACCTGCTTTTACATAGCCAATGATCCCACCAGAAGCAACCAGTGCTGCGTAGCCAAAGCCAAACCAATGCAAAGGCACTCTGAAAACACAAGAGTGAGAAGTCAGTGCTAACCTGGCTTTGAAAACAAACCATACTGTCATAGGATGGGACTAAAAGGTAATCATTCCCCACAGGTCCTATCACTGAAAATAAGGACCACAGAGGTTGGATGACTTACTGAGAGTCACACAACTCAGCAAAGCCAGAGGTGGGACTCAAACCCAAGTTTCTGGCCCACAGGTCCAGTGATCCTCCCATCCCCCACGCCATCCCAGGCAGTCTACTCTTAGGGTTCTTTTCAGCTAAGGAAAGGAACTCTGGTTTCCAGAAGCTCCTGGCTACTCCATACCCATTTACTACACTCACACTGAGCCCGTGTCCTGCATTTTTCTCTTCTCTGTCCAGACAGGAGACTACCCCAGGCCTGCACCTGCAGAAAACAAGCTGGATCAGAGGTGGTTAAAAGCACAGCTCTCCAGCAATCAGAAAGAAGTGTGTCCAACCTGCAAGCTACGCAACCTAAGTCTCAGTATTCTTCACTGTACCGTGAGGATAACACTGGTACCAATTTCCTGGGGCTGTAGTGAGCGTTCAATGGATGTCACATGTAAAGGTGCTTAGCACCTAGTAAACCCTGAACAGATGCCGACCATTGTCATAAAAACCTCAGTTCTAATCACACAGGCCCACGGGAAACTCAGCAAGATCCACTGACCAGCTCTAAAATCAGGGAATGTGTTAGTCATTTCATCAGCTACCCATGTTATCACTAAATTCAAAAGCAAATACTCCTGTGCCCTTTATCCAACTACTTTAATGTCTCTTTTGAGGGGAGGTAGGGGTGTTGCTTTTCATCCCTGCTGCAACAGCCAATTTCAATACTCAACTTTTTTAGAAACTTCTGCGTCCAACTCACAGTTCTTGTTAGGAGGGCAGAAGGGGAGGATAAAATATACGGAAACACTGGTCATATTCACATGTGACACTGCACCCTTGGAAAAACAGCTTCTATTTTCTTACAGAAAGTATCCTGTATCCAGTGAGCCTAACAAGATGAAAGCAATGCATACCCCGTTTATTCTGTTTAAAGAATTAGGCCAAGCGCAGTGGCTCACGCCTGTCATCCCAGTACTTTAGGAGGCCGAGGCGGGCGGATCACCTGGGGTTAGGAGTTCAAGACTAGCATGGCCAACATAGTGAAACCCATTGTCTACTAAAAAATATAAAAAAATTAATCGCGCATGGTGATATGCGCCTGTAAATCCCAGCTACTTGGGAGGCTGAAGTGGGAGGATAGCTTGAGCCCAAGAGGCAGAGGCTGCAATGAGACATATTCAGGCAACTGCACTCAAGCATGGGCGACAGAGAGAGTCCCTTCCTCAAGGACAAAGAAAGAATTAAGTTTCCATAAAACAGGGATGGGCAGCGGGCTTGGGATCTTGCCCACAGTTCTTAACTCGAGGCGGCACCGAGTAAGGGAGGCTTTTAAAGAGATGGAGCAAGAAAATCACCAAGAAACGAGGCAACACTATGCTACAAGGGTAAGCCTTTGCCTCAGGAGCTCAGGGGCTCCGCGCATCCACAACTTCTTTTAAGAAAAGCAGAAAATACCCAACGAGAAAAGCACCGACCACACGGCCTGAAGGCCCGCTGAATCGGGGTGACGAAAAGCAGACGGCCGTGAAACTCCTAAATAATCCCTAAAAGTTAAAAGTGGCAGAAAATAATAAGAATAATCCCCAAATACTCGCACCGGTCTCACGAAGGCCCCGGCTGTCTACAAGGGCGCGCAAGCCGCAGGAATGACAGCGAGGTGTCGCCGGAAATGCAGCGGCGCGCGCTCTCCGTCCCGGTGGCGGGGAGAGGAGAGGGGCGCGGCTCTGTGGTGCCTGCGCAGTGTACCGGGAGAGGAGCGGTCAGAGAATGGGGACGGTGCGGGCGGGGCTTGAGCCGCCGAGTAGCAGCACGCGCCCTGCATTCAGCGGGTGGGGAGTGGGGCGGGGCATCGCGGCGAGCTCCCGAGTCAGGGAACGGGGCGGGGAATCTCTGTGCTTCCGCTGTCCGCAGCGCCTGCAGGGCCGACCAGTATCAGTCCCAGGTCCAATCCTGAGTGGCCAAAAGCAGGAAACCCGGAGTAGGACCTGGGACTTGCACAAGCTGGACCACGTGAGCTCGGCCACGCCAGAGGTGAGGCCACCGCTGCGGGACCAGGGCATCTGAGGCTGGATTTTGAAAGACCCCATTAATAGAGGAACAAGTTACAGGGTATAAACCAGATGCAGGCCATCAGGGAGGAGTGTCACTCAAGCCCGATCTTGTTTGTCTACACCAGGAAGGGCCTGCCTGGAAGAAAATACGGGGGCTGCAGAATAATGTGGCTCAAAACCAAGTATCCGTTTGTTTTAGGGAGTGAGGCTGCTTGAGAAGCATCTTAAAGGGGGATGGGGAGTAAGTTAAACCTGATTTTTACCCAGCTCTGTGGACCCAAAATATCCACAGCATGTTATCTCCATTCCCACTTGGAGTCACTCGTATTCCGTTTCCTGCACCACCATTCTCTTAGTTGCTCTACACTAAAATTTGCTGTCATCGCTGACTTCTCCCTCTCCATCCCCAAGTATCAACATACACAAATCTGACCAATATAATTGTCACTGAATAAAGCGAATTCCAGCGAAGTTTTTTTTTTTGATGTGGTCTCACTCTATTGCCCACGCTGGAGTGCAGCGTATAATCTTGTCTCACCACTACCTCTGACTCCCATGTTCAATTTATTCTCCTGCCTCAGCTGCCTGAGTAGCTGGGATTATAGGCTTGTAAAACCACCCCCGGCTGCCTGGCTAATTTTCGTTATTTTTAGTAGAGATGGTGAGAGGTCACAACGTGCCAGTGTGTCCAAAACTGGTGGGTTCTTGGTCTTACTGACTTCGGGAATGAAGCCACAGACCCACAAACCGTCGCGATGAGTGTTACAGTTCTTAAAAGCAGTGTATCTGGAGTTTTTCTTCCGATGTTTGGAAGTATTCAGGGAGTTTTTCTTCTGGTGGGTTTGCGGTCCCACTGGCTCAAGGAGCGAAGCTGCAGATCTTTGTGGTGAATGTGAAAGTTCCTAAAGGCAGTGCGTCTGGAATTGTTTGATCCTCCCGGTGGGATCCTAGATCTCCCTAGCTTTGGGAACGAAACCACAGACCTTCATAGTGAGCGTTATTACTCGTAAAGACAGCAGCGGACCTAAACACTGAGCAGCAGTAACATTTATTGCAAAAAAGGAAAAGAACAAAGCTCCCTCCACGTGGAAAAGAAACCAAGTGTGTTACCAGTGCTAGCTCGGGCAGCCTGCTTTTATTCTCTTATCTGGCCCCACCCACATCCTGCTGATTGGTAGAGCCGAGTGGTCTGTTTTGACAGGGCGCTGATTGGTGCGTTTACAATCCCTGAGCTAGATACAAAAGTTCTCCACGTCCCCACCAGATTAGCTATAGAGTGTCTACACAAAAGTTCTCCAAGGTCCTGCCAGAGTAGCTAGATACAGAGTGTGGATTCATACACTCACATTCACAAACACTAAGCTAGACACAGAGTGCTGATTGGTGTGTTTACCAAACCTTGAGCTAGATACAGAGTGCCAATTGGTGTATTTACCAAACCTTGAGCTAGATACAGAATGCCAATTGGTGTATTTACGATCCCTGAGCTAAACATAAAGGTTCTCCAAGGTCTCTACCGGAGTAGCTAAATAAGAGTGTCCACTGGTGCATTCACAAACCCTGAGCCAAACACAGGGTGCTGATTGGTGTGTTTACAAACCTTGAGCTAGATACAGAGTGCCAATTGGTGTATTTACCAAACCTTGAGCTAGATACAGAGTGCCAATTGGTGTATTTACGATCCCTGAGCTAAACATAAAGGTTCTCCAAGGTCCCTACCGGAGTAGCTAAATAAGAGTGTCCACTGGTGCATTCACAAACCCTGAGCCAAACACAGGGTGCTGATTGGTGTGTTTACAAACCTTGAGCTAGATATAGAGTGCCAATTGGTGTATTTACAATCCCTGAGCTAGACATAAAGGTTCTCCACCTCCCCACCAGACTCAACCCAGCTGGCTTCACCTGGTGGATCCCACACCAGGGCTGCAGGTGGAGCTGCCTTCCAGTCCCGCGCCTGTGCGCCCGCACTCCTCAACCTCTTGGGTGGTCGAATGGGACTGGGCGCTGTGGAGCAGGGGGTGGTGCTCATTGGGGAGGCTCGGGCTGCACAGGAGCCCACGGAGGGGGTGGGAGGCTCAGGCATGGCGGGCTGCAGGTCCCGAGCCCTGCCCCGTCAGAAGACAGCTAAGGCCCCACGAGAAATCCAACGCAGCACCGGTGGGCTGGTACTGCTGGGGGACCCAGTACACCCTCTGCAGCTGCTGGCCTAGGTGCTAAGCCCCTCATTGCCCGGGGCCGGCAGGGCCGGCCCGCTGCTCCTAGTGCGGGGCCCGCCAAGCCCACGCCCACCCGGAACTCCAACTGGCGCGGAAGCGCCGCGCGCAGCCCTGGTTTCCTCTCGCGCCTTTCCCTCCACACCTCCCTGCAAGCTGAGGGAGCCAGCTCTAGCCTTGGCCAGCCCAGAAAGGGATTCCCACAGTGCGGCGGTGGGCTAAAGGGCTCAAGTGCCTCTAAAGTGGGAGCCCAGGAAGAGGAGGCGCCGAGAGCGAGGGCTCTGAGGACTGCCAGCACGCCGTCACTTCTCACTAGCAGCCCTCGCTTGCTTTCGGTGCCTCCTTGGCCTCAGCCAGGCTCGAGGAGCCCTTCAGCCGGCCGCTGCGCTGTGGGGGGCCCTCCCTGGGGCTGGCCGAGACCGGAGCCGGCTCCCTCTGCTCGTGGGGAGGCGTGGAGGGAGGGGCGCAGGCGGGGACCGGGGCTGCGCTGCCCCGGGTTCCAGGTGGGCGCAGGTTCGGCAGGCTCCTGCTGGGCTTGATCGGAGGCTGGGTCCAGTGCGTGGACTGCCGTTCCCTCTTGGCGGGGTCGTTGGCCACGATGGCGGGTCTCTATCTCTCCCCCTCTTTTCCTCTTGGTTGTGTGGGAGGAGCTCCCGGAGTGCCCAGGCTAGTTGCCAAAAAGTCCCACACAACTCCCAGCGAGAAGGTGAAGCCCGCTCAGCTTCTGGGACGGGTGGGGACTTGGAAAACTTTTGTGTCTAGCTAAAGGATTGTAAATGCACCAGTCCACTTTTTTTGTCTAGCTAAAGGTTTGTAAACACACCAATTCAGTGCTCTGTGTTTAGCTAATCTGGTCACGACTTGGAGAACTTTTGTATCTAGCCAAAGGATTGTAAACGCACCAATCAGCACTCTGTGTCTAGCTAAAGGTTTGCAAATGCACCAATCAGCACTCTGTAAAATGGACCAATCAGCTGGATGTGGGTGGGGCCAGATAAGAGAATAAAAACTGGCCACCCGCAGTCGGTAGGGGAAACGTGCTTGGGTGTTTTCTTGTGCTGAGGGAGTTTTGTTCTTTTGCTTTTTGTAATACATGTGGGTGCTGGTAGTTCTTTAGGTTCATACCATGTTTATGAGTTTTAACACTTACTGTGAAGGGCTACAGTTTTGCTTCTGAAGTTAGTGAGACCACAAACCCACTGGAAGAGATGAATAACTGGATGTGCCACCTTTATGAACTGTAACACTGACTGCAGACGTTGGTGGTTTTATTGCTGAGGCTAGCAGAGAGTACAAACCCACTAGAAAGAACAAACAACTGCAGATGTGCCACCTCTAAGAGGTGTAACACTCACCGCAAAGGCCTGCGGCTTCATTCCTGAAATCAGTGAGACTGTGAACCCACCAGTAGGAAGAAACTAGATAATGTCTGAATGTCAGAAGGAACAAACTCTGGACCCACCATCTTTAACAGTTGTAACATTCAATCATGAGGGTCTGTGGCTTTATTCTTGAAGTCAGCAAGACGAACCCACAAAGTCCAGACACAATGGGGTTTCACCATGTTGGCCCAGCTGGTCTCAAACTCTTGATCTCATTGGCCCACCTCAGTCTCCCAAAATGCTGGGATTAGAGGCATGAGCTGCTGTGCTGGCCTTTGTAGCATAGTTTTTGCTTTTTTTTATTTGTTTTTTTTTTTTTTTGAGATGGAGTTTTGCTGTTGTAGAAAGTAGAAAAGCTTCTCTTCAAGCCTTGTCTTGGTTTAAAAATAGACACCAGGAATAATCAGATCTTACTCCAAAGCCTGCTATCAACTGTTAGTTCTTACGATTTAGCCCAGTTAGTTGCTTTGGCTTATTCAGGCATGTCTGGACAGGCCCAAGCAAGTCTCAGCTCATATTTTATGCCCCTTCCTTATTTGGAAATGTTATTGCTTCCTTAAACCTTTCATAAGCAACTTTGTCTCCTTTATCCTCCCTTGCACTTAACTATTTAGGAAAGTTTCAGGTTGTTAGCAAATCGGATATTTAAGACCGAGGTCCAGCACCAGTCAATGGATGCAGGACACAGCAGTAAGGAGGACCCAAATGTGTAGACCCAAATGTGTAAACCCTCTGCTTTTCCTTTGTTCAAGTGTGCTCTTGCTGTTGTTCCATCTGTGAAAGGCACCCTTTCTGCAGGAAGTGAAAATGGCCTTGCTGAGAGAATTAAATTTATGTTTTGAGTGCTATTTTGTGGTGCTGGGGAACAAGCATTTCTAACAGTTGCCCAGGCTGGAGTGCAGTGGCACGATCTCAGCTCACTGCAACCTTTGCCTCTCAGG
Organism: Gorilla gorilla gorilla; assembly: GCF_029281585.2. Lineage (NCBI taxonomy): Eukaryota > Metazoa > Chordata > Mammalia > Primates > Hominidae > Gorilla > Gorilla gorilla. Next base: position 28,343,673 of record NC_073229.2, on the reverse strand, counting down.
TTCAAGTGATTTTCCTGCTCAGACTCCTGAGCGGCTGAGATTACAGATGTGTGGCACCATGCCTGGCTATTTTTTGTGTTTTTAGTAGAGACGGTGGTTCACCATGTTGGCCAGGTGGGTCCCACTCTCCCAGCCTCAAGCAATCTGCCTGCCTGGGCCTCCCACAAGTGTTGGGATTACAGGTGTGAGCCACCACGCCCAGTCGCGGCGTATATTCTTAAAGACAAACTTTCCACTTGTGGCAGCACCTACCTTGCAGATAGCAAAATTGAAACCGTTGTTTATCACAGCTGATTCTAACCAGCCAACGCTGATAATGACTAAGAACTTGCAGGAATTGCAGTATGCCAGACCTTCAATTTAATTGAAGACCTTCCTGAACAATTAATAGGGAGACTTGTCTTAACCTGCAGGAACGGCTTTAGGGGCTCATTCTTCCCTATGCAGGCGCAAGCCTCAAACCTTAATTAGGATCATCCACCATGATTCCTGCACTCTCCCCCTCACCTTATACTTGAAGAAACTCAACCTCAGAGAATTGTATTATCTACAGTCTTTGTCAGTGGTACAGCTATGATTTAAAGTAAGGTCTGAAATACAAAAATTAGCCAGGCGTGGTGGCACACCCCTGTAATCCAAGGTACTCTGGAGGCTGAGGCAGGAGAATTGCTTGAACCCAGGAGGCGGAGGTTGCCATGAGCCAAGATTGTGCCATTGCACTCCAGCCTGGGCAACAGAGCAAGACTCTCTCTCAAAAACAAAGAAACGAACAAACAATGTAAAGAAAGAAAAGCAGCATTTTAAATAATGTTTCTATAACTCACAGGAAAGTAGGAAAAAGAAAACAAAAACAGCACAAACAGCAAAACAAAAAAATGGCCGACTTAAGTCTTAAAACATTAATGACATTAAATGTAAACAGTCTAAATACATCAATTAAAAGACAGATTAGAATGGATTAAGAAATATGACACAACTATATGCTGCATACAAAAAATTCACTTCAAACATAAGGATACAGGCAAGTTGCAATAACAGACGGAAAAAATATATCATGCAAACAAAAGAAATCAGAAGTAGCTACATTACTATCAGATAGACTTCAGAGCAAAGAAAATTACCAGAGACAGTGACATTGTATAAAGATTTAAGAGTCAATCCAAGAAAACAGAAATCCTAAATGTATACGTACCTAACAATAGAGCTGCAAAAGATGTGAAACAAAAACTGAAGGAATTGAAATAAGAAATGGACAAATCCAGAGTTATAGTTGGATGCTTCAATCCCTCTAAATGATGATAAAAGCAGTAGACCGGAAGTCAGGAAGGATACAGAAAAACCCCAATAACATCATCAACTAACAGGATCTAATATACATGTATAGAGTGCTCCACCCAACAACTGCAAGGTACATATTCAAGTGTCCACAGAACATCTATCAGGAGAGATCATATTCTGGGCCATAAAACAAATCTCAACTAATTTAAAAGAATTGAAATCATACAGAATGTGTTCTCCAACAACAATGGAATCAAATTAGAAATCAGTAACAGAAAGATAAGAAAATCTCCAAACACTTGGAAACTAAACATTTTAAAATAATCTGTCGGTCAAAGAGAAAAATCCAGAAATTAAATTAAGGCTAGGCATGGTGGCTCTAAAAATTAAAAATCTAGAAATTAAATTAAGGCTAGGCATGGTGGCTCATGCCTGTAATCCCAGCACTTTGGGAGGCCAAGGTGGTAGGATCGCTTGAGTCCGGGAGTTTAAGACCAGCCTGGCCAACGTGGTAAAACCATGTCTTTATAAGACACAAAAAAGCCAGGCGTGTTGGTATGTGCCTCTAGTACCAGCCATTCAGGAGGATGAGGTGGGAGAATTGCCTGTCTCTAGGAGGCCAAGGCTGCAGCGAGCCAAGATCACGCCATTGCACTCCAGCCTGGGTGACCTTGCCCCCTCCTCCGCTGCCAAGAAAAGTGCATTATCCTGAATAACATGAAAATACAACACATTAAAATATATAGCATTAGTAGCAATGAATAAACCTAAAGTGAAATTAACAATTCAATTTACAATAGCATCAAAAGGAATAAAACCCTCAGAAATAAATTTAATAAATACAAAATTTATAAACTGAAAACTAAAAAACACTGTGGAAAGAAATGAAAGAATACCTAAATAAATAAAAGGATATCCTTTGTTTGTGGATTGGAGGATTTCAAATTTTTCAGGTTATAATATTCCTCAAATTGATCTATAGATTCAATGCAACTCCTGTCAAATTCAAGCTGGACTCTGCAGAAATTGATAAACTGATATTAAAATTCATTAAAAATTCAAGGGACACAGTACAGCCAAAATAATTTTCAAAAAGAATAAAGTTGCAAGACTCACCTTTCCTTATTTCAAAACTTACTACAAACCTATAGTAATCAAGACTGTATTGTACTATTATAAGGATGGGCATATAAATCAGTGGATTAGAATCGTGAATCCAGGGCCGGGCGCGGTGGCTCACGCCTGTAATCCTAGCACTTTGGGAGGCTGAGGCGGGTGGATCACCGGAGGTCAGGAGTAATAAACATTTTTTCAAAAAAGATAAAAGAGGCTCACCATCATTAGCCATCAGGAAATGCAAATCAAAATCACAATGAGCTACTAAGCCCCACCCACTGGAATGGCTATAATAAAAACAAAAAACCAGGTGTCAGCAAAGGTGTGGCAAAATTGGAACACTCATACACTGGTGGTGGAAATATAAAGGGTGTGATCGCTTTAGGACAGTATGGCAGTCCCTCAAAAGGTTGAACATAAGAGTAACCATCTGATTCCACAATTTTACTTCTAGGTATATATGTACCCAAGAAAAATGAAAACATATGTTCATGCAAAAACTTGTAAATGAATGTTCAAAGCAACATTATTCATACTAGCCAAGAAGAAACAAATATGCATCAGCTATAGAATAAACAAATTGTGTTATATCCATGCAATGAAATATTATTTGGCAATAAGAAGAAATGAAATACTGATATATGTTACAATATGAATAAACCCTTGCCAGGCACGGTGGCTCACACCTGTAATCCCAGCACTTTGGGAGGCCGAGGCAGGCGGATTACCTGAGGTCAGGAGTTTGAGACCAGCCTGGCCAACATGGTGAAACCCCGTCTCTACTAAAACTACAAAAATTAGCTGGGCATGGTGGCGGGTGTCTGTAATCCCAGCTACTTGGGAGGCTGAGGCAGGAGAATCGCTTGAACCCAGGAGGTGGAGGTTGCAGTGAGCCGAGATCGCACCATTGCACTCCAGCCTGGGCAACAAGAGTGAAACTCCATCTAAAACAACAACAACAACAACAAAAAACCAATATGGATGAACCCTGGAACAATATGTGAAGTGAAATCACAAAAGACCCCAAATGGAATGATTCCATTTCTATGAAATGTCTAGACTAGGCAAATCCTACACATACGGAAGATAGATCAGTGGTTGCATACGCCTAGGGGTGTTTGGGAGGGAGAAATGGGGAATGACAGCTAAGGGGTCCAAGATTTCTTCTTGGAGTGATTAAAATGTCCTAATATTGATTTTTGTGATAGCTGCACTCTGTGAATAGACTGAAAAACATTGAATTGTATGCTTTCGATGGGTGAATAGTATGTTGTGTGAATTATGTCTCAAAGTATTACAAAAAACCAAACTGTGTTTGCTACTTGGGAGGCTGGGGCCAGAAGATTGTTTGAGGCCAGAAGTTTGAGACCAGCCTCGGCAACCATAACACAACCCTGTCTCTTTTAAATAGATAGATAGATACATTACTACATACAAAAACAGTGGCATGTAGCAAAAGCAGTGCTAAAAACCTTAACAGCACACATTTGAAATGAGGGAAAAACTCACATAATATAAGCTCCTGCCTCAAGAACCTAGTAAAAAAGCCAGGTGTGGTGGCTCACACCTGTAGTCCCAGCAACTCAGGAGGCCAAGGTGGGAGGATGGCTTGAGCCCAGGAGTTAAAGGCCAGCCTGAGCAACATAGCAAGACCATGTCTCTAAAAAATCCTAAAACAAACCAAAAAGAAAACAGAAAAAGAAGAGCAAAAGAAACCCCAAAGCAAGCAGAAGGAAAGAAGGAAATAAGGATGAGAGCAGAAAATGAAATTGAAAACAGAAGGAGTCAATGAAACAAATAACTGATTCTTTGTTTTGTTTTGTTTTTGAGACAGAGTTTCTCTCTGTTGCCCAGGCTGGAGTGCAGTGGCACAGTCTCGGCTCACTGCAACCTCCGCCTCTCGGGTTCGAGCGATTCTCCTGGCTCAGCCCCCCTAGTAGCTGGGATTACAGGCGCCTGCCACAATGCCCGGCTAATTTTTATATTTTTAGTAGAGACAGGATTTCACCAGGTTTGCCAGGTTGGTCTTGAACGTCTGACCTTAGGTGATCTGCCCACCTCGGCCTCCCAAAGTGCTGGGATTACAGGCATGAGCCACCGTGCCTGGCAGAACTGGTTCTTTGAAAAGATAATAAAACTGACAAAGCTCTAGGAAGACTGACAAAGAAAACAGAGAGGACACAAATTACCAATATCAGGAATGAAACAGGGGATGTCAAGTTGACCTTTCTTCAACTTGACAAAGAATATCTACGAAAACCCTACAGCTGGCATTATACTTAACAGTGAAAGACTGAATATTTTTCCCCTAAGATCATAACAAGGCAAAGATGTCTGTTCTCACTATTGTTATTCAACACAGTGCTGCATCTTCTAGTCAGTTAATAAGGCAAGAAAATGGGGGAAAATACAGATAGAAATAACACTATTTATATTTGCAGATAACATAATTGTCTACATAGAAAACCCCAACAAAACAACTCCTAGAATAAATGAATTCAGCAAGATAGCAGGGTGTAAGATCACACAAAAATCAACTGTATTTCTATATATTAGCAATGAATATGAGCACCAAAATTAAAAATATCACCTGTAGGCCAGGTGCAGTGGCTCATGCCTGTAATCCCAGCACTTTGGGAGGCCAAGGTGGGCAGATCACGAGGTCAGGAGTTTGAGACCAGCCTAGCCAACATAGTGAAACCCCATCTCTACTAAAAGTACAAAAAAAATTGCCGGGCATGGTGGCAGGCACCTGTAATCCCAGCTACTTGGGAGGCTGAGACAGGAGAATCGCTTGAACCCAAGGAGGCAGAGGTTGCGGTCAGCCGAGATGGCGCCACTGCACTCCAGCCCAGGCACCAGTGCAAGACTCCATCTCAAAAAAAAAAAAAAAAAAAAAATCACTTGTAATTCCCCCGCCCCAAATACTTAGAAATAAATCTAACATGTGCAAGATTTGTATGCTGAAAACTACACAACACTGATAAAAGAAATCAAAGATCTGGCTGGGCGCGGTAGCTAAGGCCTGTAATCCCAGCACTTTGGGAGGCCAAGGTGGGCGGATCACCTGAGGTCAGGAGTTTGAGACCAGCCTGGCCAACATGGCGAAACCCTGTCTCTTCTATAAATAAAAAAATTAGCCGGGCATGGTGGTGTGTGCCTGTAATCCCAGCTACTCGGGAGGCTGAGGCAGGAGAATTGCGTGAATCCAGGAGGCAGTGGTTGCAGTGAGCTGAGGTCGCAAAATTGCACTCCAGCCTGGGTGACAAGAGCAAAACTGTCTAAAAAAATAAAAATAAAAAAATAAAAAAATAAAAAAATCAAAGATCTATACAGCCATGTGCTGCATAACGACATTTTGGTCAATAACGGTTTGGTCAATAATGGATCACATATACAATGGTGGTCCCATAAGATTATGACTATACCATATGGCCTAGGTGTGCAGCAGGCTCTACCATCCAGTTTGTGTAAGTACACCCTATGATATTCACACAAAATGAAATCACCTAATGAGGAATTTCTCAGAATGTATTCCTGTCGTTAAGTGACACGACTGTACATTTTTTTTTTTTTTTGTAGAGAAGGATAGAATTATCCTAAATTCTATATGGAAAGGCAAAGGAACTAGAATAGTGAAAATAATTTTGAAAAACAGAAAAGGGGGAGAATCATTCTACTCAAATTCAAGGCTAATTATATAGCTGCAGTAATCAAGACCATGTGGTTCCGGCAAAAAGATCAACAGAGATCAATAGAACACAATAGAGAGCCCAGTAATAGACCCACACTAATATGCTCAATTGAATTCTGGCAAAGATGCAAAAGTATTTCAATAGAGGAAGAAAAGTCTTTTCAACAAGGCGCTAGAGCAAGTTGATATCCATAGGCAAGAAAATAAACTTGGAATTAAACCTCACACTTTATACACTCAAAATGGATCACATACTAAATGTAAAATGTAAAACTCTACAAAACCTTTAAAAAATATATGGAACCTCTTCAGGATCTAAGGCTAGACAAAGGTCTCTTGGACTTCACACCAAAAGCATGATCCATGGAAGGAAAAATTGATGAACTGGATTTCAACAAAGTAAAAAACTTGAGCTCTGCAAAACGCTGTTAGGACAAAAACACAAGCTACAGACTAGGCAAAAATATTTGCAAACCACATATCTGAGAAAGGTTGAGTTTCTACAATATGTAAAAGAACTCTTGGCCAGGTGCGGTGGCTCACGCCTGTAATCCCTGTACTTTGGGAGGCCGAGGCGGGTGGATCACTAAAGATCAGGAGTTCGAGACCAGGCTGGGTAACATGGTAAAACCCCACCTCTACTAAAAATACAAAAATTAGCTGGGTATGGTGGCACGCACCTGTAATCCCAGTTACTCAAGAGGCTGGGGCAGAATCGCTTGAACCTGGGAGGTGGAGGTTGCAGTGAGCCAAGATCACGCCACTGCACTCCAGCCTGGGTGGGTGACAGAGTAAGACTCCATTTCAAAAAAAAAAAAAAAAAAAACTCTCAAAATTCAACAGCAAAAAAGAAAAAATATATAATGTGAACATGGGCAAAAGACATTTCACCAACTATGATACACAGATGGCAAATAAGCACATGGAAAGATGATTAACATCATTAGCTATCAGAGTAATGTAAGTTATAACCACAGTAAGGTATCACTACTCTTACCAGAATGGCTAAGACTAACATCAAATGCTGGAAAGATGCAGAGAAACTGTATCACTCAAACATTACTGGTAGAAATGTAAAACCATACAGCTATTCTGGAAAACTTTGGAATTCCTGGGCATTTATCCAAAAGAAATGAAGACTCTAGTTCACATAAAAACCTGTACACAAATGTTTACAGCAACTTTATTTAGATACCTAATAACAGGAAACATTCCTGACGTCCTTCCACAGGTGTTTACTATGGTACATCTATAGTGACATCCCACTCAGTACTAAAAACAGAACTATTGATGCAACAAGCTGGATCAATGCCCAGAGATTATGCTGAGTGAAAAGCCAATCCCAAAAGAAAGTATAATCCAATCAATTTTGGCAAAATTAGAGATGGAGAACAGACCACTGGTGCCAGAGGTTATGAAGGTGGGCATAGCTATACGAGCACAAGAGGAAACTGAATATGGCTTATGACAACAGATGGGATCATTGTGATAGAAATGTTCTGTATCTTGATTATATCATTTCTATCCTATCTTGGCTTGGTTGTGATATTGCCCTTGTTTTGCAAGATGTTATCATTGGGAAAACCGGGTGGAATCTCTGTATTATTTCTTACAAGTGTGTATTTCTCACAATGATCTCAAAATTTTTGAGTTGAATTGAGAAAAAAAAAAGCCAACAACCTACATTTATGCTAATAGCTTATGAAATAAGCTAACAAAGGAGTAGACTGATATTAAGCACACAATTTGGTTCATTTCCTAGACAATTTATTCCTATGGAGTGGCAATTCCAGTGCCCGTTCTTATTCTGCCTAATCAGAAGTGATTCTCCTGATGGTCTCAGGTATCTAGTATCTGCCTGGCTAATTCAAACCTATGGATCCCCAATAATGTCTTTCTTTTTCTTTTTTTAAGACAGGGTCTGGCTCTGTTGTCCAGGGTGGAGTATAGTGGTGCAGTCACAGCTCACCGCAATTTCCACATCCTGGGCTCAAGCCATCCTTCCCACCTCCGCCTCTTGAGGAGCTGGGAGCATGTCACCACATCTAGCTAATTTTTTGGGAGAGACAGTCTCCCTATGTTGCCCATGCTGGTCTCAAACTCCTTGGCTCAAGCTACCAGCTACTCGGGAGGCTGAGGCAGGACAATAGCCTGAAACCAAGAGACGGAGGTTGCAGTGAGCTAAGATCGCGCCACTGCACTCCAGCCTGAGCAACAGAGCAAGACTCTGTCTCAAAAAAAAAAGAAGAAAACAAAAGATCATTTTCCCGTCCTTAAATTATTTTGTACATCTACTACTTGGAAGCAAAGTAGTTTAAAGTCTGGCAATCTCTCTATAATCTTAGGTACGTCCTACACTTAAGCATATGTTTGTTTCATAGATATGTATAATTATATATGCATAATCTTTTAAGTTTGTCCTGTTGGTATGAAAATCTAAAATTACTACTTACCATTTGAAGAAGCCAAAGGCAGTTCTTAAATTCTTTCCCATTTAAGAGAAAATTTTGAATAATGACTCCTTCATCCAAATCTGATAAAGAATGTGTTCAATATTTTATATTATTTTACAGTATATTTTGAGAAAGATCTTTATTTGCTTTGTACAAAGTAAAAATTACATGACACATTAACATATTATATATCAACATGATACATAATTCATAAAACACTGTCTGCCAAAAGTAATTTATCACTTTTTTTTTTTTTTTTAAAAAAAAACCATCTAAAAGTGGTTTTTTAATATATATATTTTCTCCAAAGGAAGAAATTTCTTGCTTTTACTCAGGGGAAAAAAAAAAAAAAAATTAAGGTACATTTGAGTAGAATGATTTCATCTAAAAGAGTTCTTTCAGGAGACATCTGGGATTCACTGCATTGTTTTTATTTTCTTCTTTTTCCTCTTCTTTTCCAACATTTCTACCATTTTCCTCTTCTTGGTTGATACCAGGCCACTTTCTTTTGTTGCTTTCTTACTGTCACCTGTTAAACCGCGTTTCTTTGTGTTAGGTTTTGACCGCTTTTCTTCTTTGTGCACTGTGTCACCAGGCTCCTTTTTGCCAATTTTGGACTGTTCTTTACTTACTAAAACACAAAAGAGAGTGCTTTTAAAAAAAGACTTTTCCCCTTTGAATGAAATAAACACAAGCTGTCAATAAACACAAGCTGTCAATAAGGTGAAATTATCTGGATCTCCTCCACTTCTACAATTTAAGAGATAATAGATTATTCAAAATTTCAAAACAATCAAATTCGATTACCAGGAGAAGGCTCTGCAGCTGGAGGAAGGCTTTCTTTCATGTCTGCCACTTTGTCTAGCCACACTCCAAGACATGTCAGCCTGGCATTAGTGTTTACTTCACAGAGTAAAGATGGGGGAACTTTCTAAACAGAAGAAACAAACATTCATAATGTGCATTTTCAATAATTTCTTTTTCCATAATCAAGTTACCTTAATTTAAAACTTCCTGTATTTTCTTGAGTACAAAATATGATATTCAGAAGTAACATATAATCTTCACTCATGATTAGTTTGACTATGTTATTCACAGAGCCAATTTTGCATGTTCTCACTCATAGGTGGGAATTGAACAATGAGAACACACAGACACAGGAAGGGGAACATCACACACCAGGGCCTGTTGTGGGGTGGGGGGCAGGGGGAGGGATAGCATTAGGAGATATACCTAATGTTAAATGACGGGTTAATGGGTGCAGCACACCAACATGGCACATGTATACATATGTAACTAACCTGCACGTTGTGCACATGCACCCTAAAACTTAAAGTATAAAAAAAAAGAAAAAAAAACACATATCCACACAAAAATTTGCATATGAATGTTCACAGAAGCACTATTCATAACAACCAAAAGGTGGAAACAGTCCAAATGTCTATCACCTGATGAATGGATACATAAAAAGTGGTATATCCACACAACAGCATAGTATTGAGTCATAAAAAGTAGTGAAGTACTAACATATGCTATAACATGATGAACCTTAGAAACATTACACTAAGTGAAAAACGCCCGTCACAAAAGGCCAAACGTTGTGTGATTCCATATATGAAATGTCCAGAATAGGCAAATCCATAAAAACAAAAAACAGATTACCAGTTACCAGGGACTGGCAGTGGGGGGAAAGGAGAGGATGGGGGGTGACTGCTAATGGGTATGGAGTTTCTCTTTGGTGTGATGAAAATATTCTAAAATTAATTATGATTATGATTGTACAACTCCATGAATATGCTAAATTAAATCACTGAATTGTATACTTTAAAAAAAAAAAAAGAAAATTCTAAAGAAAGGAATCAGGTCTTATTTCCAGGGCTGAACAAAGAACCTTGGAAAGAGACATTCAACAAACCATATTCACAGAATGTGTTTATGAGAGAACAAAGAATAAACCAAGAGAGACTGTAAGGAGACTACAGGAGGGAATTCAATTTTCCAAAGTGTCTGGTTTAAATGGTTTGTCAATTTTGTAATTGATCAGGAGCTTCCAAATTACTTTTAGCAATGGCAGTATTTTTACCTAAGAGCTTCCAGAGAACTCCAATATTCAAGCGAGGAAAGTAGAGCTTCTCTGACTAAAAAGAGCAGCGCGAGTTCTGGGATCCCGCCAGCTCACAATCGGAAATGACAACCATCAAGGCAGCTCCCTGGGAACCCTAATTTTAAAACCATTAATATCAATCATGCCTGGAAGAGATTTAAAAAGTTTAAAGCCCTATGTCTTATGACCCTTAAAAAAATTCCACCTCACTTATGAGCAAGACTTGTATTAAAGTACATTTAGATTGTGTTGAAGCACTGACCTTATCCTGCTTAAGCTTCCACATTTTGATGAAACCATCACTCGATGCTGAAACAATAACATGATGCTCTGGAATTTCAAAACTGAACATGTCCTTTACCCTAGGATAGAAATATTAACACCATAAAAGATCTTTTCCTCCAAATAGTCTAATATTGTTATAAAATCACACACAAAGACTAGTGCTTTCTCAATGTTTCAAGTATTTCCAAACTGCTCAATGAATGGTGCCTTAAAATATAACTATGCTTCGCATTCCCATTAATGAGATATATCCAGGCCCAAAAAACAAGATAAAATCCACTGCCAACCATATCTGAAGGAAAAGTTGAAAAGATAACAGATAACTATAAATAATCAGGTTATTACAAAGGAACTAAAGATGAGTAAAACAAAGCCCATCACCTCAAGAAACTCCAAGTTCAGTAAGGAGAGAAAAGACAACAGAAACGATGAATCCAGGCCTCTCCCACACATCCATTTCCCTCATCTCCAGTCCCACCACTGTTAGTCTAAGCCACTCTCATTTTTCCTCTGGATCACAGAAGTAGCCTGATTGGCCTTTCTGCTTCTATTTTGCCCCTTAACAATTTTCTTTTCTTTTTTTTTTTTTTTTTGAGACGGAGCCTTGCTCTATCACCCAGGCTGGAGTGCAGTGGTGGGATCTCGGCTATCTCAGCTAACCACAACCTCCGCCTCCTGAGTTCAAACGATTCTCCTGCCTCAGCCTCCCGAGTAGCTGGGATTACAGGCGTGCGCCACCACACCTGGCTAATTTTTGTATTTTTAGTAGAGATGGGGTTTCACCATGTTGGTCAGGCTGGTCTCAAACTCCTGACCTTGTGATCTGCCTGCCTCGGCCTCCCGAAGTGCCAGGATTACAGGCATGAGCCACTGCGCCTGGCCAAAAATTTTTAAAAATGTAAATCAAATCATGCAACTTGCAGGCTTAAAACCCTACAAAACTGGGATCTACTTTAAAATAAGATGGGAGAGGAGGAAGTGGCTGGGCATATAGGTGAAGCAAAACTGGCCACACAGTGACAGTTGCTAAAGCTGGTGGTGGGTCTTAAAGAGTTAGCACCTTAAACCAGTCTAAATGCTTTTAAATTTTTCCATAGTAAGAAAAATTATGATGATTATAGGCACCAATTGGCTTCCACCGTCCTCTCCTTGCTCATTCTCACCTAGTCACACAGGTCTTCTATCTGCTCCTAAGATACACCAAGCTCTGTTCTCCCTCAGGGTCTTTGCACCTGTGCCTCTCTCTTTTTAAAACTAGCTCCTTTTTCATTCTTAAGGTCTCACATCTTCTTCCCTCATCATCCTATCTAAACCAATTACCCTTGTTAATCTTTAATCACTCTACTTTTCTATTTCCATCCTGTTATAATGATCTGCTTGCTTATAATCTATTGCCTCCTTATAATGTAAGAGCCATGAGAGCACAAGCTCCTGTCTTTTCTGTTCATCATTAAATACTTCGTGTAGTATTTCATAATGATGCTCAATGAATATTTGTTAAATGAATGAATGGCCAAATATCTTAAGTGTTATTAGTACATCTGGAATGGGCGACCTTGAAAAATATGTTCACTTCCCAATATAGGAGAAGAGTAAGGCCTTTATACTACTGACTGCAGTACTCTAAGTATGGATTTCTTAAAACTTAACCACTGTTTAAGAAATAAGAATTAAGACTCATTTGAGACATAGAACATGCAAATGGATCACATCAAAATCTAACTCTGTATATTAGATCACCTTTTTCAAAATTACTGGAGAAAGCAGGGATATAAGAGTCAGATAAAACCGGGTTCAGCTCTCAGCTCCATTATTGGGGTAATATTGGCCAACCACTTAACTACTTACTCTGAGACTATCTACCCCTTAGAAATAGAGAAAGCATTAAAAGGTAATAAAAGCTGGCACAAAATAGGAACTCAATAACGTCAATTCACTTCTGCAGGAAAAAAAATCACATGGAAAGGGGGAAGAAGTAGGCAAGGGGACTTATGTAAAAGGACAAAAGTAGATGGGAACAAAGCTCAAGATTGTTTAGTCTTTTGTTTGTTTAAATATGCTTGATTTCAGGCTCCATGTCTAACAGACATTTAAAAAATATCTTGTGTAAATGACAGTCCAGAAAACAATTTCACCACTTTTGCATTATTATTATTATTTTTTTTTAGACAGAGTCTCACTCTGTCGCCAGGTTGGAGTGCAGTGGTGCGATCTTGGCTCACTGCAACCTCCGCCTCCAGGGTTCAAGTGATTCTCCTGCCTCACCCTCTCCAGTAACTGGGACTACCAGCGTGCACCACCACACCAATTTTTTTTATTTTTAGTAGAGACAGGGTTTCACCATGTTGGCCAGGATGGTCTTGATCTCTTGACCTCCTGATCCACCCGCCTCAGCCTCCCAAAGTGTTGGGATTACAGGCGTGAGCTACTGCTCCCGGCCCACTTTTGCATTATTAAAGGCCAGGAAGATAACATCTTCCACCACCTTATTAGACTCCAGATACCATATACTGTACATGTAGATATGTCTGATTATTTCTGCAGTTGTTAATAAAAACATATAACCTGGCTTATGAAACTACTGCATATATACCATTTATTAAGACTAGACATATACACCAAAGATTGGTAAAAATACCTGTTTTCATGAGCTTTAAATTCGCAGAGGCACACTAGTGAATCACAGTCAAAAAACCTTATAACTTCTTCATCTCCAGCCACTGCAAGGACAGACTCCTAGGAGACAGGAAAAAGAGTAATAACATCCAGAATGTCATCAACAGTTCCAACCATCACCACAAACTTTGGTCACTGATTTCTGATTACTTACTGAAAGAAATTTAACAGAGGAAATTCTCTTTTCATTTGTGATGGTGCCACTAATGGATGCAGTGTCAAGCTGATAGATGTCTATTTTATTCTGTATGATAACTACATACTGCTCTCCTCTTGGGGACCATTCTACTATGTGAGCATCTGTAAGTGGAAAAAAACGAAGTTTATTTATTTTGTAAATAAAACATCAAATGATCATAGTAATAATAAAAATAGCAAATATTTATACTGTGCATTTTCAAATTCATTATCCTATTTCATCTTCGTAACACATTTTACAAGTCAAGTTTTTTAGAAAATAATCTAGGTTCAAAAAGTCAAAGGTGGGCCAGGTGCAGTGGCTCACACCTGTAATGCCAGCACTTTGGGAGGCCAAGGTGGGTGGATCACTTAAGGCCAGGAGTTTGAGACCAGCCTGGCAAACACGGTGAAACCCCATCTCTCTACCAAAAAATACAAAAAATTAGCCAAGCATGGTGGCACGCGCCTGTAATCCCAGCTGCTTGGGAGGGTGAGGCAGGAGAATAACTAACTCAGAAGGCAGAGGTTGTAGTGAGCTGAGATAGCGCCACGGCACTCCAGCCTGGGTGATAGAGCGAGACTCCATCTCAAAAAATAAAATAAAATAAAAAATATAAAATAAAATATAAAATAAAATAAAATGAAACAAAATAAAAATCAAAGGCAGGTGGCAGAGCCACAAAAAGAATCTAGTCTAAAATGGGAAAAGAAAGTAACCCAAGGCATTTGCTCAGAGGTAACCACCACCATGCAGGGAAATAAATGTGTAACATACACACATGTAAAAATGTATATCTATATTCATATTCCATTAAGTCACTGTAAAATATACAGGTTGAGTATCCCTTATCCAAAATGCTTGGGACCAGAACGATTTTGGATTTTGGAATATCTGCATATATACAATGAAATATCTCGAGGATAAAACCCATGCAACTCATGTTTCAAGTCTAAACATGAAATTCATCTATGTTTCATATACACCTAGCCGGAAGGTAATTTTACACAATATTTTAAATAATTTTGTGTATGAAACAAAGTTCTGACTGTGACCCATCATGAGGTAAGGTGTTGAATTTTCTACTTGAGGCACCACATCAGTGCTCAAAAAGTTTCAGATTTTGGAGCATTTCAGATTTCCAGATTAGGAATGCTCAACCTGCATTTCAAACAAAAATACTCACTTTGTTTTATATTTTTTATGAATGCTGATCTTCCTTCTACAAGATTCCACGTTCTGCAAAACAGGAAGCTCACTTACGGTGTGATCACCAACTAACTTTTACTAAGCGTAAAAGAACAAGCATAATGAAGACTTACTCAAGTGACATTTTACTAAATATTGACTATTTAAAAGACCTGCTATCTTCCTTACAGCAACATTTTGAAATATTATGAGGCAGGATTAAGACTTGCTTCATTCCCATATCCCTTTAACATCTCGTATCCATTGTATTTTCAAAATGTTTCCCTTTCTAAAATCTTCAGTTCACAGCTATGATGACTGCAGCATAATTGCATGTTTGAAAACGGAGCTCGTTGGCTGGGCGCGGCTCACGCCTGTAATCCCAGCACTTTCGGAGGCCGAGGCGGGCGGATCACGAGGTCAGGAGATCGAGACCATCCTGGCTAACACGGTGAAACCCCGTCTCTACTAAAAATACAAAAATTAGCCGGGCGTGGTGCCAGGCGCCTGTAGTTTCAGCTACTCGGGAGGCTGAGGCAGGAGAATGGCATGAACCTGGGAGGCGGAGCTTGCAGTGAGCCAAGATCACGCCACCGCACTCCAGCCTGGGCGACAGAGCAGGGCGACAGAGCGAGACTCCGTCTCAAAAAAAAAAGAAAGAAAACAGAGCTTGTCATTTTTATCCTACCACTATGAACCACTATGAAAAGGTTCACCAGCTTTTGACCTTTCCCTTGTATAACAGTATTTTTAAATGGTGGAGAGCTGTAGTAAAAGATACACCTTAGATAAATGCTCTTGAGCATTAATGACTTACCTTAAAGTTTTATCTGTACCAACCGACAGGGCCAACTTGCCAGATGGATGAATAGAAAGGAAGGTCACCTGTCCTCTATAATGAAACCAACAGTTAGTCCCCAACTTGACTGGCACATCGAGAATGCCAAAGGGAAAGAGCCCGACTCACTTGTGAGCTTTAATTGACTTCAGGCATTCCCATTTCTTTGCATCCCAGATACAGATGAGTCCATCTTCTGCTCCACTGATTAAATGCCTGTTGCCATAGAATTTCAGGCAAGTTATTGTACCTATGGAAAAACCAAAATAGGCAAAAATAATATTCATTTTAAATGCAAACTCCATTTCTGATTTGAAGGCTATGCTATGCTAAGTAAAACACTCAATACCTTTTTTTTTCTTTTTTTGAGGCAGGGTTTCACTCTTGTTACCCAGGCTGAAGTGCTATGGCACGATCTTATCCCACTGCAACCTCTGCCTCCTGGGTTCAAGCAATCTTCCCACCTCAGCCTCCTGAGTAACTGGGACTACAGGTGCACATCAATATACCTAGCTAATTTTTGTATTTTTTGTAGATACATGGTTTCACCATGCCATGTTGCCCAGGCTGGTCTTGAACTCCTGGGCCCAAGTGATCTGCTCACCTCAGCCTCCCAAAGTGCTGGGATTACAGGCGTGAGCCACTGTGCCTGGCCTCAATGTCTTAATAATTACTAAAATATACCTTAAATTTTTTCACGTAAGTACAGTTGTTCAAATCTATGCAAATATTTTCAGCAGAGTATCTCTGGTTTAGATACAGATCTGAACAAATCAGTTCACGTCCTTGCTTTATGTCTTCAAATTACAAATTTAGGAGGTGGCTGGCTAGGATAGTTTAAGCAGAAGTAAACAAAACTAATCAGCTAACAAGCTAATCTGGGGAACAAACCAGGTGTACTGCCACATGACTTCCACTTTCTAAACAGTGAATTAGCTACCCAATCAGCCACAATCCAATCCTTATCACTCAGACCTGTTTTGATCCATTTCCACACACTTCTCATTCATTTGTTCATATTTTCCTCTCCCTATTATCCTATTTCTCACTTTGGAAAGTTTGGTTTCCCACATTTGCTTCCCTAGAAAAAAGCTTATCTATTAGCAACTCTTAGAAAAATAGGATTTATGCACCCATAAAAAGGAATGAGATCATGTCCTTTGCAGGGATGTGGATGGAGTTGGAAGCCATTATCCCCAGCAAACTAATGCAGGAAGAGAAAATTAAACACTGGCTAGGCGAGGTGGCTCATGCCTGTAATCCCAGCACTTTGGGAGACCGAGGCAGGCAGATCACTTGAGGTCAGGAGTTCAAGACCAGCCTGGCCAACATGGCGAAACCCATCTCTACTGAAAATACAAAAATTAGCTGGATGTGGTGGTGTGTGCCTGTAGTCCCAGCTACTCAGGAGTCTGAGGCACAAGAATCGCTTGAACCCGGAAGATGGAGGTTGCAGTGAGCCGAGATCTGCCACTGCACTCCAGCCTGGGTGACAGAGAAAGACTGCATCTCAAAAAAGAAGGAAAGAAAGAAATAGAAAAGAAAAAGAAAACCAAACACCGCATGTTCTCACACAGGGGAAGAACAACACACACTGGGGCCTGTGGGAGGGGAAGGGTTGCGGGAAGGAGAGCATTAGAAAGAACAGCTAATGGATGCTGGGCTTAATACCTAGGTGATGGGATGATCTGTACAGCAAACCACCATGGGACGTTTACCTATGTAACAAACCTGCACATCCTGCATGTGTACCCCTGAACTTAAAAGTTGAAGGAAAAAAAGAAAAAAGAAAAAAAGGATTTATACAAGAAATAAAGGAAACCAAGAAACCAAGAGCCCTACTTCATTCACCCCCCAGTCTAAACTCCTTCTATGTAATTCCTTTTCTTATTGTTGAACACTTGTACTAATGGGTTTGGGCAGATCAAATTTAACTTATTTCTTCCAAACCTGAGAGAGAAGGCTTCTTTATAACGAACTAGGACTAGGAGATAGAGAAAAAAAGAATGTATATTTGAATCACTCAAAGCTCAGCTTCTGATGAAGAGCAAGACAGCTGTTAAAGCAGCAATGGACAGTCTGCCACGTGTGAAAGTGTCCCCCAAAATTCATTTGCTGAAACTTAGTTGCCAATGTGATAGTTTAAAAGGTGAGACCTTTAGGAGGTGATGGTGACTAAGTCATGAGGGCAAACCCTCATGAACAGGATTAGAGGACTGGCGACATTATAAAAGTTGTTTTTTTTGGCAGGGCGCGGTGGCTTACGCCTGTAATCCCAGCACTTTCGGAGGCTGAGGCAGGCGGATCACTTGAGGTCAAGAGTTCAAGACCAGCCTGGCCAACATGGTTAGACCCCTGTCTCTACTAAAAATACAAAAATTAGCTGGGCGTGGTGGCAGGCACCTATAATCCAAGCTACCTGGGAGGCTGAGGCATGAGAATCGCTTAAACCCAGGAGGCAGAAGCTGCAGTGAGCCGAGATCGCGCCACTGCACTCCAGCCTGGGTGACAGAGCGAGAAGCCCCCCCGCCCCCGCCAAAAAAAAAGTTGTTTTTTTTGTTTGTTTGTTTGCTTTTTTTAAACTGGCTCCAACTCTCAAGCTTGACCTTACAGAATTGTGCAGGGATCTGCTTTGCCCTTCTACCATATGAGGACACAGCAACAGAGAGCCAGTCCTTACGAGACAAGAAAATCTGCTGGTGCCTTAATCTTAGACTTCCCAGCCTCTACAACTGTGAGAAATAAATCTCTATTATTGATAAATTATTCAGTCTAAGGTATTTTGTTATAGCAGTCTGAATAAACTAAGGGAACACCTAATAGAAGGAAGCCATTTATGGCTGCAAATTTACTGCTGGAAACCAATGCCTGGTATGGATCCTCTTGAAATACATGTAAAATTGGGTAGGAAAAAGGGCACCATTTTATCTGCCTTTCTTTGCAGAAAACCAGCTTTCTTGGCTGAGTCACTCCTCATTCTCTGTCCCCTGGGAAAATGCAACAAAAACAGCATAAAATGTTTGGTACTGAAGAAGAAAATTTACCTGTTCAGTCTTTCTCTCCCTTGATTCTGCCACTATCCTGGGCACCTTGACCACCAGGGTGGAAAACCAAACCACAAGCCGGGAACTGTAGTACTACTTCTTGACTTCAACTCCAGTGACCTTTGCCTCCCCTGCATTTCAGTCCCCTACACCCACAGCCTGGGCATCGTTACCACATAAGAGCTGTTCCACGTTAGAACTCTTGACCTCTAGGAACCTATTTGCTGACAAGCTCACATCTTCCCATCCCTTTCATGCCTCCCTGCACTCACACTCCACCTGCTTTTGTATTTCAGAGATCTCCAGGCCCTTGACAACACATTTTCTTTTCTTTTCCTCTTTTTTTTTTTTGAGACAGAGTCTCGCTCTGTCGCCTAGGCTAGAGTGCAGTGGCACAGTCTCAGCTCACTGCACACTCTGCCTCCCCGGGTTCAAGCGATTCTCCTGCCTCAGCCTCCTAAGTAGCTGGGACTACAGGTGCGTGCCACCATGCCCAGCTAAGGTTATGTATTTTTCGTAGAGACGGGGTTTCTCCGTGTTAGCCAGGATGGTCTCAATCGCCTGACCTCACGCTCGGCCTACCTCGGCCTCCCAAAGTGCTGGGATTACAGGCGCGAGCCACTGCGCCCGGCTTTGACGACACATTTTCTCTATGCTGACAACCTAATCCACTCCTTCACCAAAATTCTTAATTCTCTTGTAACTCAATCCTTCTACCGCACACACCAAGTAACCTTCCTCTCTCTAGGGAAATGTCTGTGGCTTATTACTGAAGAAACTCAGAAAATCTTGCAAACTGATGTTACTCAATCCGTAGCTGCCAATTCCAATGGGGCAGGCCTTCATCAGTCCTTCTGTTGGGGTTCTCAGTCAGCACCCCTCCGATACAAACTGGCAGTACTTTCCTCAAGCCCACATCATTCATTTGCTAGCTTGCTCCCTCCCTCCCTCCCTCCCAATTCAGTCTCTACCTGGCTCTCTCAAGGACTCCAGGATCTGGTCCCATCTACTTCTCTAGCCCCTCAAGCTCCCAATTTAACCTTCTCATAATCCGGAACTGCTTACAGTTCCCTATGAACACCAGTGGTCAAAAGCATGGGCTCTAGACCTAGGTTCAAGTTCCAGTTCCAGTGTTTGAGACCTTCGGCAAGTCAAGTAACATCTTTGAAACTAGGTGTTCTCTTCTACTTTCTTGGCACACAGAGGGGTACATAACATGCCCTCAGTAAAGTCAGATATTGCTATGACGCTACATCTTTGAAACTAGGTGTTCTCTTCTACTTTCTTGGCACACAGAGGGGTACGTAATATGCCCTCAATAAAGTCAGATATTGCTATGACGCCACATCTTTGAAACTAGGTGTTCTCTTCTACTTTCTTGGCACACAGAGGGGTACATAATATGCCCTCAATAAAGTCAGATATTGCTATGACGCCACATCTTTGAAACTAGGTGTTCTCTTCTACTTTCTTGGCACACAGAGGGGTACATAATATGCCCTCAATAAAGTCAGATATTGCTATGACGCCACATCTTTGAAACTAGGTGTTCTCTTCTACTTTCTTGGCACACAGAAGGGTACATAATATGCCCTCAATAAAGTCAGATATTGCTATGACGCTACATCTTTGAAACTAGGTGTTCTCTTCTACTTTCTTGGCACACAGAAGGGTACATATGCCCTCAATAAAGTCAGATACTGCTATGACGCTACATCTTTGAAACTAGGTGTTCTCTTCTACTTTCTTGGCACACAGAGGGGTACATAATATGCCCTCAATAAAGTCAGATACTGCTATGACGCTACATCTTTGAAACTAGGTGTTCTCTTCTACTTTCTTGGCACACAGAGGAGTACATAATATGCCCTCAATAAAGTCAGATACTGCTGTGACGCTACATCTTTGAAACTAGGTGTTCTCTTCTACTTTCTTGGCACACAGAAGGGTACATATGCCCTCAATAAAGTCAGATACTGCTATGACGCTACATCTTTGAAACTAGGTGTTCTCTTCTACTTTCTTGGCACACAGAGGGGTACATAATATGCCCTCAATAAAGTCAGATACTGCTATGACGCTACATCTTTGAAACTAGGTGTTCTCTTCTACTTTCTTGGCACACAGAGGAGTACATAATATGCCCTCAATAAAGTCAGATACTGCTGTGACGCTACATCTTTGAAACTAGGTGTTCTCTTCTACTTTCTTGGCACACAGAGGGGTACATAATATGCCCTCAATAAAGTCAGATATTGCTATGATGCTACTACCTGTGCTCCTCACACTGCCGGCTCTGCCTGGAATGTCCTTTCTTCCTCCTTGCAAACTTTACCTGCCCAACAACTGACATTTCTCTTTTAAGATAATTCAGATGTCATTTTAAGGAAGGTTTCAGTGAAAACCTCACTCTGACTGGGTTAAATGCCTCCTTTCTGTCTCCCAATACAGACCATAAGCCAACCCAGAGCAAGAAACCTTTTTTTTTTTTTTTTTTTTTGAGACAGAGTCTCACTCTGTTGCCCAGGCTGGCATGCAGTGGCATGATCTCAGCTTACTGCAATCTCTGCCTCCCGGGTTCAAACGATTCCCCTGCCTCATCCTCCCGAGTAGCTGTGACTACAGGTGTGTGCCACCACACCTGGCTAATTTTTTTTTGTATTTTAGTAGAGACAGGTCTGGTCTCCAGCTACTGACCTCAGGTGATCCACCCACCTCAGCCTCCCAAAGTGCTGGGATTACAGGTGTGAGCCACTGCGCCAGGCTAAGAAACCCTTTTTTTAAAAATTCCTCTATCTTCTAGCACAGAATCTGCTATAAAATAGATACAACAAATTGTTCAACTGAAGTCAAATTGTAAAGAAAACCTCCATGTTCTCATCTTAAGGGATACAATTTTCTTACCACTGTGATGCACTAGAGCCCCATGCTCAATCTTCTTTTTCATGTCATAAATGTGAATTGTTTCATCTTTGCTCCCAGTGACCACAAAACGACTATTTACAGCTACTGCTGACAAGGAGGCAGTGTGAGCATGGTGAGTGAAGTCAGCCACAAGAGTCCACTGCTGCTGAAGATGAAAACATACAATTAATGCCGGTCACATCACAGTTCTACCAACTCTATCCACTGGTAGTTTTCATGAATCACGGAACCATTTATCTGTTTCTGAAAAGATAAATTGTTCCACGATTCATGAAAACTATCAATGGATCCTATAAATGGAAAAATGATATGTTAAACTACAAAATGACATGTAGTTTAACACAAAGGACTTGAGACTTGATAAGGAAGGCAAAGCAAGGAGGTGGGCAGGCAACACTGGGTATCATCACTCTAGAACACGGTAATGGAGACTGGACGAAGGAAGACTTTTAGATCCTACACAAATCTTTAACTCTTTAGTGTATTTACTTTATATGTGAGACTTAATTTATTTTTTCAGATATTCACATTTTTATTTGAATTTATTCTTTCAAATGATGAGTGCCTACCATGTGTCTGGCACTATTCCAAGCAGTTGATACACAGCAATGAACTGCAATTCTCCCACCTAAGCCTCCTGAGTAGCTGGGATTACAAGCACTTGCCATCATGCCCAGCTAATTTTGGTAGAGACAGGGTTTCACCACATTGGCCAGGCTGGTCTTGAACTCCTGACCTCAGGTGATCCACCTGCCTCGCTCTCCCAAAGTGCTGGGATTGCAGGCATGAGCCACCGCGCCCAGTGGACAAGTCTTATAAAGAAAAACCAACAGAGTAAAAGTATGTTTCCATGAGTACCAACGTAAGCCCTAGAGAATCACCAATAATGAAATCTCAGGAACTCTGTGCTTATTGCCATGTGACAATAGCATTAGGAAGTCTGACTGGATGAGTGCGAAGCATGACAGCAAAATACACAGACACACACACACTCACTCACTCCTTAAACTGAAGGAACTGCATCAAAAAGTATTTGCAAAAGAAATCGAAAAAGAAAAAAACCCATCAAACTTCTTTGAACATGTGTTACTGCAAATCAGGTCCTTAATTACAGCAAGATACTCCTTCCATCATTTAAGACCAAGGGGGCCTCCTTTGAATCAAGCATTTTTGCGGGTCTGCTATGGCCTTAAATCAAATAATAACCTTTTAAAATTCACATAATGTAGGTTATCTAGGCTATTGCTTAGATTTAGTAGAAGTATAGGGTAATGGTTAAGAGTTTCAAATGTCAGAGACCCTCGGGGGCTCCTGACATTTTGGGGTCAGCTGTGTCAATTATTATCTGTGTGGCCTTCAGCAGTCACTTAACCTATCTAGGACCAACATTTTGGTTCTTCATCTGCAAAACGAGAATAACTGCATCCTCCTCAGAGGGTTGCTGTGAGGCCTACTGTGTGTCTGGAACATAGTTAAGTAATTTCACTACAAAAAAAAAAAAACATTAAATAGCATCATCTTTGACTATTCAAAACACATCACTTTTCAGCCAAAGACAAAGAGCAAATAACTGGAGTAGGAAACAAAATAAACGAAAGCAATAGGCCAAGTGATATACTTCCAAATTTTCTGGATAATTAAAGACCGACGCCTTGACTTCATAAAGAAGTACTGTACTGAATTTTCTAGAAAATGCTTAGAATTGCTTCAAGAATAAAAGTGAGCTAGATGTTAGGAGGTCGGATTTCTAGTCGTGAGTATAGTCCTATCTACCTATTTGACTACTGGCAACTTATTTGACCTTTTTATTTATTCACACATCTAGTAATACCATATTCTGCTGTAATTTCTCTCCATCTATGTGTCTCCTCAGTCCTCCACCCCTTATGTAGGCAACGTCTCTAAGGCAAGATCCATACCTCCAGCATCTTTGCATCTCCACCGCCCAGCTCGCCATAAGTTCCCAACAAATAATGAATTGGTATCGCTTTATCTATAAGGGATTTATCCTAATCTAGTTCTAGTAATTTGTAAAATTTCAGGACAGAAATTCAGCAAAAGACCGAGATCTTCTTTCGTTAAATTCTGAATACTGTCAACTTATGGGATCGATCCTTAAATCCACAATCTACGACTCATTTGTCCGTATGCAGAAATGCCGGTTTCCTTTGTGTCCCGTGGACCTTTTGTCTACTAGAAAAGGCAGATATTGTCTCATTTTGATAAAATGTCCATTCTACGTTTTAAAAGGTTAGCTTTTCTCTTAAGTCTCTTAGGTTTGATTCATCAAATCATCCAGTGAACAGCAGGCGCTCCAATGTTTACCTCTGCTGTGTAGGAACCAAACCCGACCTTCCCGGCTCCGCCTCCGACTGTCTCTACCTACGCGGTATCTCACCTCGTGGTCGCCGCAAGCCTCGGGCTCCAGGTGTACAGCGAACCCAAAGAGGACCTGCTCGTAGCAACCAGCGACCAGCTCCATTCAGCAGCGCACGTGCCTCTTCCGCCAGCCCGGCTCAGCCTGGAGGTGACAGAACCGGAAGCCAAAAAAAAAAAAAACCCTGACTCCTTTCTGCATCGGCGCTCGAATTATACGTCAGGCTCCAGGGCTGCCTTTAAGTCGCCTGTAAACGTGGAAACACTTTCAGCGCGGGGAGGTCACATGGATTTTCCAAGAAGAGAATAAGTAAAGATGCCACATGAGGACGTTCTCACTGCAAGGAGAAAAAAATCGGGGGCAAGCAGGCATATCTCAGGAAGGTGCCAGCTACGCCCGTCTAAGGGGAGCGGGCGGGACATCCTCTGCGAAGCCCTTCATTTCCGTGACATCAGGAGGAGGCGGGGTCGACTTCCGGCCGGTTGCGTAGGGGCTGTAGCGCCGGCAGCGCCCATTGTTGTGGGCTGTGTACTAGTAGGGTAGGGGTTTTTGTTCAGGGACCAGCGGAACGAGGCTTTCTGTCGTTAATAGGGCCAGGAGGGGTGAGATTAGGGTTCGCGGTGACTTGTTCCAGCGGCGCAGCGCTCGCGCTGCCTTGACGGACCCGGAGTGCTAGATGTGTCCGCGGGTTCCCGTCTGCCCGGGCCAGAACCCCAGCCCTGCACACTTTCTCTGTCTGCTTGTCTAACTCTGGGGCTGTATTGGCCAAGGTTGCGGCACCTCCTGGGGAGGGAGCAGTGAGCCTTCATTTTTTTTTTGAGACGGAGTTTCGCTCTTTTTGCCCAGGCTGGAGTCCGGTGGCGCGATTTCGGCTCACCGCAACCTCTGCCTCCCGGGTTCAAGCAATTCTCTTGCCTCAGCCTCCCGAGTAGCTGGGATTACAGACATACGCCACCACGCCTGGCTAATTTTGTATTTTTTTAGTAGAGACAGGGTTTCTCCATGTTGGCTAGGCTGGTTTTGAACTCCCGACCGCAGGTGATCCGCTTGCCTCGACCTCCCAAAGTTGCTGGGATTACAGGCGTGAGCCACCGCGCCCGGCCAGAGCCTTCATTTGAGAGTTGGGAAAACAAAGTGAGCCTGAGCAACATATTTTGATGCCGTCTCTACAAAAATGTTATAAATTAGCCCAGCATGGCGACGCCCGCCTGTGGCCTCAGCAACTCGGAAGGCTGAGGTGGGAGGATTGCTTGAGCCCAGGAGGTCGAGGCTGCAGTGAGCCGAGATCGCTCCACTGCATTCCAGTCTGGGGGACGAGCCAGGCCCCCTTTCAAAGAAAAAAAAAGTTTTATTTAATAAGGTTTAGAGATTCAGGTATGTCTTAGACATTACAGCTTTCCTACAAGCTCCCAATAGAGTAAATCTTGGTTCGTATAGTTCTCATAAACACCGTAGTAGGTCATTTGGTAAACAAGATGCATAGTCCATCCTTGTCAAATCTTCAGCCTCCATTTCAAGTGCGATACAGTGCTTCAGCGCTTAGACCCTTTTGTTTCCAATAACTTTTCTCTGGTGTTCTGAATTGTTAGTACGTGTTAATAGAGGCTAGTTTGGGTCTTGCAGAAATGATTTCATTTGGGATGCTTTGGTTGTCATTGCAGTGCAGAAAAGGCCTTGTTATTGTTAGAAATAGATAATTGGTGACACAAGAAAAGTCAGCATGGAGGCAAAAGATCTCTCAGCAAGGCAATTTTTACTTTATGCAGAAAGAGTGCTCAACTGCAGATGGAACAATGGTGAGAGCACACCTGAACAAAGGAAAAGCAGACATATTTGTCCCTTACGCCTTTGGGTTGTCCTTACTGCTGTGTCCTGCATCCGTTGGCTGGGGCTGGACCTTATAATCTTAAACTGATACCCAATTTGCTAAATAGGCTGTGAGCTGGAACGTGCCTGTGAGCATGTCCCGCAGTTACATACAATAGGGCTTAACAGAGTTATTAGCACAAAGCAAGGAGGCTTGAAGTAAGTTAGTCTTTAAGAGAAACTATTGTTTCTAACATTTATGATTTATTCTTTAACAAGAAGGGAAACTTTGAAGAGGCAACTTTTTACTTTCTATGTCATCTGCCAGCTTTGTCCACGCCAAATGTAAACACTTCTCAAGACACTGAAATGCTGTTGACAAACTAATTCTCAGTCTAGTGGAAATCCTTGTATTCATTCACTCTTCCAAAATCTTTCTTGGCTGGGCGCGGTGGCTCACTCCTGTAATCCCAGCACTTTGCGAGGCCTAGGCAGGCGGATTGCTTGAGGTCAGGACTCTGTCTCAAAAAATAAAATGGCCGGACGCAGTGGCTCACGGATGCCTGTAATCCCAGCACTTTGACGAGATCAAGAGATCGAGACCATCCTGGCCAACATGGTGAAACCCCGTCTCTACTAAAAATACAAAAATTAGCTGGGTGTGGTGGTGGGCGCCTATAGTCCCAGCTACTCGGGAGGGTGAGGCGGGAGAATCGCTTGAATTAGGGAGGTGGAGATTGCAGTGAGCCGAGATCCCGCCACTGCACTCCAGCGTGGGCAAGAGTGAGACTCTGTCTCAAAAAAAAGTCATTCTTTCTTTACTTTGTGCTAGTTATCTTCATTGTGTTCCAAAAAGTCAAATTATTTTAGGATTTAGAATAGATTACTTTTTTTTGTAATGTGTAAGTTTCCACCAGAGAACCACTAAGATTAGAGGAGTGTGAAGTAAGTGTCCTCTGGACGTGAGACAAGATATTAGTAAGCAGGACATTTTAAGTTTCACATTTTATCTTTAAAAATGTGCCTTTGTGCATTTTACTCCACAACATATCTGTTCATTTTAATGCAAAAGTGTTACACCCTCATCCACAAAAACCGCTAAAACTTTCAAAATCATGCTTTGTATATTCTGTTACTTCTGGAAGATCCCTGGTGCCCTGTCTCCTTACCCCAGGGACATCTCAACTGCTGTTTGAGAAGTATTAATACTTGTTTAATACATTTTTTAAAATAAATTTTAGCTTATCACCATAAAAAGGTGATTATTTAGACTCTGTTACCAGACTGTCACACTTTTACTTGCTTAAGTAACTTTTGTTCCAACGAGGAATTTTAGAATATAGTTGGTTCTAGAATGGAAACCATGGTGTAAGCACCATGAACATAACTCAAAGTGGTTTTACTTTAAAAAGAAAAAAAAAACCCAAAACTTAGAAATCAGTGGAACCAATTATAGAGCTCAGAGGACTTAGACAACATCTAGTTCAGGTGTTACTAATCTGGGGGTTCCTGGATAAATTTCAGGGGTTTTGAATCCCATGAAATTATATGCAAATATGTGGATATACATTTTTGGAGGAGAGCATTAGGATTTTAAGGGAGGAGACCACCCCTCATATTGTCTTATGCCCAATTTCTGCCTCCAAAGAAGAAGTAAAAACTAAAAGGCAGAAATGAAATCCACAAGCAGACAGCTCGGCACCACACCCTGGGCCTGGTAAAGATCGACCCCTGACCTAATCGGTTATGTTATCTGTAGATTACAGACATTGTATACAAAAGCACTGTGAAAATCCCTGTCCTGTTCTGTTCCGTTCTAATTACCGGTGCATGCAGCCCCCGAGTCATGTACCCCCTGCTTCCTCAGTCAGTCACGACCCTCTCACGCGGACCTCCTTAGAGTTGTAAGCCCTTAAAAGGGACAGGAATTACTCGGGGAGCTCGGTTGTTGGAGACGTGAGTCTTGCCGAAGATCTCGGCCGAATAAAGCCCTTCTTTCTTAAACTCGGTGTCTGAGGGGTTTTGTCTGTGGCTTGTCCTGCTACAATTTAAGTACTGTTTCAAAAAGATTAGTGTAAGCGTACCTCATTAAGGGTAAAATGCAGTGATTCAGTCTTAGGTTATAAATGCTGAGATATGTCTGGAGAAGTGACTTTTTCAAGAACACACAGCTAAATAACAGAGCCAGCAATGCTGCTCTTTTTTATGTGTCCTCGGCCTTGAACATTTTCTTTAACAGAGAGGAAAGCAGCAGCATTTCATTTTATGCATGGCTGTGGCAGTAGTTTCAGGTCTTAGATTGCGGATTTTCATTGTCTGAAGAAAGACAAAAGAGAATTATATACCTGTTTAACTGGATTGGAACTGAGCATAACTTCCTGTAAATCCTTCTATTCTCTTTCCAGATACAGGATGTAAAAAGCCATTTAATCTCATTCTTGTGAAATCTGCAGCCGCCAAGAAACAACCAATGTTGAGAGTTCGTTAAACACTAAAGCACGAGAGGATATTGTTTTGTAGCTTTGCTTTTAAATTATTGATTGAAAAGGTTTTTGCACTTGAGCTATGCTCTGATTTATTCATTCATTCAACAAATATTTGTTGAGTGCCTAGCTTCGGTTTGTTAAAGTAAAAGCTAGTTTTTCTTCTTGGGTGGTTGAGGGTGGTAAAGTGGATATCCTGGGGTACAAGCAGGACACAGTAGAGAAAAATCAGCCCTGTTAGAAATATCATGAGAGTCTCATATTCCTGCTGAATTCTCCTCTTTCTCAATGTGACAGGTAGCAACTCTTGTTAAATTCAAGGACTATGGAGGTTGCACGTGAATGTATTCCTGGGGGTTTTGGTCTCCTTTGTATTTCCAGCACGAAGGGAAGTGGAGATAATGCTGTACTTGCCCTGAACCTGTCCAGTAGTGTGCCCCAATAGAAATTTGCTTCACCTGATTCATAGGAGTAATCTAGTTGAAACAGAAGGTTTGCATTTGGGGCTTTTAGTGAGCAAAACAGCGCTTGTGAGCCCTTGTCACTGTCATCTCCAAGGCCTAAGTGCCCATCTTTACCCTGGGATCTTGCTTACAACCTTCTGTTCCACAGCTGCTGCCATCTTCCTAGGTGGTTGCAACATGATTGCATTGACCTCTCTCTTCCTCAGCCTCCTTAGCACCTCCTCAATGTTCAACTTCCACGTTGCTTTCCAACTGCAGCCTCAATGCTTACCTGGTTATAGCCATAATTGTGATTTTCTTTGTGTAAAATAAAGTCAGTCCTAAAATGAGAGAAGTAAAAAAAAATTTTACAGGAAAAGAATCTTTAACTGACATGTTTTATTGGCTGTCTAAACTACAGTAGTTGGGAATTGTGTTTTACCTGACATAACAACAGTGGTCTAAACAAGACATTAAGTAAACCAGCGGTAGGCCAGTCTAGTGCTAGTGGAAGGAGTCCTTAGTCATCGGTGACCTAGACTCATTCTGTCTTGGATCCCAGTATTCTTCTGCATGATGCCTTCCCTGATGTCACCTCATAGTCCAAGATAGCTGCAGAGTTATTCTGACACCAGCCGTCGTATTTGTAATCCCAGCACCAGACCCTTCCAGCTAAGCAAATACCCTTTTCCCACACAGCTTTCCCCTGTCCCCTTCTGCTAGTTCTGTTTACATCTTCTTAGCCAGACTGACCACCTGGCCACATCTTGCTGCAAGGGAGAAGCTAGGAAATGTAGTCTTTTAGCTTGGGCCTATTGCTAGCCCAAGTGAAATCAGAATTGTTATTAAGGAAGAAAATAAACCAATATTGGGTGGCACTTAACAATGTCTGCCACAGCTGCTAATCAATAAAATCTCCCTTGAAGACATGAGGAAATCCACTCTCTATAAACTCCAGTACATCACCAATGCCAGTTGCCCTGCCTGCGGATACCATCGGCCCTCAGCCTCTGTGGGTTCTGCATCCCTGGATGCAACCAGTCATGGACTGAAAATACTTAGGAGGCCGGGCACGGTGGCTCACGCCTGTAATCCCAGAACTTTGGGAGGCTAAGGCGAGCGGATCTCCTGAGGTCAGAAGTTTGAGACCAGCCTGGCCAAC
Source organism: Gorilla gorilla gorilla (assembly GCF_029281585.2). NCBI lineage: Eukaryota > Metazoa > Chordata > Mammalia > Primates > Hominidae > Gorilla > Gorilla gorilla. The sequence goes on along the minus strand of NC_073229.2, from coordinate 28,313,623 downwards.
ATGGTGAAACTCCGTCTCTACTAAAAATTAGCCAGGCGTGGTGGTGGGCACCTGTAATCCCAGCTACTGGGGAGGCTGAGGCAGGAGAATCACTTGCACCTGGAAGGCACAGGTTGTAGTGAGGCGAGATCATGCCACTGCCCTCCAGCCTGGGCAACGTGGTGAAACCCTGTCTCTACTAAAAATACCAACATTAGCCAGGCGTGGTGCCAGATGCCTGTAATCCCAGCTACTGGGGAGGTTGAGGCAGCAGAATCACTTGAACCTGGGAGGTGGAGGTTGCAGTGAGCCAAGATCATGCCACTGTACTCCAGCCTGGGTGACAGAGGGAGACTCCACCTCAAAAACAAAACAAAAAACCCCAAAACTCCAAAAAGTTTCAAAAAGTAAAACTTGAATTTGCCACATGCTGGATACTACTGGTGAACCCACATGAAGTAATACATAGCCATTGTATTAGGTATTATAAGTAATCCAGACAGAATTTAAGGTTTATGGGAGGGTGTGTGTAGGTTCTTTGCAAATACTACACCATTTTATAGTTGGGCATCCAAGGATTTTGGTATCTGAGGGGGATCCTGTAAACAATCTCCCATGGATACTCAGGGATGAGTATAGTAATGGCTTAATAACTGGTGAATGATTGAATGATCCAAATGTTTTGAATTAATCATGTTTGCTATTTTTCACATTACAGGTAAATAGTAAATACATTAAGAACTTAGTTATTAGCAAGCTGCAGGGAAATGGCCAAACCCTAAGTGCCCCATATGGACTTAAAAGTTATCCTGAATTTTGACACAGTGTAACCTTGCTACTTAAAGTGGTGGGAGCTGGCTAATAAAGGCAGAATCTGAGGCTCCACTCCAAATCTGTCAAGTTAGAGAACCTACATTTTAAACAAGTCCAGATCATTTGAATGCACATCAAAGTTTGGGAAGTCTTATGCTTTTTTTTTTTTAAAAAAAATACTGAACCAGAGAAATATTTCTTTAAAATTGTATCCTGTACTCTCATTAATGTAGAGTGTAAGAGAAAAGGAGGAGAGGAGGGAAGGGGGCGAGGGAGCGCATTCTTCTCTGCCTCTTAATTTTGCAGGTAGTTGGATGATGCTTTCAACCTGCGTGGAATTAAAAAAAGAAAAAGCCAGCAGGTGCTAGTTCCAATAGTTATTCTCAGCAGGTAACAGAGGAGAGAAATGTATTTGTCTTAAGGTTTTAGTTATTAGAGTTTCCTCTTTTACCTGTTATGGTAAGGGGTGGAGTGGAGACTATCCTTCATTGTCAACCAACATACCTACCCCTTCTGTCCCTCCCTGGGGTTCTGCTGGCTCCCGCTGCCTGACAGTTGGGAGAGAGAGGCTGGCAAGTGGAAGCCCAAGGAACAGATTGCAGAAGTTCCCCCAGGTGCCTCAGTACACCCCTCCCCCACCCACACCTTTGCCCCGTTGTCAGGAGAGTCAAGCAATTAATTGCCTAGCAGGAATTGCCACTAAATGTAATTATCTCAGATGTAGTTGCGAGACTTATTTGTCAGGATTGAGAGGTTTCAGCCCACAAGCTGGATTTTTGACGCAGGAATAAAAACTGGATTCTGCTCTCTTTTTGTAAAGTTTCTGGGTAAATGGCCCAACCAGAGAGTTCTGCAGATTTTCGCATAGCTCAACAAAATAACTATTACTGCTACTGGCAAAGGTGAGTGGTTTTCTCCTACTTTGAAAAGGAAAGCTGTTACTGTTCTATTTGCTACATAACTGTTGGTAATTTACAAACTACGGCTTTTTTTTTTTAAAGTTCTGGGGTACATGTGCAGAACGTGCAGGTTTTTTACGTAGGTATACACGTGCCATGGTGGTTTGCTGCACCCATCAACCCGTCATCTACATTAGGTATCAAACTATGGCTTTGAACATAGGTGTTCAGCTTACTGCAAACTTCCTGGAAAGAAGAAAGGGTTTGGGGGTTTGTGGATGATTCTGCGTTGGTTGTGATGATTGTCATTCCTGTAGTCTCCCCTCTGCTATTAGAGTGAAGCAGGAGTTCCAGCCCAGCCAGAGTTACCGCTATGGCAACTGGTATGCGCGACAGCACGGCTCTTACCTTCTTTCTGGCTACAGCTATGGCTGTGCAGTGGACGGAAATGGACAGGACTGTTTTTCTGCGCATGAGACCCCTGAACACACAGCTGGAACTCTGGTTATGCCTAAGGTATCCCTTGCTAGAATGAATCTTGTGTCATTCGTGTGCCCAATAATAGTAAACATCACGTTCCTATCTTCACACATCTGTGTCCTATCATCCAAATTCCCACAGCCATGGCTTTTGCTACCTGTTTTAATACTAGAGAGTAAAGCTGATAGCCTAAGAAAAATGTTTGTATAGCTTTCTTGAGGTATAATACACAAAAAGTCCCCGTACATGTTTAATTTATATGATTTGCTGAGTTTGGACGTGTATAAACTAGAAGTGTTCACTTGCAGATAATTTCCCATTCTCTTCTAGAAACAACATAAAAAGCTGATGAAGTCTTTTTCTAAATTCTTGCTGCTAAATTTTAGATTATCATAATTCGATAAATTTTACTCTTTAACACAATATAGGACAAAAGGTAGTTTTGGGGTTTGTTTTATAGTAGTTGGACATAAACACACTTAAAAAATATATTTTAATACTTTGAATTACTAAAGTGACATATTTCTCAAATCACACAAAGATGTACTGAAGTAAGGGAAAAGATCCCCCCCAACACACCCCTCCTCCTTCCCCATTCCCTTCCCACTTAGAAGAAAGTACTGTGGAGTGGATCTATGTCTTCTAGATCTTTCTCCTGTACTCTTGCTAAATCAATGTGGTTCATCTTTCTGTTTTGGTGGTTAGGGGATGATTTGGGCAAGAATGAACTATGTAGTACATACTGGTTTGCTGTTTGCTTGCTTCTGCATAAGGAGACCTTTGTTTAAAAAATTGTCCACTTACGGTCTGGGCAAGATGGCTCACACGTGTAGTCCCAGCTACTTGGGAGACTGAGGCGGGACGATCACTTGAGTCCGGGAGTTTGAGGCTGCAATGAGCCATGATTGTGCCATTGTACTCCAGCCTGAGCAACAGAGCGAGCGCAGTTAGATACATTGCGATTTTTAACTCATCCCTTATCTGACATTTTAAATATTTTCAGGGCTTTAACAAACTTACCTATCTTCAAGCATTTGTCTGAGTGTTGCTTTTTTCCCCAAGAATATAATTCTGGATGTGGAAGGGCTGGATTAAAGGATATAACACTAAAAAATGTTAATAGCAAGTTACCTAAAGTCTGCATGAATTTACACTTTTCGTTATTGTGGTGGGTGTTCTTGCTACTCTACATTTGTCTGTGTATGATTAGCCAATCTAATAGGGCAGGGAGGCATTTATCTATTATTGAGGGCAAATACCTCTTGAAATGTTTATTGCTATCTGTGTTCTGTGACTTTGATATCCTCTTTCTAATTTTTCTGTTGAGTTGTGTCCCTCTTGCTTGACTGCATAAGATATTCACATGTTAGAGAAATTAACACTTTGGAGTCTAAATGTCACGGACTTCCCCCACCCCAGCTTGTCTCCTAATATGCGGAGTGACACCATTTGTGTGATGATCTTTACCTTAACATGAAAATTGAATTTTATATCTAGTCCCTTGGCTTTTAAAACTTACATTTGCTTTACATTATGATATTTCACTGCCCAAACTTTCATTTTCAATTTTTCTCAAGTCTGTTTTAGGTATGCCTCTTATATAAAATATCTTGTTAGATTTCTTGTCATTTTTTTCCCCCTTTTGGCCCAATTTGGGTTTTTCCCTTTTAACAGATGTTTGATATTGCAGCACTTAAAAAAAAAATCTTTCACTACATTGCCTGTGGTTTTGGCACTCTTTTTTTTTTTTTTTTCTTTTGCCCCTTCTCTTTTTGCTCTTTTTTGGGAGACGGTCTGTCTTTTGGTGGTTACCCTTATATCTTTAAATAGAGAAGTATAGGAATTAGTATATTATCAACTTCAGAAACAAAAGTATTTCTTGATTTTTTTCATCACTCTTGAGAAAATTAAGAAATGAACATCTTTTTTTCTCACCTGGCTACCCCTTCTCTCCATTCCTCTGTCCATTTTTGTTGGCACTGTCTGGGATTTTTATCTCACTCTCTAGCCGAATTATTACTATAACATGCATTTTTCATACGAGAATTATATAAATATGTTATTCTTTGTGGCTGTAGTGACCCCCTGTGCCATCTGCCTGCCATCCTGCTGGGTGTTCCCTGTTGGGAAGCTGCTGAGTGAAATTAAAGATGATAAGCCTCTGTGGTGGCGCTCTTTTACTCACACATCCCCATTTTGGTCTTCTCCAATAATGCGTGTCCTTGCTAAGATGTCCTAGTTATTCCCTGCTTCCCCCAATGTGCTGTGCCTCTGTCCATAACCTTTATCTCCCCAAGTTAAAGGGTTACCTCCTCTCCAGCCCTCTCCTTTACATTTTGACATTGTGGAGGTGGGTGTCTCCAAAATGATTCTCGGGTCTTTGTGGTCCATCAGCACACCTTCCCAGACTATCTCTAGCTGAGGAAAGCCTTTTATAAATGTGCTTTTCTTTAAAGGCAGCCAGCTGCATACACAGCACAGGTGGCCCTCAGACCAGAGAGAATGCTCTGTCTCCAGATACTTCCTGCTTCCCTCATCCTGGTTATTTAGCATCCACATTTACCAGAACACACACTGAAAGGAGGAAATGTGAGGTTACTCAAGTCTTGTATTATGGGAAAGGAACTTATGGAAGTGTGGCTTCTGGGTGTCTTTGCCATTTCTTTCTTTTCTTTTTATATAATTAGCTTTTAGAGATGATGTCTTGCTTTTTTGCCCAGGCTGGAGTGCAGTGGTGCCATCATAACTCACTGCAGTCTTGATCTCCTGGGTTCAAGTGGTCCTCCTGCTCCAGCCTTCCAAGTAGCTGAGACTACCGGCTGCATGCCACCATGCCTGCGGTCTTAGCCATATCTAAATAGAAAAAAGACAGATTGTCTTTTGAAATTTATGGTAACTATATAACCTATTTTCCAAACCTCAGTATATTTCAGAGTGAAGGGGAGGCATACTTTCAGATAGACTGAAAAGAAAAGATAGTAGATCTTTGGCTCTCAGTATCTTCTCATTCTTATAAGCAAGGGAAGCTTAATTAAGTGCCAGGAGCTACATCAGCCCTTTCTTGATAGTGATTCCTTGGAATAGCTGGCCATACTTAAAAAGACAGGTTCCCAACAGGTCTACATAGAAGAATCATAAAAACGTATGCTGCCCCAGTAGAGCCAACAGGGTCTGGGTTAACCAACCAAGATTTACTTTGGGAGTACCTCTGCAGTTTACTTCTCTCATTATGTAAGGATATGATTGGTTTGCTTTGCTGTAGCCTCTGCATTTTCTTGAGCACCTAATATCCTGGTTCTTAGCTGAGTCACGGGTTTGAGGATGTGATTAGAAGGCCATGAGAAAAACGTGCTCATGGAGACTTAACAGATTGTCTTCTGGAAGGAGGAGCAGAACTCTAGGTAGAGTCAGGCATGTAGTACAAGAAATAAGGAGCCTGGTTACCAGGGTCGCTGGTGTCTGGTTCCTAGCTCAGGCTCTAGGATGCTAGTTAGGTCCCAGAAAATCCAGGGGCCAGGGGCCCTCATTAGGCTTGTTCCTCTTTGTGACAGTTCTTCTGTGATTCAGTTTACTTCTTTCATAATTGTACTATGCCACCTAAAGATTCTTTTCATCAAATTCAAAAGTTGATTTAAAGAGATTAATTGTCAATATTATTTTTATTTTAGGTAGTTTTTTTGAGAGCTAGAGTTTTTCCCAATAAAGTATGTATTGATATTAAACCTTTAAGTAAAATTATTTTCTCATGAGATAATTTTTTGTTGCAGGAAACCACACCTCTAGCTGAAAACCAAGATGAAGACCCACTAGAAGGTAACATAAACCTTGTGCTGAAGTGGTTGGAAACAAAACCCCATTTCCTGGTTTCTCATTCACTCAGCTTGCTAGAAACTGGAAGGTTCTATTGGAAAATTCCAATGTAGGTTGCCTAAGCCATATGCTTCAGTAATTTCTCCTGTTTTTAGAAACTGGTTCTATGGGAACAACTTTAGCTAAGCCACCTCTTTGGGCCTTTCTGAAGGACTGAGAAAGGGGTACATTCCCAAACAGTTAGAAGACAATACATTGTTCTTAAGCTCCATTTCCTCTGTAAGTTTAGACTTTGAGGAGAATTATGCTTTAATTCTCTTTTTCAAGGGGGAAGAGCATGAGGTGATTGCTGTGGCCTCAGGGTTATTGGATCCTGGGGTACCTGACACAGCAGCACTGTAGTGTCAGTCTGGTGGTGCTTCCTGTACTTCTCAATTTGTTTTGGAAAGAACAAAGTTTGCCTGCCTAGAGACAAACACTCTGAATGTGTCTTATTTGAGGAAGGGGAAAAAATGTTTTGCTTCTTTTATTTTAAGTAATGGGAAAGAAAAATAGAGGAGAAATGCAGAGAACACTATTGCCTTTTTCTTATCACATGTCTGTCTTATCACATGTTTGTCTAATCTCTCTCTTGCCCAAACCCCTGCCCCTACCAGACAAACCCACCCACTGCCTTTATGACTTTATCAAAGAAGGGAGCATGTTGTTATCAGTCTTTGTAGCTCCTGTTACTAATTCAGAGTTCACATGTCAGTAGGTACTCAGTGTTTAAATTAAATCAAATTGGTGTTGAAAAGAAATCTTTATATGCTGTTGAGCAGTTGTAGTTTTTAGTACTTTGATTTAAACATGAGTAAAGGGTGCTTATTTCAACTTTCTGGGATTTCTTTCAGGTTAAGTGTGAGTCTTTCTTCCTGCCTTTTATCAGTTATGCAATTTATTAAAATTGATGCAGGATTTCTTGCTCCTTAGTTCAGCTAAATCTGGGTCCTTGTCTCACAACCAGGAAAAATTAGGCATGTGGACACATTGAAGGGTGAGGAGGATGGAATTTATTAAGTGAAAGGAAAGCTCTTAACAAAAAGAGGGATCCCAAACACAGGTTTCCACCTCACAAATTGAATACCAGGCCATCACATACGAGTTGAAAAGGCCAGGCTCCTCCCCTGCATAAGGTGTGAATTCCTGGTGACTCCTCCTCATTCTTCCAGTGTGCACGTGGGCCCTTAGTCTGAGCCACTCCACATTGATTTATTTCCCTTACTGCACATGTGTTAAAAGATGGAATTTTTCACCGTGGGCATGTTTAGCCAAGCCCCCTGTGCACAATGACTTGGGCAGGTTGGAGATTCTCCAGGGACCTTACCCTATTTGCCTAGGCATTTGGCTGTCCCGTGCCTCTATCAAAATAATAGAGGTAAAAGTCTGCTTTTTGGATACAGATTGCCACGGGGTTCAGATTCTACCTACTAGCTCTGTAATTCCAGACAAATTAATCTCTAGGGTGTCTGCTTCAGTTTCTGTAAAGTGGGGACATTGATACCTTCCTTATAGGAAGTGTGGGTATGCTAGGTGTAAAGTACTTTTAGGTGGTTAAACAGCTGCTGCCGTATCATAAACACTCAAGTATTGGCTGGTCATCAATCTGGCACAGTACTGGTCAGTAGAAATGTAATGCAATTGCACCTCAAGGAGCTAGAAGAACAAGAACAAAGTAAACCCAAAATTAGTAGAAGAAAAGAAATAATAAAGACTATAGCAAAAATAAATAGAAACTAGAAAAACAATACAAAAGATCAACAAAATGAAGGGTTGGTTTCTTTAAAAGATAGTCAACAAACCTTTAAGAACAAAAGAAACTCAAAATCAGATGAAAAAGGAGACATTACAACTGATATCACAGAAATACAAAGGAACATAAAAGACAATTATGAACAATTATACATCAATAAATTGGATAACATAGAAGAAATGAGTAAATTCCTGGACACATACAATCTACCACCTACCAAGATTAAATTATGAAGAAATAGAAAACCTGAACAGACCAATAATAAGTAATTGAAACAGTAATAAGAAGTCTCCCATCAGGCCAGGCCTGGTGGATAATGCCTATAATCCCAAGCACTTCGGGAGGCTGATAGGGGAGGATCATTTGAGCCCAGGGGCTTGAGACCAGACTTGGCAATACAGTGAGATCTTGTCTCTACAAAAAATTTAAAAAATAACTGGGTATGGTAGCATGTACCTATAGTCCCAAATATTTGAGAGGCTGAGATAGGATGATTGCTTGTGCCCAGAAGACTGAAGCTTAAGTGAGCTATGAATGTGCCACTGCATGTCAGCCTGGGTGACAGGGTGAGACCCTGTCTCAAAAAAAAGTCTCCCATCAAAGAAAAGCCCAGGTCCTGATGGCCTGTTTAATTCCACCAAACATTTATTTTTCATTTTATTTTATTTTTTGTAGAGGTGGAGTCTCACTTTGTTGCTCAGGTTGGTCTCAAACTCTTAGGCTCAAGCGATCCTCCCAGCTCTGCCTCCCCAAGGGCTGGAATTACAGGCATGAGTCACCATGCCCAGCCCCCAGATATTTAAAGAAGAACTAATGCCATGTCTTAAACACTCCAAAAAATCGAAGACGAAATACTTTGAAACTTATTTTATGAAGCCAGCATTACTCTGATATCACAACCAGAAAAGGACACAACAAGAAAAAACTACAGCCAATATTCCTGATGAACATAGATGCAAAGGTCCCCAACAAAATACTAGCAAACTGAATTCAACAGCACAATAACAAAATCATCTGTCATGAACAAGTGGTATTCATCCCAGGGATGCAAGGATAGTTTAATATACACAAATTAATAAACATGATACATCCCATTATCCCATCAACAGAATGAAGGACAAAAAACATTCTTTTTCTTTTTTTTTTTTTTTTTCCTGGAGATAGGGTCTCACTCTGTCACCCAGGTTGGAGTGCAGTGGCGTGATCTCGGCTGCAACCTCTGCATCCTGGGCTCAAGCAATCCTCCCATCTCAGCCTCCCAAGTAGCTAGGACCACAGGTGCATGACACCATGCCCAGCTAATTTTTTGTATTTTTGGTAGAGATGGGGTTTTGCCATGTTGCCCAAGCTGGTCTTGAACTCCTGAGCTCAGGTGATCTGCCTGCCTCAGCCTCCCAGAGTTCTGGGATTACGGGCATGAGCAACTGCGCTTGGCAATCATTTCAGTAGATGCAGAAAAATCATTTGACAAAATTCAGTTCTCTCTTCATGATAAAAACTTTCAAGAAATTAGGTATAAAAGGAGTGTACCTCAATACAATAGAGGCCATATAACAAACTCACAGCTAATATTGCACTGAATGGGGAAAAGCTGAAAGCTTTTCCTCTAAGATCTGAAACCAGATAAGGATGCCCACTTTCACTACTTCTATTCAACACAATATTAGAAGTCTAGCCAGAGCAGTTAGGCAAGAGGGAGAAACTAAAGGTTCCTAGGTTGGAAAAGAACTTTTGAAGATGACATGATGTGATATACAGGCATACCTCATTTTATTGCACTTCACTTTATTATGTTCCACGGAGACTATGGTTTTTTTTTTTTTTTTTACAAGTTAGAAGTTTATGGCAGCCCTGCATTGAGCAAGTGTATCTGTGCCATTTTCGCAACAGTATGTGCTTACTTGTTAGCACTGTTTAGCAATGAGCTATTTTTTTTCTTTTTCTTTTTTTTTTTTTTGGAGACAGTCTTGCTTTGTCACCCAGGCTGGAGTAAAGTGGCGTGATCTCGGCTCACTGCAACCTCCGTCTCCAGGTTCAAGCGATTCTTCTGCCTCAGCCTCTTGAGTAGCTGGGACTAGAGGCACCTGCCACTACGCCCGGCTAACTTTTGTATTTTTAGTAGAGATGGGGTTTTGCCATGTTGGCCAGGCTGGTCTCGAACTCCTGGCCTCAGGTGATCCACCCACGTCAGCCTCCCAAAGTGCTGGGATTGCAGACGTAAGCCACCGTGCCCAGACGCAATAAACTATTTCTTAAGGTATTTACATTGTAAACAAATTTGTTCTTTTCTTTTATTTTTTTTGAGATGGAGTCTCACTCTGTTGCCAGGCTGGAGTGCAGTGGTGCGATCTCGGCTCACTGCAATCTCCACCTCCTGGGTTCAAGTGATTCCCCTGCCTCAGCCTCCCAAGTAGCTGGGACTATAGGCATGCACCACCACACCTGGCTAATTTTTTGTATTTTAGTAGAGGTGGGGCTTCACCATGTCGGCCAGGATGGTCTCGATCTCCTGACCTCATGATCTGCCTGCCTCAGCCTCCCAAAGTGCGGGGATTACAGGCGTGAGCCACTGTGCCTGGCCAAATTTGTTCTTTCAAAAAATTTTTTTTAAAAATAGAGACAAGGTCTTACTATGTTGCCCAGGCTGGTGTCGAACTCCTGAGCTCAAGTGATTCTCCAGCCATGGCCTCCCAAAGTACTGGGATTACAGGCATAAGCCACCATGCCCAGCCAATGTAAACAACTTTTATATGCACTGGGAAACAAAAAATTCATGTGACTTGCTTCATTGCAATATTCATTTTATTGCAGTGGTTAGGAACTAAACCTGCAATATCTCTGAGGTATGCCTGTAGAGAAAACCCTACAGACTCTGCCAAAAAACTGTTAGGTCTAATAAACTTATTAATTTTGTATCCTGTAACTTTACTACACAAAATTGTTTCTATACACTAATACTATTTGAAAAAGATAACAAGAAAATAATCCCATGTACAATAGCTGTAAAAAAAACTTAAGAGTAAATTTAACTGAGTTGAAAGATGTCTATATTGAACACTATAAAGTGTTGATGGAAGAAACTGAAGACACAAAAGATACCTCATGCTCATGGATTAAAAGAATGAATATTATTAAAATGTTCATACTACCCAAAGTGATCTACAGAATCAATGCAATCTCTCTCTCTCTTTTTTTTTTTTTTAAGACAGTCTCACTCTGTTGCCCAGGCTGGAGGGCAGTGGTGTTTGAGCTCAGCTCACTGCAACCGCCTCCTCCAGGGTTCAAGCAATTCTCCTGCCTCAGCCTCCCAAGTAGGATTGGAATTACAGTAGGATTGGAATTACCACACCCAGCTAATTTTTGTATTTTTAGTAGAGCCGGGGCTTCTCCATGTTGGCCAGGCTGGTCTTGAACTCCTGACCTCAGGTGATCCACCTGCTTTGGCCTCCCAAAGTTCTGGGATTACAGGCATGAGCCACTATGCCCTGCCAGATTCAATGTACTCTCTATCAAAATACCAATGGCATTCTTCATAGAAATAGAAAAAAATGACCGAGTGCACAGTGTCTCATGCCTGTAATCCTGGCACATTGGGAGGCTCAGGTGGGAGGATCACATGAGGTCAGGAGTTCAAGAGCAGCCTGGTCAACATGGTGAAACCCCGTCTCTACTAACAATACAAAAATTAGCCAGGCATAGTGGCATGTGTGCCTGTAGTCCCAGCTACTCGGGAGGCTGAGGTGGGAGAATTGCTGGAACCCGGGAGGCGGAGGTTAGAGTGAGCCAAGGTGGCGCCACTGCACTCCAGCCTGGGTGACAAAGTGAGACCCTGTCTTGGGAAAAAAAAGAGAAAAAAATGATACTATAATTTGTATGGAATCACAAAAAAACCTAAATAGCCAAAGCAATCTGAGCCAAAAAAAAAAAAAAAAAGGGTGAAGGCATCACACTATCTGACTTTGTACTACAAAGTTGTGGTAACCAAAGCAGCATGATACTGGCATAATAACAGACACATAAACCAATGGAACAGAATAGAGAGCCCAGAAATAAATCCACACATTTATAGCCCACTGATTTTCAGCAAAGGTGCCAAGAACACACAATGGGGAAAAGGCAGTCTCTTCAATAAATGGTGCTCAGAAAACAATGTCCACATGCAAAAGAATGAAATTAGACTGTTATCTCTCACTGTATACAAAAACAACTCAAAATAGACTCAAGACTTAAATGTAAGACCCAAAACTGTGAAACTACTAGAAGAAAACATAAGGGAAAAGCTCCACGGCATTGGTCTGGGCAATGATTTTTTTGGATATAACCTCAAAAGGACAGGCAGCAAAGGCAAAAATAGAAAAATAGTATCACAGTGAACTAAAAAGCTTCTGTACAGCAAAGGAAACAGTAACAGAGTGAAGAGAGACAACGGAGTGGGAGAAAATATTTGCACGCTATGCAAGTGATTATGAAGAGGCATCTTCTGGGGTAAATACCCAGGGTTCGTCGTCTTGCACCAGGAGGAATAAGGACATGGACACATGTGGATGGGTTAAGGAGTGCAAGGCTTAATAGGTAGAAGAAAGGAGAGAGGAGAGCAGCTCTGTGTGACAGGAAACAGGCCTCCGAAAGGGAAAAGTAGGCCTGTAGCAGACAGCAGGCAATTTTACAGGCAGGCTTGAGGAGGCAGTGTCTGATTTATGTAGGGCCCAGATTGGCTGGACCAGGTGTGACGTCTACATGATGCCAGGCGAAGGCTGGTTGCCCTGCCCTGATCTTATTAGGCAAATAGACTTTCCACTTGTCCGCCATCTTGTCTGCTCCTTGCTGCACAAGTGGCTGGCAAAGAGAAGATGGAGCCGCCATTTTGAACATGCCTATTCCCTAGGTAGCTTTTTCCTATTGGCACAACTGCTGGCATTTGCATGTGCAAGCTTCTAGCTTGCTTGTCTATGTCTGCAGTTCAGTGTTACAGGTTGCTGTTTGTTAGAAAAGAAAATGATTTGGGGCAGCTGTTCATGAAAAGCAAAACCTTACCGAGGACTTTCTTACCCTAAATAATTTCTTTTTAACTCCTATATCAATAAGGGGTTAATATCCTAAATATATAAGGAAATCAAATGACTCATTAGCAAGAAAATAACCTTATTATTCAGGTCTTTTGCACATTTAAAAAACCTTTTATTTCAATAGTTTTTGGGGGTACAGATGGTTTTTGGTTACATGGATAAGTTTTTTGTTTTGTTTTGTTTTTTTGAGAGTGAGTCTCACTCTGTTGTCTAGGCTGGAATGCAGTGGCGTGATCTCGGCTCACTGCAGCCTCCGCCTCCCCCGTTCAAACGAACCCAGTCTCAGACTCCTGAGTAGCTGGGATTACAGGCACTCGCCACCACGCCCAGCTATTTTTTGTATTTTTAGTAGAGACGGGGTTTCACCATGTTGGCCAGACTGGTCTCGAACTCCTGACCTGAGGTGATCCACCCACCTTGGCCTCCCAAAGTGCTGGGATTACAGGCGTGAGCCACCGTGCCCGGCCATTTTTTAAGACATTTCTCAAGAGATGATGTACAAATGACCAATAGATGCATGAGAAAATGTTCAACTTCACTAATCATCAGAGAACTGTAAATTAAAACCACAGTAGTGAGATATCGTCTCACTCCTGATAGAATGGCTGTTATCAAAAAGACGAAAGATAACAAATGTTGGGTAGGATGTGGAGAAAAGAGCCCTTGCATACTGTTGGTGGGAATGTAAATTGGTACAGCAGTTATAAAAAGTATGGCGTTTCCTCAAAATATTAACAGTAGAACTACTATATGATCCAGCAATCCCACTATTGGGCATATATCCAAAGGAAATGAAATCAGTATGTCAAAGAGACATCTGTACCTCCGTGTCTATTGCAGCACTATTCACAATAGCCAAGATACAGAATCAAACTAAATGCCCATAAGTGGATGAATGGATAAAGAAAATGCGTATATACACAATAGAATAGTATTCAACTGTAAAAAGGATGAAATCTTGTCATTTGTGGCAACATGGATGAACATGGAGAACATTATGTCAAGTGAAATAAACCAGGCACAGAAGAACAAATGCCATATGATCTCACTCATGTGGAATCTTAAAAAGCTTATTTCATAGCAGTAGAGCATAGAATGGTGGTTACTAGAGGCTGGGGTAGTTGCAGGGAGAGAGTGATAGGGAGATGTTGGTCAAAAGATAGAATTTCAGTTAGCTAGGAGGAATACCGTTCAAGAGATTTATTGTAGGCTGGGCGCAGTGGCTCACACCTGTAATCCCAGCACTTTGGGAGGCCGAGGTGGGTGGATCACGAGGTCAAGAGTTTGAGACCAGCCTGACCAACATGGTGAAACCTCATCTCCATTAAAGATACAAAAAATTAGCCGGGTGTGGTGGTGTGCGCCTGTAATCTCAGCTACTTGGGAGGCTGAGGCAGGGGAATCCACTTGAACCCAGGAGGTGGAGGTTGCAGTGAGCTGAGATCACACCATTGCACTCCAGCCTGGGCAACAAGAGCAAAACTCCGTCTCAAAAAAAAAAAAAAAAAAAAAAAGATTTATTGTATAGCATGGTGACTATAGTTAATGAAGAAATACAGGCTAATTCGAAGGTAGTGAGTTATCGCAATTGGTTGTTCAGTCAGTTATGGATTGAACTTTTTGTTCTACTCTTTCCTTGCTTCTTACTGCTGCATTTGACTAGTCTTTAAAAAAAAAAAAAAAAGGAAAAATAAAGAAAAATACTTAGTGGATATTCAGTGTTTCCACCACAAAAATGAAAAATGATAACTATGTGAGGTAGTTATTTGATCCTTTGATCATTCCACAATGAATATATACTTAAAACACTATGTTGTACATGATAAATACATACAGTTTTCTCTGTCAGTTTGAAACATATAGAAATTTAAAAATAGACAATGTGAAACACAAAGCCATCCATGTGGGTAATTTTAAATTTTTTAGTAACCAAATTAAAGAACCAACTCAAGAGATAGGTGAAATTAATGTTTCTTACTTAACCTAATATCTGTTATGGACTGAATTTGTGTTCCTCCCCCTCGCCAAATTCATATGTTGAAACCCTCACTCCCAATGTGATAGTTTTAGGACATGGGTCTTTAGGGAGATGATTAGGATTAGGTGAGGTCATGAGGGTAGAGCCCTCATGAATGGAACTGGTGACCTTATAAGAATCACGAGGGAATTTGATTCCTCTCTCTGCCCTCTGCCATGTGAAGACATGACTTCTGGGCAGTGTGCAACCCAGAAGAGGGTCCTCACCAGAACCCAACCACGCTGACACCCTGATCTTGGACTTCCGGTTTCCAGAACTGTGAGAAATAACTGTGTGTTGTTTACAAACTAGTCAGTCTCTGATATGTTGTTAGCAGCCCAAACTAAGGCAATATCCAAGATATTATTCCAACATGCAATCAATATAAAAATTAACGGCTTTTTTTACATCAAGTCTTTGAAATGCAGCAAATATTTTTTCTATTCTTTTCTTTTAATGGCTGCCCCCTCACCTGCAGATTGAGGGGACCCTTATTTTGAGGGCTATTCAGACATTACCTTCAAGCAGATTTTTAAATTGTTCCTATTGTGGTGAAATATGCATAACATAAAATTTACCATCTTGACTTTTAAATGTATCACACTTGATTTTAGCCAAAAGGCCGAGAAGCAATAGACTTTTAAATGTATCAGTGGTATTAAGTACATTCATAATGTTGTGTAACCATCACCATTCATCTCCAGAACTCTTCATTTTATAACCTGAAACTCCATACCCATTAAATAACAACTCTTCACTCTCCCTTCCCTCATCCCCTGGCAACCACCATTCTGCTTTCAATGTGGTGTATATTTTATCCTTACATCACATCTCAGTGAGGGCCAGCAATGCTCAATAGCTGCATGTGGCTAGTGGCTACTGTGTTGGACAACATGGGTCTAGAAGATGCACAGGTTTAGGGATGATATAATTAGTTTGTCTTGAATAGGTTTCTATTATAGTTTTGATCAACATCACTGGAAGGGCAGAGATCATGTAATCTGGGGTTTGGAGCTGACCACACTGTATCTGTTTTCTTGGCCACAGGTTAAGTGGAGAGCATGCTCATAAGCATATGATCCTAACTCCTCTTTCCCCACCAGGGGCATGCAGTCAGGGACCCATTAGCAGACAACTGCCCATAACGGTAAAGGAAGGGAACCCGGGACAGAAGTGTAAGAAAATTTCAGAATGTTTAGTGGGAAAAAAGGGAAACATCTACTTTTATGACCAGAAACGCTCAAAGGAAACTCAAAAGGGATGGGAAGCTCTAAAGAATAAGAATCAGACAACACAATCACGAATGACTCCAATGAAGAAAAGTGAGAAGTAGCTCATGGAATTTATATGATGACTAAAGCCTATTTGACCATTTTGGTTCTAAAATGATAAATACAGAAGAGTACTGCATTAGTCTTCTAGGGCTACTGTAACATAGTACCACAGACTGGGTGGTTTAAACAAGAATTTATTTTCTTACCATTCTGGAGGCTGGAAATCCAATATCCAGCATCTGGATAAATTGGTTTCTGGCGAGGGCTCTCTTCTTGGCTTGCAGACAGCAGCCTTCTTGCTGTTTCCACACTTGACCTCTTTATGCATGCATTGTAAGAGAGAATGTGAGCAAGTTCTCTGCTCTTTTTTTAAAAAAAATTATTTTTATATTTTGTAGTGATGTGGTCTCAGTATGTTGCCCAGGCTGATCTCAAACTCCCAGATTTAAGCAATTCACTGGTCTCAGCTTCCCAAAGTGTTGGGGTTACAGGTGTGAGTTGCTGTGTCCTGCCTGCTGTCGCTTTTTATAAGGGCACTACTTCTATCAGAGCAGCACCCAACTCTTATGACCTCATCTAACCTCCCAGAGGCCCCATCTCCAAATGCCTTCACATTGTGGGGGTTAGGCTTTTAACAGAAGAATTTTGTGGGGCAAAGATTTAGTCCCTAATAGGCATACAGATGAATAGCATGAACCCATATGAGTATTAGGAAGCAAATTATGATCCTCAAGGAATTAAGCCTTGCAAAAATTACAAAGGAAAACATAAAAGGCTTCTTCCATTACATTCAGTACAAGGAGAGGAAAAAAATAGATTAAAAAAATTAATGACCTTGTAAGCCTTGGAAAGCTCTGGAAACCTGACAACTTGGGCAGAAAATCCACGTTTAATACGTTCGCAATAACATAACACCATCTCATCACAGGGTTCCAGGTTTCGGAGATGGAAGGCCAAGTCCTCCTGTCTTTCTGAATTAGTTGCTGTATAAAATTAATTCACTTAATCTGTTAACTGAGCAGTTAAAGTAGCATGTGTATTTTTACAAAGCCCTGTCCAAGGGGCCCTTGGCTTGGTTCATTGTTTGGTATTGTATCTACCTGGCTCATGCCAGAAACATGGCAGTCATTCTTGACCTTCCTTTTCCCCTTTCCTCCCAAATTGAATCCATCCCCCAAGCATCTCAAATCTGTCCATTTTTTTTCTCCATCTCTTCTGTCAGCTGGATGTTCATTGAGTTTGATGACACTACTACTTTTATAGCTTAAATTTCTATTTTCAAGTCTTATTGAAAGGAAATATGCAATTTAAGAATTTTAACCTTTACTATCTGCAGTACTTCCTGCAAATGCTTTCTAAAAGCTTTCTAATTTTAAACTATTTCTAATATGTGTCCTGTAAAACTCTATTTTTTTCATATCCATTATTGGCTTCTGCAGATCCACATCTTCATTTGAATATTGAGGAATCAAACCAAGAGTTTATGGTGAAAAGTGAAGAACTCTACGACTCCCTCATGAATTGCCACTGGCAGCCTCTGGACACAGTTCACTCCGAAATTCCAGATGAGACCCCGAAGTGAAGCAAGGTGTTCATTAAACTCCGCAATTATCATACTAATTGTGTCGTCTTTTGTTTTGGGAAAAAAGTAGTTCTCCCAGGAAGGCACTGGATTCTGTATATAAAAACCAACTTCCAGGGCTTACATGTGATTGATATGAGAGAATATTAACGCAAATAAACTTTACCAGCACATGTGTTCCTGGAAGTGTTACATTAAGTAAGTGCCAGAAGAGCTCACGTGATGATCATGGTAGAACAAGCTGTGCCATAAAACCCTTGGAAATAGGTTTAATATGAGGTGAGCTTGAGCTAAACTGATTGTGGCATTGGCTACTCTGATAGGATTTGCTGCTTTCTCTAACTTCAAACTCTCATGGAGAGAAACTGTATCCACAGACAATGCATGGTTTCTTGCTTGTGTCTTGTCTAGAAAATGTTAGTTAGAACTGGATGTTTGATCTCCATTTCCTGGCCCCATAAGAGAGCTAGATGTGGCAGTAGAGACTCAATTGAACAGAAAGATTCCTAAGCAGGGAAAAAAATTTGCTTGATCCAAACAGCCTGTCAACTTTCTAAGATAGAGGAATTAGGCCCTCATAAAAGCCAGCCAATGTGTATATTGACTGTGCTCCTTATAAAATGTCTTTTTTTTTTGTCCCGAAGATGATCATTGTGTCCTGTTTTATTGCTTTGCTATGGATGGATACTTTAGTGACCCCTGGGACTGATGTGAGTTGACTGCTAGAAGACTGATTGCTTAGAAACAAGTCGATTAGACTGTGGGCAAAGGCAGTCTGACATCTCTTTTGCTCTGAAGGTGCTTGACAGATGCTAATCCTTGCGCTAAACAGGTTCAAAGACCGAATCCTACATGGAGAGCCAGGCGGGCTGCAGCCATTGTAAAGGAGCTTCCTCCGCCCCATGGTTTCTCAGCCTTGGCACTATTGCCATTTGGGGCTGGACACTTCTTTGCTGTGGGAGACTGTCTTGCACGTTGTCCTGACCTCTACTGCTAGATGCCAGTAGCACCCTGCACTCCAGTTGTGACAACCGAAATGTCTCTAGACATTGTCAAATGTCCCCTACAGGCAAAATCCCCACCACCACCACCCAACTGAAAACCACTGGAATAAGGCAATGTTTTCAAACTCTAGGGTGTGTCAGAATCTCCTAGAAGACTTTCTGAAACACAGATTCTTGGGCACCATCCTGAGTTTGATTCAATAGGTTTGGGGTGGGACCTGACAATTTTCAGTTCTCTAAAAAGTTTATGGATAACAACACTCTGAAAACCAGTGGCACAGGGATATTCTCCACTAGCTCAACTTAGTTCTACCTAGAACAGAGGGTGAAGTTCTACTTCCACACTCACCTCCTTAATACAAGGTGTGCAAGTCCCTACTTTCCTACAGGGCCCTGGCTTGATCAAGTATCCATCATCCTCCTCTAGCCATATGTTTTGGGGACCAGCACTATATTCAGCTCCAGGGAATGGCTCTTGTAGCATCTGAGCCATGTGTAGTGATCCCATTCCTCTTGCCAGTGATTGATAAGAGACATATGATAAAATTCTGGCTAACGAGATGTGAGGTGATGTTTTATCTCATTTTTAAAAGGAACAAAAAAGAGACAGCTACAGTCTCGTACTGAGCATTAGGTTTAGATGTGATGCCTGGTGCTGTGGCAGACATACTGTGACTCTTAGGGGAACAATCTTAGGGTAGTGCTCATGCACCAGGGATGGCAGTGAAGGAAGATGGAAGGAACCTGGATCCATGATAATGGCATTGAAGCTGTTGAATTAGCCAACCCTGGATTCTCTCTTGTCTGGACTTATGTTTAATCCACTCTGAATTTTTCTTATTTGTAGCAAAAGTATCCTGACTCTAGCATGGATAGATACAGACAGCATGTGCAAAGGGCTTGATATCCTTGAACCAAAACGAGGTCTGTCAGAGTGTCTAGAGCCGTGTTGTCTGCTATGGTAGCCACTAGCCACATATGGCTATTGAAATTTTATTTAAGCAAAATTAAAACTTGGCTTTTCCTTTTGTACTAGGTATGTTTCAAGTGTTCAGTAGCCACATGTCACTAGGGGCTACTATATTGTGTAGCGCTGGTCTTACAGGTAAGGGGAAGAGAAACCTGAGATTAGGTTAGGCGGATCTCTCAATTTTTCTTTAAACTCTTTTTCTAATTGTTCCCCTTCCATAAGATTTTAATTTCATAGGTATTATATATGCTCTATCTATACCTGTTCTTTATACGTTGGAAAAAGAAAGATTTACTTTATCCCCTCTCTTCCCCTCCAGAACCAATATTCACCTCCCTGGAGGTTGATATTGTCCCCTGTTGCAGATACATGGCTCGTGTGGTAATCGTGAGTAAGCTCAGGCAGGGATTTTAGGTCACTGTAAAGAATTTGGATTTTATTAAAATTGTATTTAGGAGGCAATGAACTAATTTTAAGGATGAACTAATTTGCCTTTAGAAAGTGACTCCAAAGGAAGAGGGGCCAAGATAGCCTATTAGAAGCAGCTGCAGTACTCATGGAGAGGAATGAAAGTGGGGAGTGAATTTAGCACCTTCAACTGAAATATCCAGGTTCTTGCATTGGGGCTGACTAGGCAAACAACTTGACCCGAAGAGAACAAAGAAAAGAAGGGTGGGGTGATGGCCCAACTGGGAACAGCATGGAGCCAAAGGAACCCCTGCCCCTAGCCAAGGAAAGTGGTGAGTGATTGTGCAACCCCACTCAGGAAACCACAATTCCCCCATGGATCTTTGCAACCTGCAGATCAGGAGATCCCTTTGTGAGCCTGTGCCACCAGGGCCTTGAGTCCGATACACAAAGCTACACGCAGTCTTGGCAGAGCAGCTTCTCAGACACAAAGAGACCCAGGAGTTTTACATTCTCTGACCCTCGGATCCCTGGCAAGGCAGGATATCCATCTGTAAATAATCCTAGGAAGGGGGCTGAATCCAGGGAGCCAAGCAGTGTTGTTCTGTGGGCCCCATATCCATGGCACCTCACAGATTAAGACACACTGGCTTAGAATTCCAGCCAGCCAATGGCAACAGTCTGCCAGAGATGGGACTGAGTTCCTAAGGGGAGCAATGGCTGCCATCTCTGTGGTTTGGTAGACTCAGCTGTTCCAGCCTGTCAGCTTTGGAGAATACAGTCTAGACAAGGAAGGGTTCTCCCTAGTGAAGCACACCTGCTCTACCAAAAAGCAGCCAGAGTGCTTCTATAAGTGGGTCCCTGATCCCATTCCTCCTCACTGGGTAATAAGGCCCCCCAATAGGGGTTTCCAGCCATCTCCTACAGGTGCATTTGGGCCGGCAACAGGTCAGTACCCCCCCAGGACAAAGCTTCTATAGGAAGGAGCAGGCTGTCATCTTTGCTGTTTTGCAGTCTTCACTGGTGATACCTCCAGGTATGGGAAAAACTGAGGCAACTAAGGGTCTGGAGTGGACCCCCAGCAAACCGCAGAAGCCCTATGGAAGAATCTCCTGACTGTTAAAACAACATCAACAAAAACCCCACAAAAACCCCATTCAAAGGTCAGCAACTTCAAAGATCAGCGGTAGAAAAACCCACAAATATGGGAGAGAATCAATGCAAAAACGCTGAAAACTCAAAAAGCCAGAGTGCCTCATCTCCTCCAAATGACTACAACACCTCCCCAGCAAGGGCACAGAACTGGGCTGAGACTGAGATGGCTGAATTGACAGAAGTAGGCTTCAGAAGGTGGGTAATATTAAACTTCACTGAGCTAAAGGAGCATGCTGTAACTCAATGCAAAGAAGCTAGGAATCTAAACAATACAGGAGCTGATAACTAGAATAGCCAGTTTAGAGAGGAACATAACCAACCTCATGGAGCTGAGGGTTCAGTTCAACAACAAGAGCTAATTATCCTAAATATATATTCACCCAATACAGGAGCACCTAGATTAATAAAGCAAGTTCTTGGAGACCTACGAAGAGACTTGGACTCCTACACAATAATAGTGGGAGACTTCAACACCCCATTGATAATATTAGATAATTGATACAGAAAATAAAGATATTCAGGACCTGAACTCAGCTCTGGATCAAGTGGACCTGGGAGATAACTACAGAACTCTCCACCCCAAAACAACAGAATTTACATTCTTCTCATCACCACGCAGCACTTACTCTAAAATTGACCACATAATTAGAAGTAAAACACTCCTCAGCAAATGAAAAAGAACTGAAATCATAACAGTCTCTCTGACCATAGTGCTATCAAATTAGAACTCAAGATTAAGAATTTCCACTCAAAACCACACAACTACATGGAAATTGAACAATCTGCTTCTCAACAACTATTGGGTAAATAATGAAATTAAGACAGAAATCAAGAAGTTCTTTGAAACTAATGAGAACAAAGAGAAAATGTACCAGAATCCCTGGGACACAGCTAGAGCAGTATTAAGAGAGAAATTTATAGCACTAAATGACCACATCAAAAAGCTAGAAACATCTCAAGTTAACAATCTAACATCTCAACTAAAAGAACTAGAGAACCAACAGCAAACAAACCCCAAAGGTAGCAGAAAACAAGAAATAACCAAGATCAGAGCTGAACTGAAGTAGATAGAAACATGAAAAACCCTTCAAAAATCAACAAATCCAGGGGTTGGTTTTTTGAAAAAATAGACTGTTAGCTGGACTAATAAAGAATAAAAGAAGAATGAAATAAAGTCAGAAATAATAAGGGGGATATCACCACTGACCCCACAGGAATACAATCATCAGAGAATATTATAAATGCCTCTATGCATATATACTAGAAAATCTAGAAGAAATGGATAAATTACTGGACACATACACCCTCCCAAGACCAAACCAGGAAGAAATTGAATCCCTGAATAGAACAATAATTAGTTTTGAAATTGAAGCAGCAATTAATAATAGCCTACCAACCAACCAAAAGCAAAAAAAAAAGCCCAGGATCAAATGGATTCACAGCTGAATTCTCCCAGAGGTACAAAGAAGAGCTGGTATCATTTCTACTGAAATTATTTCCAAAAATTGAAAAGGAGGGACAGGGACTCCTCCCTAACTCATTCCATGAGGCTAGCATCCTGATACCAAAACGTGGCAGAGATACAACAAAAAAAGAAAACTTCAGGCCAATATCCTTAATGAACATTGATGCAAATATCCTCAATAAAATACTAGCAAACCAATTCCAGCAGCACATCAAAAAACTTATCCATGACAATCAAATTGGTTTCATCCCTGGGATGCAAGGTTGGTTCAACATACACAAATCAATTAATGTGATTCATCACATAAACAGAACTAAAGATGAAAACCACATGATTATCTCAATAGATACAAAAAAGGCTTTTGATAAAATTCAACATCCCTTCATGCTAAAAACTCTCAATAAACTAAGCATTGAAGGAACGTACCTCAAAATAAGAATAGCCATATATGACAAACCCACAGCCAATATAATACTGAATGGGCAAAAGCTGGAAGCATTCCTCTTGAAAACTGGCACAAGACAAGAATACCCTCTCTCACTCCTATTCAACATAATATTGGAAGTTCTGTCCAGGACAATCAGGCAAGAGAAAGAAATAAAGGGTATTCAAATAGGAAAAGAGGAAGTCAAATTATCTTTGTTTGCAGATGACATGATTCTATATCAAGAAAATCCCATCATCTCGGACCAAAAGTTACTTAAGCTGATCAGCAACTTCAGCAAAGTCTCAGGATACAAAATCAATGTACAAAAATTGCTAGCATTCCTATATACCAACAACATCCAAGCAGAGAGTCAAATCATGAATCAACTCCCATTCACAATTGCTGCAGAAAGGATAAAATACCTAGGAATACAACTTACAAGGGAAGTGAAGGAGCTTTTCTAGAACTACAAACCACTGCTCAAAGAAATCAGAGAGGGGCTGGGCGCAATGCCTCAGGCTTGTAATCCCACACTTTGGAGGCTGAGGTGGGTGGATCACCTGAGGTCAGGAGTTTGAGACCAGCCTGCCCAACACGGCAAAACCCCGTCTTTACTAAAAATACAAAAAATTAGGCAGGTGTGGTGGCGGGTGCCTGTAATCCCAGCTACTCGGGAGGCTGAGGCAGGAGAATCACTTGAACCTGGGAGGTGGAGGTTGCAGTGAGCCAAGATCACGCCACTGCACTTCAGCCTGGGTGACAAAAGTGAAACTCTGTCTCAAAAAAAAAAAAAAAAAAAAAAAAAAAAAGAAAGAAAAGAAATCAGGACACAAACAAATGGAAAAACATTCCATGCTCATGAATAGGAAGAATTAATATCATGCAAATGGCCATACTGCCCAAAGTAATTTATAGATTCAATGCTATTTCGCTTAAACTGCCATTGACATTCTTCATAGAATTAGAAAAACTATTTTAAAGTTCATATAGAACCAAAAAAGAGCACGTATAGCCAAGACAATCCTAAGCAAAAAGAACAAAGTTGGAGGCATCATACTACCTGACTTCAAACTATACTGCAAGGCTACACTAACCAAAACAGCATGGCTTGTACAAGAAAAGACACATAGACCAATGGAACTGAATAGATAACTCAGAAATAAGACCACACATCTACAACCATCTGATCTTCAACAAACTTGACAAAAACAAGCAATGGGGAAAGGATTCCCTATTCAATAAAAGGTGCTGGAAGAACTAGCTAGCCATATGCAGAAAATTGAAACTGGTCCCCTTCCTTACGCCGTATACAAAGATTAACTTAGGATGGATTAAATACTTAAACATAAAACCCAAAACTATAAACACCCTAGAAAATCTAGGCAATATCGTTCAGTACATAGGCACAGGCAATGATTTCATAACAAAAATGCCAAAAGCAATTGCAACAAAAGCAAAAACTGACAGATGGGATCTAATTAAACTAAAATGCAAAAGAAACAGCAGAAGAAACTATCGTCAGAATAAACAGACAACCTACAGAATGGGAGAAAAGTTTTGCAATCTATCCATCTCACAAAGGTCTAATATCCAGAGTCTACAAGGAACTTAAACAAATACACACACACACACACACACACACAACCCATAAAAAGTGGGCAAAGGACATGAACAGACACTTCTGAAAAGAAGACATACACGTGGCCAACAAACATATGCAAAAAAGCTCAACATCACTGATCATTAGAGAAATGCAAATCAAACCCACAACGAGATGCCATCTCACACCAGTCAGAGTGGCTATTATTAGAAAGTCAATAAACAACAGATGCTGGCAAGGTTGCGGAGAAAAAGGAACGCTTTTACACTGTTGGTGGCAGTGTAAATTAGTTCAACCATTGTGGAAGACAGTGTGGTGATTCCTCAAAGACTTAAATTAGCCGGGTGTGGTGGCGGGCGCCTGTAGTCCCAGTACTTGGGAGGCTGAGGCAGGAGAATGACATGAACCTGGGAGGCGGAGCTTGCAGTGAGCTGAGATCGCACCACTGCACTCCAGCCTGGGCGACAGAGCCCACACTCTGTCTCAAAAAAAAAAAAAAAGACTTAGAGGCAGAAATACCATTTGACCCAGAAATCCCATTACTGGGTATGTACCTAAAGGAATACAAATCATCCTATTGAAAAGACATATGCACATGTCATTGCAGCACTATTCACAATAGCAAAGACATGGAATTAACCTAAATGCTCATCCATGATAGACTGGATAAAGAAAATGTAGTACATATACACCATGGAATACTCTGCAGCCATAAAAAGGAAGGAGATCCTGTCCTTTGCAGGGACATGGATGGGGTTGGAAGCCATTATCCACAGCAAACTAATGCAAGAACAGAAAACCAAATACCACGTGTTCTTGCTTATAAGTGGGAAATGAAAAATGAGAACACATGGGGAACAACACACACACTGGGGCCTGTTGGAGGGGTTGGGGGGTGCATCAGGAAGAATAGCTTAATACCTAGGTGATGGGATGATCTTTGCAGCAAACCACCACGGCACTCATTTAGCTCTGTAACAAACCTGCATATCCTGCATATGTACCCCTGAACTTGAAGGAAAACTCACTCCAGCTGTTCTATGGAACATAGTGTGGAGGGAGATGGGAGGAGAGACAGAGAGCCGTTAGGAAACTACTGCAGCTGTCCTGGCCTAGAGACTGGAGTTTAATTCCAGGGTGGATGTGGTGTATACGGAGAGAGGTGGAGAACTTTAAGGTGCATTTTAGAGATAAAATTATTACTAAAAAGGGGTCCCAGAGTAGACCCCAAGAGAGAGTTCTTGGATCTTAACGCAAGAAAAGAATTTGGGGCAAGCCCATACAGTAAAGTGGAAGCAGGTTTATTAAGAAAGGAACAAAAGAATAGCTACACCATAGACATAAAAATAGCATAGAGATAAGCTATTTTTGTGCTTATTTCTTGAATATATGCTCAACAAGGATGGATTATTAATGAGTTTTCCAGAAAAGGGGTAGGGATTTCCTGGAACTAAGGGTTCCTCCTCCTTTTAGACCATATAGGGTAACTTCCTGATGTTGCCATGGCATTTGTAAACTGTCATGGTGCTGGTGGGAGTTTCTTATCATGCTAACGCATTATAATTAGTGCATAATGAGTAATGAGGATGACCAGAGGTCACTTTCTTGCCATATTGGTTTTGGTTGGCTTCTTTAGCACCTCCTGGTTTTTTTTTTTTTTTTTTTGAGACACTGTCTCACTCTTGCCCAAATTGGAGTGCAGTGGTGCAATCTCAGCTCACTGCAACCTCCGCCTCCCAGGTTCAAGCAATTCTCCTTCCTCAGCCTTCCGAGTAGCTGGGACTGCAAATGCGTGCTACCATGCCCGGCTACTTTTTTGTATTTTCAGTAGAGGTAAGGGTTTCACCATGTTGGTCTGGCTGGTCTCAAACTTCTGACCTAAAGTGATCGGCCCACCTCGGCCTCCCAAAGTACTGGGATCACTAGCAAGCGAGCCACCGCGCCCAACCACCACCTCCTGTTTTATCACCAGTGTTTATGACCCGTATCTTGTGATATCAGTCCCGCGGACCTCCTGTCTTATCCTGTAACTAAGAATGCCTGACCTCCTAGGAATGCAGCCCAGTAGTCTTGTCTTGTTTTACCCAGCCCCTATTCAAGATGGAGTCGCTCTGGTTCAAATGACTCTTGACAAAATGACAGCTTTTTTATTGTGATGAGGGAGATAGGCACAATCCAGAGTTACCCCTAGGATTTTTGGGCTTGAGTAATAGCATGGTTAGTGGTTCTATTCACTGAAAAGGAAGAAACTGGGATAGCATCATTGTGTGTGGTTAGGTCATGGGTCTGGCAGAATCAAGATGCCTGCCAGACCTTAGGCATAGACTGCTTGAGCTTCCTGAAATATATCTACTCCACCACTATTCTTGATCCCACCCCTGCCAAAAGGGGTAAGGATTCACCCCTTGCTACCTTCTCAGAATGTGGACCATGATGGAGATGCCTGCATTGTTAAACCAACCTAAAGGGAAACTTGTTACATGAATGCTTTGTTTAACCAGAATCGTCTTAACCAGAATCTTCTCTAATAGCAAGAAATAGGCAAAAGGGAAAAGTTCTGGAGAAGTTGAAAAAGGAACAGGATGGGCTTTGCACCTTTATTCTTGAAGCTCAAAGAAACTTTAAAAATGGATTTTAATACTAGACAAAGAACTAGTGGACGCACCAAGATTGTTATATCAGAACTATATGCTGTTCCTATAAAAAAGGTTTTTGTTATCTTATGGGGGAATCTAAGCTCCCCTGAGATTACTGTGACAAAAAAAACGTTGGGTTTTTTTTCTTTGAAATGGAGTCTTACTGTCTCCCAGGCTGGAGTGCAGTGGCATAATCTTGCCTCACTGTAGTCTCTACCTCCCCGGTTCAAATGATTCTCCTGCCAGTCTCCCCACTAGTTAGGATTACAGGAACGTGCTGTCATGCACCAGGCTAATTTTTGTATATTTGGTAGAGACGGGATTTTACCATGCTGGCCAAGCTGGTCTTGAACTCCCGGCCTCAAGTAATCCACACACCTTGGCCTCCCAAAGTGCTAGTGTGACCAGAATTAGCGGGTTCTTGGTCTAGACTTCAAAAATGAAGCTACGGAACCTCACGGTGTTACAGTTCTTAGAGGCAGCGTTTCCACCAGCGTTTCTCCCTTCTCATGCCCAGCTGCGTTCAGTGTTTCGCTTCTAGTGGGTTCGTGGTTTACTAGCTCACGACTGAAGCTACAGACCTTTGTAGTGGGCGTCCCAGCTGTTAGGGCGACACATTATTAGTTGCTCCCAGTCGGTTTACAATCTCACTGGTTTCATTAATGAAACTGCAAACCTTCGCAGTGAGTGTTACTGCTCACAAAGGCACTGTTGATCCAAACGTTCAGCAACAGCAAAATTCATTACAAAATAAGAACAAACCACCCACACCACATAACACAACCTCACCAAACGACCACCACCTGCTCCGGCGGCCTGCTTTTATTCTCTTATCTGCCCCCCCCCACCCACATCCTACTGATTGGTCCATTTTACAGAGAGCCAATTGGTCTGTTTTACAGACAGCTGATTGGTCCGTTTTGACAGGGTGCTGATTGGTGCGTTTACAAACCTTGAGCTAGACACAAAAGTTCTCTAAGGCCCCACTAGATTAGCTAGACACAGAGCACTGACTGGTGCATTTACAAACCTTGAGCTAGACACAGGGTGCTGAGTGGTGCATTTACAAACCCCGAGCTAGACACAGAGTGCTGATTGGTGCATTCACAATCCCTTAGCTAGGCATAAAGGTTCTCCAAGTCCCCACCAGATCAGCTAGACACAGAGTGCAGATTGGTGCATTTACAAACCTTGAAATAGACACAGGGTGCTGATTGGTGCATTTACAAACCTTGAGCTAGATACAGAGTGCCGATTGGTGTATTCACAATCCCTTAGCTAGCCATAAAGATTCTCCAAGTCCCCACCAGATTAGCTAAATACAGAGTGCCCACTGGTGCATCCACAAACCCCGAGCTAGACGCAGAGTGCTGATTGGTGTGTTTACCCTCCCTTGACTAGACATATAGGTTCTCCAAGTCCCCACTAGACTGGGTAGCCCAGCTAGCTTCACCCAGTGGATCCCGCACTGGGGCCGCAGGTGGAGCTGCCTGCCAGTCTCGCTCCCTGCGCCCGCACTCCTCTGCTCTTGGGTCCTCAATGGGACCGGGTGCCTCGGAGCAGAGAGCCGCGCTCGTCGTGGGAGGCTCGGGCCTTGCAGGAGCCAACAGCGTGGGGCAGGGGAGGATCACGCATGGCGGGCTGCAGGTCCTGAGCCCTGCCCCGCGGGGAGGCAGCTAAGGCCCGGCGAGAAATCGAGCGCAGCCTCGGTGGGCCGGCACTGCTGGGGGACCCCGTGCACCCTCCACATCTACTGGCCTGGGGGCTAAGCCCCTCACTGCCCGAGGCCGGCGGGGTCGCCCGGCCGCTCCGAGTGCGGGGCCCGCCAAGCCCACGCCCACCCGGAACTCTAGCTGGCCGACAAGCGCCGCGCGCAGCTCCAGTTCCTTCCCGTGCCTCTCCCTCCACACCTCCTAGCAGGCTGAGGGAGCCGGCTCCGGCCTCAACCAGCCCAGAGAGGGGCCCCCACAGCGCAGAGGCGGGCTGAAGGGCTCCCTGAGCATGGCCAGAGTGGACGCCGAGGCCGAGGAGGCACCAAGAGCAAGCGAGGGCTGCCAGCAGCTGTCACCTCTCACTGGGATTACAGGCATGAGCCACCTCCCCCTCTCCCCCTCTCCGCGTCTCCCCCTCTTCCCCTCTCTCTCTTCCTCTCCCCCTCTCTCCCTCTCTCCCTCTCCTCACCTTCTCCCCTCTCTTTCTCTTTTTCTTCTGCAGTCTAGCTCTGTCGCCTAGGCTGGAGTGCAGTGGTGCGATCTTTGCTTACTGCAAGCTCCGCCTCCCAGATTCAAGCAATTCTCCTGCCTCAGCCTGCGGAGTAGCTGGGATTACAGGCTCCTACCACCACGTCCGGCTACTTTTTTTGTATTTTTAGTAGACACGGGGTTTCACCGTGTTCGCCAGGATAGTCTCGATTTCCTGACCCCGTGATCCGCCCACTTCGGCCTCCCGAAGTGCTGGGATTACAGTCATTAGCCACCTCGCCCGGCCCCTCCTTCCCTTCTTATGATAGATGGTAACATTATCATAGTGAACACCTCCAATATCATGGTGAACAGGTGAATCGCCTCCAAGTAGCTATATCCTGAGGAGATCCCTCTTGCATCACTGCTGGCCTTGACTGCGTGACTCGCTTTAGCCAATGAGCCATCGGCAAATAGGTTGCAAGCAGAGGCTTGGTAAGCCCTTTCTTACACGTGGTGCCTGCTCTTTTGGAACATTGGTGTGAGGAAGCCCACTCAAGCCTAGAGGATGAGAGGCCTTGTGGAGAACTGACAGGCCCCAGTAGACAGCCAGTGCCAACTGACAGACTGTCACGAGGCCATCTTGTGACCACAGGAGACCAGAATATGCCACCCCAAAATATGCCTCCTTGGCATAAGGATTGAGTGAGAAACAGGAGACACAGGACAAGCTCTGAAAACAGAGTAGAAGTTACCCCCCCTTTTTTTTTTTTTTTGAGATGGAGTCTTGCTCTGTCACCCGGGCTGGAGTGCAGTGGCACAATCTCAGCTCACTGCAACCTCCGCCTCCCTAGTTCAAGCGATTCTTCTGCCTCAGCCTCCTGAGTAGCTGGGATTACAGGCGCCCGCCACCACGCCCGGCTAATTTTCGTATTTTTAGTAGAGACGGGATTTCACCATGTTGGTCTGGCTGGTCTCGAATTCCTGACCTCATGATCCACCAGCCTCGGTCTCCCAAAGTGCTGAGATTATAGGCATGAGCCACCGCGCCCTGCTGAAGTTACCTTTTTGTAAGAGAATTTTACACGTAAGGAAATCTCCATTTATAAGGATGTTTCCCTCTGCACCAGAAAGAGGAGGATTAAATCAATAAAGATGCCCATCAATGGGGAAGGCGCTGACTTTTAAATTTGCATGATGAAATTTACCATTGCTTACTGTGCTTTTCCTGCTCAACCTCTCCATAACTTGCCTCCCTCAATTTCCTTTGAGATGAAGATGGTGTTAAAGCCTGAGTTCTAAGCCATCTCTCTGAGAGTCATTCATTTTTCCCTGGGTATCTTCTGGGTGTGGGTATGTATACATGTTAATAAATGTCAGCTCTTCTGTTGTTAATCCGTCTTTCATTATGCTGGGGAGGGCACCTAAAAATTATGAAGGGTATAGGAAAAAAATGTCTTTCCTCCCCTATAGAATTGTCAGAGGACTCCAGCCCTAGCAGTGGTCCCATGTGAGAAGCCGGTCTTTATTGCTGAGCCTATTTAAAATATTTTCAAAAAGATGACACTGTGATTTGGCAGTGAAATGAAAAGGGCACAGAAAACAAATCAGCAGGGCCAAAATTTGAATTTAGTAGAGCAAATATTTGTTTTTAGAGAAATGACCACAAATACATGTTTTCTTGCATATTTGTTGTAAAGAAATGACCAATTTATTTCATTTATATCAATCTTGTGTGTAAATAAAAAGTAAAGTATGATTTTTTAAAAATGTGTCTAAATGAAGCAAGAGCAGGGGTTGACCGGATAAATATTTCTGACTCTGAAGGCCATCCTGCAGAAGCAGCCAAAAAAGGAAACCAGTGAGCTTGGCTGCCTCCCAATTAAACTTTATTTACAAGAACAGGTGGCAGGTTGGATTTGGACCATGAGCTATAGTTTGCAAATCCTTGGTCTAAAAAAACCCTTCAAATTTATTTATTTATTTATTTATTTATTTATTTATTGAGATGGAGTCCTGCTCTGTCACCAGGCTGGAGTGCAGTGGTGCGATCTCAGCTCAGTGCAACCTCTGACTCCCTGGTTCAAGTGATTCTCCTGTCTCAGCCTCCCAAGTAGCTGGGATTACAGGCACGTGCCACCACGTCCAGCTAATTTTTGTATTTTTAGTAGAAACGAGGTTTACTATGGTGGCCAGGATGGTCTTGATCTCCTGACCTCGTGATCCACCCGCCTCGGCCTCCCAAAGTGCTGGGATTACAGGCGTGAGTCACCGCACCTGCCAGTTTTGCTTCTTGATGAAGTAAAGTTATAGGAAGAGATGTGGGCACACAGACACATCCACATACTGCAGTGTGGCCCATCCCAGTGTTCTAAATGCAAAGCTGGCTTAGGGGGTGTGCCATCAATGTTCTCTCCTAGAAAACAGGCAGCTGCTATGTTTCAGAGCATGGTTTCCCAAACTGCGATCTATGAAACACGAGAGTTAAGAGAAAGACATGAACGAGATGAACTACTAAAAATAGGGGTGGTTGTTCTATGTTCAAATAAGTTCAAAAAAGATTGCATGTTGCTCCCTGTATCACCAGATGAATGGCTCTGAAATTTCTGCATTATTTTCTCAGCATTTCCCAAATGGATTGGGCCATACCTTTTCTCATCACATCCTTGCAGAGTCTGGTGTTACAAAGAGTGTGATGTTCTAACTTCATGTACTGCAGGTGTGTCCTACAGATGGGGGCTGTTTTCCCAACTATTTAACCGATAGTCTGCAGTAAGAAAATGAAGAAATTGGGCAGATTGGGGAACTTTTATAACAATCTGACATTACTGCAACATCCAGGCAGCATTTTGGTTTTTTTAAAATTAATCCTTTTCATTATATTTTATAATAATGTTACTGTACAACTGATTGGAAAGAAAAAACTTGCTCTTCACATATGGGTAAGAAGCACTTTTTAAAAAAGCAATGGCTTAAAGACATTTCTCATAGACTTTTTTTTTTTTTTGGAGACAGAGTCTCGCTCCGTTGGCCAGGCTGGAGTGCAGTGGCATGATCTCGGCTCACTGCAACCTCTGCCTCCCAGGTTCAAGCGATTCTCCTGCCTCAGCCTCCCGAGTGGCTGGGATTACAGACATATGCCACTATGCCCAGCTAATTTTTGTATTTTTAGTAGAGATGAGGTTTTACCGTGTTGGCCAGGCTGGTCTCAAACTCCCAACCTCAGATGGTTCACCCTCCTCAGCCTCCCAAAGTGCTGGCATTACAGGCATGAGCCACTGTACCTGGCCCTGTTCTCATAGACATTTGAATCTCATGGATTAGAAATATTAAGAAGATTAACAAATATATAATGGCCAACTTTTTGGTTTTTCCATTTAATTAAGTGACTTCCATCATCTATTTCTATCATTTCATTTCTAAATATCGTATTTTAACATACAGACAAAAGAGGAAGGACTTCATTTCAAACAAAGGACAGTCCTTTAAACTTCGGAAACATGGCTTTATGAAAAACTTGCTACATTGTCCCTTTTTCTCATTTTGCTGAAGTTCAGTGAGGATTTTATCACGCAGTAGCATTCTTCATAGACTGGGCTGTGAAAATGACTGACTAAGAAAAATGAGTTCTCAGCTTCTAGGTCCAAAAGGAAGAGAGAGGGGAAGCGAGGAGGGGCTTTCCCATAGACTCTTTCTCTGAAGGCACCGAGGGCAAAACCAGAGGAAATCTCTCCTGTGGTTCACAAACAAGA
The DNA here is from genome assembly GCF_029281585.2 of Gorilla gorilla gorilla. Taxonomy (NCBI): domain Eukaryota; kingdom Metazoa; phylum Chordata; class Mammalia; order Primates; family Hominidae; genus Gorilla; species Gorilla gorilla. Next base: position 28,280,314 of record NC_073229.2, on the reverse strand, counting down.
GGTTATTTTCACGCCCGTCTATACATTAAGATGACGCATGAACTGAGAAGTACACCAAAGAATTTTGTAACTTGTTCCACATCAAGCAAATATGTTTGTGTGTGTGTGTGTGTGAGCAGGGAAGGCTAGTCAAATGCTACCATGTATAGTGTGTTCCTAGGACTTGGAGGGCTTTCTGCGTTCCATCTAGCTATTACTGCAGGAGGCAGAGACTTAAGGGAGGCAGGTTGCAGTGACAAAGCCCTGGGCTCCGAGTCAGATGGCCATGTTCTGTTCCTGGTCCTGCCTCTCACTAGCACCTCACGGGCTTGTCATTTTCTTTCTCAGAGCCTCAGTTTCCCTATCTATAAAATGAGGAGGATTCTAAAGCTCTAAATCTATAAGATGAAATAATTACTGCAAATCTACTGGCATGTATTCAGAGCTATTAATTCTTGATCATTTGCTTTATGACCCAGGCGCAATCATTTCCGTGATCATTCCAGACAGATACTGTCATTCTTTCATTCCCTCTCTTTATTCTAATGGTGAAAATGGAAGTTCCAATGGAGAGAAAAAAAAAAAAGGAGAAAGTGTTACCGTGGCAGCCTTTGTGAATATTTTCCTGAAAAATCCACTTCACAGCTCTAAGACTCCTAACTGAGATTTCTTGGTTTGTGGATCCAGGGGCATCTACAGGGTTCATGAGGAGAGAGATAGAGTGGTTGGAATCAGTCGGGGAATTGTGGAGGGTCCCTAAACAAGCCGAGTTCTTCCTGCAGGACATGGGAATTTGTGTATTTGTTCTCTTTGCTGTTGTCCCTTCCATGGACTCTTTTTCTTTAGACACCAACGAACCAACAAAACAAACCATTAGGGAACCACCTATTCCTTGATCCACCTCTGTGAATCTTTTACTTAATGAGTCATGGAAATCGAATGCATTAAAGACTTAATTTTTAGAATGTAATATATTAGCCTTTAAATATGATTTAATATCTATAATAAGGATTCAAACACACAAACTACTTAGCTGAATTTCTAAAACACATTACAGGAAAATTATTTGCCTATGACACGTGTTCTCAAAGGCTAGCATACCTCAGAATCACCTAGGCTTGAGAACGCAGATGGCTACCCCTCCCTGCAGAGTTTCTGATTCTGCGGGTCTGGGGAGGGGCCAGATAATTTCATTTCCAAGTTCCCAGTGCTGACTGCTCTAGGAACCATACTCTGAGAACTGCAGAGGTACAAGAAACTATACCTTTTGATGATGATCTTAGAACACACGTTTTGGGCTGAGCAGGGTGGCTCACACCTGTAATCCCAGCATTTTGGGAGACCTAGGTGGGAGGATCATTTGAGCCTAGGAGTAGGAGATCAGCCTGGGTAATATAGCAAGATCCCATCTCTATTTTTATTTTATTTTATTTTATTTTTTAAGACAGAGTCTCACTCTGTCGCCCAGTCTGGAGTGCAGTGATGCAATCTCAGCTCACTGCAACCTCCACCTCCCAGGTTCAAGCAATTCTGTCTCAGCCCTTGAGTAGCTGGGATTATAGGCGTGTACTCTGCAGGGAGGGGTAGCCAATAATTTTCCTGTAATGTGTTTTAGAAATTCAGCTGAGTGGTTTGTGTGTTTGAATTCTTATTATGGATATTAAATCATATTTAAAGGCTAATACGTTACATTTTAAAAATTGTGTCTTTAATGCATTCAATTTCCATGCCTCATTAAGTAAAAGATTCATGGAGGTGGATCAAGGAATAAGTGGTTCCCCAGTGGTTTGTTTTGGTGTTCGCTGGTGTTCAATAACAGCCTGGCCAACATGGAGAAACCCCGTCTCCACTAAATACAAAAAATTAGCTGGGCATGGTGGCGCATGCATATAATCCCAGCTACCTGGGAGGCTGAGGCAGGAGAATCACTTAAGCCTGGGAGGTGGAGGTTGCAGTGAGCCCAGATTGTGCCATTGCGCTCCAGCCTGGGCAACAGGAGCAAAACTCCGTCTCAAAAAAAAAAAGCATGTTTTATACTTATTTTGTAGAGGAAGAGAAGAGATCCCAACATTCTTCCACTTCTTCCCAAAACATAGGTGGAGTTGAGGAGATTGGTCCTATAGGTTTTTCTTTTAATTATAATTCACCCTTCGATAGTGTGGATTTGAATTGAGTGGATCCACTTATATCGGAAATTTTTTCAACCAAAGGTCGATGGAAAATACAGTATTTGTGGGATGTGAAATCCACATATAGGAAGGGCTGACTTTTCCTATGCTGAGTTCCTTAGGGAAGGACTTGAGTGTGCATGGATTTTGGTATATGTGGGGGTCCTGGAAACAATCCCCCCATATACTGAAGGACGACTGTATAGTTTCACATAAATACTAAATCTGCCACTTCACCGTCTCCTTCTTCTTTCCTCGAGTTTCCCTTGGCAACTGTGAAATAGTCTGGACTAGCATCCAACTCCTCCTCATCCCACAATTTTTTATAAAGACAGTCCTCTCTTATTGATTCGTAATTGGCCACTTTATATAAAAAGGTGATTAAACCTTTATCAGTTACATAAGCTGAACATCTTTTCTCCACCTTGACTTTTATCTTGAACATTTCTTGTTTAAATTGTTTAGATGTATTTTATGTTAGTGGGATCTTTTCTTATTATATTTCTTGGAGATTATTATAAGAAAGCTGTTGAATGTCTTATGTTTTAGTCCCTTCCTATCTTTTTAGGAAGTCACAGAAGGATGGGAAGAAATAAGAAGTCACTGGGGTCCCAGGTGACTCAGAGATTGCCCAGACCTCTGACCAGCTCTCAGACAACACTTTGGTCAGTCTCGGACTCTGCTAAAAATGTGAGTATTCAGCAGACTGTGTGCAAAGGAGCCCCAGACCTTGAAGAAGAGAGGGAATTTGTATCATAATATTCTGGTGTCTTGCCATAATTACAACTAGAAGGAAGGCTGCTTGGAGGGCATCTTTGTACTTCTTTGCACTATAAGTGAATGGATTCTGTCTAGAATAGATAGCCCACAGATTTAGGGAAAATGCAGTTCGTTTTTATAGGATTCTCTTACAGCTTCTGGCCAACATTTTCAGAATGGAGGAGCCTAGATAGATCACATAATCTGGTCTTTGTAGCTAACCACACCGTGTCTCTTTTCCAGGCCACAGGTTATATGAGAGAGAGAGTGCTCTTAAGCATGTGGTCCTGGCACCTCTTCCCTCAACAGGTGCATGCAGAGTCGGGGTCCATTAGCAAACAAGTGCCCGTAACAATGAAGACAAAAAGCCTAGGGCATGATTTTAAGAAAGATGGCCCAAGAGGAATGGGAGGTTCTAAAGAACAAGAATCAAACAACATCGAGACCAATGACTCCAAAAAGAAATTAGACACAGGGGCTATTTGATCATCTCTGTTCCAAAATGGTAGAGACAGATGGCATAAAAATAAAAATAAATAGCATGAACCCATGTAAGTATTGGGAGCAAATTATGGTCCTAAATGAACTAAGGCTTGTGGAAATTGAAAGGAAAACAGAAAGGGCGCTTCAGTTATGTTTAATAGAAAGAGAGAAAGCAATAGATAAAGTTTAAAAAGCCAGTGACTCCAAAATAGCCAAACAATCTTTAAAAAGGACAAAAATGAAGAACTCACACTTATTGATCTTAAAACCTACCATAAAGCTACAGTAATCAAGACAATGTGGTATTGATTACTTGTTTTGAGATGGAGTCTCGCTCTTGTCACCCAGGCTGGAGTGCGATGGTGCGATCTTGGCTCACTGAAATTTCTGCCTCCTGGGTTCAAGCCATTCTCCTGCCTTAGCCTCCAGAGTAGCTGGGATTACAGGTGCACACCACCACACTCAGCTAATTTTTGTACTTTTTTTAGTAGAGACGAAGTTTCACCGCATCGGCCAGGCTGGCCTCGAACTCCTGACCTCAGGTGATCTGCCCGCCTCGGCCTCTGAAAGTGCTAGGATTACAAGCGTGAGCCACGGCACCCGGCCTCAGTGACTGTTTTAACACAAATTTATGATCTTACCGTTCTATGGGTCAGTACCAATGACATAGATCAAGCCCGTCCAACCCGTGGCCCATGGTGACTTGGAATGCAGCCCAACACAAATTTGTAAACTTTCTTAAAACATCATGAGTTTTTTTGCAATTTTTTTTTTTTTTTAGGTCATCAGCTATCATTAGTGTTAGTGTATTTTCTGTGTGGCCCAAGACAATTCTTCTTCCAATGTGGCCCAGGAAGCCAAAAGATTAGACACCCCGATACAGATAACGATGGTCAATTGATTTTCAACAAAGTTTCCATGACAATTTGATGCAGGAAAGAATAGTCTTTTCAACAAATAACACAGAAATAATGGAATATCCACATAAAAAAGAATGAATTGGGATCTCTACCTCATATCTTTAACAAAAATTAAGTCAAAATGGATCAAAGATCTAAATACGAGAGCTAACAGTAAAACTTACAGAAGAAAACATAGGAGTCAATAAATCTTCATGACCTTGGGTTAAGCAATAGTTTCTTAGATAGGACACCAAAAATGCAAGTGACAAAATAAAAGATTTGACTTCATCAAAATTAACAACTGTTGTGCTTCAAAAGATACAATTAAGAAAAGGCAAACCAGGTGCGGTGGCTCATGACTGTAATCCCAGCACTTTGGGAGGCTGAGGTGGGCAGATTACTTGAGGTCAGGAGTTTGAGACCAGCCTGGCCAACATGGTGAAACTCTGTCTCTACCAAAAAATACAAAAATTAGCCCGGTGTGGTGGTGCATGCCTATAGTCCCAGCTACTTGGGAGGTTGAGGCAGGAGAATTGCTTGAACCCAGGAGGCAGAGGTTGCAGTGAGCCGAGATCGTGCCGCTGTACTCCAGCCTGGGACACAGAGCAAGACTCTGTCTCCAAAAAAAAAAAAAATGAAAAGAAGACAACCCACAGAATGAAAGAAAGTATTTGCATATCATAGTATCATATATCTAATAAGGGGCTTGTATCCAGAATATATAAAGAACTCTTACAATTCAATAATGAGACAAGTAACCCAATTGAAAAGTGGGCAAAGCATTTCTGCTGAGTAGATACACAAATTGCAAATAAACACATAAATAGATGTTTGACATAATTAGTTTTCAGGGAAATTTAAATCAAAGCCACAGTGAGATATCAATTTACATCCACTAGGATGGCTAGAATTAAAAAGTTTGATAATAACAAGTGCTGACAGGGATGTAGAGAAATTGAAATCCTCATGCATTGCTGGTGGGAATGTAAAATGGTACAGCCCCTTTGGAAAACAGTCTGGCAGTTCCTCAATTAAGCAAGAACATGACCCAGAAATTCTGTTCCTAGTTGTATACCTAAAAGAAATGAAAGCAAATGTCCACACAAACATTTTTACATGAATGTTTATATTAGCATTATTCATACTAGCTTAAAAGTAGCATTATTCATACTAGCTTAAAGGTGGAAACAATTCAAATGTCTATCAACTATTGAATGGACAAACAAAACGTGATATACAATGAAATATTCTTTAGCCATTAAAAATGTAGTACTGATAGGCCGGGCGCGGTGGCTCGCGCCTGTAATCCCAGCACTTTGGGAGGCTGAGGCGGGCGGATCACAAGGTCAGGAGATCGAGACCATCTTGGCTAACACGGTGAAACCCCATCTCTACTAAAAATACAAAAATTAGCCGGGCGCAGTGGCGGGCACCTGTAGTCCCAGCTACTCGGGAGGCTGAGGCAGGAGAATGGCGTGAACCCGGGAAGCGGAGCTTGCAGTGAGCAGAGATCGCACCACTGCACTCCAGCTTGGGGGACAGAGCGAGACTCCGTCTCAAAAAAAAAAAAGTAGTACTGATACATGTTACAACATGGATGTACCTTGAAAATATTATGCTAAGTGAAAGAAGCCAGTTTTTAAAGGGTCACATATTATATAATCCTATTTATATGAAAATTCAGAATAGAGAACTCTCTGGAACAGAAATTAATCTAGTGCCTATTCAGGGCTGGGTGGTAGGGATGGGAATGGGGAAAGAGGAGAGGGGAGAGAAGAATAGAATGATAGCTAAGGGGCACGAGTTTCTTTTTGAGGTGATGAAAATGTTCTAAACCCATTGTGCTGATGGTTGCCCTTATGTGTGAATATGCCAGACACCACTGAACTGAGCACTCCAAACAGTATTCACCTTTTCCATTTTCACCTTTACCTCATCTTGTCAAAGGGTGGTCAGTAGTCAACTAGTATACCTTTTTTTTTTTTTTTTGAGACGGAGTTTCGTCTTGTCACCCAGGCTGGAATGCAGTGGCACAATCTCGGCTCAATGCAACCTCTGCCTCCTGGGTTCCAGTGATTCTCCTGCCTCAGCCTCCTGAGTAGCTGGAATTACAGGTGCCTGCCACCATGCCCAGCTAATTTGTGTATTTTTTAGTAGAGATGGGTTTTTGCCATGTTGGCCAGGCTGGTCTTGAACTCCTCACCTCAGGTGATCCGCCCTCCTCGGCCTCCCAAAGTGCTGGGATTACAGACATGAGCCACTATGCCCAGCCTAGTATACCTTGAGGATCCTTTTTGGCAGCAAAGCAATCCACATATTCCTCTTTTCTTATGGTGATATAATGTGGAACTGAATAGGCTAATTTTTATGGCAACTGAGGAGTCTTCACTATTTACTATTACTATTACTAACAGTAATAGTCTTTACTATTTAGTAACTAATTATTGTTTAGTAACTAATTACTAAATAGTAAAGGAAAGTATAATTTCGTGTTCAAAAATTAAAATCAATGCATTACTAGGGTTTATATTCAATATCCCATTGCTGAGTCTGGCTTCTTATTAAACTTGCCAATCTCATGAAGCTCCTACTGCATACACACATGAATGGATCTCATTGGAACTCCATAAGGGCACTTTGTTATCAGTGTGGTGCTGAGTTGGTTTTGTTTTCCATTGCTTTTCTTGTTTTTAAATTATTATTATTAGTCTTACAATTTAATTTGTTATAGCCTGCTTTGCTAACGCTAACCCTAGACTGCAGAGGTGTATGTTTGGCTTAGCAATATTTGGGTCTGTAATGTTTCAATGTAAGGCATCTATCACTTAAGGTAAAGCACACATTTTCCTAAAACTTACTTGTACAGTGCCACTTCATTGGTGACATGTGATGCCTGAATCTATTTGAATAACTTGCATCACACTCTTAGAGTAACACTATTTCTGTATTAACGATTTACGTGCAGGTTTATTGTGTATCAGGGCAGGACTAGGGTCAAGTGATGAGGCATTCACTCTCAGGGTTATGTGAGTGCTGATCCTGAACGTGAACACCTTCTTGAGTTTTATACCCCAGGTGTTTCACGTGTCTCTTCCTAATCTTGACCCTGTGGTCCCTTACAAAATCCCTATACATAAGGCCATAAAAAAATAAGTCATTCAAGGCTGGGTGTGGTGGCTCTCGTCTGTCATCCCAGCACTTTGGGAGGCCGAGGTGGATGGATCACCTGAGGCCAGGAGTTCGAGACCAGCCTAGCCAACATGGTAAAACCACATCTCTACTAGAAAATACTAAAAATACAAAAAAAAAATTAGCCTGGCATGGTGGCGGGCACCTGTAATCCCAGCTACTCTGGAGGCTAAGGCAGGAGAATTGCTTGAACCTGGGAGACAGAGGTTTCAGTGAGCCGAGATCGCACCACTGCACTCCAGCCTGGGCAACAGAGTGAGGCCATCTCAAAAAACAAACAAACAAACAAACAAAAACAAAAGTCATTCATGAATGTTGGTAACATGAGTTTCAGAATCCCTTTCTCAAATTCTTTGTTGACTAATTTGGGAATAAGAAGTAAAGTTGGGCCGAGTCTTATCGCATCGTTCCTTAAAAACAGAAACTTTCCTGCCGTGGTCAGAGGAAGATGGGATGAGGGAAGAACAGTCAGAGAGATGCAATGTTGTTGGGTTTGAAGATGGAGAAAGATGACCAGGTGCCAAAGAATGTGGGCAGCCTCTAGAAGCTAGAAAAGATGAGGAAACATGCTCCCTAGACCCTCCAGTTAGGACTGCAGCCCTGCCAATGCCTTGAATTTAGTCCAGTGAGACCCACGTCAGACTTCTGACCCATAGAACGGTAAGATCATAAATTTGTGTTAAAACAGTCACTGAGGCCGGGTGCCGTGGCTCACGCCTGTAATCCTAGCACTTTCAGAGGCCGAGGCGGGCAGATCACCTGAGGTCAGGAGTTCGAGGCCAGCCTGGCCGATGCGATGAAACTTCGTCTCTACTAAAAAAAGTACAAAAATTAGCTGAGTGTGGTGGTGTGCACCTGTAATCCCAGCTACTCTGGAGGCTAAGGCAGGAGAATGGCTTGAACCCAGGAGGCGGAAATTTCAGTGAGCCAAGATCGCACCATCGCACTCCAGCCTGGGTGACAAGAGCGAGACTCCATCTCAAAAATAAACAAACAAACAAACAAACAAAACCAGCCACCGAGTTTTTGGTAGTCTATTACAACAGCCATATGAAACTAATACACATCCTGAGATAAATGAACATTTTAGGTATTGTTTTTTGGTTTTTATATACTGTAGCTTGGTGGGCTAGAGGGTGGGGATCTGGCTTTTACTATTTGAGGTGCAAATAGCAGTTCCAGAATCCCCACTTGTTCTGATGAGCAGAACAAGCTACTTTCAGGTGGAAAGGCCCCAGGGCCTCCCTTGGTGCTGCAGTGCCAGCTGCGATGCTACAGTTGTTGCCACCAAAGCTGTTAACTGGATATTGTTGCTGAAACTCAAGGCCACGTGGACAGATGTGTCTATTCAGGCAGGAGCCAGAGTTCACTGCCACTATCCGACGCCCAGTACCTCTATTTGAATGAAAGAGGACCTATCAAAAAAATTTAGAAAACCATTTTCAAGAGCTAAAGAAAAATTTGAATCTTCTGATTAAAAGTGCCTTTTTTTTTTTTTAACTTGAGGTGGAGTCTTTCTATGTTGCCCAGGCTGATCTTGAACTTCTGGGCTCAAATTATCCACCCACCTCAGCCTCCTGAGCAGCTGGTATTATAGGCATGTGCCATTGAGCTTGGCTTTTAAAGTAACTATTGAGTGTCAGACAGTTAATTTTTAGAAGAAATCCACACATTAGATACTTTCTGATAAAATTTCAAGTCTTCAAAGTCAAAGAAAAAAAAATCCTAAAAGATTATATAGCAAATAGATTATCTAGAAAGGAAAAAGATCTAATTAGTAACAGAGTCCTCATTAGTGACATTTGATACAAAAAGTGATCAGAGCAAAGTTCCAAGGGAGATTATCTTAAATTCAGAATTATGTACCCAACAAATGTATCATTCAAGAGTGAAAACAAATATAAGAGCTTAAATAGTGTATACTACTTTCAGAACATTTATTAATAATTACCCAAATATGTACTCTAATTTTATAAAATATTAATTTAAGAAAGAGATAAATGGAATATAAGAAAACATAGCAAGCAGAGAAATAAGTTAAACTCATAGTTAAGTGTAAGTAGTTATTGATAACATTATTTTGGTGCTCATGGTAATTGTGAAGAAATTGCCTAAGAACTGCCTAAAAAGTAGAGGCAAAGATTTGATAAATCTGGTGTGTCCTCTCCTCCTGTCCTAATTTCTACTTTGACGGAAAAGGTCTCTTTCAACTCTCATAGCTTTTTTCTTTTTCTTGCCTTATCGAGCTGGCTACGGTTTCCTTTAAAATGTTGAATATGAAAGTGGTAATGTCATCCTTATTACTTTAAATAAAATACTTCTGAGATTTCATCTTTAAGAATAACATGTTTGGGCCAGGCACGGTGGCTCATGCCTGTAATCCCAGCACTTTGGGAGGCCGAGATGGGCGGATCACGAGGTCAGGAGATCGAGACCATCCCGGCTAACACAGTGAAACCCCATCTCTACTAAAAATACAAAAAAAAAAAAAAAAAAAAGAAAAAAGAAAAAAAAATTAGCTGGGCGTGGTGGCAGGTGCCTGTAGTCCCAGCTACTCAGGAGGCTGAGGCAGGAGAACGGCGTGAACCTGGGAGGTGGGACTTGCAGTGAGCCAACCAAGATCACGCCACTGCACTCCAGCCTTGGCAACAGAGCAAGACTCCGTCTCAAAAAGAAAAAGAATAACATGTTTGCAGTAGATTTTTGGTAGGGAGTTATACATCCAACTTATCTGTGAGTTTCCTTATTTAGCCTCTTTGCCTTTGCTTCTTTGGAACCAAACCAGGTCCATAGACATTCTTTCTGTCAGTTCAGGCATTCTGATCGCACTGCTATAAAAATAAGCCAGGACTTGTGCTTTTGTTCCTCTAAGAGTGTCCTCTCACCTTGGAGAAATCGACTTTGCTGGCTCTTTCTGAGATTTGTGGAAATCAATATCCCCTGCCTGCTTCTTCCCACATGCAACACTGTTTGATCTTTGCTGCTTTGGAAGCTCCTTCACATACTTTGTGGTTTACAGTTTCTATTTCTTCTAGTTTCAATAAAGTTAGAGTTTCTAGTTCTCATTCTGCGTATGGCTTTTTGATATTATCCGCTGAAGGGGATTGCTAACTTTTTATTGACATCATCCAGTAAAAATCACAGCCGAATTCTTATCAGAACCTTACAAGCTAAACCTAGTACTAATTGGCAAGTGCAAGGACCAAAAATAGCCAAGAACATTTTGAGCATAATAACTGAAATGATGCTATTGCTATTAAAAAAATAGACTAATGGAAAATAATAGCTTAGAAACTGACCCAAGGAACTTAGACTGAGAAGGAAATAGCACTAAAAATCAGCACTATTCAATAAATGGTACTGGAAACATTAGCTATCCAAATGGATAAAGATAATATTAGATGTATTGCTTATGCCGCCCCCCCACAAATAATTTTCAGATATGTTAAAATGGTAAATCAAAACCAGAAAAACAATTAATAGAAAATATGGGAGAATATTTTTATGGTCTCAGGGTAGGGAAGGATTTCTTAGAGAAGGCTTAAAATGTATAGACCATTATAGTACCAGGATGGCTGGAGTAACAAGGGAGGAGGTGCAAGCTGGGTGTGGTGGCTCACGCCTATAATCCCAGCACTTTGGGAGGCCAAGGCAGGAGGATTGCTTCAGGCCAGGAGTTCAAGACCACCCTGAGGTACATAGGGAGACCCTGTCTTTACAAAAAATAAAAATAAAATTAGCCAAGTGTGGTGGCACACACCTGTGGTCTTAGCTACTCAGGTGGCTGAGGCAGGAGAATTGCTTGAGCCCAGGAGGTTGAGGCTGCAGTGAGCTGTGATTGTGCCACTGTACTCCAGCCTGAGCAATAGAGTAAGAAGGTGTCCACCATGCTGCCCCACAAAGAAAGAAAGAAAGGAAGGCAGGCAGGCAAGCAGGCAGGCAGGAAGGAAGGAAGGACAGACGGAAGGAAGGAAGGAAAGAGAAAGAAAAAAAAGAAAGAGAAAGAAAAAGAGAGAGAGAAAGGAAGAAAAAGAGAAAAGAAGGTGAGAGGCCCAAGGTGAGGAGGGAGGAACAAGAGTTGGGTAGACCCTGTGGCAACCTGCAGGCTTTAATGAGTTAAAGACTTTTTGGCAAAGTGGCAAAAGTGCTTGAAGCAGGAAAGTAATCCTATCAAATTTGTGTTTTTAAATATTAGACTGGCTGCAATGGGTTGCAAGGGGACGGGGAGATATTAGGAGACCAATCAGGAAGCAGCTGCAATAGAGCAAATGATGAAGATGGCATGGATTGGAATGATTGCAGAGTGAATGGTAAGAATAGAATGGTTACAAGAAATAGGATGTAGACTCAGCAGAACCTGGTGCTTGTTTGGATTTGTGGAGTGAGGGAGGAGTTGGGGTCATCTTGGGATATGCTGATTTTAAGGACCCAGTGAGACACCCAAGAGGAGAGGTTGAGAAACCAGTTGAGCATGTGTGTTTCGAACTTTAAAAATGTATTTGAGCTCCAGGTTTAAATTTGGAATTATCATGTGTAGATAGTAATTAAGGTTGTAAGGGTGACGAGAACACCTAGAACAAGGCATAAACTCTGACCCTTGGGCTGGCCATATGTTTCTGTAGAGCCCACAAGCTAAGAATTGTCTTTATATGTTTGAATGGTTACGGGAAAAAAATCAAAAGAATAATATTTTCTGACATGCATTAATTATATGAAGTTTGAGAAGAGAGGAGAAAGTCTGAAGTAGTCATTGCTGGTAGTGGAAATGTGTGACAATCAGATCATCATAGCAACAGCCTGGCTGGAATTGAGGACCCAGTTGAAGCGGCAGGTTGAGAACATACAGAGATAATGTTCTGCTTGGTTGTGCAATTTCTGCGCTAATGCTCAGCTGTCTAAACGTAGAGATAATGGATATCTGAATTTGTTATAGGACTGTGGATTTCCAGGTGGGTACAACCAAAAGACAAAGAGGCAAAAAGAATGTTTGCAAAAAGACAGATTGACAGTAGGTATTATGAATGGCAAAGAAAAAGAAGCTAGGAAGAGATGAATGGAGAAGGGGAAGGTCAAGGGAGTAAAATGTGTAAAAAAGGGGAAGTGATGGTGGTTAGTTATGCAAGCTGCAAGGGGATGAAGGAAGTGGTTAGATTAAATCAGATTGGGGCAATGGGCAGGTTTGGGGGTGTTTGTAAAAGTTTATTTTAACATGATAACGTCCTTACACTAGAAAAGAAATGTCAGGTTGTTTTAGAAATGGAAAAATCGTCTATGCCATCATGAGATAGGGGAGAAGTACTTGTTTTGTATTAAATAGTTTGGTTTGAATCTTCATTTCACTACTTGTTAGCTGTGTGGCAATGTCTGCTTCTGTAAGAGGAAAAATCAACACAGGACCTGTATCATGGGAATGTCAGGATGAATAACTGAGACAGTCTTTAGAAAGCACTTAGCACAGTGCCTGGCACATACTAAGAATTCAATAAATGTTAATTATTGATGTTGCTGATGTATTACAGGTTGAATCTGTAATGCTTGGCACCAGAAGTGTTTCATATTTTGGATTTTTTCAGATATTGGAATATTTGCATTGTGCTTACTGGTTGAGCATTCCAAATCCAAAATCTGAAGTCGTAAATGTTCCAGTGAGTATTTCCTTTGAACCTCATGTTAGTGCTCAAAAAATTTCAGATTTTGGAGCATTTTGGATTTCAGAATTTTGGATTTGGGGTGCTCAACCTATACATGGAACTGAATCATTATCTCAAGATTTTTTGTGTGTGTGTGAGATGAGGAGTCACTCTATCACCCAGGCTGGAGTGCAGGGGCACGATCTTAGCTCACTGCAACCTCTGCCTCCCAGGCTCAAGGTCTCAGGGTAGCCTTGAGCTACCTGAGTAGCCTCCTGAGTAGCCTAGGGACTGCAGGCACACACGTCCATGCCCAGCTAAGCAAGTCCTTTAATCTAACAACAATCGTGGGTCTCAAAAGTGACTCTTTTGTACATATCCAGCTGATCCTGAGTAACTCTGATTTCTCTTGGAATATAAACATGAATTCTATGGGAGTCACATGGATCTTGTAGTTAATAGTTACTACAAACATGGCCCCAAAGCCTTGTGACCAGCGTTGCTGTAGTCTGTGAAATATTGGATTGTAAATTTTTTCTTACAAACAAGATTGCTAGCACAAAACTGAATTTAATATTTTAAACATTTAAATATAATTTAATATACTAACAAAAAGAGCTGGAAAAGATATTACTTATTCATAATGTTATTCAAATGTTTACTGTTGCCCGTAAGGGAGTACTACATACAGTACTCAACAGTGAACATTTAATTCGACCATGTATAAGGAATTAAGGGCACTGAATATGACTGAGCCTTTTCTAAAAGGATTCCCAACCTGGATATGAAGAGAAATAGACATTAGATAAAATGTCAGAAATCCAATCACAGAGGAGAAATAAAAGTGATAAGGGAGTAGAGGGGAAGAAGGATTAATTCTGCCTGGGACAGTCAGATAAATGAATCTCTGTCCTTAGATCTGTTTATTTTAAGCCTACTCAAATATCTCAATGGCTCCTTCCTAGCCAGGGCAGTGTAGCATGAATGGAAAGGAAGGATCGGATCCAATAAATCCTGGTTTAGAAACTAAAAGGAATGTGGGAGTCATTGAAAAGGGAAGAATGCAGGATGTTTCAGAAGATTCTGCCTTGAATGAAGTCAGATGAACAGAGGAGGGTGAGAAGGTTGAGAGCTAACGAGTGAATTTTCCTGTTCAGGGGGCAGTTGAAAGAAATGCCTCTGGGCTGGGCGTGGCTCATTCCTGTAATCCCAACACTTTGGGAGGCTGAGGGCAGGTGGATCACTTGAGGTCCAGAGTTCAAGACCAGCCTGGGCAACATAGTGAGACCCCATCTTTACAAAAGTAAAAAAATTAGCCAAGCATGGTGGTGTGCACCTGTAGCCCCAGCTAGTTGGGAGACTGAAGTGGGAAGATCAGTTGTAACCCATCAGGGTGACACTGAAGGGCAGTGGTGAAAGAAAATTCTGAAGCTGGGTGCGGTGGCTCACGCCTGTAATCCAAGCACCCTGGAAAGCTGAGGCAGGCAGATCACTTGAGGCCAGGAGTTCGAGACCAGCCTGGCCAACATGGCAAAACTCAGTCTTTACTAAAAATACAAAAATTAGCTGGGCGTGGTGGCACACGCTTGTGGTCCCAGCTACTCAGGAGGCTGAGGCACAAGAATCGCTTGAACCCAGGAGGCAGAGGTTGCAGTGATCCAAGAACACAACACAACACTCCAGCCAAGGTGACAGAGTGAGACTCCATCTCAAAAAAAAAAAAAGAAAAAAGAAAACAAAGAAAATTCTCTAGTAGTCAGATCTTTGAGTAATTCATTGGTAGTCTGTCTACTTTGGAGAGACAGTTGGCCAGACATATGGCTCTATACTCATTACATGAGCAGTTGCATAGTTGGTCTCAATGTTAGACTTGGAAAAAACAGGATCGAAAGATTGGTGAACAGGAAACCTGGGGAAGAAAAAGCACAAACGGTGAAGATATTTGTGTCCCATGTGAATTCTCACCAGATAGCACACACTACAGAGGAAGAAGAGAAAGCTTTTGATTATCAGGTGAAACAAATGACATACTCTGTGTATATCAGCCGGGCACTTTCCCCAGAAAACCCAGTGCTTCCTCAATGGGCCCGTGAACAAAGTGGCTATGGTGGCAGAGATGGAAGCTATGTATGAGCTTGATAGTATGGACTTTCCATTACCAAGGCTGACCGGGCCAATGCCACTGCAGGCCTAATCTGCTAACAGCAGAGACCAACACTGAGCACTGAAATGGCAGTTTTCTAAGGGGATCAGTCAGCTATCGGGTGGCAGGTTCATTATGCTGGACCTCATTCATCATCGAAGGAGTAGAGATTTGCCTTCACTAGAATAGACACGCATTCTGAATATGGATCTGGCTTCCCTACCCACAGTCGTCCTGCTAGCACCACTATCCACGGACTCACAAAATGACTTGTTTTTTGTTTTCTTTTCTTGAGACAGAGTCTCGCTCTGTCACCCAGGCTGGAGCACAGTGGTGAGATCTCAGCTCACTGCAACCTTCACCTCCCGGGTTCAAGCGATTCTTCTGCCTCAGCCTCCTGAGTAGCTGGGATTACAGGTGCCCGCCACCATGCCTGGCTAATTTTCATATTTTTAGTAGAGGCAGGGTTTCACCATATTGGCCAGGCTAGGCTGGTCTCGACCTCCTGACCTCAGATGATCCGCCTGCCTCAGCCTCCCAAAGTGCTGGGATTACAGGCCTGAGCCACCATGCCTGGCCTCACAAAATGACTTGTGATCAAGTCACTCTGTACCATGATAAGAAAACTCATTCTGATCCTTCTTATCAAGGAAACTCATTTGATACAAAGAAAGCATGTCAGTTGACTCATGTCCATAGAATTAACAATTCTACACACATATCTCATCAGCTGGAAGTGTCTGGCCTTGTTGAAATCTATAATGGCTTACTGAAGGCTCAGTTCTAGAACGAGTTGGGAGACAACTCCCTGAAAGAATGGATCTTTCTCTTTCCAAAGTAGACTACCAAATATATGACTTGAAGTACTGCTTATTGGAGGATTTTCCTTCACCACTGTCCTTGGGTGCCACATATACTTTGTCTAAGGATACAGTACATGCTTTGAACCAGAGACCACACCTATGGTGCTATCTTCTCTATAGCTAGAACACAAGGGTCTGGGAATGAAGGACTGAAAGTAGGAGTGGCTCATAAAACCCATGCACAGAATTTTGCTTCCTATTCTTACAACTTTGGGCTCTGCTGATCTGAAGATCTTAGTTCCCAAGGAGGGAAGTGTGGTCACCAGGAGGCACAACTGGAGCCATCGAATGCAAAGATGATGTTGCCACTTGGCCATTCTGAAGTGCTCGCACCACTTAACCAACAGGGAGAAGAAATAAGTTTCACTCTACTGGCTGGAGTGATTGATCCAAATCTTCAAGAGGAAAATGCATACTGAGCGGAGGCAAGGTGGACTATGGAATTCTCTGGTGGGGGCATCTCTTAGTACTTCCATGCTTAATAGTAAAGGTTAATGGAAAACTACAGCAACCAGAAAGAGGCAAGACTATCAAAGACTCATACACTTCAGCGAAGATAATTTGGGTCACCCTACCGGGTAAAGAAACTTGACCAGCTGAGGTCTGGCTGAGGCAAGGGAAATCTGGAATGGGAAGTGGAGGAAGAAAGTCATAGATATGATTTTATAATTGATCTTGTGATCAACTATAAAAGTGAGGACTATAGTAGCTTTGCTTGTATATATTTATATATGTTAACCATTTCTAATTTTCCTTCTTCCCATTGTTATTTTATATACTGGTTATGGGAAGTTAACTCTATTATTTATTCTTTAGGTAACAGAATATTCTGTTGGACTGGACTACATTGGAGGAGTAATTAATTCATATAGCCAGCAATGGATAGAATGACTTTTGAGATTGAGTGTCTCCTAGTTTAAGAGAAAGTATAACAACTTTCCCACTTGCACAAAGGGTAGATGTGTCCCAGGTGGAAAGAGAGTTGTTTTGTTGTTATATGGAAGTCCAAATTCCTGTAGGGATACAAATGGAAACAATAGCCAAAGGGGTGGACTGTGCCAGTTACTAACTTGTTGCCTTTCAGCTGTAAATGTATCCTCCTTTGTGATCATGGAGCTGGATCCTGTAAAAATCCTTTCAGCTGTAAATGTATCCTCCTTTGTGATCATGGAGCTGGATCCTGTAAAAATCCTTTCAGCTGTAAATGTATCCTCCTTTGTGATCGGAGCTGGATCCTGAAATTCTTCTTTGCCAGCTCATAATTGTTGTTAGAAAGGCAGGAGAAGGGCCAGGCGTGGTGGCTTATCACGCCTGTAATCCCAGCACTTTTGGAGGCTGAGGTGGGTGGATCACCTGAGGTCAGGAGTTTGAGACCAGCCTGGACAACATGGCAAAACCCTGTCTCTACTAAAAATACAAAAATTAGCTGGGCATGGTGGTAGGCACCTGTATCCCAGCTACTCGGGAGGCTGAGGCAGGAGAATCACTTGAACTCGGGAGGTAGGGGTTGCAGTGAGTCTAGATCGCACCACTGCACTCTCCAGCCTGAGTGACAGAGCGAGACTCTGTCTCAAAACAACAACAACAACAATCACCCAGGGGAAGGATGCTGCAAGAGGAAGGGAAACAAAGTTCTAGTAGGCTTAACTTCCCTTTAATTAAGCATTGACAGAGCCAATAAACAGATTACAAAAAAGTTATAATACCTAAAACATACCAAATAAGGCATGTTAATTTATATGAATATAAGTAGAATTTTATACCTTGAAAACCAAGAATACATATTTTTTTCAAGTGTCCATAAAACATTTGCTAAAACTGATCATAGATGCAGCCACAGAGCAAACAACTTTCGCAAAGTAGAAATAATACAGATAACATTCTGTGATCAAATGGAATAAAAGAGAAAAATTAAATACTAATTTAAACACACACACACACACACACCAGAAATTTTTTAAATGCCACCTGACACTTTAAAAAAACTTTTTTTTTTTTTTTTTTGGCTGGGTGCAGTGGGTCATGCCTATAATCCTAGCACTTTGGGAGGCTGAAGCAGGCAGATCACCTGAAGCCAGGAGTTTGAGACCAGCCTGGCCAACATGGTGAAACCCCATCTCTACCAAAAATACAAAAATTAGCCGAGCGTGGTGCTGGGCGCCTGTAATCCCAAGCTACCTGGGAGACTGAGGCAGGAAATCGCTTGAACCTGGGAGGTGGAGGTTGCAGTGAGCTGAGATCGCACCATTGTACTCCAGCCTGGGCAATAGAGCAAGACTCTGTCTCAAAAAAACCAAAAACCAAAAAACAAAACAAAAAACACCTTTTTTTCTCACACAACTCTTTGGTCAAAGAGGAAGCTGAAATTAAAATTGTACAATATTTAGAAAATAGTGATGAAAAGCCTACTTAGAACTTATGAGAATCTCGTACCTAATGCAGTGACCAGAAGAAAATTACAGCTTTAAATAATTAATAAACAAGGAGGAATAAAAGAAAAAGAAACAAACATCTACCACCAAATGTTAGAAAAAGAATACCAAAACAAAGTTCATAAAAGCAAAATGAAGAATTAATAATAACTGGAAATTAATACATTTGCAAAGAAAAAAATGGCAGAACCAATAAGTGAAATCCGAGTGTTGGGTCTTTGAATCGAAACAAACAGCAAGAAACTGTTAGCTGAGCTAATTTTTTAAAGAAAAAGAGAAAAATCACAGTTACACAAAATAAGAATTGATAAGTAGGAAATTAACAGTAGATATATAAAGAATTTAAAGGATTTATAAGAGATGCATATGTTCAACTCTGAAAATAAATGTGAAAATCTACATGAAATGAATAATTTTCCAGGGAAATATAATTCATCAAAAACCAACTCCAGAAGGGATGAAAACTCTAAGTAGACAATTGACTTGGAAAAAGTAGAGAAAGATGCTAAAAGCTCCCTTCCCATCCCCAACAAACAAGTATGCACTCACCAAACACACACCTAGAAAGTTTCTTATTACAGTTAAGAATAAGAGGATTACCACTATCCATACTATTATTCTGAAAGTAGTTGTTAACAAATTACATAAACAAATGTACCTCACCTTTGGAAGTTAGGTGAATTTATCATTTATTTGCACATTATATAATTGAATACATGAAAAATCCAAGAGAAGCAACTAGAAAACTGTTAAAAAGGATAAGACAGGCCGGGCTCACAGCTATAATCCCAGCAGTCTGGGAGGCCAAGGTGGGCGGATCACCTGAGGTCAGGAGTTTGAGATCAGCCTGACCAACATGGTAAAATCTCGTCTCTACTAAAAATACAAAAATTAACTGGGTGTGGTGGCATGCACCTGTAATCACAACTACTCAGGAGGCTGAGGCAGGAGAATTGCTTGAACCTGGGAGGCGGAGGTTGCAGTGAGCCGAGATTGTGCCATTGCACTCCAGCCTGGGCAACAGAGCTAGACTCCGTCTCAAAAAAAAAAAAAAAAAAGGATAAGAGAATTTAGCAATATGGCTGAATTTAAAAATAATATACAAAAATAAATAAACTATAAGTAAAATAATCAGAAGAACATAATAGGAATTACTATCTTATTTACAATAACTTCAAAAAATGAAACCGCTATTAAGGTTTTAAATTCTTTTTACTATAGAAGATTTTAAACACACGAAAATTGTAGAGCAATAATTAACTCTGACATACCCATCATCCAGTATCAATAATTATAAACTAATCATGTTTCACTTCCCCATCTACTCTCAGATTATTTTGAAGCACATGTGTGAGTTCATATTATTTAATTCTTAAATATTCAAAGATAGATAAAGATAGATATAAAAGATAGATAATGTAGATTCTGTGGAATATAAGATTCAACATCATAACAAGGAAGAGGGTTTCCAGGTAAGATAAACACAGACAACAGGCCCATAGAGACAATGTCCAGATTGGGAGGGCAGAAGAAGCCAGACTGGGAGGGCATAAGGAGTCGAACATGGCTGGGTGCAGTGGCTCACACCTATAATCCCAGCCCTTCATGAGGCTGAGGCTGGTGGATGACTTGAGCCCAGAAGTTCGAGATCAGCCTGGATGACATGGTGAAACCCTATCTCTACTAAAAGTGCAAAAATCAGCCAGGTATGGTGGCACATGCCTGTAGTCCCAGCTACTCAGGAGGCTGAGGCACGAGAATCGCTTGAGCCTGGGAGGCAGAGGTTGCAATAAGCGGAGATTGCACCACCGCACTGTAGCCTGGGTGACAAAATAAGACTCTGTCTCAAAAAACAACAACAAAAAAAAGAGGTGAACAATTGGAAAATAATCATAGTTACTTTACCAATGAGATTAAGCATTTTGAAATAATTAGTGATAAGTATATATAAGAAGTAACAGAAGAAAAAAACCTGAGGCAATCATAAACCTCAGGAAAAACAAAATGTAGAGTCCTTGGCAGCTATGAACAATAGCTTCATAGTTATGATCATGTAAATATTGACAATTGATTTAAAATCACAATATTAAAAGAGATAAGTGAAGGAAATTTTGTGGGTAGAGGATATAAACATTCTTAACCACTATAACAGGATATTGCTACTTAATATTAAAATTAATGTATCAAGAAATGGCAGCATAAGCATGTTCTTTGCATAGAAGTCACCATTAGGAGGAACAGCTAAAATATGACAGTTTTTTTTGTGAATTGGGACTGCACATGGGGAGGAGCAGGGCATAAGGCCATAAATCTTTATTATAAGAAGGCTTTTAATAATATTTGATTTTAAAAATCATAATTATACATCATCTTGATTGAAAAATAAAAACACAGACTCATGCCTGTAATCCCGGCACTGGGAGGTCGAGGCAGGCGGATCACGTGAGCCCAGGACTTTGAGACCAGCCTGGCCAACGTGAAGAAACCCCATCTCTACTAAAATTGCAAAAATTAGCCTGATGTGATGGCACACGCTTGTAATGCCAGCTACTTGGTAGGGTGAGGCAGAAGAATCACTTGAACCCGGGAGGCGGAGGTTGCAGTGAGCTGAGATCATTCTACTGCACTCCAGCCTGGGTGATGGAGGGAGACTTTATCTCAAAAAAAAAAAAATTAACAAAAAAGAAATGAGAAAGGAAACCACACTCAACTGGAATATTGTTGAGTGTAATCCAGAAATGTTCATCTGGACTGTAGGTATCTTGAGACCACTGGAGTAACTCAATGGCTATTTTATTATAAAGAGCAAAATGGACAAATTCCCTTGTAAGGGCAATGTAAGTTGAGCCAAAGTGGATTTTGAGTTGACGTGGAGGTGGGCTCTTCTTTTTATGCTTCTTTAGGACAAATTGTGTGCTCTGGTTCTGTACTCTCTATGGGTATATTTGATCCTTTCAGTAGATTTCAGAACAGACACTAAATTAGGTGTAATGTTTGTCCAATTCATTGTTTTCAAATACTGAACTACCTCCCTGTTGCTTTTTAGGGGGAAATCGTGATCACCAGTGTTAGTGACATATCTCCACTGAACAGTTGATGCTATAAGATCTCTCATGCAGGCCAGGTCCTCCTGGAGCCTGGATTTTCCACCATAAATAATATACTCAGACTGTGAGGATATAAATGCATTTGAGAAGCACTCCAATAATTCACTCACAGCAATTTTAAAGTCAATCATGGCCGCCTTATCAACGTGAATACAGTAGACATTTTGAGGCATGTAAATAGCCCAGAAAAGCCGTTCAAATGTATCGAAATCTTGACTGATGGTCATTACATATGCCAAAGGGAATGCGGCTTCTTCCGTGGACAAAGGAGTTGTGATATAGTGGTTCTCTAGCACATAGTAAGGGCAAGAATCTATTCCAAACGTTGTGGATAAAGCACTTGGCAACACTTGCACCGTCTTCCCATTTAGGGCTGCGTCGCAGACGTGCAGTCGGGAAAGGGCTTGATATTCACCACCTACGTCATCCATTTGACCACTCTCTGGTTGACCTACATGCACATTGTATAATACTGTGACTATGATTATAATTTGAAGAGTAATGATACAAAGATAACAGCTCCAAAACTTCGTTTTAGTTTTTGACACCTTGGGGTAGAAGGGTGGAGAGAAAGAATTCTTCTTTAAGAGTTAAAGAAATAAATCAATTTCTAAAACATTTTACTTCTCTACAAGTCTCTACATTTGGCCACTTTATCAGTTGCATTCACTTTTCCAGATCCCATTTGCTTATTTTGATGCCTGGCCATTCCTCAGTTGAGTGTCAATTCTGTGGTATTTCTTACTTCTTGTTCTGCGAATGTTCTGATCTTTTAGTCAATGCATCCTCATCTGGGCTGGGCTACCAAGACTACTCAGTGTGACTCACCCTCCTTTCTGTCCTGTGTGGCTGTAACTGGGGAGATGGGGTAAAGGGTTAGTTCCCATTTCCTGTTTCTGTTGTTGAGTCATCTAATTTGTTGTAATTGTGTCCAGTTATATACCTCTCTGTATCTACCCCTCCTTTTGTGGCTAACTTCTCCCTGGGTATGCATATCTGGGTATATTCAAGTAATTTCCCATCTTGCTTATCATTCCTAACCTTTTAAGCAGGAGGATCCTTCCAGATTTCTGTCCGTTCAAGTAAGAGTACTTCATTAGGCATGGCCAGGTCTTAAGAGTTTTTATCCAAAGTGCTCAGCATAGTG
The DNA here is from genome assembly GCF_029281585.2 of Gorilla gorilla gorilla. Taxonomy (NCBI): domain Eukaryota; kingdom Metazoa; phylum Chordata; class Mammalia; order Primates; family Hominidae; genus Gorilla; species Gorilla gorilla. The sequence goes on along the minus strand of NC_073229.2, from coordinate 28,257,512 downwards.
CCTGGCACATTTGGGCACTCAGCTGATTTTTCCAATGAATAATTGAATGAGTGACTCATTTCCCTCATTCATTTAGTTTTGAAGGGTCCCAGCAACATTGGATGGCAAAATCTCCCCACAACTGGCTGTGGATTTTAGAGGAGACAGTGTTTCCATATAAACTGCTGTAGACTGTGGAGGATTAGGGACTAAGTTTTAACATGACCCATTACTCATATATATTAATAATTTTGATTATTCATACAATTTCAAACTATTGCTTTTTTTTTTTTTTTTTTTCTGAGACAGAGTCTCGCTCTGTCACCCAGGCTGGAGTGCAGTGACGTGATCTTGGCTTACTGCAACCTCTGCCTCCTGGGTTCAAGTGATTCTCCTGCCTCAGCCTCCCTAGTAGCTGAGATTACAGGCGCGCACCACCATGCCCAGCTAATTTTTTGTATTTTAGTAGAGACAGGGTTTCACCCTGTTGGCCATGATGGTATCGGTCTCCTGACCTTGTGATCTGCCTGCCTTGGCCTCCCAAAGTGCTGGGATTACAGGCGTGAGCCTCCGCGCCCCGCCACCTTCTCTGATTTTAATTGAGCATTTTTATGATTGTATTGTATTTCATCTACTGATGTAATTTTTAATGGCTGCCGTAGGATTTACTACATACATTAAAAAATATTCTAGGCCAGGTGCAGTGGCTCACGCCTATAATCCCAGCACTTTGGAAGGTTGAGGTGGGCAGATCACTTGAAGTTAGGAGTTCGGGACCAGCCTGGCCAACATGACGAAACCCTGTCTCTACTAAAAATACAAAAGTTAGCCAGGCATGGTGGCGGGCACCTGTAATCCCAGCTACTTGGGAGGCTGAGGCAGGAGAATCGCTTGAACCCAGGAGGTAGAGGTTGCAGCCAATGGCCTGAACTTGAAATAATTCACTTTAACTAACCTGGCGTTAACTTTTTCAGTGATTTCTCCTAATATCTTGAGTCCTCCATCACATTATGCCCTAGGCTTATTTCTGCAGTCTGATACTTGATGTTGAATGTCAGTTTCTGAGTCCTGTATTTCTTTGTCAGGAACCCTTTTGGATTGTTCTGCCAGCCTATCTCCGATAGATCCTTCCCAAGATGCAGGTTAGGCTTCCCGGGCTCAAACAGGATTGTTGAGGTTGACCTTCCATTCGGCCACTGTAGATTCTCACCACTTTCAGAGCTTGTAGGTGTTCCTCACGGAAAGGTGAGCAGAGTCAGCTTCGCCCATGTCCTCCTCCTGTCAAAGACATTCTTGTTCCAAGGTCAGAAGTCAGCCCTCAGAGGTTGTCCACTTATGTGTTTTCCAATTGGCTTGACCCCTGAATCCCTAAACCAACCCACCCAGTAGAGGGAGGAGTTATAATAGACACCTTCCAGCTCAGGCATTTGTATTCCCAAACTCCAACTGTGTAGCTCTCTGTTTAAATGGATCCCTGCTCCAGTCTCTTGCATAGCATACGCCACTGTACTCAAGTCTAGGTGTTCAAAAAAAAAAAAAAAAAAAAAAAAAGCAGGGGTAGAAACCTTTTTTCTTATCTTTTGAATTAATATGTGGGGAAAAAAATTAACAACAACAACACATTGTCACCCATAATTATATCAGCCAACAAAAAAGACATAGCAACTGGGATTTAAAAAATCAGAATCATAACACTTATATTTATTTTCTGCTATTGTAATTCTTAACTCAATAAAAGGTATCTACTAAAAAGCTATATCAAATCTCCAACAACAGTAATTCAACGTGCTTTTTAATGTTGGAAACAACACAAGGAAAGCTGCTACCACTGCTACTATTTAAAATTGCATTATGGGCAGGTGCATGCCTATAATCCCAGCACTTTAGGAGTCCAAGGTGGGAGGATCGCTGGAGGCCAGGAGTTTGAGACCAGCCTGGAAAATATCGTGAGACTCCCATCTCTACAAAAATTAATAAAAAATTAGCCGGGCATGGTGGTACACGCTTGGGAGGCTGATATGCAAGGATCACTTGAGCCCAGGAGTTTGAGGCTGAAGTGAGCCATGATCATGCCACTACACTCCATCGTGGGTGACAGAGCAAGACTTAGTCTCTCTTAAAAAAAAAAAAAAAAGAAAAAGAAAAAAAGAAAGGTCTAACTAAAACAGCAAGTTGCAAAGATATATTATTTTTTATTTATATAATCAATTCAAATATGCCAGTATATCTATGTGTTTTTAGTATGCCCACTGTATATACACTGTATATACAAGCACATACATATAACTGATGTTTGCCTCTATAACTGTGCTGTCCAATGGTAGCCACTAGTCATATGTGGCTATTTAAATTAATTAAAGCTGGCCAGGCACGGTGGCTCACACCTGTAATCCCAGCACTTTGGGAGGCTGAGGCAGGCAGATCACCTGAGATCAGGAGTTCGAGACCAGCCTGGCCAACATGGCAAAATCCCCTCTCTACTAAAAACACAAAAATTAGCTGGGCGTGGTGGCATGCACCTGTAGTCCCAGCTACTCAGGAGACTGAGGCAGGAAAATCGCTTGAACTGGAAGGTGGAGGTTGCAGTGAGCCGAGATTGTGCCATTGCACTCCAGCCTGGATGAGTCCCTCCGTGTCAAAAAAAAAAAAAAATTAAAGCTAAATAAAATGTCAAAGAATATTTCCCAGTCATACTAGCTGCATTTCAAGAGCTCATTAGCTTATGTGAGTGACAATTATATTGGGCAGTGCAGATGTAGAACATTTTTATCATTGCAGAAATTCTACTGGACAGCACTGCTATAGATTATATCAGTACACTGAGAAAGCACTTGACCAGGTGTGGTAGCTCAAGCCTGTAGTCCAGCACTTTGGGAGGCTGAGGCAGGTGGATCGCTTGAGCCCAGGAGTTTGAGACCAGGCAGGATAACATGGCAAAATCCTCTCTACAAAAAATACAAAAATTAGCCATGTGCGGTGGCACATGCCTGTGGTTCCAGCTACTTGGGAGGCTGAGGTGGGAGGATCACCTGAGCCCAGGAGGTTGAGGTTGCAGTGAACCATGACTGTGCCACTGCACTCCAGCCTGGTTAACAGAGTGAGACTCTGTCTCAGAAAAACAAAAACCAAAAAAAGCAAATAAGTGATTATGTCTGGAGAAAGTAGTGCACTTTTTATTCTATATTCTTCATTATTTCCATGTTTACGAGCATGTATGTATTTATTATAGTTTAAAATGTTTTTCGCTTTAGCTTTAAAATATTTTTATTTGAAAAAATATGATGGATAAGATGTCCTTTAAATGATTTTTTTTTTTTTTTTTTTAGTATTGATCATTTTCCATGTGTCTGTTAGAGGCAATATTTATCAAACTTACAATTGAAATGCTGCTCAAAAACATTGGCACTTGATCAGTAATTATGGTAATATTAACGTAAAACTTTTTCCTAATGTATATCTTGATTTTTTTAAATGACTAATAAAGGCAGGTAAATAATAAGTTAACTTATTCCTGTCTCAAATTTTAAAAATACTTGTACTCTTACCAAAAAAAAAAAAGTTAGACCCAATTCAAATGACACTGATCTTCTATTGAGCCCTCTTCTCTCTATCAGTCCGAGTTGCTCTCTCCAACACCCCACAATGGGAAAGTTTAATGATTTTTCAGTGGATGGATGTTTCTTAGACAGGTATGCATGTATGTATGAATGTAAATTTTGTTTAATACCAGGAGAATTGCCTTGTTAGACATATCCTTTAGTGGATTTTTAACCAATTGTCATATAAAAATACACAGTATCCCCGAAGTGGAAAACAATATATTAATTTATTCCTAAGAAAACAAAACATGGAACCTCATCGAAAACAAACATCAGATACAGTAGTTTCAGGGCATTCCCATGGGCTGTCAGAAACCCACTAGCCCAAACACTATGCTCTTCCAACATTAAAGTACTTAAGACATACGAGAGATGACCAACAACAGACATGTAAACATCAATTCCAGAAAGATTTCTTGTTCCACATGAGAAACATCCAGTGTAAAACGTTTCCTCTTCTCAGGTGCTGTCATTTAAATAAGTTGAAAAGAGACAATTTTTAAACTCCACTGCTGACCCTGAGTGCATTGGCTATCCCCTCACCTATTTTGTTTTGAGACAAAGTCTTGCTCTGTCACCCAGGCTGGAGTGCAGTGGGGCACTCTCAGCTCACTGTAACCTCCACCTCCTGGGTTCAAGCGATTCTCATGCCTCAGCCTGCCAAATAGCTGGGATTACAGGCACATGCCACAAAGCCCAGCTAATTTTTATATTTTTTAGTAGAGATGGGGTTTCACCATGTTGGCCAGCGTGGTCTGAAACTCCTGGCATCAAGTGATCTACCTGCCTCGGCCTCCCAAAGTGTTGGGATTACAGGCGTGAGCCACCACGCCCGGCCCAAGCCAGAGGTCTTGTAAGGGCACTCATCCCATGATGAGGGTCCTACCCTCGTGACCTCATCTAAACTTCCCTTACCAAAGTCCCCATCTCAAATACCATCACATTGAGGGTTAAGGCTCCAACACATGAATTTTGGGGGGACACAGTCCCATCTATAGCAATGGCCGTTTGTGCTTGGAGCCCACTCTGGTCACCTTAGTGGGGCTGGCCTCTGTGCAAGTGACAGGTTTTCACATGTGGCCTTCAAGAGTTGCTTGTGTGACCAGCTGTCCCTATTCCTTAACCCTTTACCACCCAAAACAACTTCATTTTTTTCAGTAGCAAGAAAAAAGGTTTTACTTCAAAGTCATTCCCTTTAAATATGATTGACATTCAACAAGCACAGTTACAGAAAAAAAATAAAATTGCATTCATTAAATGTGTCATCCATTGTAGTAATTGCTTTTTGTTAGAATAAATAAATATTTAGAAACTCAACAGTTTAGTATTACAGGAATACTAAAGTAGACTTCACATTTTTTCTGAGCTGACAGGACTTTTTCTCAATATTAACACTGAGACCATTCTTAAAATCTACCTTCTCTGGTATACTAAATATGGCTTTATTTCACCTTCTCTCAGTAAATCCACCTCAGGAAATGAACTGAGAAGACCAGCAACAGAGTCCCAGTTCTCACCCAGAGAAATTGTTCCCCGGTGCTATTAACCTTTCTAAGCCTCAGTTACTTCATCTGCAAAATGGGAGTAATTATATAAGGGCCTCACAAGACTGTTGTGAGGTTTGAATGAAACTAGATACATAAAGGAATACCAGAATGGCTGGAACACAACAGGTCCTCCCTCTGTCTCCTCCTTTCTCCCTCTCTGTTGAATAATCTCTGATTTAACCCTTAATTTGTAATTACTGATCTCCTGGGCCTGGTATCATGCTACACAGCCCTGTGTGTTCCTGTATTAAACTACAATCACTCTGTAAGATTCTCCAGAGGAGGCTTTCTGGTGTTGACATTATTGCCAAGATTTTTAGAGTGAAAAAGCTCTTATGTTTCCTTTTTGTCTCAGTACATGTCCTGTACATAATAGACACTCAAGAGATGTTTATTGAATGAAGGCTGAATGAATGAATGGATGGATGAATGAGGGATAAATAACCGAGATGTTCATCTACAATTGAAGGCTCTTAAAAATCGAGCCACTACTATCAGTACCAGGCAGTGTAAAGCTACTCAGAGCATACTATGGTGCAATTAAAAGCCTCACAGGATAGAATTTGGTCTCTATTTTGCAAGTAAGATAATACTGGGGAGAGAGGGGTCATAGAAGAGGAAAGTGTTCCAGACTTCAGACTAGATCTATGTGATAGCACCTGTCTTGAATGCATATCTCCATTCTTGCAAGGACTTTTTAGTGTTCTTAATGGAAGACATGACATAGGGACCAGCCTACATTCTGGCATATAAGAGAGAAATGTTTTATTCCCCGAGGTCCTTTTACTGAAGCAACAGACAGTGAATTCTGTCTTAAAGCATATCCTGTTTCTTGTTAATGACTTTATACTATATACAGAACTTTGTCCATGAGTAAGCCAAAAATGCTAGTGTTGAAACTCAGAAACAAGATCTATTCTCCATTCAGGTAGCTTATGTTTTAAAGGAAATTGGTGAATTATCCAGAAAGCTGTTTCAGTATCTGTCTGGTTGAGCACAGTGGTGACTGTTAAAGTGTTATAAAAGATTCCTTCTTCAAAGAAACCTAATTCTTATTTTCCTAGACAGTATTATCTACAATTCTCTTTTTTACTAAAACATTTGTATATGATGAGTATCTGGTGCAAAGATCTGAGGTCATTTAAATTTATCATTGATCCTAACAATAAACTAATATAGAGGTGAGCATCAAGAAACAGCAAGACTAAAATTGGCCAAAGTGCCCAGATTGCTCTACCCAGCCATCCTGTTAGTGTATTTCACAGTGTCCAGTGGATATTTTAAGTATAATTACGTAGCCAGGTCCTGAAGCTATAAACGTGGTCCTGAAACCGTTAACATTACGAAGGCAAAAGTCTCTCACAAAAACAGGCTCCTCTTCCCAGCTGCAGTTTCCCTTCAGACATGAGTAGCTCATGAATAGCTCAAAAATACCAGCTGGGTTGTATCGCAGTTTCACTCTGATTGAGGGTTCTTTCGCGATGCCTCAGTTCTAGGCATTCCACAGTAAGGGGGTAGGTATTAAGCTCAAACTTGTTAGCAAACAGGCTTGGTGAATTAACCAGCCACTTTAAGTCTCCGTTTCCATAGATACAAATACCATGTACATAGTGGCCTGCAAAAGAAAGAACAAGAAACAGAGTCAAAACATGCTTGCTTTCAAAAGGGTGATGAACTTACAGAATACTAGAGGTACTCTCTGACTAACTACAACTGTGCCAATGGTACAGGATTCAAATGAAATATGATTGTGCAGTCTCAGCCCACAAAGAACTGGAACTCTATTTAGAAGAACAAGAGGTACAAATATGTTATTTGAAAAAAATGAGAGTTAAATCATACAAGGCATAAAATAACAGGTGTTAATATTTTAATTATGTTAATTATTGTGTATATTATATCAAAATTACTATTAAAATTGTGTTAGTAACATAATAGGTGTTACAAGGTCATTCATGTACAGTAATCCCCCCTTATCTGCAGTTTTGCTTTCTGAGGTTTCAGCTACCCGAAGTCAACCATGATCCAAAAATATTAAGATATTTTGAGAAAGAAAGAGAGCATATATCTTTTATTACACATAACTTTTTTATTCACAGAACTTTTATTCACATAACTTTTATTACAGCATATTGTTATAATTGTTCTATTTTATAATTAGTTATTATTGTTAACCTCTTACTATGCCTACTTCAAAAATTAAACTTTATCATAGATATGCATGTACAGGGAAAAACAAAGTATATTTAGAGTTCGGTACTGTCTGTGGTTTCAGGCATCCACTGGGGGTCTTGAAATGTATCCCCCCATGGATAAGGGGGGCCTACTGTATTACTAAATGAGAGTTACAGATGAGAAGTCCTACAGTGGTACAGGTGGGAGAGATCTTTATGGGTTGCGTTGAGTAAGTCTTTTTCCTGAGCTCTGGTCTATCCAAGTGCCTACTTTGTACCTCTGCCTAGATGTGTGATAAACCTCAGTGATGTAACACGTCAATATTGAATTTTTTTTTTTAACCTCAATAGCTTTTGGGGTGGGGACTTCCTGCTGGGAGAGGGGGTTTTGTTGGGAATAGGTTAGAAACAAGAATGGTAGGAAGTTGCACCCATTTTCCAGAGATTCTTCTGGGCACACAGGACAATTGCTGGTTGACCGACTTCACAGACTGAAGGGTTGGGCCTTGCGTCTCACAAGTATGGACGGTCCTCAAAGATTTTTGAATAGAAGAATCAAGTGATGAAACTCATTTTAGCAAGATTAATTTTGAAGTGTTTTGCAAGGTACATTAGAAACCAAGAGGCTGCAGTAATAACATAAACTAGAGAGCTTGTTCAAAGTTAATGTCTGTGATGAGTGGGAAAGGGAGGATGTTGAAGACACTAGTACAGAAGGACAGATAGAACATGGTGATTAATTCAGTGGGCTGGGAAGAATCATAATAGAGAGTAGAAGTCATTGGGGAAAGAAGCCAGAATTGTAGGAAGTGAAAGAATGACCAGGCGGCGAGAACCAAAAACACAGGCCTTAAGCACACGATTAAAGAAATGGAAGTGAACAAGGAAAGAATATTTCGGCCTGGAGAAAGCAGAAGGTTCATAGACAACTCGATGTCTTCAAGATAGGGGCAATGAGTACAGGCTTTCAGAGAAAAGGCAAAGAGGCAGCAGAAAGGGAGAGGCTGAGAATGCAAAAGGGCAAGGGTCTGAGAGAGGGGGCCCACAGATAGCTGAGACCATAGCTGGCGGCTTTTGTTGGGAGGATAGGTGACTTGTCCTCTTGAAACAGGAGGGAACAATGAAAGAAGGTGTCCACACAGCTCTAAGATGGTGGGGCAGGATGACATGACAAGGGACTAGATGATGAATTTTGATCACATATCTTGAATGTTCTTTTTCAAGTTGAAATGGTCGCTTTTGAGAATAGAAAGGCTGTTTTAGCATAACCTTGTGATATGGTTTGGCTGTGTCCCCACCCAAATCTCATCTTGAATTGCAGCTCCCATAATTCCCATGTGTTGTGGGAGGGATGAAGTGGGAGATAGTTGAATCGTGGGGGGCAGTTTCCCCCATGATTGTTCTTGTGGTAGTGAGTAAGTCTCACAAGTTGTGATGGTTTTATAAGGGGTTTCCTCTTTTGCTTGGCTCTCATTCTTGGCTCTCATTCTGTTTTTCCTGCCACCATATAAGATGTGCCTTTTGCCTTCTGCCAGGATTGTGAGGCCTCCCCAGTCACGTGGAACTGTGAGTCCATTAAACTTCTTTTTCTTTATAAATTACCCAGTCTTGGGTATGTCTTTATCAGCAGTGTGAAAACGGACTAATACACCTTGGGAGCTTAAAGGTGAGCAGGAAAGCTGAAAAGGTGTCCCTTAGGAAGGGCACTAGGAAAATAATGAGGTAAACAAAAGGATAAGTAGGTAGCCAGGAGGCCTAGCTGAAGTTAGATGACAGGACCCAATGGTGGGTGTGTCTTAAGAGAGTTCCGCAACACTCCCCACAAATACTCTGCCTAGGGAAGTACAAATGGCAAAAAAGGCAGATGGTGGTAATGATTAGGGTTAGGAATCAGCCTTGTAGGGTCAAAATGGCAAAAGGACCAAAAATGTTGGTGAGGACATCTTGTAGTGGCTTACAATACACGGGTCAGACGGGGAGTCCTCAGAAGGAAGCTCATAGAAGGAAAAAGCTCGAAATGTTGAACCTCTGGAAATCCCAATTCAAACCAAAAACAACACGGTTTAGGTGTGGACATACAACAGTGAACAAACTGGTCAAAAATCCTAGCTGTCTTGGAGCTTCTGCTCTGGGAAGAAAGACAGTAAAATAAGTAGGATGTAAGTAGGTGAAGGAAACTAGTGGAGGTGACAAAGACACTGTAATCAGAGATGGGCACTCCAAGTTGAAGATCATTCTAAGTGCTAAGAGGGCTGATGAAGGTAGTACAGGCCGGGTGCGGTGGCTCATGCTTGTAATCCCAGCACTTTGGGAGGCCGAGGCAGGTGGATCATGAGGTCAGGAGTTTGAGACCAGTCTGGCCAACATGGTGAAACCCCGTCTCTACTAAAAATACAAAAATTAGCTGGGTGTGGTGGTGGGTGCCTGTAATCTCAGCTACTCAGGAGGCTGAGGCATGAGAATCACTTGAACCCGGGAGATGGAGGTTCCAGTGAGCCGAGATTGTGCCACTTGTACTCCAGCCTGGGTGACAAGAGTGAAACTCCATCTCAAAAAAAAAAAAATGATGTAGGCAGGTGGCATGCACTGTCCCCTGGAGAAAATATGGGCTGATTAAAGTAAATATATTAACATGCTTCAGAATGGACCAAAATTTCTTTACAGTTGCATGAAAACGTTGCTGTCCACAGTGGGATGAGACCATCAAGAGACACATGAGAAAGAGGTTGGTGTAATGGAGAGTTGTAGAGATGGAGCAACTTGGAGATTTTCACCTGAAACATTTAACATTTAGGTGCAGGTAAGATGGGGCCAGGCACAGTGGCTCACGCCTGTAATCCCAGCACTTTGGGAGACCAAGGGGGGCAGATCATGAGGTCAAGAGACTGAGACCATCCTGGCCAACATGGTGAAGCCCCGTCTCTACTAAAAATACAAAAATTAGCTGAGCGTGGTGACATGCACCTGTTATCCCAGCTACTTGGGAGGCTGAGGCAGAAGAATCACTTGAACCTGGGTGGCGGAGGTTGCAGCAGTGAGCTGAGATGGCGCCACTGCTCTCCAGCCTGGTGATAGAGCGAGAATCCATCTCAAAAAAAAAAAAAAAAAAAAAACGGACTGATGAGTAGAGGCAAAGTCTTGTTGTCATAGAGAGAAAAGGCCAAACCACCATATTGTCATTCATTCATTGATTCATTTGTTCAAACAGTCACTTACTAAATAAATATTTATTGCATATTATGGACTGAATTGTTTGTCTCTCTAAATTCATATGTTGAATCCTAACACTGAGTGTCTCAGAGTGGAGACAGGGTCTTTAAAGAGGTAATTAAATTAAAATGAGACCTTTAGGGTGGGCTGTAATCCAATATGACTGGTCTCCTTAGAAGAAGAGGCGATTAGGACACAGACACACACAGAGGGAAGACCATGTGAGAACACAGGGAGAAAATGCTATCTACAAGCCAAGCAGAGAGGCCTTAATAAACCAGCCCTGCTGATACCTGGATCTTGGACTTCCAGCCTCTAGAACTAAATAAATTTCTGTTAAGCACCCAGTCTGTGCCACTTTGTTATGGCAGCCCTCGCAAACTAATACTCATGCCCAGTATATGCTGGGCAATATTCTGAATGCAGTGTGTGCCAGGACTGATAAAAACTCTCCTTCATAAAATTCTATAGAAATGGAAATGACTTAGGATTTCTAGTTCTTTTCCATTTGGAGGGGAACCCTTCTTGCTAGTGTAACCTGCCATCCATCATGCCAGAGCTGTGCAACCCCCGACAGCTCTCCAAGCCACTGGGAAGGCTGCCTGTAGGGGGAGCAGGGACTGGCCTGAGGTTGGGGGCCCAGCTTTCTCTGTGGTGCCAACATGACATCACTTCTCCTCCTGATGGCTTTCGCCTCTGAACAGCTGGACTCCCAGAAGGCACAGCAAGAGGAATAAACAAGAAGAAAGCTGACTCTACAAGAAAAAAAAAAATTAGCCAGGTGTGGTGGTGCACACCTGTGGTCCCAGCTTCTTGGGAGGCTGAGGTGTGAGGCCTGAACCCAGGATGTTGAGGCTGCAGTGAGCTGCATTCATGCCACTGCACTCCAGCTTGAATGACAGAGTGAAACCCTGCCTCTAAAGAAAGAAAGAAAGCTGAAAACTAGCAGGGAGAAAAACATGCCGCCCTGATTTGAACCCCTTTTTCCATCTCCCTAGGTAATTATAAGTTGGAGAACATCAATGAGATGTTTAAACTTATTTTTGAAGGACTGTGTCTTGAAGCCTCTGGCTTCTCCAATAACTAACAGATTGGTCTAAATATAGCAGCAATTCTCTCTCCATGAGAACCCTGGATTCCACAGCTACCTTCCTGCTAACACCAACAGGCAGTGGCCTAGAAGCATGGAACGAGAGCCTCACCGTGGCAGCCTCCGTGTCTGTCTTCCATGTCACTCCACTTTATAGCTCTGAGGTTTCCAGTCCAGGATGCATTTGGCATAGAGCCAGGAACACCTGCAATGTTGATAAAGAAGAAGCGTAGAGATGAGAATCATGAGAGAAGGGCATCAATTTCATCAATTAAGCCTCTAAGTCAGGCTTACTTTCTTTCAGTTTATTACCTTTCACATTTCACACAGATTGGTATGTACTGATCCACCCATCTTCTGTTTCCTCCAGTTGATCTTTTGACCAGAATTTTAGTTGTTGACTCATCATCTAATTAGTATAACATCTAATTCAATCAATATACAAATCAATATACTAATACAATTCTGATCCATTTACTAATACCTAATTCGGTTGAGGGGTGGGGTGCTGTAGGTTGGCATCTTGCTAAGCCAGGGTTTCTCCACTTCAGCGCGATTGACACTTTGGGCTGGATGATTCTTTGTTGTGGGGGCTGTCCTATGTTTTGTAAGATGTTTAGCAGCATCCTTGGCCTCTACCCAATAGATGCCAATAGCACCCTCTCCTCAATTGTGACAACCAAAAATGTCCGCAGATATTGCCAAATGTCCTGTGGGTGAGCAAAATCACCCCATTTGAGAAACACTGTGCTAAGTGTTTTTCAATAACCCTGTCTATGAAATAAATTTTGGATAGGTCATAGAGATTGAAGGGTCTATTTAATCATAGTTAGACTCCAAGATTATAATATATAAATCATTACTAGAGAAGTTGCCAGACATAGTGGTTCATGCCAGTAATCCCAGCACTTTAGGAGGCCGAGGCAAGAAGATCCCTGGGCAACCTAATGAAACCCTGTCTCTACAAAAAATAAAAAATTAGCTGAGTGCAGTGGCACGTGCTTGTAGTCCCATCTACGTAGGAGGCTGAGGTGGGAGGATCATGTGAGCCTAGGAAGGTCAAGGCTGCAATGAGCCATGATTGTGCCACTGTACTCCAGCCTGGGTCACAGAGCAGGCCCCTGTCTCAAAATAAAAAAAAAAAAAAATTAAAAAAAGAAAAGGAAAACATGGGAGTCAACATAAATGCAACTAAAAGAGAAATACTTTGCTTTAGAGTTACAGCATTTTCCACCAGTGAGTAATGCAATCTGAATTTTGATGCAATGGCACTGTGCAAATGCTATGTGTACCCAAATTTCAATAGTCCTCTCTTAGAAGATTCTTTTTAATTATTGATAAGATATATTGTGGTAGGCAGAATAATGGCCTCCACCCACCCCCTCAAACACACACATGCAGAACAGACAAACATGCCTACATCCTAATCCCTGGAACCTGAGAATATGTTATTTTACACAGCAAAGGGAGATTAAAGTTGCTGATCAGCTGACCTTAAAATAGGGAGGTTATCCTGAATTATCTGGGTGAGCCAAATGTAATCACAAGGGTCCTCAACATTGGAAGAGGGAAACAGAAGAGCTGGACAGAGTGACGCGATGTGAGAAGGCTCCACTCTGACTCTGCCTTTGCTGTTTGAAGATGGGGGAAGAAGCCACCAGCCAGGAATGTTGAGTGGCCTCTAGAAGCTAGAAAAGGCAAGGAAATGGATTGTATTCGGAGCCTACAGACAGGAACCTGACCCAGCCAATGCCTGGATTTCAGCCTGGTCAGGCTTTTGTCCTACAGAATTGTAAGACAATATATTTATGTTGTTGAAGCTGCTGCATTTGTGGTAATTTGTTGCAGTACCAGGTAAAAAGCTAATACACATGCTAATGAGAAAAAGAACGACTCAAGGGCTGTGTACAGTGGCTCATACCTGTAATCCTAGTGCTTTGGGAGGCCGAGGTGGGAGGATTGCTTGAGGTCTGGAGTCCGAGACCAGCCTGGGCAACATAGTGAGACCCTATCTCTACTAAAAATTTTTTAAAAAATTAGGCAGGCGTTGTGGCTCCCACCTGTGGTCCCAGCTACTCAGGAGGCTGAGGCAGGAGGATCACTTGAGCCCAGGAGTTTGAGACTGCAGTGAACAATGATTGCACATCTGCACTCCAGCCTAGGCAACACAGAAAGACACCATCTCCACAATTTTTTTTTTTTTAAATTAGCCAAGCATGGTGGTGCACTCTTGTAGTCCCAGCTACTGGGGAGGCTGAAGTGGGAGGATTGCTTGAGCCTAGGAGCTAAAGGCTGCAGTGAGTTTGAGTACTACTGTATTCCAGCCTGGGTGACAAGAGAGGGATCATTCCTAAAATAAAAGAAGAAAAAAGCTACTTAAGACAATGAATATTTTTAATAGTTTTTAATAAAGAAAAAATTGGACAAGACCAATATTTTGAAGAAATATAATTGAATTAGGCTTTTAAAAATATTAATAAAAATGTGCGTTTTCAGAAGAAAAAAGGTCTGTTTTTTTGCCCTGATGTCATATGATAATTATATGATGATCTGATTTGTAACCAGGTTTCCTAACTAAAATTAAATTTTGTTACAGCTTTTCCTGTAAACAGCATAAGTCTTAAATCCTAAGGGCTCTCTATAAGGCAAGAGTCTTTTCTTCTTGCTACCTAAACTTGAATTTATTTAATAAAAGTATTCAAGTATTCAAGAAAAACACTATTAAGCAATATTTCTATTTCTTTAACTTGCATTTTAATACTTTACAATTATTTTGATGCTTGCCTATCTAAAAGGAAGCTACCTTGTTTTGTTCTTAACACACATTTTAAAAGAATTTGGAGTAAAACTTGTCTGGTGAAGCTGTGGGATGGGGAAGGAGAGTCTGGAAAGCAAAGAGAGAATCTGGCTTATTTACCTACATTTGTGTGCTTAGCTGACGTGTTATTATGAGCCAATGTCTATTAAATAACTACATCATAAAAGTATGAAGAGTACATTCCCATGACAAAAAGTCATTTAATGTTGAAATGACTATTTTTGAAAGCACAAGACATTTTTCTTCCTTTTTCATTCTCTTTAATACTGATAATCCCAAATTGACTCTTACTCAGAAACAGATTCCATTATTGCAGAGATAAGATCGTGACATTTATAATTAATTACCTGCTGTCTTTATAAAATGAACACATAACACCTACTAACCTCGTGTTACTGAAATTCCAAACCTCAACTTCAATACTTTCTGTTTGATGACAGGTGTCAAACACGTATGTGCTTAGATATTATGCATGTTTGTGAATTAAAACATTACATTTTTAAAAGCAGAAGGGGAAAGAAGGGCAAACAGAACAAGTTGAATTCTACTCTTTTTGCAAAGAATCCTGAGGCGAAGAAATATCTGGCAGGAGTGGGCACAAGGCCTTGCTTTTTGAGTGTGGCTCTTAAGAGGAGGGGCATCAGCAGCACCTGGAAGCTTGTTAGAAATGCAGAATCTGGCCAGGCGTGGTGGCTCACACCTGTAATCCCAGCACTTTCGGAAGCCGAGGCGGGCGGATCACCTGAGGTCAGGAGTTCAAGACCAGCCTTTCCAACGTGGTGAAACCCCGTCTCTACTAAAGATACAAAAATTAGCCGGGTGTGATGGCACGCGCCTGTAGTCTCTGCTACACAGTAGGCTGAGGCAGGAGAATTGTTTGAACCTGGGAGGTGGAGGTTGCAGTGAGCCGAGGTTGCAGCACTGCACTCCAGCCTGGGCAACAGAGTGAGACCCTGTCTCAAAAAAAAAAAAAAAAAAGAAATGCAGAATCTGGCCAGGTGCAGTGGCCCATGCCTGTGGTCCCAGCACTTTGGGAGGCTGAGGTGTCAGAGGCGTGTGAACCAGAGCAACTCCATCTTAAATAGGAGCTGGGTAAAATAAGGCTGAAACCTACTGGACCGCATTCCCAGATGGTTACGCATTCTAAGTCACGGTGAGAGATGACAGCATGCTAGCAGCCCTCGCTCGCTCTCGGCACCTCCTCGGCCTTGGCACCCACTCTGGCCCCACTTGAGGAGCCCTTCAGCCTGCGGCTGCACTGTGGGAGCCCCTTTCTGGGCTGGCCAAGGCCAGAGCCAGCTCCCTCAGCTTGCTAGGAGGTGTGGAGGGAGAGGCGCCGGCGGGAACCCCGGCTGCGCACAGCGCTTGCCAGCCAGCGTGAGTTCCGGGTGGGCGTGGGCTGGGGGGGGCCCAGCACTCGGAGAAGCCGGCCGGCCCCGCCACCCGGGGCAGTGAGGGGCTTAGCACCTGCGCCAGCAGCTGCTGTGCTGGATTTCTCGCTGGGCCTTAGCTGCCTCCCAGCGGGGCAGGGCTCAGGACCTGCAGCCGGCCATGTCTGAGCCTCCCCCCAACCGCCATGGGCTCCTGCGCAGCCAGAGCCTCCCCAACGAGCACCCCTCCTTGCTCCATGGTGCCCAGTCCCATCGACCGCCCAAAGGCTAAGGAGTGCAGGCGCACGGAGCAGGACTGGCAGGCAGCTCCACCTGCGGCTCCGTGCAGGGTCCACTAGGTAAAGCCAGCTGGGCTCCTGAGTCTGGTGGGGATGTGGAGAACCTTTATGTCTAGCTAAGGGATTGTAAATACACCAATCAGCACTCTGTCTCTAGCTCAAGGTTTGTAAACACACCAATCAGCACCCTGTGTCTAGCTCAGGTTTTGTGAATGCACCAATTGGCACTCTGTGTCTAGTTACTCTGGTTGGGACTTGGACAAACTTTATGTCTAGCTAAGGGATTGTAAATACAGCAATCAGCACTCTGTATCTACCTCAAGGTTTGTAAACACACCAGTCAGCACCCTGTGTCTAGCTCAGGGTTTGTGAATATACCAATCGGCACTCTGTATCTAGTTACTCTGGTGAGGACTTGAAGAACCTTTATGTCTAACTAAGGGATTGTGAATGCACCAATCGGCACTCTGTATCCCGCTCAAGGTTTGCAAATGCACCAGTCAGCACTCTGTGTCTAGCTAATTTAGTGGGGAGGTGGAGAACTTTTGTGTCTAGCTCAGGGATTGTAAATGCACCAATCAGCACCCTGTCAAAATGGACCAATCAGCTCTCTGTAAAACAGACCAATCAGCAGGATGTGGGTGGGGCCAGATAAGAGAATAAAAGCAGGCTGCCCAAACTAGCAGTGGCAACCTGTTTGGGTTGCCTTCCACACTCTGGAAGTGTTGTTCTTTGCAATAAATCTTGCTGCTGCTTACTGTTTGGGTCCATACAGCTTATATGAGTGATAACATTCACCACGAAGGTCTACAACTTTACTTCTGAAACCAACAAGACCACGAATCCACTGGGAGAAACAAACAATTCCAGACGCTCCGCATTAAAAGCTGTAATGCTCACTGCAAAGGTCTGCAGCTTCACTCCTGAGCTAGCGAGACCAGGAACCCACCAGAAGGAAAAAACTCTGAACACATCCAAACGTTAGAAGGAACAAACTCCAGACCCGCTGCTTTTAAGAACTGTAACACTCAATGCGTGGGTTTGCGGCTTCATTCTTGAAGTCAGTGAGACCAAGAACCCACCAATTCCAGACACAGCAGGATGAGACAGGAGGTCAGCACAAAATACAGGTCATAAAGACCTTGCTGATTTAAACAGTTTACAGTAAAGGAGCCGCCCAAAACCCACCAAAACCAAAGTGGCGATGAGAGCGATCTCCGGTCATCGTGCTACACTCCCACCATTGCCATGGCAATATCAGGAAGTTGCCCTCTATGGTCTAAACGGGTAATAATCCACTCGTTCTTTAGTGTATCTTCAAAAAATAGCCATAAAAATGGGCAACCAGCAGCCCTCGGGGTTGCTCTATGGAGTAGCCATTCTTTTATTCCTTTACTTTCTTAATAAACTTGCTTTCCCTTTGCACTGCAGACTCACCCTGAATTCATTCTTTCGCAAGATCCAAGAACCCTCTCTTGGGGTCTGGATCGGGATCCCTTTCCTGTAACAGGCAGGTACATCTCTTGAATCCAGGAGTTTGAGACCAGCCTGGGCAACATACAGAAATCCCATCTCTATGAAAAATACAATAATTAGCTGGGCGTTGTGATGTGCGCCTGGGGCCCCAGGTGTTCGGGAGACTGAGGTGGAAGGATCATCCGAGCGTGAGAGATCAAGGCTGCAGTGAGCCAAAATCAGGCCACTGCACTTCAGCCTGGGTAACATAGCGAGATCCTGTCTCAAAAAAGAAATTGAGACCCACGCCAGGCCTCTTGTATCAACATCCAATGTCAGCATCTTCACAAGATCCCCAGAAGATTCTTGTCTGTGATCAAGTGTGAGTAGCTCTGAGCTGTAAGCAACACTGGGAGGAGGATGCAGCTTGTCCTGGGGAGCAACAGCACTGTCCTTTTTTCCTCCCCTCCTTGACCTCTCTCCCTCAGTCTTCACCAGGTTTCTAGGTTAGTCTCTTACTAACTCTATTCTCACTCAAAATCTACTCTTGTGAGTGAATCTGGTCCCTGTATCCTTGGGTTAATTGTAACTAACTTGTTCCCACTGCTAGGAATATATGCATTTTAACAGACCTCTCACATCACCTCCTTGAAGGCATCAGCCCACCTGTTATAGGAGAAAGCTGCACTGAGCAGAGAACCAGTTCTCACAGTGCCTTTGACTTCATAGCACTTGGGCCACCAGGAGACTCTCAACCAATGTTAAAGGAATGAACGAGTGTCCATTCCCAATGCAAGGGTGGCCCCATTGACTCAGTCAGTCTTTAGTGCTGATGGGGAGGACCGTTAAGTTGTGTGAGGATCAGACAGGCCTAGATGCTGTCTTGATTTCCCAATAGGACATGGCAACTTAAGGTGTAATAATCTCTACTTCTCAGTACCAAAGAGCATTTCTTCTACCTTTTTTCTTTTTCTTTTTCTTTTTTTTTTTTTTTGGAGACAGAGTCTTGCTCTGTTGCCCAGGCTGGAGTCCAGTGGCATAATCTCAGCTCACTGCAACCTCTGCTTCCCAGCCTCAAGTGATTCTCTTGCTTCAGCCTTCCAAGTAGCTGGGACTAGAGGGGCGTGCCACTAATGTCCAGCTAATTTTTTGTATTTTTAGTAGAGATGGGGTTTCACCATGTTGGCCATGCTAGTCTTGAACTGACCTCAAGTGCTCCACTCACCTTGGCCTCCCAAAATGCTGGGATTACAGCTGTGAGCCACTGTGCCCGGTCTCTTCTACCTTCTTAGCGAGCACCAACCCGTTTCAATTTGCCCTTCTATAATGACCTGGGTGATCAGCAATCATCCATTCTCCATATCTGTCCTGCTTGGTTCAACTTGCTTAGGGAAGTGAGAAAATATTCAACAAGACTTCTGGTGACAGCTCAATTTGAATACCTAGCAAGCATCACTTGGTTATTACTTTGAGAAGATAATGGCAAGCTTAAGATTCAAGACCCTGAATGTACAATGTGCTCACCGTTCAGTAAGTAATTTAATTTGGCTTGGGCTGAAAGATACATGGAGATCCCAAAGCTACCAGTCCCATCACTCTTGCCAATGTCCAGTTGCTCCTTCTCTACTCCCCAAAAGCCTCTCTATTAAGCCTGTTTCCTGCCTGCCGCCAGAGACTGATCCCAGGCTGAGCACCCTGATGGAGTAGACACTGGCCTAGGGATTAGGGAAATTCCGTTCTCATTCCAGCTTTGCCACTAACCAGCTGGGTATCCCTGGACATCATCTAACGTCTCCAAACCTCACCTCTCAAATGAAGTAGGTACATCTGATCAGTGGCTTTTCAACCTTTTAGACTGCAACCCACAGAAAAAACACTGTATACCATCACACACACACACACGTATATAAAGCAAACAAGTTTCATAAAACAATACTTGTGCTTATTACATGCGATGCACTTGTTAATTTTATGTTGTTTTCTGGTCTAGTTTCATCTTAAAAATTCTGATCAAAAACTACTGAAGTGATTTCTGTATCCTCTAATGGGATACAACTAGTGTTGGAAAAATACTGGACTCAATTCTATTATTATTATATTTGCTGTTAGGATCACTATCACTATTCTTTGTCAGGACTCTGGGAAGGTAGTTATGGGGAGTATGGGTAGGAGCGTACCCTTCATTCACAAGAATCCTAGCAAAGGCCTATTTTTCATTATTTCTAGGATGGGGCAAAAAAAAAAAAGCCAATGTTATCTGAGAAAACATTTTAAACTATAAAATCCAATTCTCTCATTTGCTCTTCATAGGCTTATATAAACAGAGCATTTGAGGCAAAGTTTACAGAGTAACCAGGAATGTTTTTCTTGGGGCTCAGCCTTTCTTAGTCAAATAACTGCGTTTCTTAAATATGATTCTTTGAAATGCAAGCTTTATTTATATTGACTTGACGTTCTCATTATTCTTACACAGTTTGGTCTTCATTTGGGAGATCTATCTGTGGTAACAAGTTCCAGAAATTGCTTATTATTTAAGCTCACATATATACTTTTTAATTTCTTAAGAAAACAAGGAATTTTGTTTTTAAATGTTAAATAGTCAATGCTGATGAGAATATATTGAAAGGGCTTTCTCACAATTCAATGGTAGTGCTGAAATTGGTTCAGCTGTAGAAAATCAATTTAGAAACATGTAGGAAAAGCCACCATAACTGCCAACTCCCTCTGACCCTTTAATATCTTCAAAATAAGGTATGGAAGGAACTTTTAAAATGCAGAAATCCGTATATGAAGATGTTCATTATGACATTACACATGATAACTGACAGCACCAGCTTTGAAGTCGGAGAGACAAGCATTGCTACCACTAACTGTATGACTCTGAACAACTACTGAATCTCTTTAAGACATGGTGTACTCGTCTTTAAAACCTCACAGGGTTTTGGGAGGGCTAAATGAGAAAAATCTGTGTACAGTGCTGCAATGCCTGGCATACATAACCACTAAATACATGGTTGAAAATATAATCCCTTTAATAAAATCATGGGGATAATGTATCTGTGGAAAAGACCGCTTTTTTTTAACTATAATCTAAAGCAGTTTTCTCAACCTCAGCATTATCGACATTTGGGCCAGGTAATTCTTTGTCGTGGGGGCTGACCTATGTCGTTTAGGATGTTTAGCAGTGTTCCCAGTCTCTTCCCACTAGAGGCCAGTAGCAGGTCCCCAACCACAGATGTGACAGACCAAAATCTCTCCAGACATTGCCAAATGTCCCCTCAGGTGCAAAATCACCCCTGGTTAAGAATGATTGATCTAAAGTTAAAACAAAAATAAAGGCCGGGCGCGGTGGCTCACGCCTGTAATCTCAGCACTCTGGGAGGCTGAGAGGAGTGGATTACCTGAGGTCAGGAGTTCAAGACCAGCCTGGCCAACATGGTGAAAGCCTGTCTCTACTAAAAATACAAAACTTAGCCGGGCGTGGTGGCACACACCTGTAATCCCAGCTCCTTGGGAGGCTGAGGCAGGAGAACTGCTCCAACCCAGGAGGCAGAGGTTGCAGTGAGCCGAGATTGCACCACTGCACTTCAGCCTGGGCAACAGAGTGAGGCTCTGAATCAAAAAAACAAGCAAACAAAAAAAAAACCCACAAAAACACCAGAATATGAAATTGTATACTATTAATAAACCATGCACAAATATATTTGCATGTGAAATGTGAGTGGAGGAAATACCAGTGTTTTCCTTACTTATAAAACTTTCTTTAATGTTGTATTGCTTTTATATTTTTTACAAAAGTTTATTGATATACATCTAAGCTTTATTTGCTTCATTAATTTAGTAATTGTGCTTGTGACTAATTCTAATAATTCAATTAACTTTAACAACAAAAAAAATGGAAAATTACCCAATGGCAGGGAATTGTAGTGTTAAATAACTTGTAGCCTCTTATTCTGATTGCTAATTTGGGTCATTTTTGGAAATTCAAAGTACATAGGCCGGGCATGGTGGCTCACGCCTGTAATCCCAGCACTTTGGGAGGCCGAGGCGGGCAGACCACGAGATCAAGAGATCGAGACCATCCTGGCCAACATGGTGAAACCCCGTCTCTACTAAAAATACAAAAATTAGCAGGGCGTGGTGGCGCACACCTGTAGTCCCAGCTACTTGGGAGCCTGAGGCAGGAGAATTGCTTGAATCCGGGAGGCGGAGGTTTCAGTGAGCCGAGATCGCGCCACTGCACTCCAGCCTGCCAATAGAGCGAGACTCCGTCTCAAAGAAAAAAAAAAGAAAGAAATTAAAAGTATGTATTTGTTTCCACCCAGTACTGGTTCATTGATCAATTGATCACTTAGGATTTTTTTTTTTTTTTTTTTTCCAAATAGACATGGCTCTCCTCTCACCATGTTGCCCAGGCTGTCAAACTCCTGGACTCAAGCAATCCTCCCACCTTGGCATCCCAAAGTGCTGGGATTACAGGCATGAGCCATCACATTTGGCCTATTTAGGATTTTTAACACAAGAAACTTACTAAAAGAGACCCTGTTTTGTTTGA